>NC_090932.1:1054007805-1054654155 GCF_040938575.1 Ambystoma mexicanum
GGGCCAGAGGGGGTGGGGGAGGCCACCCAGGAGGTCTAGGGACAGGGTGCACACCAACAGCCACCTGTGTGGATGTTGGGGAAAAAAAACACCTCCATGGGCTCATGGCCTGCACCGCTACGCTATTGTGAGAGAATCGCTGTTGTCGCTCTCCCCACCCTCTGCTGCTGCATCAGGAGGTGGTGGCACTATGGGAGGCAGCCCACGCAAAGCCCTGGTCTGGTCCCCCATGGCAGTAAGCATGCAGGTGTGAAAGGTCTCGTTCTGGAGGATTATAGTGCGGAGATCCCCATGCACCACCTGACGTGATGCCCGGATCTCCTCCCGAGTTGCCTGCATCTCAGCTGAGAGCAAACGTGTGAGCCGCTCCAGCTGCTGTTCTGTCCTCAAGTTAGTGGAAGCCTCAAGGTCAACAAGAGTCTCCCTGAGGTGATGGAATTCTACCCTCAGGGCTTCCCTGTGGCCCTGGGACTCTATTGATATCGATTGGCGTAGAGTCTCCAGTGCCGCCCGTCTGTCCCTGTTGGACGCCAACATGTCCTCCCTGTGTGATTGGCAAATGGGATCTGTTGCCTGCTGTAGTTGCTCCATCTGCCTTTCAGGGGGGACAATGGAAGTGGCCACCCTCTCCATTGCTTGAGCCATCATCTCAGCTGATGCTGCCTGTTGGTTTGCCATACCGTATGTGGATTGCTCCCATGCGGTATTGCCTGGTGGCGTACGGACACCACGTCGGCGGGCACCACACCTGTTTGGGGCAAGGCGAACTGTGCCTTGCTGTGCCGGCACTGCCTGAGGCTGCAGGACTGCATTTCCCCTCTGATCTGCTGGCCCAGGAACAGGATCAGATGGTGTGGAGTGTGACCCTGCATCCGTAACCACCAAAGGCAGACCTACCAACACTGACATCCCCATAGAGGGTTCTACCCCTGGTGCAGGTGGGTTGGACAGAACAGAATCCCTGCCAGAACGACTTACCTGCGACGCCACAGAGGTCTCATCATCCGAATCAGCACCAGAATCGAGGTCTGGGGAGGTGCACCCAGAGACACCCCTGGAGAGAATGGTCTGCAGCAAGATTGGGTTCTCACCCACCACCACACCACATCCCCCACTGGTGCCCGGTCGTGCCTCAGATCCCTCCTGGGTCTGAACCATCTCCTCAACCTCAACAGCATCAAGTGCGTCATCCCCTGCAAAAACATGAAAGACAAAAAATGGAAACAGGCATTAGCACCATGGCACACAAATAGTCCTGAAAAGCTACAGAACCAGTACATGATTGACACATGTTCCACATGACTATAACCCTCCCATGCATGCACTGTCACTGAGTTGGAAGGGGAGGCAAATAGCTGACACTGATGACACCAAGATGGAAGAGCAACACATTAGCTGCATGCTGGGTAGCAGTGCCATCACACATTGGCCTGTGAGTGGCATGTCCAATCCACATACATGACACATGCCATCGCACAGATGGCATGTACCATAGGCATGGTACATATGACATGTACTGCCATATGTCAGTGAATGAGTACTGTCACCCAACCATGTGAGATGGATATGATGAGTTAAAAAATGCTACATAGTGTGACAATATTACACATGTGCCACTCACTGCAACACATGCAGCGTACAAGAATACACTGATCACAGGCCGAGGTACACATCAATGGTTCTTCACTTAAACCTCCCATGAAACAACTATCATGTACCACATACAAACTGGCCCCAAAAATCAATGTCAGAAGGCCAATTCTCAATCAGCCTGAATGCTGTACTCATTCACCTAACAAGGTAACACATGTGGGCCTATGTGGTGTGTAATGAATGACAGAAGCATGTCACATATGTGACAATAGGGCTGAGAAATGTGTAGTGAAAGTGGGAGAATTGAAACAATCAGCCTAATGAACACTGAAAAATACGGAACAATGTTGCTGCAAGATGCCACTTCAAGGGCAACTGTTGTAATGTTGCGCAAAATGTCTACTGTGGGCAGAAGGGATACTGTAATACCCAAATCCAAGGCCACAGAATGTTTCAGATGAAGCACATGGGTGACCCAAACCACTCAGGCACACACACCCTCACCTGGCACTCAATCAGAACCCCTCACACACACAACATACACATGGATCACACACACATGCATGTGCACTCACCGGACAATGCCTCGTAATCTGGCAGTTCTCCCACACCTTGGATCTGTTCCTCTGTGACGTGGGTCCCAGAAACATACTCATGTATAGTGAGTTTGTTGTCCTCTGGTGGAGACCCACCGCCAGTCACCATAGTAGCGGCATGATTTGAGGCCAGCTTTTTCTTTGCCCTGCGTTTCAGGTCATTCCACCGCTTGTAGCAATCACCAGCTGTACGCCTCACAAATCCAAGGGAACTTATGATATCTGAGACGGTCTGCCAGTATGCCTGATGTTGACCAGGTGTGGTCTTGCTCCCTGCAGTAATCAACTTTCGCGGTCATGTGTGGGCACATACTCCACAAGTGCATCACGTTCGGCCTCATTGAAGCTAGGCTTCCTTGACGTGCCGGACTGTGTAGCCGTGTCTGCGGTATCAGCCTGTAGTGGACAAGCACTCTTCCTATTTCTTTTCGAAGGTGGTGGGGATCGTGAGTGGCTTACGCCGCTCTGGTCACTAGGGGCAGGAGCACCGGTGGACTGGGTAGTAGGAGTGTGCGAATGCACACTGACCATGAGACTTGGTGCAGGCATTGGCTGGAGTGTAATGTTGTCAGGGGGAACGTTAGTATGATGGACCAGGACTTACACTGTCCTGGCTGGGAGAGTCAGAGCTGGGGCAGATGGAGCTGCAGCTGCCCCTGCAGCCCCCCCACCCTGCATACTTGGGGCAGCAGATGAGATAGCTGCCCCAGATCCACGTGGATTGGTGACAACAACTTGTACTGCCACACGTGGCATAGACTTTTGACCTGGAAGTCATCCAAGGAGTCATCCTGTGCCAGGTCAGGTGCCACAATGAGCTGGTCCAACAGGGGCTGAGCTTGGATGGTGTCAGCCACGTTTCCCTCAACCATGGGGGGGGCATGGGTGTCCCTGATTGTTCCTCCACACATGGGGGCATAGGGGCACCCTGCAAATCCTGGCCACATCCCCTACCGCGCCTACCACGCCCACCTTTTGAGGGTCGGCCACCTTTGCCTCCCTTACCGCTTGGTCGCCTCCCAGCCATGGCACTGATGTTGTTGTGCGTATGGAAGTTGCAGTAAACTATTGTCCTGGGCAATTGGGGTCAAAGGGGTAGGATACCAGATGGAATTCGTACCCTAGTGCTCTAACAAGGCTGTCTGTGACCCCTGGGGGAAGATGACGGGTCAGAGATAACAGGGAGTACGAACTAGAAACGCTGTGAAGTAATCGCGTGTGAACCGGCAAGAAGTACAGATTTCACCCACTCGCTCTCCACGAAAAGCACGTACAAGGAAATGGCATCCTACATGCAGCTTTTAAACCGACCCACACGTACACGTCAGAGACGCGTGTACGCGGGCGCTTTCATCCAATTACACGCGATGACACTCGGACGTGCAGTTTATCCACGTGTGCTCTGTCATTACGTGCTCTGAGGGAAATGCCCGCGCACGTAATGTCATTTACACGCCTACGCGCTAAGGGCCTTTGGTGCAATGGAATCGCATGCGTGCGCTGACGCGCTTACTCGCTAAGGCCCTTTCCTCGAATTACACGCTGACATGCAAGATTTTCACGTGCCGAATCACTCCGTATCAAGCTGGCCACGCAACAACTCACGGAAGACCACGCTCCTGCCCTGAAGGCCATTTTTCTGCCCCCAAGAGCCCCGAGCACGGTCCCACCTGCCATCTGCTGCTGCCTGCCTGCCTGCTGCCCACGTGCCTGCTATTTGCTGCCTGCACATCAGCCATCTGCAGGGGTGCAGTTGCTGTGACCACCCCTGCTGGAACTGAAGACTCTTGACTGGGATACCATCGCTCCACAGCCCAGCCCCAGGACCCAGTTGCCCACCCACACCTGCCTCTGGGGTTGCCATGTTGGGCACACCACCATCTGGCAGCACTGGCAACCCCCAGCCAGAGAGGCAGAGGCCCACCAGCTTCACTGCCACCGAAGTTGGTGTCCTGGTGGAGCAAGTCCTGGGGCAGTATGATGCCCTCTTCGGAGGTTTGCGCGCCAACAAGGAAGGACGGTCCCGGATCTGGACAGACATCGTGACTGCCATCCACGCGGAGGGGATGGCAGTCTGCAAATTCCAACATGTCAAGAAGCGCTGGGAGGACTTCAGGTCTAGGACCCTCAACAAGGCCCGGCGCCTCTTGAAGGCAGCGGATGCTAAGGGGCGCCAGGGCCACCTGTCGGAACATTAAATGAGGGTCCTGGAATGCATATCTCCAGCGCTCCACGTCCAGGTCCTTGAGAGGCAGACCCGCCTGGAGTCGAGCGGTAAGTGTACATGCATACTGATTGTAAGCTGTGCGTGTGGTGGTGTGCCAGTAGTCTGCAGGTTGCACATGTGGTTTTGTAGGGTCATGTATGGATGTGTATGTACAGGGCCGTGAGGCTAACACATGCGAGTCCTCTCATGTGTGAGACACATGGATGGTGCATGTGTGTGTAAGCTTGCATTCCAAATTCAGATGTGTGAGCACACATGCTTGAATGACTGTGTATATAAGTTGGCATGGTTGTGGTGTCACACATGGATGTCGGTTCCAGCTGCATGTATCTGCACCGTGTACATGTGCATGTGTGTGTATTTCACAAGGGTGCAACAGTGATGCAACATGGATGCTTGGAACAATGATATGTAGAAGACTGATTGCCAGATGTGACATGGATGCCGATCTCATCACTGCGACAGTTGGTGGAGGTGTACACATGCATGTAAGTGTGGTGGCGTGTGTGCATGTCTAGTGCACTCCCTGTGTTTCATGTGATGTCTGGCTCACCTTTGGCTGCTCATGCTGTTGTATGTGTATGGATGGTGCTGGCTGTTGCCATATGGCTGTGGAATTGCTCAGGTGTGTGAGTTGACATGCCATGTGTGTTGGGGATTGTGATGCCATGTCTGAAGTTTGACACTGCCACTCATGTGCAACTGGTATGTGTGTATCAGTCCATTGTACAGTGTCCTGATGCCTGTCTCCTATCTCTCCCTGTCTGCAGCGTCAACTGATGAAGAGGGCGGAGAGGGTGCTGTGGAACACAGCGGCAGGGATCACACCACCAGCCGGAGACGCAAGGCCCGGCTCCCCTCCCAGGTTGTGATCTTGTCAGGGAGTGAGGAATCCGGTGCCGCGTCCCAGGCCACAGCTCACGAGGGTAGGTCCAAGAGGTGGAGGTCGGAGTTGGACTCCTCGGCACAGAAGGGGCAGCTGAGACCCCACAGGGTCGGACGAAGGAAGATGGCACAGAGTCATCCAGGTTGGTGGGGGGTTTGGTGGAGGAGGAGGCCGAGGAAGGGACAGAGACGGGGTCTGGAGGTGGGGATTCCACTGGTGCCAGTGGTGCAGTGCAGGGGCAGGGACAGGAGGCAGCACAGGCCGCCGCGGAGGTGCCTGCGTGTAATCCTGTCCCCGATCCTGTGACTGCATCATCCCGCACCAGCAGGGATGCCTACGACCAGACCCGTTTTCAGTGAGGGGATCCACTTACAACAACTGGCCTTCCTCTCCCTGTGGACGTGGCTATCCGGGACCGGGTTGAGCCTGTCCTGGGTGGGGTGGCGTTGCGTCAATGGGCCATGCGAGGTGACCTGCAGTCTTTTGATGGGGAGAATGCATGTCATCTCAATTGGCTCGTTGACCACGTCAGCCTACTGGGACAGGTCACCCAGGCCGGATTCCTCCGTTTGCTGAACCTTGCTTCAACCCCCTCCTCACCTGAAACCCCTATGCACCAGTCGTCCTCCGTGCCATCTTCCCACCCATGTATCACCTGGGTACCCTGTGGAGCTGCCTCTGACCATGCGGCCAGGCTGGTGGAGGACACATCCCTGCCACATTCGGGAGTCGGACGTCCAGCAGGGGTGGCCACCTCAACAACTGCACCCCAGCCGGAGGAGGATGTGCAGGCAGCAGGAGCCAGGGCACAGGCACAGGCACAGCAGCAGCAGCAACAACGTGGGAGCCATGATGGTTCGGGGCCTTCGACATCGGAGGGTCAGGCATCGACCAGAGGGCAGGAGGACCCTGGACGGGAAGTGTCTTCCGTGTGGCAGCGGTTAGGCCATGCTATAGATGCGGAGCGGCAGCGGGCGGAAGAGACACGGCTCACCATGGTCAGGGCGGAGAACTCCATGCAAAGGGCTCTGAGGCGGGCCGAGTGCCTCGAGGCATTTTGCAGGGACCTGGAGGTCCATATGTCATCGTCCCTGAGAACCCTCGGGGCCTTAGAAGAGGACCGCCTCCCAGACATCGAGCAGGAGTTTGATGATGCCCTGGCCCGGGAAATCAGGAAGTTATCCATCGGACTAGCCCGCTGCCATTGTATATATTTAATTACTGTTAGGTTTCCTTTTGTTTTTCATTTCATTTGGGGCGCTTGGACAATGCCCCACCTTTTTGTATGTAGTTGTTCATTAGGTAGGGTTTTTGTAGGTTTCCTTTCAATGGTTGGGCTCATGGACCCTGGATTTGTACTTTGTATATAGTTCTACACTGGATTTCACTTCATTTAAGTTTCTTTTTTACCATGGATCAATGGATGTGTCTTATTTTTACACTTTGGATTTAGTTGGACGGACAGACTCTTTGGACCCATTTGCTTTTGGATTGATTTGGATTCTGCTTTCACACATTTCTTTTGAATATTTTGGACATGCAGCTTTTTCTTCATTATTTCCATTATTGTATGTTTATTTTTTATTCATTTGGTTAATTATTGAATACACATTTATTATATATTTTACTGATGTGGTCTTATCTCTTTTGTTTTGTGCATGTCACAATGTTGATATTTTCACAGTCATGTGTCACCATTGCGTGGGTCTGAGGGACATTGATTCATGGCCATGCTGGTTATGTATTTTCTATCATGACTGGAAATTCAATGTGGGGTGTTTGGACTGGGGTGGGATTTGGGTGGCCTTGAGGGGCATGGGTCTGGAGTGTGATGACCTGTCGGGGGGGACATGTGTGGGGGCCTGCTGGCAGGTGCCCCTGACTGCGGGGGGGTGGGGGTGCAGGGGGACATGTGTGGGGGCCTGCTGGCAGGTGCCCCTGACTGCTGTGGGGTGGGGGTGCAGGGGGACATGTGTGGGGGCCTGCTGGCAGGTGCCCCTGACTGCTGGGGGGTGGGGGTGCTGGGGGACATGTGTGGGGGCCTGCTGGCAGGTGCCCTGCACTGCTGGGGGGTGGGGGTGCTGGGGGACATCTGTGGGTTCCCCTGACTGCTGCGGGGTGGGGGTGCTGGGGGACCTGTGTGGGGGCCTGCTGGCAGGTGCCCCTGACTGCTGGGGGGTGGGGGTGCAGGGGGACATGAGTGGGGGCCTGCTGGTAGGTGCCCCTGACTGCTGGGGGGTGGGGGTGCAGGGGGACATGAGTGGGGGCCTGCTGGCAGGTTCCCCCGACTGCTGGGGGGTGGGGTGCAGGGGGACATGTGTGGGAAATGTGTGGGGCCTGCTGGCAGGTGCCCAGCACTGCTGGGGGGTGGGGGTGCTGGGGGACATGTGTGGGGGCCTGTTGGCAGGTGCCCCTGACTGCTGGGGGTGGGGGTGCTGGGGGACATGGGTGGGGGCCTGCTGGCAGGTGCCCCTGACTGCTGGGGCATGGGGGTGCAGGGGGACATGTGTGGGACATGAGTGGGGGCCAGTTGGCAGGTGCCCCTGACTGCTGGGGCATGGGGGTGCAGGGGGACATGTGTGGGACATGAGTGGGGGCCTGCTAGCAGGTGCCCCTCACTGCTGGGGGGTGGGGGTGCTGGGAGACATGAGTTGGTGATCATATTGCAACGTGACATGTGGCTTGGCTGGGGGGCATGCCCATGGTGGATGGGCTGCCTGTGGGACATGACCAGGGGTGCAGGGTAGTCCCCTGTGGTGTGGGCTGCCTGCAGGGGCCGTGGAAGGGGTAGAGGGGACACCTGGGAGGACCCACACTGCCAATTCACATGTAGGACTCCCCGCGCACCCCCGAAATACGCGTTCCCCGCTCTGACAGCAAAATCACGTGTGAATCTTCATGCGCAGGCCAGTAATACACGTACCCTATTCCAATCGCGTGTGAAACTTCCCGCGCACCCCTGAAATATATGTACCCAGGCCAATCGCGTGTGAAACTTCCTGAGCACCCCTGAAATACACGTACCCAGGCCAATCACGTGTGACACTTCCTGCGCACCCCTGAAATACATGTACCCACGCCAATCGCGTGTGAAACTTCCTGTGCACCCCCGAAATACACATACCCATGCCAATCGCGTGTGAAACTTCCCGCGCAGCCCCGAAATACACATACCCAGGCCAATCGCGTGTGAAACTTCCCGCGCACCCCCAAAATACACGTACCCAGGCCAATCGCGTGTGAAACTTCCTGTGCACCCCCAAAATACACGTACCCAGGCCAATCGCGTGTAAAACAACCTGCGCACCCCCGAAATACACGTACCCAGGCCAATCGCATGTGAAACTTCCTGCGCACCCCCGAAATACACGTACCCAGGCCAATCGCGTGTGAAACTTCCCACGCACCCCTGAAATACATGTACCCAGGCCAATCGCGTGTGAAACTTCCAGCGCACCCCTGAAATACACATACCCAGGCCAATTGCATGCGAAACTTCCCGCGCACCCCTGAAATACACGTACTCAAGCCAATCGTGTGTGAAACTTCCTGCGCACCCCTGAAATACACGTACCCAGGCCAATCGCGTGTGAAACTTCCCGCGCACCCCCGTAATACATGTACCCCACTCGCACAGGCCCTTTCGCGTGTGAAAGTTCCTGTGAACCCCGTAATACTCGTACCCTGCTGAAATCGCGTGTGAAACTTCCCACGAACCCCAGTAATACACGTACCCCACTCGCACAGGCCCTTTCGCATGTGAAACTTCACACGCACCCCAGTAATACACGTTCCCTGCTTGGCGTTTGCTGTTTGGCAGCCCTGTAAACTGGTCCAGGATTAGTGCAGCCCTTTGCGCTGAATTGGGAATTTTGATGGCTTTTCCTTGCGCGAGGGCGTTCTTGGGGGTGTAACTGGCGCTGCTGCAGGGTCGCTGCTCCACTCTGCGCCACGGCTGGTTTTGGAGGCTAAAATCCATGAATACACTGTGTGCGGAAATCGATTTTAGCGCACGCGGCTGGCGCAGACATTCGCACGCGCACACTGTGCACCCGCCGCGTGCGCCACTTTTGTGCGAAATTCTATGAATTAACCTGAAAGTGTTCTTTAGGACACTTTAATTTTTTTTTTTTCCGAACATTTCAGGACACCGCGTGTGTTCTTAGAATAGTTTGATCTTGCTAGCGAACAGTACGAACAGGTATAGTGTTCTTCAGGACAACTCCATTTTTGTTTATTTACGAACATTTCAGAACACCTGCACTGTCCGCGGACACCTACATTGTTTTAAAAAAAAAAAAAAAACTATTTACAACACAATATACAAATTAAACTTTATTTAACATATATTAATAATTTATGACAGATAAGGTGAGGCAGAAACAGAAACAAAAACAGGAGAATTAGGGGTTTCAACATGATTGTTATTAGGTGAAGAAGGGATGGAAGTCTCATCAAAACGTTTTGGGTTATGGAGAGGGTTTGGGGATAATTGACTGGGATATGGTGAGGAGGGACAAGTCCATGTGGGGCAATGGTATGAGGTTTTTGGTTTAAAATGATCTTCCACAAAAGTTTTCAAATTATTAAAAGTAGTCAACAATAAATCCATTTTTCTTCTATACTGTGAAAAGTGTTATCCATAACAGGTTTTTCTGAAGTATTTTCTATTTTGGTATGCTCTGTACAAACAAATATATATATATGTTAAATGTATACAAAATAATAATTAAATGGTTCATATTATAAAGTGTTTAAGATTAGTTTCACTATCTTGTGACATTTCTTCACGTGGGAAATGCTCCTTTAGCCATTCCAGAGTACTAGACATTTCTGTGAGAGAAAAAAAAAAGCTAATATATTTTTTTTATCTAATACAGAAAGTTTAGAAATATATGAATAAAATTAAGTACACTTACTATTTCAGGTAAGATATGTCCTATGTACTCAGTGGGTCTGCTCTTGTTCTCAGTTCTGTCGTGCTTGTGAGGTAATTATGTTGGAAGCCAATTTATCTTCTTGTGGTATATTCCATTTTAGAACATAGTGCATTTAAATGAATGGTTAGTGTGTTGTATATATGGGTTACATTTCTTATGTATTAGTACATATAATGTGTTTGTGTGCTCCTTTTTGAATTTGTTAAATGTTCCTATTTTGTGATATAACAATCAAACATACCCACCCCCCCCAGAGTTTTTAGGTAGTGGTACTGTTCTTTGAACATGTCTGCGAACATTAAATGAGTTCGCGCACATCAAGTACAGTAGAAGAGATTCAGTCAGTTCCATATGACATGTATATAAAGTCAAAGTCATTATTGTTAAGTTGCACTACTAAAAACCTATGAAATTCAGTGAAAAAACTATGTTAAATGGACGTTATGGTTAAGTTGCACTACTAAAAACCTAAGAAATTCAGTGAAACAACTTTGTTAAAGGGACGTTATGGTTAAGTTGCGCTGTTAAAAACCTATGAAATTCAGTGAAAAAACTTTGTTAAAGGGACGTTATGGTTAAGTTGCGCTGCTAAAAACCAATGAAATTCAGTGAAAAAACTTTGTTAAAGGGACGTTATGGTTAAGTTGCGCTGCTAAAAACCTTTCAAATTCAGTGAAAAAACTTTGTTAAAGGGACGTTATGGTTAAGTTGCGCTGCTAAAAACCTATGAAATTCAGTGAAAAAACTTTGTCAAAGGGACGTTATGGTTCCAAGTAAAACCGAAAACCCCCTGAAATTCGCCAGTTATGGTAAGCTAAGCAACCATAACTCGCGCCACCACCGTGCACTGCTAAGACTAACACCCAGGACATCAAAGATGACATCACAAATGTCATTGATGACATCACTGATGACATCACATGTGTATGTACTTTTCATGAAATATGTGTACAAGGGATTCTTATTATAATGTTGCGAAACAAGTGTCAAGGATCATTGCAATAAATATCATACCCGAATTAGTGCATTGAACGATGAATTGATATAAATAGCATTCTATTATGGGGTTCTATCTAGTATACTAAGCTACTCATACAGAAACATAACATTGTGTGCAGTATACAAGATGAAGGTATAATATTCGTAATGTTAATATGTTGAATAATGAAATGATAATTGTTTTCTTAATATATTTTTGTGTACTGTGAAATATGTAATAAGTAGCTAATAAAACACATGTATTACATAATTGCATTACTATAGACAAAACACAAAGACACAAGAACACATACCAATATGGGTATATACAGGGAAAGTGAAGTTAGCAAAAAAGCACAAGTAGTAGAAGAAACAATTCATAATTTAACTGATTATTTTAATGCAAATAAATGATTGCTCTGTTTCAAAGCTGCTATTTGCCCTAGGTATATGTATCACTTGATGTGATTGGACCCTAAGGAAAGTAGTGTGAGTACAGTGTATACAAATATGACCATATACAGGGAAAGTACAGCCATAAAAAAAATCAAACAACAGAACTATCAGAAAGTGCTCATAAGTCTATTGATTATCTTTATGCACAAAAAGGATTGCTGTCTTTCAAGCTTGTGTCTTCCCGTATGTATATGTTTCATATGATGTGACTGGACTCTTAGGGAATTACTGTAAGAACCTACTTGAAGGATATGTCTACAAATAAAATAAAATGTTTAGTTTCTGACTGTTACTGAAGAAAACCATGTGGCCTAGATATGTCAGCAGAAGAAAAAAGAGTGAGCCAGACATGTGATGTCATCTTTGATGTGCTGGGTGTTAGTCTTAGCAGTGCACGGTGGTGGCGCGAGTTATGGTTGCTTAGCTTACCATAACTGGCGATTTTCAAGGGTTTTTCGGTTTTCCTTGGAACCATAACGTCCGTTTGACAACGTTTTTTCCCTGAATTTCATTGGTTTTTAGCAGCGCAACTTAACCATAACGTCCCTTTAACATTCTGTTTCCATAGGAAGAGCACTTTTTGGGTGGCTTATAACTTCGCTCTCCCTGGACGAATCTTCACCAAACTTTGCAAATAAAAGTATTTGGGTCACTCTGAATTTGTTTGCAAAGTTTGGTGAGGATTCGTCCAGAGGGGGCAAAGTTATAGGGGGGTCCCAAAACTTTTTTCCCATAGACTGAATGGGAAAACATTTTTGCTCGCGTCTACAGCTGGACGGATTTTCACCAAATTTGGACCAGGAGCAGCGGTTTGGTCCTGAAAGCGTGCTTTTGCAAATTTGGTGAAAATCCGTCCAGTAGTTTTTTTTAAAATGACCAAAAAGTAGGTAAAGAATAATATGTGATATCTGTGTTCTGTCCGCGGACACACTTCCCTGTTCGCTCCGCGGACAGTGTCCTGATTGGCCAATCAGCTTGCGTGATGTTCGCAGACATGCAACGTGTTTGCTGATTGGACGGCGTGGAGCGTGAAGCGCGTCAGATATTCGGTAGCGCCCGCCATCTTGGATTCGAGGACGTCCGCGGACGTCCGCAGACAGCGCTGTGAAAGTTTGTTCAAAATTTGTATTTAGTAGAGTGTGTTGGTGTGTAGGAGTGTTTGTGGAGGATGGGAGGGTATGAGATATGTTAAATGTTGTGCTTTTGTATGTGTTAGACGTTCTATTTGTGTTCGATTTGTCTACGGATATCACGGGTGTTCTGAAATGTTCTAAATATACTGAATGGGGGGTGTTCTGAGGACTCAATATGTGTCCGTTTTGTTTGCAGGCAAACTGAAACTGTTCTAAGAACACTCGCAGTGTCCTGAAATGTTCGCAAATAAACAAAATGGGGGTGTCCTGAGGAAGCTGTCCGTATTGTTCGTTGTCAAGTTGAATATGTTCTAAGAACACTCGCGCTGTCCTGAAATGTTCGCAAATACACAAAATGGGGGTGTTCTGAAGACGTTGTCGAACACTCGCTGTGTCCTGAAATGTTCGCAAATATGAATGGGGTTGTGGCTGTCAAGTTGAATGTGTTCTAAGAACACTCGCGGTGTCCTGAAATGTTCACAAATAAACAAGATGGTGGTGTTCTAAAGACCCTTCTAAGAACACTCGCGGTGTCCGGGGAATGTTCGTAGGGGGTGTCCTGAGGACGCTGTCCGTATTGTTCTCTGTCAAGTTGAATGTGTTCTAAGAACACTTGCGATGTCCTGAAATGTTCGCAACTAAACAAAATGGGGGTGTTCTGAAGACGTTTCTAAGAACACTCGCGGTGTCCTGGAATTTTCGTAGGGGGTGTCCTCAAGATGCTGTTCGTATTGTTCTCTGTCAAGTTGAATGTGTTCTTAGAACACTCATGGTGTCCTGAAATGTTCGCAAATAAACGAAATGGGGGTGTTCTGAGGACACTGTCCGTATTGTTCGTTGTCAAGTTGAATGTGTTCTAAGAACACTCGCGGTGTCCTGAAATGTTCGCAAATAAACAAGATGGTGGTGTTCTGAAGACGCTTCTAAGAACATTCGCGGTGTCCGGGGAATGTTCGTAGGGGGTGTCCTGAGGACGCTGTCCATATTGTTCTCTGTCAAGTTGAATGTGTTCTAAGAACACTTGCGGTGCCCTGAAATGTTCGCAATTAAACAAAATGGGGGTGTTCTGAAGACGTTTCTAAGAACACTCGCGGTGTCCTGGAATGTTCGTAGGGGGTGTCCTGAAGGCATAGTCCGTATTGTTCGCTGGCAAGTTAAATGTGTTCTAAGAACACTCGCAGTGTCCTGAAATGTTTGCAAATAAACAAAATGGGGTGTCCTGAGGACACTGTCCGTATTGTTTGTTGTCAAGTTGAAAGTGTTCTAAGAACTATCGCGTTGTTCTGAAATGTTCGTAGGGGGTGTCCTGAAAATGCTGTCCATATTGTTCGCTGGCAAGTTGAAAGTGTTCTAAGAACACTCATAATGTCCGCGGACATTAAAAGTTTCCATAGACCATAGTTGAAATGTTTGACTCTATGGATGTGATATGCTGCGGTGATTGTTGCCAGGGCATAGAGTCTTGGGTGCATGACTCTATGCCCTGGCAACAACCACCGCAGCATATCACATTCATATTTGCTTATAACTTTTGGTGAAAAACAAATGTATGAGGAACAAAGGTATTAGATACTATGGATGTGATATGCTGCTATGGTTCTCCTTATTATTGTATACTTAATGTTTGGTCTAGTAACCGGAGTACATGTATTTCTTGTTAATTTATGTGATAAAAGAAAATAGCATGTTAGTATTAGTATTTTGTAATTACTTATTACATTGTATAATCAATATACTTTTTTCTTTTTTTGGACCCTCATATTTAGTAGATTACAAATCAGAGTACTCTGCAATTTGCTCAGTTTCTGTATTGTATTTGTTGCTAAAATCATTGGGTCTGTGGGAGAAAAAAAAAATCCATGTTGGATTATAAAAAAAACCTTTTTCTGTTGTGCTACAGTTTATTTGTTTGTTTGTTTTCAATGTTCACTTGTTGTTTCTGGCTAATGCTTTATACTTTGGCTTGTTGTATTTTTTTGGAGCAGTAACATATTATTTATTTGTTTTGATATTATAACATTTTGGAGCAGTTAGATACCAATTGGCGTATTCTAACCGTCTATTATTTTTATATATTTTAGTGGTATTGATTTATCTATTTGGATATTGTTAAATTTTGGGACAATTGGCGTATTCTGACTGTGTATTTTTGGTCTAATTTAGTGGTATTCATTTATCTGAATAGTTGTTGTAGAATCTTTGAGCACTTAGATAGCTTTTGGAGTTTTCTAACGGTTTATATTTTTTTAACACAAGTTTACTTAGGGTTTAAATACAGTTTAGTTATCAAATTTTGGTTTTAAGAACATCAAATAAGCGTTTGTAAGATTTCCTGGTAATCTCTGCGTTAGAGTAATGGTACTATCATTACATTCAAACCATCCACATTTCTTTTTTATATATGCAGTGTAGTGCCCTGAATTGGTTGTGGCTCCTGCGTGGTAGATTATACCTGTTGTGAAGGTTTTCTTACCAAGTGATATTTGACCATATGTGAATACAGTCAGCTTGCAGTTGTTTTTGGTACCATCTGCATTGTAACGTAGACACATTAGTATTATGTATTTACTATGTGTTTGTATTACTAACGTGGAGCGATTATCTGAATTGCAGGTAGAGCATAATCTACCATGGTTTGCATTTTGTACAAGTCGCTGAAATGGAATGGATCCACAATTTGGTATTGATATATATATGAAGCGTTCATTGGGGACTTCTTCTTGTGTCACATTGTTGCAGAGAGTGCCTGTATGTTTCCACATGTATGAAATCTGAAGGATTTCATTTATATGTATGTTTTTGTTTTCTAGTACTTGTAGTAAGTACATTAGAAATTCTTGTGGATCTTCCTGTGAGTTTATAGTGAATTTCACCATTCCAGCACAGTAGTCCAATTGTTGTTTTATTCCATAAACACTATACGTGTTGTCAGGATTGTTTGCTGCATTTCTGTGAAGTACTCACATTTGCAAACACAATGGGTCTGTACTGTGTTAGTAAATGTTGTCAACAATTGGTGGTAATTGAAATAGAATATTCATTGCTACATTTGCATAGCAACTTACACCAACTATATTTGAGAATTTAAATGGTCCAGGTAGTTCTGTATCTAACTGCTTTTTTTGGAGTTTGTCTTCCTTCTTTAAAAAAGTACCTAGTTTACTTTCCCTAATTGATTCTTTTTTGCTTGTGGTACTTGATGAAGTATTAGTTTCTTTTACTCTCCTTGGAGGATTTGCAGTGACATCCTGTTGCATTTCTGTTTGATTTATTTTTCTTTAATAACGTTTTACTTTTTGTGGAACAGAATATGTGTTTAGGTGGGGGGTGTATAGTGAGCAAAGTCTATTGTATTCTAAAATGCAAGGAATATCAGAGTTTATTTTACTTGCATCAAAGTTGATTAGAAATAGACCGTCAAGTGTACGTAAGCGTGATAGTGCTACATAGCTCATGCCTTCTTTAAAGACTGTGTTACCAATATCTATCATTGCTTTGTCTAGGGTAAGACCTTGTGATTTATGAATCGTGACTGCGTATGCAAGAGTTAGAGAAAATTGTTCTCTGCATACATACATATCTTTGAAGAGAAGGAATTTAGCTGTTGAGCGTCCTATCCTTTTTACTTCTGAAAGTTTGTCAAAGAGTATATTGACAAACTGAATTTTGTTGTTGCGTGGGTATGTTTGAAAGCCAACAACTTTACCCAGTGCTCCATTAACTAGTCCTTGGTCCACATCAAGGTTACGTTTAAGCATTACTCTGCAATTTAAGGATAATTTTAATATCTTTTCTAAGCTTGCTGTGTTTGAGATTGATTTTTCTAAACTATTTAGTCTTGTTGTGGCTTGGTCACACATGGGTAGTGTCATACCATGTACATCTAGTTTGTCTGTGGCGCTAATTTCCATAATTGGTTGCATTTCTTTACTTAGCATGATTTCATTGAATTTGAAACAGCTTGCAAGAGTTGGCATTAAGGCCATACATTTGACATTTTTGCGGGCTAATTGTTCCATAACATCTGTAGCACATGCATTATCGCCATAAAGTGCATTAATGTGCCGGGTTTTCAATATTGCTTCTGCTTCTTTAGAAAGTATACCAACTCTGGTACTTTTTAAAATGTCGGCTTAAGTGAGATCTGCAGATTGCCACATGTTTTCTGTTAATTCTCTGTATTGGAAATGTTGCCAAAGGTTGACATTTCCAATGCTGCCAACAGTTTTACGGCAGAGTTTGTGTCCTAATGTTTTAAAAATAGACTCACCTTTTACTGGTGTTAATTGAAGCAGATCTCCAAAAACAATAATGTGTTTTCCTGCAAAGAGCTCTTCGTAGTCTGTTTTGAGTACTTCTTGTAATCTGAGGTGAATCAGAGCTAACATCAGGTTGGAGACCATGCTCACTTCATCTATTAGTAGCATTTTCATTTGTTTCAATACTCTGCGTAATTCCATTGCAGCTTCTGCAGAAAGTTTGTAATAGTCTAATTTGTTCTGGTGTTCTACTTGTAATAGTAGTAATCGGTGTAATGTAACACCACCTATGTTGTAGGCAGCTAAACCTGTGGGGGCAGTGACAACAGCACACAGTTTTTTGTTTGTCAATTGTTGAAGGAACTTACTAATGATTTTGATTAGGAATGTTTTGCCACAACCAACTTCACCACTGACGTACAGTAGTATAGGTTTATAATTATGGCAGGAACATTCTTTATTTTCATGTTTTACACCATGTGCAATTTGTTTTGTTACTTCTTGAAAAATGCTACTTTGCCCATTGTTTAGTTTTGATTGTAGTATAGTTAAGTCTTCTTTATCTTTATACTGACACATGGTGTTTTCTACTTCTATCATAGCTAATTCTGCCTCATTTATTATTAGTGGTTCTCCCAGTGGTTCTTGGCTTCCTGTTACAGAAGGTTGACTACTGTCAGGAGTGTCCTTATCTAGTTGGGCTTGGATTTCTTCTTCGTGTTGCTGGTCATTGTGCAACATTGTTTTGTACTGTGTAAAGTTTACATCAGTTATAGTGCTTTCGTTTGCTTTGAAAGCATCCTCAAATGAGTCATAGTTATCTAGTAATTGTTCTTCTATTCTCCATGGTTTGAAGAGTTTTAGCAGGGACATGTAATATACTTCTTTATGTTGAGGAGTCTTTAATGACAATTTGATAGGATTAATTACATTTGATTTAGTGAGTTTAACTAAGATGCCTTCACAGTTTGTCACTCTATATTTACCTTTTTTTTCATCAGGTTTCATATTATTTTTGTATGTGTAGTTTTGGGCTATGTGGTATAGACACATGTTTACCAAAGTATTACTTCTGTTTGGGTAGTATGTGTCCAATAAATTGTTTTTTAAAATGTCTTGGCTGTTGGGATCATGTTTGGCTATTGTTTCTATATCTTCATATGATTTTAGAACTCTTTTTCTAGATTTAGCTGGACCAAGACTTAGCCATACTATATTTTCATATTTACCATACAATGCAGTACCAGTTAAACGATCAGCTGCTTCATATGATCCACATTCTCTATGGGTGAGCATTTTTATGCCCAAGCTGTATAATTTCTGAGATACTGTTTTATCTGATGACAGGTCCTTCCAGAGGTCTTGGAGCTCTGTCTTTTCTGCTTTAGTTAAGTATGCTGTGACATATTGTGCAACTGCAGTAGAATTGTCTGCAATGTACTGCACATCTATGTTTGCATTCCATAAGTGGGCAACGATTGCATTGTAATCATTGATATCTTTTTCTTCTTCTTTTCTTTTTATGTAATATGTATTTTTAGGTGACTTTCATTTAACACTATATCTAACTGAAGACATGAGGTTGTTCACTTGACCTGTATTTGTAACTGGTCTAGGGAAACCAAATCGGCATTTGGTGTAGTATTTCCCTTTGTTTTTGTATTTGCGACGACAATATTTTCCACATTTGTGTCTTTGAAATTGTAAAATTTGTGCATGAAGATCACTATTTGTGGCTTCTGATGGAATTTCACAAGTGATATATTTTTCAATAAACTGTAAAACAGTGGCATCACTGTCTTGACCAAATTTAGGAGCATCTGCAATCCATAAAAGCATGTGGATATGTGGTGCTCCTCTGGCTTGGTATTCTTTTCTCCAAAAGAAGTGTTGCACTTCTCCAAGGGGAGGAACAGTTTTATTACAAATAAAATGTAGCATAGCAATGAAGCGATGGTGAAAATATCTTGAAACATTAACAGGATCCAAAGAACAAAGTTCTCCAGGTGTTAGTATATCTATGTTTGTTTTGTTTTTATTTGATATGCGTAGGAAATCATGCAAATCTTCCCATGCATATTCTGCACAACTTAATGTAACAAACCAAGTGGGTGGGCCAAGGTTTCTGATCATACATCGTACATCTCCATGACGTCGAAACCAGTACTCTTTAGTACCAGGCATATTTGCTAATAGATTTGTAATATTTGATTGTAAAACCTCATCCTTTTGTTGCACTTTTTCTAATAATTGTGTAGCTGTCATATTTTGAAAGTGTGATCCTGATTTTAATATGTGTGCAACTCCGTAACATAAAGTTGCTAGTTCACTTTCAAAGAGTAGGTGGAATATGTATTCCACATTTCGTCTAAATCTGGGATCTTCAGAATACATCCGTAATGAGCGTTATTCTGAAGCTGATATTTGAATAGGTCTATCATCATACCTTCCTCCTCTGCCAGTAGGAAAGAGTAGAGGAAAAGCATGTGCTTCTATACTTTTTTTCCATATGCTGATTGGCGATCCTTTTGTTTGACGCATTTGGTAAGTTTCCAGTACATCTTCTACGGTGTCATTACAGTGCAAAGGATGAATTGTATATTGGTCTAAAGTATTTGACATTGTAGCAGGATCTAGTAGCTCAAATTGACCAGCTTCTTGTGTTTCTTGAATTATTTCAGTTGTATCTTTCAAGTTTTCTTCAATATTAATTTCTTTGTAATATTCATTATGCTCTTTAAGATATTGGAAGGCTTGTCTAACTTTATATAAATCTACCAGCTGTTGCCATATTTTTTTGTCTTTTGTAGGTACTCCATTTACTAAGATAATTAAAGATTGCTGCATTGGACATTGCACTCCTAGAGTATGCACATTTTCTTTTAGATCTAATTGTAAATAAACTACTTTTCCACGAATGCCTTTTACCAATTCAGGGGGAGGTAATTTTGCTATTTTTGGTTGAAGGCGTATTATTGCTTGAAATGGGTGTACTGTTTGAATTATGATGCTCTCATATAAATTAAGTTGTTGTAGGGGTTTTGGTACTGGGTATAATTCCAAATTATTTGTGATAGCACGAGAAGGAGTTTGGTTGTTGTCAAGTTTTGTAGTGCAGCAACAGCAAAGTATTAGGGGCTCAGTTATTTCGTATTTGTTTTCTGCTACAAGGTAGAGAGCTAATTCAAACCATTTAGAATCTTCATTGTCTTCTATGTTGTATGATAGGTCTACAGTGTTTGTGTTACTTTTATAAAACGTTCTACGGCAACATACACATACATGGTTTGGTACTTCAGCTGATGTACTTTTAAATTTTAGTATTTCTTTTTTGTATGTGTTTAGAAAAAGGTTGCCATGTGTAGAATTGTTGCTTAATTGGTTTAAAGCTATTTCATTCTGTAAATGGCTTTCACTTCCAAAATATTTTTTCTGGATATAGTGAATTTCTTCAAGTAGGTCTTTTGCTGTACTATGTAGAAGGATGTTATTTAACTTTAGACTAGATTTCTTATAGTTGAATGATGTGTTGATATCCTTTTGATCTCATGGAAAGTGGTTTTACAAGTAGGTCCTGTAATGCAGGCCAATGAATGTCCTTGTAGTCCTGTGTACTTGCGCACTGGACAGGTATCCATATTTTGCAGTAATTTAATTTTGATTTTGTCTTTGCTTTTTACATATTTATTGAGGAATTGGCGTAAAGATTTGAAACATTGTTTGGGAATGTTACACATTGACGTGCATGGCCATTTGTACACTAGACGTTCTGATTCAGTTGAATGGAGGGGTAATTCTAAGTTTTCAGGGCATATTTTTGTAAGGAGTACTTCTTGTTCCATCGACCACTGCTATGTATGGCAATTGTATTTGTTTGCTTTTGTTTGTACGCTTCTTCATTAAAATATGGTTCTGTGCTCGTAGTGTGATTCCATTCACCTCCGCAGATACTTGAGAAGTTCTTTCTGTTGACATTTCGCTTATTGAGAAGTCTTTTTTGTAAATTAGTTATTAGTTTTGTTAGTTGTTTCATTTTGTTTAACAGTAAAATAAATACCTTTCTTTTGAGAAGAATTGAACTGTCCATCAATGCTTCTAAGATTAATTTCCTACGATAGGTTTTAAGCATTTAACCTGATTCCTCTCCTGTTTTTATAAGATTTTGAAGGACTTTGTGACGGTACATTTTGGCTAAAATACTTTTCTTGGTATGCTTACTTTGCACTATATTAAAATTTGAAGAAGTAGTTTTATCTGTAGTGATAGCTGATTTTCTGTTAATTGTTTTTTGGTTTGTTTTACATTTTGATAGAGGAGGCAAAGTTTTTTGTACTTGAAACTTCTTGTGTTTCACTAAATGACTGTATTCGCTGTTTTGTTTCAACTTTTTTTACAAATTCTGCTAGAGATGGATGCTTATGTTGGACACTTTTCTTTTCATTTGCTCTACTTTTGTGTTGCTTTCTACGGACTTGACTTTTGGTAGGCATTCTTTAGGGTCTGTTGAAAAAAATAAAGAAGATATGGGTTGGGGTGTTCTGGAATGTATGTTGGCTGTGTGCATGAGTGTTTGAGTAAGATGATAAAGATGTACGTAATGGTGTGTGATTGTGCATTGGGAACTGCAACTAGTAGGGATAGGTATTCTTGAATTTATGTGTTACTAAACTGGGGTTCAGATGACAAAAAAAAGTAAGCTAGTGGTGTGGAAAAGTACAAATAGTAAATCTAGTGTATACAATTAAAACAGTTGTTTGTTCTATAATATGAAAATTGTAGCGGTTCAGTTGGGTAATTTGTGTGTCCAAAAATAGGAATTTGAGGGCCATTCTGGCTGTAAATCGCTGTTTAAGACATGGAGATTTTTGGACAAAATGGTACACAATCTCTATTTTAGGCACAGAAATAGCTTGTATTAATGTTATAGTATGTTTGATCAATAATACAAATATTATGGTGATATTCTACTTACTTTTTTTCTTAAATTAACAGGTAACTTCCTAGTTCTTCTTTGTTCTTCGAATTCGGCTGCTTCTTTTCAGGAGACTGGTCTTCACTGCAATTGTAAAAGCTTCAAATTAGTAACTTTGTTTGTATATAGCGCTGTTTTTAATTTAGATATTTATTTTTTTAATTGAAATCCTCAGTGCCTTCTTTAAAACCATTAAACTAATTTATTTACATAAGATACATTGCATCAGTTCAGTACATATGATATGTTCTAAATGAACAAATTGTATTGAATGACTAACTGTAGCAAAAAAAATATCTTTACTATGTCTTGTGAAATTTATAATATACCAGTGAATACCACTATTTCTGTAAATAAGCTGTTCTAGGTAATAGCGCCTCAATGTCATGTCTAAATTAAAGTAATTAAGTAAATAAATAAATAAAAACAAAAAAATATGAAATTGTATAAGTATTGTTTTAAAGATTTAAACATAGATTCTGCTTGCATGCAATTTTGTTTGAATATATGTAGTCTATATATTTAATTTAAAAAATGTTAGTTTAACATGATTTGAGTGTGTGTGTATAAAGAAAGTAAATAATATAAAGGTTTATAAGTGATAGTTGATTTTAGGAAATCGAAAAAAATACAGTAAATTCATTTTACAGATTACACAAGCTAAAAGTCTGTTTGAAAATGTGTTCATGTACTGTACAGAAAATATGCATACATGAAGTTTGTGTTCATGCATATGGATATGCATGGAGCTGCAAGTAGAAATCTTGGAGACTTGTACAGTATTTCTGGTAGATGGTGCTTGCCAATGATATGACACTTGTACTCATAGAGGTTAACAGTACATTTGCAGTGCTGATCTATGATGATGCAGTTAGATGTAGAGGTTTTGAATGTGATTGGTGCATGGTCATGTGATTTCTTAGCTACATCCAATGAGGGAATGGCAGAGAGAGTGAAGTGGAAATGGTAGAAGGGCTGTTCATGTTACAATATGTCCGCGGACATGGCGGTAGTTCGCGGACATCGGGAGTTACATCCGGGGATTTTTGGGTTCAGAAGTCATGCAAATGAGAATGAGTACTAAAAGGGATTGGTCAGGAAAGGTTAGTGGGTGTGTTGTGCCAGAAGAGAGTTTCTCATATACTGTTTTTGCTGAGAGAACAACAGATAGCTATGTCTGTGTATTTTAGCAAAAAGATTGTATGGATTTTGGGAGATTCATGGATATATTGGTTGAAGGTGCATGCAGAAAGCTGTGGAGTAGCTGTAGATCTTGGATTCCCACATGTGGAAGTACACTGGCATGGAGTACGTGGAATGAAGTAGTTGGACTTGCTACCTCTCTGTGCTACCTTTGAGACAGAGCAACATCCAGACATAATTGTAATTCATTGTGGAGGGAACAGTTTAGGACATGTAACTGGATTTTTTTTTGCAATTTGCTATGAAAGAAGGACTTGGGAAGGTTATGGACATGTTTCCTAATTCTCAAGTGATATTTTCACGGATTGCGCAGAGACAAATGTGGCTTTGTTCTTCTTCATTTGGTCCACAAATGGAAAAAGCAAGGCGCAATGTTAATAAAGCTGTTTGTGCCTTTCTAAAAGATTTTGGCATGTCTTATTTTCACAATGAAAATATTCTGTTTCGTAGTACAAACATTTTTCGCAAAGATGGAGTCCATCTTACTTACGGTGGCAATCAGATTTTCCTGAGAAATGTACAAAATGCATTGCGACCTTTTTTGGAATTACAACATCCATTTTGAAGTAGGTGTTAAGCATTTATAATTTTTGACTTACAAACACCTCCCAAAGGCTCTTTTCAGAGCCACCACTTCCTCCCAGAGAAAATTGCAATGTTTGTGATGGGGTAGCAACCCAATTTTTAAAATGTTCGCTAACTGTCCGCGGACTTCTAAAAAATACAAAGGGCCCTGCTTCATTTATTTTCACTTCTATTTTTTAACTGTGAAAGGCGGCTCTGAAAAGAGCCTTATTTTTTTTTTTGATTTTTGATATTTTGAATTTTTTTTGGTTTTTTATACACGACACACTAGGAGAGGAGGGGAAAGGAAGATACAGGGGGGACACCAACCACAGGGATAAGAAAGGGCGAGCTGAGAGAGGAAGATGTAGAGTGGGTTTTATTTGGGTAGTGAGCAGATCTTCTCGTGCTCTGAGACGATAGTCTCAAAAGCACTACAAAGTCGCTCCCCCCTGCAGAGTACTGTGTCACAGTACATACATACAACTATGACCCTCGAAAGGTAAGGGTCATCAGCATTCTGTATGGCCTGTGAGGCAGCTTGAGGAAGACGCTGTTCCACAGAGGTGGTCCTTGTGATGACAGGATCAGAAACAGAGGATGAAGTAGAGGAAATCAACCTGCTACATTCTTCGCAAGGTACAACCCTGCGAATAGCCCCAGAGTGAAATGACCTCAGGTGTAGCTTCATAGTAGTGGTCCCAAAGCTGTACTTACCGTGCTTCCCGCGACTGTGTATCATTTTGCACTCATTGCAGGTAACACAGTTTGCACGAGCCTTAGGAACATTCCCATGAATGGTAAATAACCGCCACACCCAAGACTCACGCCTAGTGCAGGTAGTAGGCTTTTCCTCTACCTCATTCTCATCATCCTCTTCTTCCTCCTTCACATCCTCACTCCTGTTCCCCTCTTCAGATTCTTGGGGAGGTGTGGTGGTGGAGGGGGTGGGGGTGGTGCTGAAGCAGGTGCAGCACCAGGTGGCAGTTCAGCAGCCAGGGATGCCATCAAAGATGCGATGGAAATCTGCAGTTGGCAGCAAAATTCGCTGTGCTCTGTAGAAAAGCCAGAAACACAATAAGAATAAGCTCTAGGGCGTGGTCTTTTATAGGGGTGCTTGTGCGCGGTCCGTGGACATGCGTGCTGTCCGCAGACAGATCGAACACAAAAAAAAGTTTCAAAAGTTTCAAAAGGTATGTAGAAACTCAGGATTACTATGTGGGACTTGTGCCATGGTGAGATTTTATTGAAAAATATTATGGATTAATTGAAAATGTACTTTTAATTTGTTCGGGGAGCCGAACAATGTCCGCATTCAGAACACGCGATCAGCGTGGGCACGGTCATATGATCCGTTCGCGAACAAGTCTGCGAAGGAAGCGCATGTCGGCAGGACACCAAATGCACGGAGATTGGCTAGCGCATGCGCGTTGAGGTTCTACGGACACTGTTCGGGTTCTGAACTAATTAAAATTGCGTCACATGTGAAATGAACATTTTAGGGCACTGCATGTGTTCTTAGAACAGTTTAAATTTGCTAGCGAACAGTAAGGCAGATATAGTGTTCTTCAGGACACGTTCAATTTCGTTTATGTACGAACATTTCAGGACACCGATTGTGTTCTTAGAACATTTTCAACTTGCTAGCGAACAGTACGGACAGGTATAGTGTTCTTTAAGACACCTCCATTTTCGTTTAATTACGAACAATTCAGGACACCAATTGTGTTCTTAGAAGAGTTTAAACTTGATAGCGAACACTACGGACAGATATAGTGTTCTTTAGGACACTTTAATTTTTTTTTTTTTACGAACATTTCAGGACACTGCGTGTGTTCTTAGAATAGTTTTATCTTGCTAGCGAACAGTACGAACAGGTATAGTGTTCTTCAGGACACCTCCATTTTCGTTTATTTACGAACATTTCAGAACACCTGCACTGTCCGCGGACACCTACATTGTTTTTTAAAAAACAAAAAAGAAACTATTTACAACACAATATAAAAATTAAACTTTATTTAACATATATTAATAATTTATGACAGAGAAGATGAGGCAGAAACAGAAACAAAAACAGGAGAATTAGGGGTTTCATCATGATTGTTATTAGGTGAAGAAGGGATGGAAGTCTCATCAAAACGTTTTGGGTTATGGAGAGGGTTAGGGGATAATTGACTGGGATATGCTGAGGAGGGACAAGTACATGTGGGGCAATGGTACGAGGTTTTTGGTTTAAAATGATCTTCCAGAAAAGTTTTCAAATTATTAAAATTAGTCAACAATAAATCCATTTTTTCTTCTATACTGTGAAAAGTGTTATCCATAACAGGTTTTTCTGAAGTATTTTCTATTTTGGTATGCTCTGTACAAAAAAAAATATATATATGTGAAATGTATACAAAACAATAATAATTAAATGGTTTATATTATAAAGTGTTTACCATTAGTTTCACTATCTTGTGACATTTCTTCATGTGGGAAATGTTCCTCTAGCCATTCCAGAGTACTAGACATTTCTGTGAGAGAAAAAAAAAAGATAACATATTTTTTTATCTAATACAGAAAGTTTATAAATATATGAATAAAATTAAGTACACTTACTATTTCAGGTAAGATATGTCCTATGTACTCAGTGGGTCTGCTCTTGTTCTCAGTTCTGTCATGTTTGTGAGGTAATTATGTTGGAAGCCAATTTATTTTCTTGTGGTATATTCCATTTTAGAACATAGTGCATTTAAATGAATGGTTAGTGTGTTGTATATATGGGTTACATTCCTTATGTATTAGTACATATAATGTGTTTGTGTGCTTCTTTTTGAATTTGTTAAATGTTGCTATGTTATGTTATAACAATCAAACATACCCCCCCACAGTTTTTAGGTAGTGGTACTGTTCTTCGAACATGTCCGCGAACATTAAATGAGTTCGCGGACATCAAGTACAGTAGAAGAGATTCAGTCAGTTCCATATGATATGTATATAAAGTGAAAGTCATTATTGTTAAGTTGCACTACTAAAAACCTATGAAATTCAGTAAAAAAACTTTGTTAAAGGGACGTTATGATTAAGTTGCGCTACAGTGAAAAAACTTTGTTAAAGGGACGTTATGGTTAAGTTGCGCTACTAAAAACCTATGAAATTCAGTGAAAAAACTTTGTTAAAGGGACGTTATGGTTCCAAGTAAAACCGAAAAACCCTTGAAATTCGCCAGTTATGGTAAGCTAAGCAACCATAACTCGCGCCACCACCGTGCACTGCTAAGACTAACACCCAGGACATCAAAGATGACATCACAAATGTCATTGATGACATGATGACATCACATGTGTATGTACTTTTCATGAAATATGTGTACAAGGGATTCTTATTATAATGTTGTGAAACAAGTGTCAAGGATCATTGCAATAAATATCATACACTAATTAGTGCATTGAACGATGCATTGATAAAATAGCATTCTCTTATGGTGTTCTATCTAGTATACTAAGCTACTCATACAGAAACATAACATTGGGCCTCATTCCGAGTACGGCGCTAACCAATGGCGCTATTAACGACTTGGATGACGCCGTACCCGGACCGGCAGCGCCTTGGTGGATGGCGGAATTACCGCCCCATTCCAAGGTTGGCGGGGCGGTAATTCCCCAATCCCCATTTACCCTTCCCCATTCCCATTCTTGCCCCATAGGGCATAATGGGAGTGGGGAAGGCGTCAATTACGCCACCGTAAATTACGGTGGCGTAATTTACATCAAGGTCCCTTAGCGCCATGGTTTTTAACACCTGCTAAAAGCAGGTGTTAAAACCACCATGGCGCAAAGGGAACTCGGAGTATGGCGGTAAGGGATTACCGCCACCGCTCTCGTTAGCGGTGGCCGCTATCCCTTACCGCCATGCTCGGAATGAGGCCCATTGTGTGCAGTATACAAGATGAAGGTATAATATTTGTAATGTTAATATGTTGAATAATGAAATGATAATTGTTTTCTTAATAGATTTTTGTGTACTGTGAAATATGTAATAAGTAGCTAATAAAACACATGTATTACATAATTGATTTATTATAGACAAAACACAAAGACACAAGAACACATACAAATATGGGTATATACAGGGAAAGTGAAGTTAGCAAAAAAGCACAAGTAGTAGCAGAAACAATTCATAATTTAACTGATTATGTTCCTGCAAATAAATGATTGCTCTGTTTCAAAGCTGCTATTTACTCCAGGTATATGTATCACTTGATGTGATTGGACCCTAAGGAAAGTACTGTGAGTACAATGTATACAAATATGACCATATTCAGGGAAAGTACAGCCATAAAAAAAACAACAGAACTATCAGAAAGTGCTCATAAGTCTATTGATTATCTTTATGCACAAAAAGGATTGCTGTCTTTCAAGCTTGCGTCTTCCCGTATGTATCTGTTTCATATGATGTGACTGGACTCTAAGGGAATTACTGTAAGAACCTACAGAAGAATACGTCTACAAATAAAATACATTTTTTAATTTCTGACTGTTACTGAAGAAAACCATGTGGCGTAGATATGTCAGCAAAAGAAAAAAGAGTGAGCCAGACATGTGATGTCATCAGTGATGTCATCAATGACATTTGTGATGTCATATTTGATGTCCTGGGTGTTAGTCTTAGCAGTGCACGGTGGTGGCGCGAGTTATGGTTGCTTAGCTTACCATAACTGGTGGATTTCAAGGGGTTTTTCGGTTTTACTTGGAACCATAACGTCCCTTTAACAAAGTTTTTTCACTGAATATATATATATATATATATATATATATATATATATATCGAAAGAGAAGAGGAAAATGAACCGCACTCTCCGCAGTCAAAATAAAACAATAAATGCCCAATTTCCAAACGCTAAAAGCACAGCGCACAACACTGGAGAAGTCATAAAAAATTATTTAATGTTGCACAAAGAAATTTGTTTAAAATAAACAAAAAATACAAAATATAGCTGGAACAGTAGCAAAAACAGAGGCAGGACGCCTGTCAAAACGGCCCGCACACAACACGTTTCACACTCAACTGAGTGCTTGGTCACATGAAAAGACAAGGGACTAAAACATCTTAATAGTTGTTTACCAATATAGTCCTTTAACTATGTCTATGAAACTCAAAAAAGTGCCTAGGCAGATGGAAAGAGCAGCGGCCATGATGGAATGAAATGCTATAATAAAACACCAACAATCAAACAGCACCTAAACAATTGAAAGCGCTGTAAGCAAGGTCATGGAAACAGCAAAATAAAAGGACTCCAATGTACACATTCCATGGCAGGCAACACTGTAATTCCAATGTCAGTAGTAACAGCCAAGCAGTGTATATAGGAACACATAATTCCAAGTGGAAGCGCAATGTATTAAATAGCCACATGAAAAAACGAATGGCATAAATCTTGATCCTCTTCAAAAAAGGTATACATTTGTAATTCCATTTAACTGGAGATAAAGTGCAAATGCAAGATGTTATAGCAGCAAAATAGAAGTGCAAAAATTGCAAAGTGCATACATAGGCAATAATAGCAGCAAAGTAATGTGCAAATTAGAGTGCAAATAATGCAGAATGCATATACACACAATTGTAGCAGCAAGGTAATGTACAAAAATGCAGAGCCACGGTCATAGTAAAATTGCACATACAGAAAGAAATTTTGAACATTCTGGCTGATGGAATAAAATGCGATTGCATACATTTGCAACAACATAATGAAGTACAAATACAATGGTTGAAAGATAAAAAAATACATGATATAGTATTCTGGCCCCATTAAAAGCTGCTATTTACTCCAGGTATATGTATCACTTGATGTGATTGGACCCTAAGGAAAGTACTGTGAGTACAATGTATACAAATATGACCATATACAGGGAAAGTACAGCCATAAAAAAAACAACAGAACTATCAGAAAGTGCTCATAAGTCTATTGATTATCTTTATGCACAAAAAGGATTGCTGTCTTTCAAGCTTGCGTCTTCCCGTATGTATCTATTTCATATGATGTGACTGGACTCTAAGGGAATTACTGTAAGAACCTACAGAAGAATACGTCTACAAATAAAATACATTTTTTAATTTCTGACTGTTACTGAAGAAAACCATGTGGCGTAGATATGTCAGCAAAAGAAAAAAGAGTGAGCCAGACATGTGATGTCATCAGTGATGTCATCAATGACATTTGTGATGTCATATTTGATGTCCTGGGTGTTAGTCTTAGAAGTGCACGGTGGTGGCGCGAGTTATGGTTTCTTAGCTTACCATAACTGGTGGATTTCAAGGGTTTTTCGGTTTTACTTGGAACCATAACGTCCCTTTAACAAAGTTTTTTCACTGAATATATATATATATATATATATATATATATATATATATATATATATATATATATATATTCATATATACAGTGACTTGTGCCACATCAGAACACTATTGGAATCCATAGGTCAGCAGACATGCAAAAGTGTGACCGTGTAATCCCTTACCTCATTTAACTTCCGTTGTGCTGTGTATCCCTCACCATCTACACCTAACACTGTTCCTCCTCATTTGTGTCAGAGTGACAGTGCCCAGCAGAAGGAATGGGGAATTCAAGAGAAGGAGAGGGAGCTGGGTGCATTCACAGGGTGGGTGGGAGCTTACTGTGCAAAGTGACCTGAAATGACAACAGATAAACGTTCAGTAGAGTGCAAGGACCCTGTTACACAAACTCCAAATATAATGCACATCATAGGTCAACAGAATGTTTACATGAATGTCCGATCATGTCCCTCAGTGAATCAGCATGTCAATTATCATCACTGAACATGGCAGTAAGTATATGCCACTTGGAGTATCACTAGCAAAGGCCCGTTTGAAGTGAACAAACTGCACATGGTTCATCATGTCAATGTCTGTCAGACAAAGAAAAGTAGTCCACCTTGGACAGCAAAAGCAAAAGATCAACTAAAAAAACAGCACTGTGCACATAATCAGCATGGGGCATGAGAATGGGGCATGGTAAGGTGAGAAGCAACATAAGAATGTTGTACAGGGAAAAAAAATGGAATCTCTTTGCAAGAAGCCTTGATAAGGCCCACCTTGTGGATCATCCTGAGATGGGGGGTTCTGGCCACGTAAGGATAATGCCTGTTCCTCTTGTGTGACTGCCACATGTGACACAGAAGCATGCAACAGTCTGCCAATTGCAACCAGGTCCTGATGACTCTCCTTGCGTGTCTCGGTCATGTCTTCCTCCATGGCAGCCCTTGGTGCATCCATCTGGATGTTGATAGTGTCCCTTTGAGAGTAAATCCCAAGACAGTGGTGCTCCCTTGAGGTCTCCAACTGCTCATGCAGGATTACACCCAAGTCTGTCATCTTCTGCCTGTGCTGGTCCCTTGAAAGGCGAGATCTCCCCACGCAATAGTTGGAATTCCGTACCCATCATGGCATTAGATGTTATGATATTGTCTGCCAGATGACGCATGTGCCTGTCAATGTCCTGCATGGCCTTCAAAGCGGGAAGTAGGCATATGTCCCCCATGTGTGCATGGCTGATGAAACAGAGATGAGGCAGTGCATCCCTGTCTGAGAGAGTACACTGCCATGGGATGTGGGTCCACATGCATCCCACTCCCAGTGCATACCTCTGCTGCCTGCAGGATGGGTGTGGGAAACATTGCAGGCACAATGCCGTCTGAAGAAGCATGGCTCACCACTGGTAGGGGCACAGTCTCCTGTCCCCCCTCAAGCTCAGTTTCCTCCAAGATTACAAGGAGAAACATGAGCTCAGGACTGCTGAGTGGTGGTTTTTCCACCATCTGCCTCAAAATGGCTGTGACATCTGCATCATCATGCACCTCTATTGATGCCTGTGGAGGCATGCTGAGGATGGTCTGCAACAGCAGCGAGTTGTCAACATGCACAACAGCCCTGCTTGTGCCTAGTTTCACATCCCCTGACAACTCCTCTGCCACATGCTCGCCCTCTTGTGCATCATCACCTACACAAAGGCAGACAAAAGAAGTCATAGGGCCATCTGTATATACATTTATGCCTCACATGTTATTTGCATATGTTAAGTAAGTCTGTGTCTCACCCTAAGTTACTAGTGGAATCCAGACGTGGACCCCTTGCTCACTATTCTTAGAGAGGCACAGCTCCACCCTACTGATGGTGTCCAACCAGACCAAAACATGTTTCTGGGGTTGCTGTTGGTACTCTTGTTCAGAGGAGAATTGCCTAGCATTTCAGTGCTGGTCTGCTCCAGGCCAGGACAAAGACTAATATGTTTTGGATATTTCTCCTCTGTGAATGATAGTGAGCTAAAGACTCTGGGTAAGGCTCTCATAACCAGGACTAATGTCTGGCAGAGGGCCTCCCAGTACTCCCTTGTTATTTTCACATGCAAAGCATGCAGAATAAATGCATCAGACTCACACACTGGCCATGTAGGGTCTACATCCATGCTGCCCTAGCAGAAGCACCATGCCACCCCAGACAACCCACATCAGACATACATTATGGCAGTGTAAGCCTGATGGGTTGGGGTTGAGGAATCCATTCAACTTGGACATGTCATGAAAGCCGTCAGGGTGTACATGGAGCATGCTAACAGTGGCCTGCAGATATCAGCAACACATATCCTGGTGATGCAAGTGCAACGTCCCGTTCAAGCAGTCATCATCAGTTTTCCCAATAAGTCATAGCAGACATGGCATTGCCAGCAAGAACGGATGTGTTTTACGGAATGTGCATGTATGTGTTGGCATCAATATTCACACTTGTGAGCTGCATGACGTAGCCACACTGCCAGAAGGAAGAAACAAATGGATGTTGCGGCTGCAGAAGAAAAAGGCAGGGCAACATATAGTAGGTGTGGCATACACAGGCAATGCACAATGTCATAGACAATGCAACATTCAAGTAGGGAAATGATGCAGGCTGGAGTAGGAAATTGAGTCACAGAGGCATTGCTGCAATTGCAAGGTCTGTGGGCAATGGTTTCAAGAGACCAGCCATGTTGATAACAAACCCTGTAACCCATCCAATCCAAAGGCATGCCTCTGTGTGTGGATGAAGACATGTTCAGTCAGTGCCCCATGAAATTGCCCTATCAACCCTGTGGGGAAAGGCAATGCCAAGGTTACAGACAGCTCCCCTTACAAAGGTAAAAGTCAAGGGTGTATCAAGTGCCAAATGCACACATGCATCACATGCATGTCTGGCAAAGCCCGCCATGGATGTAATTTATGTGCACTTACATGGAAAACAGAGTATGAGCACTTAGAATGCACCAGCAACTTGAGAAGACATGCCTATGCTGTCTGTTGCCAGTATAAAGGCTGCAGTGAATGTGCACCCCTGTACATTTCGCTGGCAGTGCACCACATCCTAGGACACCATCTGACCGGAGCAGTGAATGAATCACACATACATGACCCATTGCTAGTAGAGGAGTCATGTGAGTGCACCCAGCCTTGAGAGTACCCTTTACACAGGGATGACAATGATACTGTGTGCAATGACATGTGTCATGCAGAAAGTGGACATATTGGCATGTAGGGAATGTCATTCAAAAGTACACCTCTAAGGTGCAGTGAAATAAACATCATGCATACAACAGTCACACTGCACATCATGTGGACAGGGTGCGCATGTATGTACAGCCTGAATGGAAAAAACCCTGACGTGAATGCCCATGGGCAACTTCAAAACACTCATCCATTGTCATGTACAGTGGTGTCATGACCGCATGTATCAGTCACACATGTCAATCACCTGCTGCAAGTCCATATGTGTTGTAGCCTCCCATGCCAACAACCTGTTCACTCGTGATGAGTCCAGATGCAACTTTCTTAAAAGGAGTGAGCTCTTAAACACGTGGAGACACATTTGCACCAAGTTTTCCTTTGATATACCTGGTGAGGTCATCCTTCGTCGTATGCACTTCTGGCGCTGTGCACTTCTCCACTCCACAGGTATTAAGTAAATTAGTGGCCTCCTGCCACTTCCACTGGGCTAGTGTTAGGGTGCTGCCAGACCATGTGTAGAGCTCCGATTGGTGCTCATCCACATAGTCTGTGAGGATTTCCAAGTCCTCCTCAGTGAATGTCTTCTTCCAGCTCTGCCCCTTCTCAGGGACCGGTGGCTGTCACTGGGTCATGAGAATTCTAGTGGCACCTTCCCCTATAGTGCTGCTGCCCGTCTGTGCAAGTGGTGCATCCCCAGCATGTGGTGGTGGTGCTAACTTCCTGGCACATTTTGGTGGTAGTCCACTCCTCTTCACTCATCTCCCAGAACTGCCAGTTCCCCTCACATCCATGATAGGGGTGATGCAGATGATTCACAGCAAATCTCACTAGTTTGCACTTGCGCCGCATATACTCAGGTACCGCCCATCACGTCGAATTCCGATGTGCTCTGCATCCTCCGTCCATTAGGTTTATGCAGCGCAGATGCATCCTGAGCTTGCGCCCCTATTCGTAGTAAGCCGTGCATACTCAGGTTGCTCAGCGCTATACGAGTAAATCACATGACACAGGCCTAGCTTGAATAACCAGCTGTTGCTGCCACACTCCTCTGCCTGCTTTAAGTTCCTGCTCCAGCTTGGCTTGACCTCATACTCCTGCCATTCCTCCAGTGTGCAGTTCTGGGACTAATTGCTGAACACTGCCACTGCCTCATCTTGACACCAACACTTCACTGTTGCTCCAAGGTGCACGTAAGTGGGGAAATTGCCAAAGAGGAACTAGTGGTTCTGTGGCTGCATCCAAGTAGGTGGTAGTGGGATGGCATCAATTATGGGGAGGGGGAACTGCTATTAGGGGGCACAGTGTGTGGCAGGCCAGTGCTGTCCTATTGTTTGCTATGTACATGTGGCATGATTAATGTTGCATTGCGGAGTAGTCCACTTCAAACTGTACCATCATGCATATGGAAGCCCCTACTGCAGATGTAAGATGTATGTTTGCAAGGTGCTTAAGGTGGTAAGGCTGCTCAGCCATGTACATCAGGTCTTTGTGTGTGTGTGTGTGTGTGTGTGTGTGTGTGTTTACCCATGCCTGGGTGTCACTTCTGACATTGGCAGTGCCTGATTGTCCATGCCCAGCTGAATCTATATTTGGTCAGGGATGAGGTCAAAGTTCCTGGTATGCATTATTGAGCCTTTGCACAGTGGACACGCTTTGTAGGGATGGTGATACGGTGTGCCAATTATGTATTTTATACTTCCATCTCTGTTACAGGTGCATTCCAGGCCCAGTTCCAGTCCACCAGCATCAGCCAGCTGCAGCATGTTTGCCACCTCCACCAGCACCTCCAAGGTTGCAAGGAATAGGGCTGCTAACTTCTCTGGGGCAGAAGTTGGCATCCTCGGGAACACTCTCTTCCATTCAGAGCAGTAGCTTAGGGCCGTTGGACGTAGGAGAATCTAGCAGGAGACTACTGCAGAGGGTGAACGCGGCTCTTCACGCCTATGTCCTCATATTGCAGGATCAGATCCAGGTTGCAGGTGTGTCCACACTGTCAGTGCAATGGGGCTGAATGGGTATGCCATGTGTAGAGGATGCATGTTCGAGGACACTGGTGGATGTAAATGACAATGTAGTGTAACGTAATGTGGCATGCCATTTTCTTCTGGTGCCAATGGCATGGCTTACATTTGCTGTTTCCTTGCTGCATGAAAGGTGTCACACTGTGTGGGTCCTATGGGTAGAAGGGCCTGAGGAGGGTGTGCAAATTCAGTCTGTGTATTCCGCTGTGACCTTGAAGAGTTACATGATGGTGTCAATGGTATTGGCTCATGCATCACAGGTCAAGGGATATTCACCCTTCAGGTTCACTTCCCATTTGGAAATATGTGGTCATATTCAGGGGTGAGGGCCCAGGCCGCCATCTCAGTCGTAGGATGTGAATTTGCTTTTGGGGGATCCGAGGGCAGGGGTGACACATCTGGTGCAGGGGCATTGTCTGTTGGTGGCTGATGTGATATATGTGAGGGAGTTTTGAGCCTGAATGGGCATTCATTGAGATCGGTGATGGATATCTGATTCACCTGGAGGCTGTGGGAGTCTACGGAGGAAAGCAGGAACTCTGCCAGGCCCGTGTTCCCCTGACCATGTCTCATGGTTGATAGCTGGAGGAGGGTCCTTGGTCAGTGAAGGGTGAGTTATGTTGGTGTTGATAGCGCAATGATGATTGCTGCGTGTTTTACCAATATGCTACAGTCCTCATCTATGCCTGGTAACTATTTTGTCAATGGATCGGTGACTGATCATCTATGAAATCCATGCATGCAATTGATGGGGATGTCACCATGTATCACAAGCTTACATGTTTGTCTGTTCAGGATGATTCATTGAAGTTGTGCTGTGATGGGGCTGTGGCATTTGTACGTGGGATGGCGGCATGGTACCTTGCCAAACCTCAGACATGCACATGTGCACACACATATGCTGAACTGCCTCTCTTCTCTCCCTTTTCAACCAGTGTCACATCCAGATGATGAGTCCAGCAATGAGGAGGAGGAGGTTGCCAGGCCAAAGCCTTCGAGGAGGATGCGAAAACAACAGCCACGACTGCCGTTGTACACCTCATCTGAGAGACAGGTGGCTAGCAAGTTAATATCTTCAAATAAGCTGGTGACGACGTGCATGACATTGCCATGGTCATGGAGGGTGAGTCCTCAGGAGCAGAGGAGCAGGGACTTTCTGCCTTCCACAGAGACAGGCTAGTCACCATGGAGGTGCCATCTAGAGTGTCAGGGTCAGGTTTGTTGGAGGGGGAGGGGGCCATTGTGGGCCTGGTCATGGTGTCTGGTGGTGTACATCATCAGCTTTGCAGGCTGCTGACATGGGCCTGGGACAGGAGGTTGTGGAGGACACAGTGGTGGAGTTAGCTCTTCGCACTGTCCCAGGCGCTTTGGTTACAGGGCTGTACACTTTTGGTCATGCCACAACACAGACTAGCCCCGCAGTAAGTGCCAATGAGGCCATACATGATGCCATGTTTCCCCTGCTCATGTTGGGCCATGGCCAGCCAGTGGCTGCTCTTGAGGCCCTTGACGTGATCCATGGCAAGTTTAGGAGCCATCACAGGCAGGTGTACCAAATCATGTCACAAAGGGCTAGTTTACTGCTGTCTTGGTACAATTGGCACAGGCAACACCAATGCCTCCCATCTCCTCCTCAGCAACTGTGCCCCAGGCACCCACAGGTATGGCCTCCATGCTGACCACCACCTCAAGCTCCTCTGCCGATGTGACCCTGTTGGCAATTCTGGTGCTTCCTTCATGCTCAAATGAAATCAATTTTACATAAATACTTCAAATGTACTCTTGTTCCCCTGCTTAAGTTCTACAGAGGAAAAGTAATTCTGGTTCTAATGTACGGGATCAAGATTGAAAATTTGGCTGTCAAAATGAGCTGGACTCGCCTAGAGGGTGGAATGTGGAAGAAAGTCCTTAACCTGCAGCCCTCTCTGCCGATGTCCAGGTTGAGATATGAATTAGGCATTCAATCTTTAGTCTCTCAAGCAGCATCGAAAAGCATTGCACTATACAGGTCAATTGTGGTCCCGCAAAAATCTCCCTCTATGTTGATGCTAAGAAGCAGATGGAAACAAAGTCTAATCCCTTTCTTAATGCATTAAGACAGGAGGTATCCTTTCAACTAGTGAAGTGTGCATCATCGGCAAGGGAATTGGGCTAATTGCCAGCTTATCTTAGAAAGTTTCCAAACCAGTACTGGCGTTCAAATTTTCTGAGATTCCTAATGAGCCTTGTAGTCACCCAGGACCCTTAGGATAAGAAATAAGGATCCTGAAATTGATGGTATCTGCAATCTACGTGATCAGAAGGTGAAACAAAATGTGAAATATCTCTTGATGGTATGTCCTAGTGCCAGTGACAAGAGAAGCAACCATTTTTCTAATTTTGAATATATATTGTTTGTCAACAGAGGGATTTTGAATTACCCATGATAAATTGAATGGCTATACTGCTTTGCCCTAAATGTGATCGGGGTACGGCCATTATACTTCTGTTAGAGGGTGAGATACAAGTAAGTAATACGAACCCTTTTTATGAAATTAAGAATTGTTTTGTATGTTATGTGTATTACTTTAGTTTTATGATTCAATTGTATCTCTTTTATATGTATGCTAATATTTGTTTTCTGTTTGTGAAGAGTCAAATGTTGACTGATACACAATAAAACATTTTTTTTAAAGTATGTGTGAAACCATGTACCCTATTTTTTTTATTCCAGCGGGATGCATGGGTGCAGGGCTTATAAGTGATTTCAATCCGGCACCCACCCAAGTCACGCCCAGCGTGTGGTATGCAATTGAAACCCTTATTTATTTTTATGTATAAATTCAATATTCTGAACGATATACCACTCGTATCACACCCTTCTCCTAGAACCCCCCCGGTCACACTGAACCAGGAATCAGGCTGGTTTGCAAAGGTAAATATTTATTTATGTATTTAGGATTTAATCATAATATATTTTAAAAGGTAACATCAATCACCAATGGGGTGACCGAACACTGAATAATATCTTATAATGCACTAGGAATCAAGTAGTAAACGCAAAACAAATGCAGCACAGAAAAGAATACTTCGTGTTGGTGTAGAACAGATAGCACTATGGTTATGGGTTCCCCCTCCAACACCGCTCAACCCACCAATAGGCAATGTAAAGAGATGGGAGGAGAGAGTAGGTATTCAGGAATAGCACAAATCAAACAGAATATCTGTCCCACCTTCACCCTTCAAACAAAAGAGAAAAAAGAAATTGACGTTTCACTGTCAGAATGGCTTTGCACTTGTCTTTGTAATTGAGTGGGCAAAAACACAAAGTGTGGTCAAAATTAATTAAATTATTATATATTTCTATGGGAGCCACTTTGAACAGTTGCAAACAATCACAAGCAATGATTTAGTCAGAACAAAACTTTTGAAATCTCAAAGTCCAAGTGGGAAATAAATTAAAGCTAATTCACAAGTGTAAAAACCTTTCAGAATTTTAATTCACTGCAAACTTTTCCTTACGCGATATTCGCTATAAAGGGAGAATTGCACTGTTTTGGGTTTTATGGATAGGTAAGGATGTTAGTTACAAGTAGGAGTTGACATTTCATTTCTATCATAACAACTGAAGGAGTTAAAGAGGTTTTAGTGAGAGTCGTTTTTTGCAAAATAGTCGCGAGAATGGAAAATAGAAATGCACTTTGAAAATGAAAGATGGATTTGTTTACACTAGATTATGACTATGAAAAAGAGGATGCCAAACATGAATCTCCACTGTTACGTGGCTAGCGCAACCCTTCACGTGGTGGATGCTCAATTTCTTTTTGGAATTTACTTGAGTTACTCAAAATCACTAATGACATGATTTTATAAAACAAATGAGAGAACATCAGCACATGTAAGGTTCTGACAATACTATGATTCTGAATTTACAGATTAGGATGGGTTGAGATTGGGATAAGACAATGCAAGTATACTAAGGTCACTTTTCTTCCTATTAATACTCACAGAAATAGTTTATTAAATTGGACCGTCAGTTGTGGTCATGGATTGGATCTGGTCTAGGAAGAACAGCACATCAGGCACGTTACTGGATCAGCTAGGCAGGTCACCGGTTTTGCACAGGATCTGCCCTTCTTCTTTGTGGGTATTTCAATCAGCTGTATAGAGAGTTCCTCATGCAAGCCTTGTGGTAGCAGGCCAGAGAGTTTCGGGATACTAGTTCAAAAGGCCTTCTCACACCACAACGCTTCACTGGGTTGCAAGAATACGTTTGAGAATGTAAGTCTTGTAGAAAGTCAATAGTTCTCTACTGCTTGCAGAGTCTTGGCATCTGGATCTGGAAGGATGTTGAAGCTGGATGTAGAATAATGGATCGCCGGAATCAGGAAAGTGAGTGAATCAGTCAGTCCTGATGTGTTGTCAACTGTCTCTATTTATCCTTTCAAATGACATCACAAAAGGGGTGTACCGGCCGGCTTAGCTAAGCCTGCCCCTGTGAGCTGGGATTGGATCAAAACTTCATCTCCGCCTTGCGTTTGGTGATCGGATCAAGGCCGGATGATGTCACATTTTATGGTTTGCTTTACAGTTCTTAGAAACCACCCTTTAGCCACTGGTCTCATAATCGAATTTTATACTAAATACACATTTCTACATTGGTCACCTTTACACAAATCACACACAAAGTTTCCATATTTTATGTAGCATCTGTTCCTCAAAATCCCGCAGCTGTGGGATCTTGTTTCAACTTTCTACAGAATTGTGTTCTTTTCACTATGAACACAATTTCCAACTTTATGCAAATGTCCACACATGTGTGTGTTTAACATAGGGATGTGTGTGTACATTTTCACAATTCTAGTATTAATAAATTTCACATAAAACCACATACGTTGCCATTACTGTCCAGAACATGTTACACGGTTCTGCCGCCTCTTAAAATGGGCAGCCAGAAATTTGATTTACAACTCTCCTTTTTATATTTTTCACCACTTTGAATCACAAGTTATAAGTCTCTGAAAATTGTTAATTGTTCATTCTTAACAGCAGATGGTCGCTTGGCTTCAACCCTTTGTCTCTCCTGGGAGTGCAGGAGCACCCACCCCCTTGGGGCGGTTCCTTCCATGACCCATTTATGACCCACTCACACCTCCGTTTCCTGGGCTGAAGGGTCTGCTATTGTTCATTCTCTTTCTGTAGACAAAAGTCTGGGGTAACCCACTATTATCATCTACCAGTGAGTTTCAACCGAAAGGATAACCCTCCCCCTGGGAGAAACCTGTTTGTCCACTTCCAAAGGGTTGCAGCTCAGCCAAGCTAATTTATTCTTAATTAAAAATCCAGGAAAAAACAAATTTGTTGCATCAAACATAAATACATTACTTTCTTAGCTTCAACTGAGATTTGTATTCTTTTTAGCCTCAATCCTTTTAATGTTTGTTAATCCGGCAGACTTTTTAGTTTAGATCACTTTGAAGTTTCATCAGTAACTCATCTGACAGCTGTCATTCAGGTGGCCCAGGGTACTGCATCCAGATTTTGACAGGGGCTGTCTGTTTACAGACAATACAGCTTTTCTGATGAATGTTTTGCTCTTCACATTAGGACTTTGTATGTTCACAATGCTTCATTAGATTACATTAATTTTAGCACGAAGCAAGATTTTGAATGTTGAGAAGTGTTGTGTTATAGGCATTTTGGAGTTTTTAGCAATAAAGCAAATGTCATTTATAGGCACATTTTGCAGTTTCATTTGCTGGTCATGGAGCCCACTGGCACATTTTCTGCAGTGTGCGCTTTATTCCACCATACATGCACTGGTTTCTGTAGGTTTTTGGCACGCACAAGAGTTTTGCCGCCATTGTTGCAGTTTCTTGCAACATACTATCAGAGTGATGCCGCATAGCATAGCAGAATGGGTCAATTCATCCCACAGGCTGTGCGCATTTGAGGTACCCTTTGTGTGTGCCGGTCCTTTGAGGGGGATGCATGGGTGTGGGGTTATGTGTTTGGTGATATTATTAGTGGTTCCACATAGGGTAGAATTAGTGGGTGTAGGTGCACTTTGCATCTGGGGGGCTCAGATTGGTGGGTGTACATGAGAGTCAGAATAGTGGCCGTAAGTGCAAACTGCATGTGGGAGCTCAGATTGGTGGGTGTAAGGGAGTAGGAATAGTTGGTGTAGGTGCAGGCTGCATTTGGGGGGGTGCAGATCTGTGGCACTCCTTGGACTATTAATGGTTGGTATGGGTGCAAGTAATAGTGATTACTTGTGAGTACTCACCATGCAGTTTGAAGTTTTTTCACTGCATCTGATGCCAGAGGGTTCACATTCTGCACAAAGCAGACTATTTCAGTTGGTCCTTGGTATGCACTAGGGGTGTTTTGTGGGTGTGTCAGGCTCAATCCTGTTTTCTTTGCACAGTATGACCCTGCTTGCACTTATTTCTGTAAATCTCCTCCTCGCACGATGCATTTGGATCACCAAACACACCGCATCCAGACCTTCTACATCTGCATATGCTAATCGGATTACTGTTCCTCACACATGCAGAGTCCGTGCTGGAGTTTCCAGTTTCCCAACCATGGCTGCAACCTTCTGGAACACCCTCCCAGCCCAAATCAGAACGATCGCCTCTCATGCAGCCTTCGCAAGGCCATTCAACCTAGGCTGTTTGTCTGAAAGGGCCTGTCCCAACGCGCTATGTACTATATATATAACCATCCCTGCGCCCTGCTACTGTATTTTGAATGGGCCTATGCTATGCAATGTATATGTTACCATCAATTTGCCTATGCACTGTACTATGCAATGTAACCTTTGAGCATGTAACCAAGCATATTGTATTGTATTAAGCATCTGTCCTTGGGCCGCTTCCTATAACCCTCAAGCAAGCACTCGTAAATATCCTTATAGTACGTCTATGCCTGTGGGCTGTAGTGCACTCGACAAATTGAAAATAAATGAAATAAATACATGAATAAATAAATTTGAGCAACTCAATTGTAGCGCACGCGGTGAAGCTTTTGCAGACACTTTGCACATGTTTCTGAAAATCATGGTCATTGTCTCTCTCTCTCTCCCTTTCTCTTCCCCTCCCAACACTTCTCCCCACCCCACCTTCTATCAACCTCCACCTTTACACAAGGTGTTGTTTTATTTTTCTAGGCAATGGCAAATGTTTACGGTTAGTGGCATTGCAGCCCATCACAAATGTTTAAAATTTTAAATTGGATGATCATGACTATGTTGGTGTTACACTCACCTGATATCCCTTGGGGCGTCTGGAAGGCTCTGAGATCTGGCACCCTGGATGCGTAGTTGCCCAGTGCTGAATAATGAATCTTAGTTATTTGTAGGGTGAGCTATCTGCCTGCATTTCTTGTGCAGGGGCGCTTGATGTTTGTTGGCGAGCTGCCCGAATTGCTTCACTGGTGCAGTACGCCTTCCTTGGGCCCAGGCCTGCTGTGACCCCGAATCTGCTGGTAGGCAGGTAGGTTTGTTAATTGTAAGTCTTTGTTCTGTTTATGTTGGGAATTCGTTAATGTCTTTATCTCCTTCTTTTCAGATACAAGGTCTTGATGCTGGGGTGCCGAATGGAGAGGCACGTTTCTAGGGAAGAGAAAGCGCAAAGCGCAGTGCCTTTATTGTCTTTCAAAGCTAACCTTTGTTTTCTTCTTCTTCGCCTCACAGGCTGCTGTGGTGCTGCGAGTGGATGAGACCGCAATGAAAAACAGGCCCCCGGAATCCGTTTAGGTAAGTACAGCGCTGTGTGGTTGTTTAATATTGAAAGCGAACCTGAATATGTCTCTTTTCCTTTGCAGATGTTGCTGCAGTGCTCTGGATGGAAGCGTGGTGTAGCGTGATGGAATTCGAGGTTTTGGAAGCGCGCATTCTAATATTGTTTTTCCCTTTCTCGTTATTGCAGGTCGCAATGTTCGAACAGCAGCTGTGGTAGCGGTTCGCCGGAAGTCCTTAAGCTAGTACTCACAGGTGAGTGATGTTTCTTCTCTCGGTTTCCACAGATCGCAGCCCAGTTGAGATGCTGAGTGCTGGATTGTGTTTTCTCAGGTAAAACAGAATAATCTTGCAGGATTACAGGAAGGTGCTGAAGACCAGGAGCTGACATGGTGAGCATCAAGCTGCTGGTTGCAGATAACACGAAGCGTGTTCTGCAGTCAGGGTGTCGTTTATAGAGCCCAGGTAAAGTAGTACCGGGGAAAGTAGTTCCAGGCCTGCCACACCCAAAACACTAGACCACATGGCTTGGTTCTTAGAACTACACTCTGTGGGTGCTTCCATGTTGTATTTAAAGGCCCATGTACATAAATTGGACCTAGTTTGAACAGCCCTTCCTTCCAACATATGAGCCTGGTGCCAAAGGTGCGAGGACTGGCTCCAGGAGCCCTTTTGCAGTGGTTTTAAGGCCCTCAGGGTTCTGGTGGGAGGCTGCTTGTGGCACAACCTGTGCCCCCTCACAGTGGTCATGACAGTCGGTGAGCGTCCCTCCTCTCGCTTCAGTCTCTCCTCCTCCTATGCCTCCTTGCATGCTCTATGGTGCTTTCCATTTCCCCAATCTTCTCCGATTGCTACTCTATCTCCTATCCTGTCCCTCTCTTTAAGTCTGGAAGGATGAAGTTCAAGAGGGAAATCCTGGTCTCCAACCCAGGCCTCCCTATCGCTGATACCCATATTTGCGCTTCCTCCAGAAAGACTCTTACCGGCATCCTCTTTGTCATTTCCCCCTCCAGACCTATGAACCCCTCATATGGTTTCTGCTCTCTCTTCTTTTTTCTCCTCTCCCATTAATGGTGGAACTCAGTGGGGGGTCATTTTGTCCCCCTTCCACTCCTCTAAAACCATCATTAATGTCTATCTGAATGGTACCATCTTGGTCTAGGGCACTCAGCCCAATCTCCTCCTTTTCGACAGGTGTCTCCCACATCTGAGGAACCACCTAATTTCTCCTGCTACTCCTGCCAGCACCTCTGTGGCTCATCTGCCTCCTTCATCTTCTGCCACCTCCTTGGCACCCTCCTCATCCTCTCTGGCTACTCTGCCTTCTCCTTCTTCCTCCTCAGCCCCGTCTCGGGGCCCTCTAGTACTTCCACAGGGCATACATCAAGCCTGCACCCCTCCACAGAAGTCTTTCAAATGTGGTAACCTTCTCCAAGTTGCTACTCTGAACTCCCGCTCTGCTGTCAAACACTCATCCGACATCTGCCACCTCCTTGAAGAATTGGACCTGGATATCCTTGGTCTCACTGAGACAGGATTCACAGCCAGCTCTGTCACGAGTTCTGACACTCGCCTCCCTGATGACAATAAGACCCTCTCCGAACCATGAACCAAGTGTCCTGGAGGTGGAGTAGCTCTGATCTTTCTGGAGTGGATCCCTGCTTCTGCCATTCCTATGCAGGCCTGCTCCTTATTTGAATGCCTTGTCTGCAGGGTTTCTATCTCTTCTGGCTTCTCTCTGACTTTGGCCACCATCTACAGGCCACCTGGCCATGTTACCCTCTTCCTTTCAGAGTGGGCTGACCTCTCCTCTTCTCTACTTGTCTCTACCTCTCATCTTCTCCTCCTCTGAGACCTCAACATCCACCTGGATGCTTCAAATCCCTCCTCAGGGCTCTTCTGCAATCTCTACACCACTCTCTCTCTAGCTATTCGAACCCTCTGGCCCGACACACTCTGCCGGGCATACCTTGGATGTTGTTCTCTTCTCCTCAGACATTCCCATTACTAATCCTCTCACCACCCCTCTCTCCTGGTCTGATCCCTTTCTGCTCTCCTCCCACCTGAAGCTCTCTGTTCCTCAGGTGAAGCTGACCCAAGCACAGCCACCTACCTTCTCAGTCATTCGGCCCATGAAGCGTGTGTCAGTGGTGGCCTTTGCTGCTACCTTCTCCCCTCCTCCTATGCCTGTGGCTGACACACACTCTGAAACAGCCCTCTCTAACCTGCATGTGTCTTTCTCTAACAATCTGGATGTGCCTGCCCCTGTCAGGAGAATCTGTTTAAAGCCTACCTCCAAGTGCATATATTGGCATGACTCCAACCTCGCCACCATGAAACGCAAGTGTCGGTAAGTGGAGGGCTTTGGGTGCTTCCTTTGACAAAATGGCCTGCCGCCTGTTCCAAAGGCAATAGTGTTTCTGTCTCATGTCCAAGAAGAGAGCCCACATCCATGGCCACATCTCTGTGGCCTGAATTGGTGACAACCCCACTCTCTCCTTTCCTCCTCAGATCACGGATCTCACTAAGAAGTCCCACTACCAGCTGCACCTCCTCAGATGTATTCTTCCTTTTCTCACTTTCCCCCAGAAGCTCACTGTCTCCAGAGTCCTGGTTCTCTCTAGGCTGGACAACTGCAACAACATCTTTCTCAATATGCCCTCTCTACTTTCCGCCCACTGCAACTAATGCAGAACAGGACTGCAAGTCTTGTCCTTGACCGCAAACCCAGGGAGTGTATCTCTCCAGATTTGAAATCTCTCGATTGGCTCCAGTTGGCTGCAAGGATGACGTTCAAGAGCCCTGCATCATCCACAAGGCTTTCTGGGGCCTGCACTACATCAAAATCTCTCTTCCTAAACACCTTCCTTCTCAAGCCCTTCACTCAGCCAACTCCAACTCTGTAAGGGTTAGACGCTACTCCAGACAGAGAGCCGGGGTTAGATCTCTCTCCTCTGCAGGTGCCTCCCTCTGGAATGGCCTCCCTGCCCCTCCAAAACTTGAGCCGGACCACATGAGGTTCCAGAAGCAGCTCAAGACCTTGCTTTTTGTTTTTGCTCTCCCTCTCTCCGCTGCTGACCAACCTGCCTGCTGCACAGACCAGTTGTCTGGCTACCATCAGAATGTCTATGGGCAACAGGCTCCACCAAGACCAATAGCCCCTGCACTGTCTCTGGGCCTGTACTTGGAGCTGTATCTGTAACCCTGCAGTCCCCTGCCTCCTTGCACTTACTCAGAGCTGTGCTGCCCTGACTGCACTGACCCTTTCCCTAACCCTGGTACTTCTCCTCTCCCTCTCCCCTATGCACTTGCACAGTCTGAATTACACAAAGCCTAGTAAGATTGTTTGTTTGTCCTGTGTCTGTCTTCCCTACCATGTCTCGTCACGCCTAGAAACACTTGTGTACAGGCGCAGCATAAATGACTCATCATATCATATCATACTATAGGTTAGAGCAGGAGAGTCCAAAGGCAAAATCACTTTAAATAAAAATAGGAATGTGTGATACTTCTGGTTTTATGTGTCTAAGTAGTGTGTTTTGGGCATTTAATCACTGTAAACATTGCTTTGGTGAGGTCTGACTCTAAGCATTTATCATCACCATTTGCAGTCTGCTTGATAGTGTTAAGTGAGGTCATTTGAAGGTGTCAACTTCAATGGAAAAATGTGTACATAAAGTATACTTCCTTTACTTCCTTTAGCTTCCAAGGTGATGTTATTACTGGGTGATGGAAAAGTGTTTGATCGATTGACATCGTCACTTGTGATAAAACTCCGTGAACCATGTATTGCCTGAACACATGAAACCACAGGCTTCGTACAAGATAAGGTCTATATTTATTTTTTTATGAATCAATAACATTTCATCTACAAATGGAGATATTATCTGACTTCAGTAATCTCTTGTACTTCAGTGCCCTCTGATGTATTGGCTTATCCTTAAAGGTGTAGTTTATTATTAACCATTTCCATACCCAAAGTTGGCAGCTGACGTGCCCAAATAGATTACTTATCTCCCTAAAGGTTAACAGTTCTTATTTTGAGTACAGATGTCAGGGACATCATTTCACATAAAATGGCAGGGGTAGTCGTAGTGACATCACAAGACCCTTGACCTTTGATGACATAACAGGAAGTGATATCAATTGACCCCAACCCAAAGTGACTTCAAGGGAAGCGATGGAACATGACCTTTCACCCATTGACAAAACAGGTAGTGGCATCACATAGCATTGTTCCTAAGTACACTATGAAACATATGGTTATGATATGACTGTAATGTGATATACATTTCATACAAGAATGGATCACCAAATGTATCGTTAATATCATTGTGTATAGGCCCATATTACCAAATTAATGTGAATGCAAACAGACATCCAAGGCCAAAAGATAATGAGGTGTAATTATATAGCACTTACGCTTAAGCGCTTCATATAGAACAATATACATACAATATCACCCAACCTGCATTGGTACTCATCTATCAACCTCAGAAAGATGAAAGGCTGAGTTTGCCTTGCCAGGATTCAAACCTGCAACCTCTAGTGTTGTTACTCACTCAGTTGTCCTGATGAAACCATTTACATACTGCCCCATGTGTCCTTATCCCCAGGTAAGTATCTCTTGCTTATTTCCCCCTGCTGTCTAATTTTCAGCTGAGTAATAGTGAGGCGTGAATAGCAGTCACCTTATCTATCTAAGCTCCTTCTGGGTCTTTCTAAACAGGTCCTACTCTCTCCACATTGTCAGTTCTAAAGAGTTTGCTAGGATGTGCCTTTCACACACTCTATCTGGCTCTTTCCTCTCACACCCTGATGTTCCTCTCCTTGTCTCAAACTACTATCTCCCCGTAGGTACTCTCCTCTGTCCAACTTCACCCACCTTCTTTTGTTCCTCCCCTACTTTATTCTCGTCTGTTCCTCTGATGTCTCACGTTCTCTACGTCTACCACCAATGTCGACCCTTCAATGTTTCTCCTTCCTACTTCCTTACCACAAAAGTGCTCCATCCTCAACACTACTACTTCCTCCTCTACACTACTTTTCCCCTTCCACACTACTACACCCACCTCCACAGTCCGACAAGTCCACCCCGTTCCACTGAGTCACACCCCACTCTCACACTCACTCACTCCACACTTACTCCCACTGACTCTCTACACTTCCTCTACAACTCTCTCTCACCTCCCTTGCATGCTCACTCACCCCACAATACCATTTGCTCTAATCAACCAATAACGCACCTGTTTTCTAAATTGCATCCTTGCAACAATCCTCCATCCCTTCTCCTGCAGGTCTCTTGGTCTGCCAACTCCTTCTCCTCTGACCTCGCCCAAATAACCCACACCTTCCTGTTTCCTGTTGCACTCTTCCCATTGGATCGCGCTCCCTAACCAATTTCGTACATTCTTCCCCTCAAGGGAAGTACTACAAGGGTCACTGTTTAACAAAATTGGGGTAAGCACTGCCCCATTTCCCTGCACAGGCCGCTGTGTTGCAACCGTGGTGGTCTGCATCATCAAATGTCCCACTACATATTTGATGACCACCTCCTGGCAGATTCTTTGGTAAATATTAGGGAATTAGTTACATGGGTAAGCTGCAGTAGTGCCGTAATATGCGCTCTTTAAGAAGTCATTTTCCATTGATGCTGTGATGCGATGTGTGCCGCTAACTCTTGGAAGTGTAACATGCTCCCTTTGGCTGAATGGGTCTTATGGCTCCCCACTCACCAGTTCTCTATCCCTCTCTGTCAACGCATAGCATTCTGCTGTTTGGAATGTTTGAGCTCTTGAAGGGTTACATTGAAGGAGGTACTTTGACTGAGTCCCTGTGTCTTCAGGATGCCTGTAATAATAAAAAACAAGACTGGCAAGCAAATGTTTGCAGAGCTATGGGGTGATGCAAGGTGTTAATATTCAAATTGAGGATTTTGGAGTCATTTTAGAGCGGTGTTGTGTGTTTTGTACTGATGTTTTGGGTATGTATTGATCTCCGTTTTATCATCCTACAACATTACCCACTGTCTGTGTTTTTGAAGAACCGTTTCCCTTCATGTGAGTCTTACCATAATCAATCCCTTTGTTTGCCATTGTTACCTGTTTTGTGTTTTGCACATCAACATATTATGGCAATTAGGCATATTTGGGTGGTTCACATTGAGTCCTTAGGGAAAATGTACTTTTATTCGGAAGAGGTGGCAGGGGGAGTTGATGAGGAACTGAGCTACTCCAGAAACTCTGTGACTGAGGTTGAAAAAGGCCTAGAGCCTAATAAAGAGGACAGGCAGAGGATGGAAATTGAGCATGAGGAGTGCTCCAGGCAGTGGTTGAAGAGGGGAAATCAATGGTATCCACAGAAATAATTGAATCCAAAAATACCTTATGAGAAATGACCACATTTATTTGGTTGAATTTGTAAGGTATTTTTGTACATTTTTAATAATATATACATGTGTGATGGGGTTAGTGTTTAGGTGAAGGTAGGGAAAAGTGGGGAGGGATTTGGAGGGTATCCCCCCGCATTATTAAAACAAATTACACCAAAAATAATTTGGTAATTTCTCATGCAGTATTTCTTTTTCAATCATTTCATGGTAATCCAAAGTCAATGGTGGATGAAGGAGAGACAGTTGTTTTGGATTGGGAAATGTTGGCTGAGGAGGGGATGTATTGGTTGAGGAGATAGAGATGGTGCTTGAGGAGGAGGACATTGATACCAATCTGCATCAGTTTCAGGTTTCTGTAGAATCACTTGGTTAGTACTATGAGAATACTTAGGAGGGGGAGATTGGCGTGACTACACCAGCGCCTGCTTTAGCAGCGGGGGCACAGCATATCTACACTTTCCTCAATTAAGTCTGGACAGAAGACATGCACTTCACACCAAAGACATCTCTGCAAATCTGGCTATGTGGATGAGTATAATTTAGGTGGCCAGAAGTGTGACTGTCAGGTGGGCAAGCAGTGTGTTATGCAAGTTGTGCCAACGGCAGCTCATTGGGGTAGCAAAAATAAGGGTGCCTTGGACAGGCACTTTAGGCTGTGACATAATTATGTGTTCAAAGAGCCCAGTGGCACCATCAAATAGGAGGGTCACTTTCCCACTTATATTCTGGTAGCCTCTTGTTTATGTTAGTAATGTTCGGGGTGTAGTGCCTTTTGACTAAAATAGGCAGGTCAGAGTTTTGAGGAATGAGAAATACAGATGCATTATGCATGCATTGCCTTACCCCTGTAAGTTGCTGTCCACTGCATTACAAGCTAATGGTCAATGTAATGCAGAAGCACATTTTGCTGCACCATCATACCCTCTTCTTGATGACTGGGAAAGAAGGAATCAAAGGAGAGGGCATTATGCATGGGTGGAGTGCAGAACAAAGACATTAATGGGCCTACAGGTTGGAAGAAGGAAATACATTAAGACAGAACCTTCCATTTGAGAATGGAATTAGGACTCAAAGAGTAGCTCTGCCGGTTGGGAGGGCCACATAGAGGATAATGGAAAAACTAAGACTTGAATGCAGTCAACCACTGATGTGAGAGTCAAAGCCTCCACCACATTTTACCATAATGTTGGTGTGCACAAGGCTATTTATCACCTGAAAACTGTTTTGTGTGCCCTTCCAAGTGATGGGTCTGCTGGTTCCTGCCCTCAACAAAAATGTCCAATCAGACTTAGTCAAAAACTATGAATGAACAAGATTCTATGGTGTAGTGGTATACAATTTTGGTGCAAGTGTGCACAAGGCTTGCAGTTGAAAGATGGGATGCTGCCCTTCCCTGTAACTCTGTGGGTCTTGCACTTCCTCCTGATCTAAATATTCTCGCTCCTGCATAAACAATTACATTTCTTCCAAATGCACCCAATTCTTTTTATTCCAGATTCTTCTGGTCTTTGGAAATCAGGAAATTGGTGTAAACTGGCCAGTACAAAGACCTACATACCACCTTGGTTTCTCCAATACTAACAACAAATGCTGTAGCAGGTAATAAACAACAAAAAAAGGAATCCCCGCCCCAACCTGTACTCCATACTCTACCCCATTTGTTTCTGCGGTAGATGCAGACATGTTCATTAAATTGACACTTCCATTCAATGAATGTGCATGATCCTCTCAGCACTTTGGCTTTCCTCACTGCTGGAAAATGCACTTGGGGGTCTATGTTTATTGGCCTTCTCCTCCAACTGGTAAATGTATGTAGGCTTCTAAGGGCCTCATCACGAGTTGGGCGGCAGCCCTTCAAATGCAGTCGTAACGGTATTTCTGCTGCATTTAAGGGCTGGCCCTATCACGGGTCTGGCATGTTTAAGCCCATCTCAGAGCTATAATTTTAAACGTATGAGTGTAAAAAGACAACTATCAGGCCGATTCATGGAATAATTAGCGCGGCGCAAGTGGGCAAAAACGTGCGAATCGCAGTGGAATAGCGAAAATCGCAGTGCAATTGCGAAAATCGCACGAAAAGCAGCGCACGTCGATTCATGGAAGGCCGTGCGCGAGAAAACCAGCGGATGTGCGATAAAAAAGTGCGCGGCGCACGTTGGCGCACAGGCCATCTAACAGCGTGCGCCAGGTCACAGCGAAAATCGCACAGGCCACAGCGAAATTCGCACATAGCGCGGCGCACGCAACAAAAGTAGGCGGAACACGGGCGTAACACTCGGAATGGGGAACAACTTGCCAAAACGTGGGCGTCACGGGGGAAGTACAGGGCACAAGTGCGCGGAACGCCCACACGCTCGCCTACAACACGTATTCATGGAATAGAATAGGGGAAAAAAGCGCACGCTCAAACCAGCGCACAGGCACAAACACGACCGCCACAAGAAAGCAGGCGGTAGCGTCTCTGCGGCTGTAAGAAATGTGCGCCAAAAGGTGCGCCAACAAATAGCACCTATATACTGCCATGATGAATGTCCCATACTGTGGCCCTCCAGGAAAAATGACGTGCAAAGGGGTACCCACAAACACGGACACCCGCTGACAAAAAATACGTGTGCGTGTATACCGGGGTGCGCGGGAAGTCTAACACGCGATTTCAGCAGGGTACGTGCATCACAGGGGTTCGCGTGAAGTTATTCACGCGATCGGGCCTGGGGGAGCGGGCTACGTGTATTTCAGGGGTTCGCGTGAAGTTTCTCACGCGATCAGGCCTGGGGGAGCGTGCTACGTGTATTTCAGGGGTTCGCGTGAAGTTTCACACGCGATCGGGTCTGGGGGAGCGGGCTACGTGTCTTACAGGGGTTCGCGTGAAGTCACTCACGCGATCGGGCCTGGGGGAGCGGGCTACGTGTATTCCAGGGGTGCGCGGGAAGTTCCACACGCGAATAGCCTGGGCGTGTGTATTTGAGGGGTGCGCGGGAAGTTCCACACGCGAATAGCCTGTGCGCGTGTATTTCAGGGGTGCGCGGGAAGTTCCACACGCGAATAGCCTGGGCGCGTGTATTTCAGGGGTGCGCGGGAAGTTCAACACGCGAATAGCCTGGGCGCGTGTATTTCAGGGGTGCGCGGGAAGTTCCACACGCGAATAGCCTGGGGGCGCGTGTATTTCAGGGGTGCGCGGGGAGTTCCACACGCGAATAGCCTGGGTGCGTGTATTTCAGGGGTGCGCGGGAAGTTCCACACGCGAATAGCCTGGGCGCGTGTATTACAGGGGTGCGCGGGAAGTTCCACACGCGAATAGCCTGGGCGCGTGTATTTCAGGGGTGCGCGGGAAGTTCCACACGCGAATAGCCTGGGCGCGTGTATTTCAGGGGTGCGCGGGAAGTTCCACATGTGATTTGACAGTGTGGGTCCTCCCAGGTGTACCCTGTACACCCTCCACGGCCCCTGCAGGCAGCCCACACCACAGGGGACTACCCTGCATCCCTGGTCATGTCCCGCAGGCAGCCCACCCAACATGGGCATGCCCCCCAGCAAAGGCACATGTCTCCTTGAACAAATGAACACCAACTCATGTCCCCTTGCACCCCCACCCCCCAGCACTGTGGGGCACCTGCCAGCAGGCCCCCACCCATGTCCAACTCATGTCTCCCACCACCCCCACACCCCAGCCACCAGGGGCACCCTCCACCAGGCCCCCACTCATGTCTCCCACCACCCCCACACCCCAGCAGTGCAGGGGCACCCTCCACCAGGCCCCCACTCATGTCACCCACCACCCCCACCCCCCAGCCACCAGGGGCACCCTCCACCAGGCCCCCACTCATGTCTCCCACCACCCCCACACCCCAGCCACCAGGGGCACCCTCCACCAGGCCCCTACTCATGTCTCCCACCACCCCCACACCCCAGCCACCAGGGGCACCCTCCACCAGGCCCCCACCCATGTCCAACTCATGTCTCCCACCACCCCCACACCCCAGCCACCAGGGGCACCCTCCACCAGGCCCCTACTCATGTCCAACTCATGTCTCCCACCCCCCCCACCCCCAGCAGTGCAGGGGCACCCTCCACCAGGCCCCCACTCATGTCACCCACCACCCCCACCCCCCAGCCACCAGGGGCACCCTCCACCAGGCCCCCACTCATGTCTCCCACCACCCCCACACCCCAGCCACCAGGGGCACCCTCCACCAGGCCCCCACTCATGTCCAACTCATGTCTCCCACCCCCCCCACCCCCCAGCAGTGCAGGGGCACCCTCCACCAGGCCCCCACTCATGTCACCCACCACCCCCACCCCCCAGCCACCAGGGGCACCCTCCACCAGGCCCCCACTCATGTCTCCCACAACCCCCACACCCCAGCCACCAGGGGCACCCTCCACCAGGCCCCTACTCATGTCTCCCACCACCCCCACACCCCAGCAGTGCAGGGGCAGCCTCCACCAGGCCCCCACTCATGTCACCCACCACCCCCACCCCCCAGCCACCAGGGGCACCCTCCACCAGGCCCCCACTCATGTCTCCCACCACTACCAACTGTGCAGTGTTGGCGCCATGTAGAGTTGTAGGTGCACTGCTGCCAACATGGACCCCATCTCCAGACTAGAGGTCCTTGTGTGGACATGAGGAAGGGACCTGCAAATTGGGAGGTAGACACAGAAGAAGAGTTACACATCAATGCAACATGCAGTGTACAACACAACAGCAATATGCACTAGGAATGTATACACAGTATTGACTACAGACTGCCCACACAGCTCATGGGAGTCCAACGTCACTGTGTAATTCACTGTCACTTGGGCACACCCTTTGCAAGCCCATGGAAACGGGAAGCAGGAGGGGTGTGTGTGACTCAAACCCAAGCATCTGAACCAAATACATTACAAGCCTGCATGTGCCCAGCCACAATGCAGCGTATGCCCACAGGAACCACGGAAGCCAACAGATCGTCCCAAAAAAATTGGGAATAAAAGAAATCAAAATCAAAATAAAAATAAGAAACAATCAAAAATGGCCATTGATGGGCCCGGGGTGGTTGGGGAGGCCACCCAGGAGGTCCGAGGACAGGATGCACACCAGAACCCACCTGCGTGGATCCTGGGAAGATAAAACACCCCCATGGGCTCATGGCCCACACGGCTACCCTATTGTGGGAGTATCACTGCTGTCGCTATTATCACCCTGTGCAGCTGCATCCGGAGGTGGTTGCACTATGGGAGGCAGCCCACGCAAGGCCCTAGTCTGCTCCTCCATGGCTGCAAGCATGCGGGTGTGGTAGGTCTGGTTCTGGAGGATGAGTGTGCGGAGGTCCCCATGCAACAACTCACGGGATGCCCGGACCTCCGCCCTCGTTGCCTGCATCTCAGCTGAGAGCGTACGGGTGAGACGCTCCAGCTGCTGTTCTGTCCTTTGGTGTGTTGAAGCCTCAAGCTCAACAAGAGTCGTCCTGAGGTGAAGGAGCTCCTGCCTCAGGGCTTCCCTGTGGCCCTGGGACTCAATGGAGATGGCCTCCTGCAGAGTCGCCAGTGCCGCCCGCCTGTCCCTGTTGGACCCCAACATGTCCTCCCTGTGTGACTGGCAGATGGAGTCGGTTGCCTGCTCTAGTCGCTCCATCAGCCTTTCTGGGGGGACAATGGAAGTGGCCACCCTATCCATGGCCTGAGCCATCATCTCGGATGATGCAGCCTGTTGGGTTGCCATACCGTAAATGGATTGCTCCCATGCGGTATTGCCGGGTGGCGTACGGCCACCACGTCGGCGGGCACCACACCTGTCTGGGGCAAGGCGAACTGCGCCTTGCTGTGCCGGCACTGCCTGAGGCTGCAGGACTGCATTCCCCCTCTGATCTGCTGGCCCAGGAACAGGATCAGATGTCGCGGAGTGTGACCCTGCATCCGTAACCACCGAAGGCGTAGCTGCCAACACTGACATCCCCATGGAGGGTTCTGACCCTGGTGCAGGTGGGTGAGACAGAACAGAATCCCTCCCTGGAACACTCACCTGCGACGGCACGTAGGTCTCATCCGAATCAACACCTGAGTACAGCTCGGGGGAGGTGCAGCCAGAGACACCCCTTGAGAGCACGACCTGCAGCACTTGTGGGTTCTCCCCCACCACCACACCACGTCCCTCACTGGTGGTTGGTCGGCCCTCGGACCCCTCCTGGGTCTGCACCATCTCCACAACCCCAGCAGTATCAGGTGCGTCTTCCTCTGCAAAGACATGAAAACAAAGAAATGGAAACAGGCATTAGCACCATGGCACACAATGAGGGCTGAGAAGCAAGAGAACCAGTACTTGATTGACACATGTCCCACATGACTAAAACCCTCCCATGCATGCACCCTCACTGCGTATGAAGTGCAGGCAAATGGCACACACTGATGACACCAAGATGGAAGATGAACACATTTTCTGCATGCTGCCTGGCAGTGGCATCACACATTGGCCTGTGATTGCCAGGTGAAACACACATGCCATCACACAGATGGCATGTACCATTGCTATTGAGTGAAGATGGAGAGGAGGGCAGCACCAATTCATTCAGTCCAGTTCCCGCATGTAATTGCTTTTCTAATCCTAACAGGTCAGATTTTTCACCTGGAGCTGCCAGTCTGAAATGGTCCAATTGCACAGGGACATGTGTGTACAAATGATATCCAGGTAACAAAGTCACTCCACTTTACCATACCCATGTCAGACATGTGACTAGTGGACAGTGACATGCCTAGTGAAAGTGGTGGAATGCAAACAAACTGACTGAATGAACAGTGAAAAATAAGCAAATATGTTGTGGCAAGGTGACACTTCAAGGGCAACTGGCGTGCAGTTGGGCTAGATGTCTACTGTTGGCAGAAGGGATACTGCTATGGCCAAATGCAGCTGCGCAGGAAGTATTGCATGAAGCACATGGCTGACCCATACGACTCAGGCGCACACACTCTCACCTGGCACACAAACAGAAGCCCTCACACACACACCATGCACATGTATGACACACACATGCATGTGCACTCACCGGACAATGCCTCGTAATCAGCCAGATCTCCCACGCCTTGGATCTGTTCCTCCGTGACGTAGGTCCCAGCGACTGACTCATGTGGAGTGAGTTCCATGTCTACTACTGGAGACCCACCTCCAGTCACTAGAGTTGCGGCATGACTTGAGGCCAGCTTACTCTTTGCCCTGCGCTTTAGGTCATTCCAGCGCTTATAGCAATCATTGGCTGTGCGCCTCACGATTCCAAGGGCACTTACGATGTCCGCAACCGTCTGCCAGTGTGCCTGGCGTTGTGCAGGTGTGGTCTTGGATCCTGCAACAATGACCATCTCGTTGTCATGTCCGGACACATACTCGACAAGTGCATTCAGTTTGTCATCCGTGAAGCTGGGCTTCCTGGACGGGCCGGACTGTGTAGCCGTGTCTGGGGCATCAGCCTGTGCCGGACGAGCACTCTTCCTCTTCCGCTTGGAAGGTGGTGGTGATCCTGAGTGTCCTGCGCCGCTCTGGACACTAGGGGCAGGAGCCCTGGTGGACTCTGTATCAGGAGTGTGGGATTGCACACTCAGCATGGGAGTTGGTGCAGGCATTGGCTCTAGTGTGATGGTGTCAGGGGGAATGTCAGCAGCATGGACTAGGACCGACACTGTCCTGGCTGGGTGTGTGAGGGCTGGGGTGGATGGAGCCGCAGCTGCCCCTGCAGCCTCTCCGCCCTGCCTCCTTGGTGCAGCAGATGACCTTGCTGCCCCAGATCCACGTGGCATGATGGCATCAACGTGCACCAGCGCACGTGTCGTAGCCCTGCTGACCTGGAAGTCAGCCATGGAGTCAGCCAGGTCTGGTGCCACAATGGGCTGGTCCAACAAGGGCTGAGCATGGATGGTGTCAGCCACATCAGCCTCAATGGGAGGGGGGGAGGGGGGGATTATGGGTGCCCGTGACTGGTCCTCCACACATGGGGGGACAGGCTCACCCTGCAAGTTACGACCACGTCCCCTACCGGATCCACCACGGCCACCACTTGTGGCTCTTCCACCTTTGCCACCCTTACGGAATCCTCGCCTCCCAGCCATGGCACTGATGTTAATGTGCGTATGGGAGTGGATGTAGACTATTGTCCTGGGCAATTGGGGGTCAAAGGGGTTGGGTACCAGATGGTAATTGTACCCTAGTGCTCTAGCAAGGCTGAATGTAACCCCTGGGGAAAGATGACGGGTCACGCAACGCACAGGAGGCCCAAAAAAGGGAGATGACGTGCACGCAACCCCTCCTAGACCACGTGTGCAGAAAGAAAAACCTGCACTACGCTGTGGCACCCAGAAACACAAGAATGAACGTATGCGTGTCACACGCAGCCTAGAATGACCTCTGAAGGGGTAGGCTACACACGGGGCAAGCACAGATGTTAGATACGTGCGTGACTCACCGTCTGCCTGGTAAACGAGCGTGTAAAAGGAGCACGTTTGGTTGGCAACACCCCCGCCAAAAGAAGATTTGTACGCTGTCTGAGGAGACAGGACAACAGTAGAAGGGAACACTGTTTGAGGGAACAGGCCCAGGTAAACCAGTAAAAGCGAAAGAAGAGAAAAAGCTGTCAGAGGTAACAGGGAATACGAACTTGAAACGCCGTGAAGTAAATCGCGTGTGAAACGACAAGAAGTACAGAATTCACCCACTCGCTCTCCACGAAAAGCACGTACAAGGAAGTGGTGTTCTACGCGTACCTTTTATACAGGCACACACGTCCAGCGTCACTTACGCGGCGTGTACGCGCTAGGGCCATTTCCACCAATCACACGCGATGAGACTCTGACGTGCAGTCTTTCCACGTGTGCTCTGTCATCACGTGCTGTGTGGGAAACACCCGTGCGGGTCACGTCACAGACGCGCTTACGCGCTGAGGGCCTTTGGTCCAATAGAATCGCGTATGCGTGCTGACGCGCTTACGCGCTAAGGGCCTTTCCTCGATTTTCACGCTGACGTGCAGGATTTTCACGTGCCAAATCACTCCGTACCAAGCTGGCCACGCGTAAGCACACGGAAGACCACGCTCCTGCCCAGAAGGCCGAACTACTGCCCCCCAGAGCCCCGAGCATGCTCCCACCTACCATCTGCTGCTGCCTGACTGCCTGCTGCCCACGTGCACTGCCATTTGCTGCCTGCACATCAGCCAGGGGTGCTGTTGCTGTGACCACCCCTGCTGGTACCGAAGACTCCCGACTGGAATTCCATCGCTCCACAGCCCAGCCCCAGGACCCAGTTGCCCACCCACTCCTGCCTCTGGGGTTGTCATGTCGGGGCAAACACCATCTGTGACCACTGACAACCCCCGGCCAGAGAGGCAGAGGGGCACCAGCTTCAGTGCCACCGAAGTTGGTGTCCTGGTGGAGCAAGTCCTGGGACAGTATGATGCCCTCTTCGGAAGTTCCCGCGCCGACAAGGAAGGACGGACTCGGATTTGGACTGACATCGTGACTGCCATCAACGCGGAGGGGGTGGCAGTCCGGGACTTACAACATGTCAGGAAGCGCTGGGAGGACTTCAGGTCCAGGACCCTGAACAAGGCCCGGCGCCTCTTGAAGGCAGCGGATGCCAAGGGGCGCCGGGGCCACTTGTCGGAAGAACAGATGGGGGTCCTGGAACGCATATCCCCAGCGCTCCACGTCCAGGTCCTGGAGAAACAGACCCGTCTGGAGTCGAGCGGTGAGTGTACATGCATCCTGATTGTGAGCAGTGCGTGTGGTGATTATTCGGTATTGTGCCGGTTGCACATCTGTTTGTATGGGGTCGAGTATGGGTGGGGGTGTACATGGCCGTGGGGCTGACACATGCGAGGGCTGTAATGTGTGAGACATGGATGGTGCTTGTGTGTGTAGGCTTGCATGGCAAATGCAGTTGTGCGTGCACACATGTTTGTATGTATGTGTATGTAAGTAGACATGTCCGTGATGTCACGCATGTATGTTGTATTGGGCTGCATGTATGAGCACTGTGTACATGTGCATGTGTGTGTATTTGACAAGGGTGCAACAGTGATGCAACATGGATGCATGTGACTGCGGTATGTGTAAGCCTGATTGGCAGATGTGACATGGATGCCCGTCTGAACAGTGCGACACTTGGCAGAGGTGTACACATGCATGCAAGTGTGGTGGTGTGTGTACATGTGTGGTGCACTTCCTGTGTTGCATGTGATGTCTGGCTCACCTTTGGCTGCTCATGCTGTTGTATGTGTATGGATGGTGGTGGCAGTTGCCATATGGCTGTGGTATGGCTCATGTGTGCGAGTTGCAATGACATGTGTGTTGGGGATTGTGATGACATGTCTGAGGTTTGCCAATGCCACTCATGTGCAACTGTCATGTGTGTATGTGTCCATTGTACAGTGCCCTGATGCCTGTGTTTTGTTTCTCCCTGTCTGCAGCGTCAACTGATGAAGAGGGCGGAGAAGGTGCTGTGGAGCACAGCGGCGGGGATCCGACCGCCAGCCGGAGACGCAAGGCCCGGCTCCCCTCCCGTGTTGTCATCTCGTCGGGGAGTGAGGAGTCCGGTGCCGCGTCCCAGGCCGCAGCTGCCGGGGGGAGGTTCAAGAGGCGGAGGTTGGAGTTGGACTCCTCGGCAGCAGAAGGGGCAGCTGGGACCCCACAGGGCCCAAAAGGGGAAGATGGCACGGAGTCATCCAGGTTGGTGGGGGGTCTGGTGGAGGAGGAGGCCGTGCAAGCACCAGAGACGGGGTCTGGAGGTGGGGATCCCACTGGTGCTAGTGGTGCAGTCCAGGACCAGGGACAGGAGGCAGCACAGGCCGCCGCGGAGGTGCCTGTGTGCAATCCTGTCCCCGATCCTGTCCCTGCATCATCTTGCACCAGCAGGGATGCCTACGTCCAGACCCGTTTCCAGGCAGGGGATGAGCTGACGTCAACTGGCCTTCCTCTGCCTGCGGACGTGGCTATCCAGGTCCGGGTTGAGCCTGTCCTGGCTGGTGTGGCGTTGCGTCAACGGTTGCGTCAACGGGCCATGCGAGGTGACCTGCAGTCTTTTCATGGAGAGACTGCACGTCATCTCGAATGGCTCGTTGACCACGTCAGCCTGCTGGGACAGGTCACCCAGACCGGATTCCTCCGTCTGATGGGGCTTGTTCTGACCCCCTCCTCAACTGGACCCCCTACGCGCCAGTCGTCCTCTGTGCCATCTTCCCACCCATCAGTCACCTGGGTGCCCTGTGGAGCTGCCTCTGACAGTGCGGCCAGGCTGGTGGAGGAGGCATCCCTGCCACAGTCGGGAGTCGGACGTCCAGCAGGGGTGGCCACATCAACAACTGCACCCCAGCCGGCGGAGGATGTGCAGGCAGCAGGAGGCAGTGCACGGGCAGAGGCAGAGCAGCAGCAGCAGCAACATGGTGGGAGCCATGAAGGCTCGGGGCCTTCGACATCGGAGGGGCAGGCATCGGCCGGAGGGCAGGAGAACCCAGGACAGAGAGTGTCTTCCGTGTGGCAGCGGTTGGGCCACGCCATAGGTGCGGAGCGGCGGCGGGCGGAAGAGGCGCGGCTCACAATGGTCAGGGCGGAGAACTCCATGCGGGCCGAGTGCCTCGAGGCAATCCGCAGGGGGTTGGAAGAGGACACGGCGTCGTCCCTGCGGACCCTCGGGGCCATGGAACTGGACCGCCTCCGGGACATCGAACAGGAGTTCGATGATGCCCTGGCCCGGAACACCACGGAGTGAGCCGCTGGACTTGCCCGCCGCCTTTGTATATAGTTCTTTAGTTTTAGGTTTCCTTTGCTTTTTCTTATGATTTGGAGTCGACGGACACTGCTCCACTTTTTGTATATAGTTGATATTTAGGTAGGTTTTTTAGGAGGTTTCCTTAGTTCAGTTGTGATGATGGACCCTTGTTATTTTTGTACATAGTTCTTTGTTGCATGGAGAGTTTTTACATTTTACTTTGGACAAAATTTTATGGATTTGATTTTCTACTTTTGTGTTTTTATGCGGACATGCAGCTTATTTTTTCACATTTACATTGTAGTTATTTTTCTTTCTTTACCATTCGTATTTTTGTCCAATACATTTTTTTTTCCATTGTTCACTGTGTGGTTTCATCTCATTGGTTTCATGCATGTGATGTTGTGTGTTTTCCCATTCAATTTGGAAATCTGTGTGTGACGCACATGGGTTCATTTGCTTCATGAACATTGGGGGTGTAACATGTGTTTTCATTTCCATGTGGGTGAAAGGGTTACTTGTTAGGGCTTTTTGGCTGTGGAGGCTGACCATTACGCACATGATTGGGGATTTTGAGGACCTGGTGGGGGCTGCACATGGTGGCAGGGGGGTGGGGGTGGTGGGAGACATGAGTGGGGGCCTGGTGGAGGGTGCCCCTGCACTGCTGGGGGGTGGGGGTGGTGGGAGACATGAGTGGGGGCCTGGTGGGGGCTGCCCATGGTGGCAGGGGGGTGGGGGTGGTGGGAGACATGAGTGGGGGCCTGGTGGAGGGTGACCCTGCACTGCTGGGGGGTGGGGGTGGTGGGAGACATGAGTGGGGGCCTGGTGGAGGGTGACCCTGCACTGCTGGGGGGTGGGGGTGCAGGGGGACATGAGTGGGGGCCTGGTGGAGGGTGCCCCTGCACTGCTGGGGGGTGGGGGTGCAGGGGGACATGAGTGGGGGCCTGGTGGTGGTTGACCCTGCACTGCTGGGGGGTGGGGGTGGTGGGAGACATGAGTGGGGGCCTGGTGGGGGCTGCCCATGGTGGCAGGGGGGTGGGGGTGGTGGGAGACATGAGTGGGGGCCTGGTGGAGGGTGACCCTGCACTGCTGGGGGGTGGGGGTGGTGGGAGACATGAGTGGGGGCCTGGTGGAGGGTGCCCCTGCACTGCTGGGGGGTGGGGGTGGTGGGAGACATGAGTGGGGGCCTGGTGGAGGGTGCCCCTGCACTGCTGGGGGGTGGGGGTGGTGGGAGACATGAGTGGGGGCCTGGTGGGGGCTGCCCATGGTGGCAGGGGGGTGGGGGTGGTGGGAGACATGAGTGGGGGCCTGGTGGAGGGTGACCCTGCACTGCTGGGGGGTGGGGGTGGTGGGAGACATGAGTGGGGGCCTGGTGGAGGGTGACCCTGCACTGCTGGGGGGTGGGGGTGGTGGGAGACATGAGTGGGGGCCTAGTGGAGGGTGACCCTGCACTGCTGGGGGGTGGGGGTGGTGGGAGACATGAGTGGGGGCCTGGTGGAGGGTGCCCCTGCACTGCTGGGGGGTGGGGGTGGTGGGAGACATGAGTGGGGGCCTGGTGGAGGGTGCCCCTGCACTGCTGGGGGGTGGGGGTGGTGGGAGACATGAGTGGGGGCCTGGTGGAGGGTGCCCCTGCACTGCTGGGGGGTGGGGGTGGTGGGAGACATGAGTGGGGGCCTGGTGGGGGCTGCCCATGGTGGCAGGGGGGTGGGGGTGGTGGGAGACATGAGTGGGGGCCTGGTGGAGGGTGACCCTGCACTGCTGGGGGGTGGGGGTGGTGGGAGACATGAGTGGGGGCCTGGTGGAGGGTGACCCTGCACTGCTGGGGGGTGGGGGTGCAAGGGGACATGAGTGGGGGCCTGGTGGAGGGTGCCCCTGCACTGCTGGGGGGTGGGGGTGCAGGGGGACATGAGTGGGGGCCTGGTGGTGGTTGACCCTGCACTGCTGGGGGGTGGGGGTGGTTGGAGACATGAGTGGGGGCCTGTTGGGGGCTGCCCATGGTGGCAGGGGGGTGGGGGTGGTGGGAGACATGAGTGGGGGCCTGGTGGAGGGTGACCCTGCACTGCTGGGGGTTGGGGGTGGTGGGAGACATGAGTGGGGGCCTGGTGGAGGGTGCCCCTGCACTGCTGGGGGGTGGGGGTGGTGGGAGACATGAGTGGGGGCCTGGTGGAGGGTGCCCCTGCACTGCTGGGGGGTGGGGGTGGTGGGAGACATGAGTGGGGGCCTGGTGGGGGCTGCCCATGGTGGCAGGGGGGTGGGGGTGGTGGGAGACATGAGTGGGGGCCTGGTGGAGGGTGACCCTGCACTGCTGGGGGGTGGGGGTGGTGGGAGACATGAGTGGGGGCCTGGTGGAGGGTGACCCTGCACTGCTGGGGGGTGGGGGTGGTGGGAGACATGAGTGGGGGCCTGGTGGAGGGTGACCCTGCACTGCTGGGGGGTGGGGGTGGTGGGAGACATGAGTGGGGGCCTGGTGGAGGGTGCCCCTGCACTGCTGGGGGGTGGGGGTGGTGGGAGACATGAGTGGGGGCCTGGTGGAGGGTGCCCCTGCACTTCTGGGGGGTGGGGGTTGTGGGAGACATGAGTGGGGGCCTGGTGGAGGGTGCCCCTGCACTCCTGGGGGGTGGGGGTGGTGGGAGACATGAGTGGGGGCCTGGTGGGGGCTGCCCATGGTGGCAGGGGGGTGGGGGTGGTGGGAGACATGAGTGGGGGCCTGGTGGAGGGTGACCCTGCACTGCTGGGGGGTGGGGGTGGTGGGAGACATGAGTGGGGGCCTGGTGGAGGGTGACCCTGCACTGCTGGGGGGTGGGGGTGCAGGGGGACATGAGTGGGGGCCTGGTGGAGGGTGCCCCTGCACTGCTGGGGGGTGGGGGTGCAGGGGGACATGAGTGGGGGCCTGGTGGTGGTTGACCCTGCACTGCTGGGGGGTGGGGGTGGTGGGAGACATGAGTGGGGGCCTGGTGGGGGCTGCCCATGGTGGCAGGGGGGTGGGGGTGGTAGGAGACATGAGTGGGGGCCTGGTGGAGGGTGCCCCTGCACTGCTGGGGGGTGGGGGTGGTGGGAGACATGAGTGGGGGCCTGGTGGAAGGTGCCCCTGCACTGCTGAGGGGTGGGGGTGGTGGGAGACATGAGTGGGGGCCTGGTGGAGGGTGCCCCTGCACTGATGGGGGGTGGGGGTGGTGGGAGACATGAGTGGGGGCCTGGTGGGGGCTGCCCATGGTGGCAGGGGGGTGGGGGTGGTGGGAGACATGAGTGGGGGCCTGGTGGAGGGTGACCCTGCACTGCTGGGGGGTGGGGGTGGTGGGAGACATGAGTGGGGGCCTGGTGGAGGGTGACCCTGCACTGCTGGGGGGTGGGGGTGCAGGGGGACATGAGTGGGGGCCTGGTGGAGGGTGCCCCTGCACTGCTGGGGGGTGGGGGTGCAGGGGGACATGAGTGGGGGCCTGGTGGTGGTTGACCCTGCACTGCTGGGGGGTGGGGGTGGTGGGAGACATGAGTGGGGGCCTGGTGGGGGCTGCCCATGGTGGCAGGGGGGTGGGGGTGGTGGGAGACATGAGTGGGGGCCTGGTGGAGGGTGCCCCTGCACTGCTGGGGGGTGGGGGTGGTGGGAGACATGAGTGGGGGCCTGGTGGAGGGTGCCCCTGCACTGCTGGGGGGTGGGGGTGGTGGGAGACATGAGTGGGGGCCTGGTGGAGGGTGCCCCTGCACTGCTGGGGGGTGGGGGTGGTGGGAGACATGAGTGGGGGCCTGGTGGGGGCTGCCCATGGTGGCAGGGGGGTGGGGGTGGTGGGAGACATGAGTGGGGGCCTGGTGGAGGGTGACCCTGCACTGCTGGGGGGTGGGGGTGGTGGGAGACATGAGTGGGGGCCTGGTGGAGGGTGACCCTGCACTGCTGGGGGGTGGGGGTGCAGGGGGACATGAGTGGGTGCCTGGTGGAGGGTGCCCCTGCACTGCTGGGGGGTGGGGGTGCAGGGGGACATGAGTGGGGGCCTGGTGGTGGTTGACCCTGCACTGCTGGGGGGTGGGGGTGGTGGGAGACATGAGTGGGGGCCTGGTGGAGGGTGCCCCTGCACTGCTGGGGGGTGGGGGTGGTGGGAGACATGAGTGGGGGCCTGGTGGAGGGTGACCCTGCAGTGCTGGGGGCTGGGGGTGCAGGGGGACATGAGCAGGTGTGCAGGGTAGTCCCCTGTTTTGTGGGCTGCCTGCTGGGGCCGTGGAGGGTGTACAGGGAACACCTGTGAGGACCCACCCAGCCTAATTGCATGTGATAATTCTCGCACACCCCTGTTATACACGTACCTGGCCAAATCGCATGTGAGAATTCCCGCGCACCCCTGTAATACACGTACCCAGCCGAATCCCGTGTAGAACTTCCCGTGTACCCCTGTAATACACGTACCCAGCCAAATCGCGTGTGATAATTCCCACGTACCCCTGTAATACACGTACCCTGGCCAATCGCGTGTAGAACTTCCCAAGGAACCCGTGTAATACCCGTACCAAGCCAAATCGCGTCTGATCATTACCACGCACCCCTGTAATACACGTACCAAGCCAAATCGTGTGTGATAATTCCCACATACCCCTGTAATACACGTACCCTGGCTAATCGCGTGTATAACTTCACGCGTACCCCTGTATTACACGTGCCCTGGCTAATCGCATGTAAGACTTCCCGCGTACCCCTGTAATAGACGTTCCCTGGACAATCGCGTGTTGAACTTACCGCGTACCCCTGTAATACACGTTCCCTGGACAATCGCGTGTTGAACTTCCCGCGTACCCCTGTAATACACGTTCCCTTGACTATCGCGTGTTGAACTTCCCGCGCACCCCTGAAATACACGTACCCTGGCAGCCTGGCTAATCGCGTGTATAACTTCACGCGTACCCCTGATATGCACGTTACCCGCTTTGCGTTCCTTGTTTGGCAGCCCTGTAAACTGGTCCAGGGTTAGCGCAGCCCTTTGCGATGATTTAGCGATTTTGATGGCTTTTCCTTGCGCGAGGGCGTTCTTGGGGGCGTTACTGGCGCTGCTGCAGGGTCGCTGCGATACTCTGCGCCACGGCTGGTTTGGGAGCCTAAAATCCATGAATACGCTGTGCGCGGAAATCGGTTTTAGCGCACGTGCCTGGCGCAGACAATCGCACGCGGACACTCTGCGCCAGCCGCTTGCGACACTTTTCTGCGAAATTCTATGAATTACCCTGTATATATCTAGTTTCCAGAAAGAAAGGCTAACTTGCTCCAATTACCGGTTCAATAGAGTCTCATTTATAGATTTGTTTATGACAGAGTTTTGTTTTTTTGTCTATACTTTCACTATGTTGTGTTGGTGTAGAAAGGGAAAGCAAAGAGAAACTATCAATAACTATATGAATTTGGCCAAATAAATTAAAATGCTTTTTCAGTTAGACGCAATGTAAAACCACCAAAATGATTTTAAAAATCCTGTTAAAGAAGAAGGAAAACAGGGATCATTCTAACTTTATTCAGATCTATTTCCTTTCTTCATAAAAGACTACTTATTTGTCAGGCTCACATTGTAGGAGTGTATTTTATATCAACAAATTCCCTTTGTGTATTTTTGTCGACTGGTTTCAACACTATTTCATTGAATAGCATTCATCAGCGGCAGAGATACAATTTATTTCATGGATTGTGTACTAGATTTTTGGGTTTTATTGCAGGTAGTCTATTCAACTGCTACTGTGGCTTCCAATACTGCAGGTGGGAGATATTATCACATTTTAAAAAGTGGTTTTAGGTGTGTGTATCACATATCATTAGGGATATTCATATTTATTTTTATTTTATGATCATGTTACTGCAGATAACTAAATCGATCACATTTCAGACCTCTCATACATTGTGGATTCATTCACTTGAAAGACATAGGCAGTGCTCCAAACTATATCATCGGAGGACTGCAGTGCCTCTTTTGGTGTCATTCATTTCTTCATCATCTCCAATAGTAAGGAACAACCCACAAGTACAATTCAGTGTTCATTTAGATGTCTGGTGGTTCTAGAGATAGTGACGACTCACCTCATATGTGCTCTTAAGAGGAATTGCTCATCTTTAGTTTAGTAATTATACTATTTGGGCATTATGTGTCTTCCATTCACTTGTTCATTCTGGGTGCAGTCATGAAAATCCAGCAGTGTTGCAAATTCGCCCAAGCTTTGCCGATTTTGATGTTTGCTAAATTTTCAGGGGCCAATTCATAGAATTCGGCGCACAAGTGGCGCACGCGGCTGGCGCACAGTGTGCGCGTGCGGTAGTCTGCGCCAGCCGCGTGCGCCGAAACACATTCAGGCGCACAGCGTATTCATGGATTCCAACATCCACAACCAGCCGTGGCGCAGAGTGGCGCAGCGACCCTGCAGCAGCGTCAGTTACGCCCCCAAGAACGCCCCTTGCGCAGGGAAAAGCCATCAAAATCCCCAATCCAGCGCAAAGGGCAGCAGCAAACGCAGAGCGGGGAGCGTGTATTTCAGGGGTGTGCGAGAAATTCTACACGCGATTGGCCTGGGTACGTGTATTACAGGGGTGCGCGAGAAAATCTACACGCGATTGGGCTGGGTACGTGGATTTCAGGGGTGCGCGAGAAATTCTACACGCGATTGGGCTGGGTACGTGGATTTCAGGGGTGCGCGAGAAATTCTACACGCGATTGGCCTGGGTACGTGGATTTCAGGGGTGCGCGAGAAAATCTACACGCGATTGGGCTGGGTACGTGGATTTCAGGGGTGCGCGAGAAATTCTACACGCGATTGGCCGGGGTACGTGGATTTCAGGGGTGCGCGAGAAAATCTACACGCGATTGGGCTGGGTACGTGGATTTCAGGGGTGCGCGAGAAATTCTACACGCGATTGGCCTGTACGTGGATTTCAGGGATGCCCGAGAAAATCTACACGCGATTGGCCTGGGTACGTGGATTTCAGGGGTGCGGGAGAAATTCTACACGCGATTGGCCTGGGTACGTGGATTTCAGGGGTGCGCGAGAAATTCTACACGCGATTGGCCTGGGTACGTGGATTTCAGGGGTGCGCGAGAAATCCTACACGCGATTGGGCTGGGTACGTGGATTTCAGGGGTGCGCGAGAAATTCTACACGCGATTGGCCTGGGTACGTGTATTACAGGGGTGCGCGAGAAATTCTACACGCGATTGGGCTGGGTACGTGGATTTCAGGGGTGCGCGAGAAATTCTACACGCGATTGGCCTGGGTACGTGGATTTCAGGGGTGCGCGAGAAATCCTACACGCGATTGGGCTGGGTACGTGGATTTCAGGGGTGCGCGAGAAATCCTACACGCGATTGGCCTGGGTACGTGTATTACAGGGGTGCGCGAGAAATTCTACACGCGATTGGGCTGGGTACGTGGATTTCAGGGGTGCGCGAGAAATTCTACACGCGATTGGCCTGGGTACGTGGATTTCAGGGGTGCGCGAGAAAATCTACATGCGATTGGGCCTGTGCGAGTGGGGCAGTGTATTACGTAGGTGTGCGGGAAGTTGAAGAGGTGAATTGCCAGTGTGGGTCCTCCCAGGTCTCCCCTCTACCCCCTCCACGACCTCTGCAGGCAGCCCACACCACAGGGGACTACCCTGCACCCCTGGTCATGTCCCGCAGGCAGCCCATCCACCATGGGCATGCCCCCCAGCCAAGCCACATGTTCCCTTGGACCCCCACCCCCCAGCAGGCCCCCACCCATGTCTCCCAGCACCCCCACCCCTCCAGTCACCAGGGGCAGCCTCCACAAGGCCCCCACCCATGTCTCCCACCACCCCCACCCCTCCAGTCACCAGGGGCAGCCTCCACCAGGCCCCCACCCATGTCTCCCAGCACCCCCACCCCCCCCCCAGTCACCAGGGGCAGCCTCCACCAGGCCCCCACCCATGTCTCCCACCACCCCCACCCCTCCAGTCACCAGGGGCAGCCTCCACCAGGCCCCCACCCATGTCTCCCAGCACCCCCACCCCCCCCAGTCACCAGGGGCAGCTTCCACCAGGCCCCCACCCATGTCTCCCAGCACCCCCACCCCTCCAGTCACCAGGGGCAGCCTCCACAAGGCCCCCACCCATGTCTCACACCACCCCCACCCCTCCAGTCACCAGGGGCAGCCTCCACAAGGCCCCCACTCATGTCCCCTTGCACCCCCACCCCCCAGCACTGTGGGGCACCTGCCAGCAGGCCCCCAACCATGTCCCACTCATGTCCCCTTGCACCCCCATCCCCCAGCAGGCCCCCACTCATGTCCCCTTGCACCCCCACCCCCCAGCAGGCCCCCACTCATGTCCCCTTGCACCCCCACCCCCCAGCACTGTGGGGCACCTGCCACCAGGCCCCAACCATGTCCCCTTGCACCCCCACCCCCCAGCAGGCCCCCACTCATGTCCCCTTGCACCCCCACCCCCCAGCACTGTGGGGCACCTGCCACCAGGCCCCCAACCATGTCCCACTCATGTCCCCTTGCACCCCCACCCCCCAGCAGGCCCCCACTCATGTCCCCCTGCACCCCCACCCCCCAGCACTGTGGGGCACCTGCCAGCAGGCCCCCAACCATGTCCCCTTGCACCCCCACCCCCCAGCAGGCCCCCACTCATGTCCCCCTGCACCCCCACCCCCCAGCACTGTGGGGCACCTGCCAGCAGGCCCCCAACCATGTCCCCTTGCACCCCCACCCCCCAGCAGGCCCCCACTCATGTCCCCCTGCACCCCCACCCCCCAGCACTGTGGGGCACCTGCCAGCAGGCCCCCAACCATGTCCCACTCATGTCCCCTTGCACCCCCACCCCCCAGCACTGTGGGGCACCTGCCACCAGGCCCCCAACCATGTCCCACTCATGTCCCCTTGCACCCCCACCCCCCAGCAGGCCCCCACTCATGTCCCCCTGCACCCCCACCCCCCAGCAGGCCCCCACTCATGTCCCCCTGCACCCCCACCCCCCAGCACTGTGGGGCACCTGCCAGCAGGCCCCCAACCATGTCCCCTTGCACCCCCACCCCCCAGCAGGCCCCCACTCATGTCCCCCTGCACCCCCACCCCCCAGCACTGTGGGGCACCTGCCAGCAGGCCCCCAACCATGTCCCACTCATGTCCCCTTGCACCCCCACCCCCCAGCAGTGCAGGGGCAGCCTCCACCAGGCCCCCACCCATGTCCAACTCATGTTCCCCACCCAACATGTCATCACAATCCAGAACCCTGGTCTCTATGGTCAGCCCCCAAATGCAAAACACCCACCCGAGTATTGCATCCACCCACTCATAATTTGCAATCACATCACAGAACACCAATTGGAAGTTCCGAAACAAACACATGTCCCTCACATACACCCAATGGGTGTCAGTGAATCTCAAAACACATAACATGAAATGCATGAAAACAATGAGATACCACACATTGAAGTTCAACAAAAAAATAATGTATTAAAGGAAACATGAATAGAATCAAAAATGAAGAAACAGAAATGTGAATGTAAAAAAATGAAAAGAAGCATGTCCGTTCAAAATAAAAAAAATAAAAACATATTGAAATCCAAAGTAATGTTGTACAAAGTCAATGTCCACAAAACAAAATCCAATGGGAAATAAAAATAAAAGCCATTGATCCATGGAGAATGTTAAAAAAGAAAGTATGTACAAGTCTACAACTATGTACAATGCAAGAAGCCAGGGTCCATTATCCCAACAAAATAAAGGAAACCTATCTAACTACACTAACTAATAAAAAAAATATATACAAAAATGTGGCCAATGTCCAAAAGGTCCAAATGAAACAAAAACAAAAATGAAACCTAACACTACCTACATAACTATGTACAAGGGCAGCGGGCTAGTTCCACGGCTCACTTCTGGATGTGCCGGGCCAGGGCATCATCGAACTCCTCCTCAATGTCCCGGAGGCGGTCCTCCTCCATGGCCCCGAGGGTCCGCAGGGCCGTCGACGTGTCCACCTCCAAACCCCTGCGGATTGCCTCGAGGCACTCGGCCCGCCTCAGGGCCCTCTGCATGGAGTTCTCCGCCCTGACCATTGAGAGCCGTGCCTCTTCCGCCCGCTGCCGCTCCGCATCTATGGCGTGGCCCAACCGCTGCCACACGGAAGACACTTTTTGTCCTGGGTCCTCCTGCCCTCCGGCCGATGCCTGCCCCTCCGATGTCGAAGGCCCCGAGCCTTCATGGCTCCCACCATGGTGCTGCTGCTGCTGTGCCTCTGCCCCTGCACTGCCTCCTGCTGCCTGCACATCCTCCGCCGGCTGGGGTGCAGTCGTTGACGTGGCCACCCCTGCTGGACGTCCGACTCCCGACTGTGGCAGGGATGCCTCCTCCACCAGCCTGGCCGCACCGTCAGAGGCAGCTCCACAGGGCACCCAGGTGACTGATGGGTGGGAAGATGGCACAGAGGACGACTGGCGCGTAGGGGGTCCAGCTGAGGAGGGGGTCGTGGCAAGCCCCATCAGACGGAGGAATCCGGCCTGGGTGACCTGTCCCAGCAGGCTGACGTGGTCAACGAGCCATTCGAGATGACGTGCAGTCTCTTCATGAAAAGACTGCAGGTCACCTCGCATGGCCCGTTGACGCAACGCCACACCAGCCAGGACAGGCTCAACCCGGGCCTGGATAGCCACGTCCGCAGGCAGAGGAAGGCCAGTTGACGTCAGCTCATCCCCTGCCTGAAAACTGGTCTGGACATAGGCATCCCTGCTGGTGCAAGATGATGCAGGGACAGGATCAGGGACAGGATTGCACACAGGCACCTCCGCGGCGGCCTGTGCTGCCTCCTGTCCCTGGTCCTGCACTGCACCACTAGCACCAGTGGGATCCCCACCCCCAGACCCCGTCTCTGGTGCTTGCACGGCCCCCTCCTCCACCAAACCCCCCACCAACCTGGATGACTCTGTGCCATCTTCCCCCGTTGGGCCCTGTGGGGTCCCAGCTGCCCCTTCTGCTGCCGAGGAGTCCAACTGCAACCTCCGCCTCTTGGACCTCCCCCCGGCAGCTGCGGCCTGGGACGTGGCACCGGACTCCTCACTCCCCGACGAGATGACAACATGGGAGGGGAGCCGGGCCTTGCGTCTCCGGCTGGCGGTGGGATCCCCGCTGCTGTGCTCCACAGCACCTTCTCCGCCCTCTTCATCAGTTGACGCTGCAGACAGGGAGAAACAAAACACACGCATCAGGGCAATGTACAATGGACACATACACACATGACAGTTGTACATGAGTGGCATTGGCAAACCTCAGACATGTCATCACGATCCCCAACACACATGTCATTACAACTCGCACACACGAGCCATACCACAGCCATATCGCAACTGCCAACACCATCCATACACATACAACAGCATGAGCAGCCAAAGGTGAGCCAGACATCACATGCAACACAGGAAGTGCACCACACATGTACACACACCACCACACTTGCATGTATGTGTACACCTCTGCCAAGTGTTGCAGTGTTCAGACGGGCATCCATGTCACATCTGCCCATCAGGCTTCCACATACCGCTGTCACATGCATCCATGTTGCATCACTGTTGCACCCTTGTCAAATACACACACATGCACATGTACACAGCGCTGATACATGCAGCTGAAAACAACATACATGCGTGACATCACGGACATGTCTACTCACATACACATTCATACAAACTTGTGTGCCCACACAACTGCATTTGGCATGCAAGCCCACACACACAGGCACCATCCATGTCTCACACATTACAGCCCTCGCATGTGTCAGCCCCACGGACCTGTACACCCGCACCCATACTCGACCCCATACAAACAGATGTGCAACCTGCACACTACTGAACAATCACCACACGCACTGCTCACAATCAGGATGCATGTACACTCACCGCTCGACTCCAGACGGGTCTGCCTCTCAAGGACCTGGACGTGGAGCGCTGGGGATATGTGTTCCAGGACCCCCATCTGTTCTTCCGACAAGTGGCCCCGGCGCCCCTTGGCATCCGCTGCCTTCAAGAGGCGCCGGGCCTTGTTCAGGGTCCTGGACCTGAAGTCCTCCCAGCGCTTCTTGACATGTTGGAAGTCGCGGACTGCCACCCCCTCCGCGTTGATGGCAGTCACGATGTCAGTCCAGATCCGAGTCCGTCCTTCCTTGTCGGCGCGGGAACTTCCGAAGAGGGCATCATACTGCCCCAGGACTTGCTCCACCAGGACACCAACTTCGGTGGCACTGAAGCTGGTGCCCCTCTGCCTCTCTGGCCGGGGGTTGTCAGTGGTCACAGATGGAGTTTGCCCCGACATGACAACCCCAGAGGCAGGAGTGGGTGGGCAACTGGGTCCTGGGGCTGGGCTGTGGAGCGATGGAATCCCAGTCGGGAGTCTTTGGTTCCAGCAGGGGTGGTCACACCAACAGCACCCCTGGCTGATGTGCAGGCAGCAAATGGCAGGGCACGTGGGCAGCAGGCAGTCAGGCAGCAGCAGATGGCAGGTGGGAGCGTGCTCGGGGCTCTGGGGGGCAGTAGTTCGGCCTTCTGGGCAGGAGCGTGGTCTTCCGTGTGCTTACGCGTGGCCAGCTTGATACGGAGTGATTTGGCACGTGAAAATTCTGCACGTCAGCGTGTAATTCGAGGAAAGGCCCTTAGCGCGTAAGCGCGTCTGCACGCATACGCATTTTCATTGGACCAAAGGCCCTCAGCGCGTGAGCGCGTCTGTGACGTGACGTGCGAGGGAGTATCCCTCATTGCACGTGATGACAGAACACACGTGGATTTCAGCCAATCGCGTGTGAAAGTTCACGGCACCCTGGAACACACGTACCCAGGCCAATGGCGTCACGTACCCAGGCCAATGGCGTGTGGAACTACCCGCGCACCCCGAAACACACGTACCCAGGCCAATGGCGTGTGGAACTACCCGCGCACCCCGAAACACACGTACCCAGGCCAATGGCGTGTGGAACTACCCGCGCAACCCGAAACACACGTACCCAGGCCAATCGCGTATACGCTCGCTCCCCTCCGATCACACGCGATGACACCCGAATACGGGAAACCAACGAGTCCGCCCACACGGAGGCGTCCCGCGCCCGCGCACAGCATAAAAGTGCGCGCAAACAACAAACGCGTATATACAGCGACGATGAATGCCCCATTTGTTGCTGCACTGATTGTGGGACAACGCAGGAGGAGGAGAATAGCCAGGGCACGCATTTTTGCACCACGGACAAGCCTTTTTGGGATGCCTGACGACCAGGTCTACGGCAGGTATAGGTTTCCACCCCATATCATCCTAGACCTGGTCAGGGAGTGGGAAGATGACCTCACATCCCCCACCCTTTGCTCCCAAGCATTGAGCCCCTTGGAGAAGCTGCTCAATGTCTTGCATTTTTTGGCCACTGGGTCGTTTCAGCGGACCACTGCCATAGTGGGGGGGGGTCTCACAGGCCACGCAGTCACGCTGCCTACACCAGGTACTGGCAATCATGACAGCGCGCCCCTCAGTCCGCAGGCACATATACATGCCCAGAACACCCGCAGAAAGGCAGGCCGTTGTCCTGGATTTTTTCAGGGTGGCACACTTCCCCAAAGTGCTCGGTGCCATAGATTGCACCCATGTGGCCCTACGTCCACCTAGGGCCACTGAGCACATCTACCGAAACCGCAAGCACTGGCATTCCATCAATGTACAGGTGGTATGCGATGCAAAGGGAATCATCACCTCTGTCTATGCAAACTACCCTGGCTCCACCCATGACAGTTTCATATACAGAATGTCCGCCCTGAGCCGGGCCCTGGAAGCTGGGCAGCATGGCGACACATGGCTCCTAGGTCAGTACAAATGCCCTTGCACATGCATGCAAGTCACACACAGACAAATATCCCAACCCTAATAATCTCAATTATTATCACCTCCCCAGGGGACAGTGCCTACCCTCTGAGCAACCACATGATGACGCCAATCCGGAACCCCACCACACCACCCCAGGTAAGATACAACGCCGCCCATATTGCAACCAGGGGCATAGTGGAGCGCACATTCGGAGTGCTCAAGTCACGTTTCCGCTCCCTTGACCGCTCTGGTGGGCAACTACTCTATGCACCACCAGTAGTGTGCAGGATCATTGTGGCAGCATGTGTCCTGCACAATGTTGCAACACGGCAGGGCGTCCCGGTGGACATGGTGGTGCCCCCACATCCTCAACCACAGGCACAGGCGCTGCCCATGGGAGGGGACAGGGCACGTGGCGAGGAAGCCCGGACCCAGCTTGTGGCCACATTTTTCACCTAAACTCCCACCCCTGCGGAGTGCACACAGGCCTGGCACATACCAGGTGACAATCGATGATGACAAAGTGACAGTCAACTGTCACAACCCTACCACCCTGAGATAGTTGCCATGGAAGTGCCACATCGTCTGCATCCCTAGCTACTTAAACACAAGCTATCCTGTGCAACCAAAATGCACACATATGACATGTGACATGACATGGGCCATACACAAGTATTCCAAGGCCCAATGAGGCAGGGGGGGGGGGAACAAGGGAACACAGAGAACGGTACTACTAGGCCAGGTGTCATTGAGATTGTGCAAGTGCAGGGGTAGGGGGAAGGGAAAAGTGCAAGGGGAAGGGTGGGGGGGAGTCCAGTACAGGGGAAGTAGGCCAAAAGAATAATACATAGGTCGCCTGGTGGCAACTGCAAAGATAAGTGCAGACAAGTGCTGGGAAGGGAGGGCTGTAGGGATAGAGAGACAGTACTGCAGTGCAGGGGTTGCCAGGGTGGCAGTGCAAGTGGACAGTGGCTGGGCCAGGGACCGAGGTTGGTGAGAGTGTCCCAGTAGCAGCTCCTGTGCAGTTCCAGTGAAGAATTCTGCAAGGGAGAGGCAGAGAGTAAGCAGAAGCAAAGAGGAAGGTCTTGAGGTGCTTCCAGAACTGGAGATGGTTCCCCTCAAGTTCAAGTCAGCCAGGAAGTCTGTTCCAGGGGGAGGGCCCTGCTGCGGAGAGAAACATACCCCCAGCTAGTTGCTCTGAGAAGCGGATGACCTGGACATGCAAGGTGTGCATCACACACACCTGCAAAACAGGCCATGGCCATCACTGTCATGTCACTCAAACCCTCCCAAACATCAACATGACATGGCAAGCAATACCCATACACTGACGCAGTAACAATAAGGTACACATTGCCATGTCCTAAATGTACAGTGGCATCGGACAATGATGCCTGACCCGGAATCAGATGAAATGACAGACCAACAAAATGTCCCACCCAAAATAAGTCGTTTCCAAATGCATTGCAACAGTCGTAGACGTAACATCACAATGAATGCCTGTCTATATGCACATTATGCATTGCAAAATCAACACTGCAGCTCATGTGTGCAGTGTCCCACTCCTGCATCACACTGCTCAGCGCACAGCACAGTGAACAGCCATTGCGTGTGATGCACACCCTGAGCATCACATCTAAGTGACAGACTACATCAAACATCAAATTTTTGGCATGTACTGGAACCATAATCGGTCACAGAACATGTGCTGCCCGGACACAGTGGGCACCAGAAGGCAAACAGTGTACACGTGGATATGCAAGGGTGGGAGTACATGGAGTGAATCCGAGTGCAAGTGTGTGGTTCTGCAGGGACATGCACTCCACATATGCATGTGCACTCAAGTGACCATCAGTGTTCCCTACACATCACATGTGAACATCCACCATGTGTACACCCCAGCATGTCAAACCACAACTATCCCCTCGCACCTGAAAGGAAAACACAACACATGAACAGGCATTGATCAGCAGAACACAACATGTACATAGGACAACAACATTACAATGTCAGAGTTCCCATCACACTGCAGGGCAATGCAACTATCAACAACAACCCCCCCCTCCCGCGCAAATGACCATGACCCGCTGAACAACTGCACCTGGGTCATGGAGCCTCCAACCCTCATTTCCACCTGGCCACAGGATCACCTTTACCCTTCGTGTCCATCTCCCACCTTGTGTGTAAAAAGATGCCTGAACCCTCAGAATCCACACTCATTTACAAAATCACAAAATCCAAGGCATGAAAACGAACCCAAACACCCTCCAGTAGATGACTTGACGTAGCAGTACCTCACAAACGCCAAGTACTACCACAATGATGCAACAACCAAGGTAGCACAGCAGAACAATGTCACGACAGGATGTGAGACATGTGTGGTACATGACATAGGATGATGCACAATGAATGGATGTGTACTGTCACAGGTCCCCTGTACAGGCGCGGGAGTCTCATGAAACAACCACCCACACCATGTCCCGGGTGCCTGCAAGGTCAAACTCACACAGGCCCCTGAGATCATGGTGGGGAATGAGGTTCAGGGATATGCAGTCGGGACAGGTGTAGACACACTGGATGACTGGAATGAGTGGCAGGTGAGGGGAGGAGGAATGACACATGAAACTACGGAATGCACAAAAATGTACAACCTGCATGAACACATACACAATCCAAACAAACTTGGACATCATTGTCATGACATTCTGTAGTCCAGGCTCAGGAGTGGTACGAACCAACCACCCCCTCTACGGTTTTGGCGCCTGCAAGTTCAGGGCTTACACAGGCATCCGCAACCCCAGTGGGGAAAGAGGGTCAGGGAACGTTGCTTGGATAGGCACGGGAAGCAGGAACACCGGGTAGAGGGTACAGGTTTCATAATTGCATAGGATCACGGGTGATTAGGGAAAAAAACATACCAAATAGGACCACACATACATCCGTGCATCAGTACACTCCCCAGCAAGCCTATGCAGGGCAGTTTGTAAGGAAAACAACAAGACACTTAGCTCTGGTTTTGAGTGCTGGCCTCCTGCCTGCGCACTCTCAGGGCCGGTTACAGGAGCACTCCAATGCTGCAAAGAGAGACACAGTCAACAACCTGTATGTGCCAATTACACGAAAACACAACACAAAACATGCCCCATAGCAACAAACTACTCTACAAACAGACAATCAGTGCTCGATGCTTCGTACCCATATATAACATCACCCCTGTGACGGGTCATACACAGTCAATGCAGTGAGTCAGGCGCTGGTGGGTGCGTGGCAAATGGAACACCAATGTGTCACAATTCACACAACATGCAATGTTCCCTGGGTAAGCAGACAGACCCATATGGCAAGCCATGACTACAGAGCAAGTTGCGTACCACCATGACCAAAACAAAGTTGGCAGTGCATTTATCATGAAGTACGTGGAATAGACATGCACTGCACCCAAGTATGTCCCTTGCTGTATGTCCCTGTGAGCTGCCCCTTTCCATGTCTCTGAAGGCTACATGGTTGATACAAGTGCCTCAATGAACCTTGGTGTACCGCAGGGTATGTGCCACTGCCCCTGCATGTGTCCCAGACAACCCTACTATCAACAGCCATCAGTCCACAAACACATCTGAGCTGCATTGTGTGCTTCAACACCAATATTCGTCTAAGCTCACCCTCAGTGCTGTGACTAAGCCTGCATGTGCAACTCGCCTGGTGCAAGCTTTGCTGTGTCGTGGCCCCCCTGTGATGCTCACCTTGCCTGGAGTTCCTTGGAACATGTCAGCAGTTCTAGGATGTGGGTCTGCAATCACTGTGGCTCTGCTCGTGCACACATGTGCATGTGGGCACCAACAAACGGGTCAGGAATTCCGTTGTCCAATGGGCCATGTCTGCTGCCAAAGGTGCTCTGGTGCCTCATCCCCCTGCAGAAAGTGCATGGAACAAATGATTAATGCATGAAAGTGATCTGTGTGTGTCTCATCAGGCATCTCATTACTTGACCATGTCAGAGAGTCACATCACAAATCACACCATCAGTCCGTCTTTGACTTCCAAAGTGTGGAACACTATCTACAGCATGAATTGCAACAGGCACGTGTACAGGAAAGAAATGAGACATAATACACAATGCATAGCAATCAATGTCCACATTAATCATGACACACCCCATCTAGCAAAAGCTGAACAGTGGACAATTACACCTAAATCATCCCCACTAGGGGTGTCAACACAAGTCACAAAGCACCAGACATGCCACAGATATGACAGTCCAAAGCCCTTGTGTAAAATTCTGTAACACCGAACCATCCTTGCGAGCCCATGGATAAGGGAGGCAGGAGTGGCATATGTGAGTCAAGGAACCCAAGCAGCAAACACATACACAAGACAACCATGAAGGGCCCAGCTGGAACAGACAGTGGATGCCTTCAAAAACCACAAGGCACCGCACTGTCACATGAAAGCACAATAGACTACAAATTTTAAACTAACTCAACTATTAACTAATTACACTAACTATGGAAAACCTACATTACCTATTTAAACTAACTATCAAACAGAAACTTAACTAACTAAACTAAAAGAAAAATCAAAAATGGCCACATACGACCCGGGGGGGAGGGGAGGCACCCAGGAGGGGGGAGGTGCAGGGTGCTGCTCAACATCCACATGCGATGATGCTGAGCCAAAAAAAAATACCTCCATGGGCTCAACGCCTGCACAGCACGACCTATGTGGGAGATAGATGGTCGTCCGAGTCTGGCTCATCCTGTAAAGGAGGACGTGGCACAGTAGCCTGGCCACGCCTAGCCGCAGCTTGCCCCTCGTCGGCAGCAAGTCTGCCGGACAGCTGAGCCTGGTTCTGTGTGGCGATGTTACATAGGTCTGCATGCAGAACCTCACGTGATACACGTGCTTCCTCTTGCAAGGTAGCACGTGTAACACGGAGTTCCTCCTGCAAGGCCTGGCTGGACAACCGCTGCACCTCCCGGCAAGCCTGTAGCTCAGCCGAGATGGTGCGCTCAAGCTGTGCAAACCTCTCCTCTGCCTGCTGCCTCTGGGACATCATAAGGACACCCAGAGTGGATCTGAGGGAGGCATACTCCTCCCTCAGGGCATCCATGTGCGCCTCTGCGTGAGCAGCAATTGCTTGACGCAGAGACGACATTTCAGCCTGGCGTGCCCTGTCTGAGGCCGCCATGCCCAGCCTGAGCGAGCGGGCCGTGGACCGTGCCGCCTGCTGCTGGAGAAGCACCTGCCTAGCAGGGGGGAGCACAGATCGGGCCACACGCTCCATGCTCTCAGCGATGTTCTCCATTGATGCCCCCTGCCGTTCGGAATTGGCAGTCATGTCTTGCTCCCACTCAGTATACAGCGGTTGCGCGCGGCGACCGCGTTGCCGGGCTTGACCCCTGCGGGACCCAAGGACCGGAGGTCCTCGCTGTGTTGGCACCGCCTGCGGCTGCACGACTACATGCCCCCGTCGACGTGATGTCCCAGGCACATCAGTGACTGGTGTGGAGGGTGACCCTGCGTCCCGATCCACCACGGGCGGAGGAACCAAGACTGTCTGATCCCTCAGTGCAGGTGTCGCAGACAGAGGAGTGTCCACATCAGAATCACTCACCCCTGACACATGGACTTGATGGTCATCCAACTCAACATGGACGTCAGAGTCGTCATCAAGGCTGGACTCATAGGCAGCCAGAGACAGGATGGACTGCAGCACTTGGGGGGTTTCGTGGCCTACCACCCCACGACCCCCACTAGTGCCGGGTTGATGTGGTCTTACCAACCCTGTGTCTGGCATGACAACACCATCCTCTGCATCCATTGCGTCATCACCTGAAAAATAGAGAGGAAAAGGTCACTACACATGTCAGAAGCACACAACACACACACACACCGACAGCAAAGGCATCCGGCAGACATGTGACACACAACATATGACCTGGCATGCATGCTGGGTCTACTTAGAATAGCCACTGTGATCAGACCTGTTGAAAGGTGGCAGTTTGCATGGAAGTGGGTCTATGCAGTGCTGAAAATGTGTACGCCACTCACTACCTACATGTACAAGCACTCCATGGTGTGTGCCAGGAAATGTGAAGGCAGTGCAATGTCAAATTCAGACATCACGTGCATTGTGTATTCAATGTGTACCATGTCTAGCAGCCAAGCACCCCTCCACCCCAGTACCAAAGCAGGGATGCCTAGCATGGTATCAAAAGGCTGCCCATACACCTGTGTATTGACAAGCAGTGTTGACTGGCATCAACAGCTTAATGTGAATCAAATTACAACACTGCTAATGATGCTGGGACAGTGGGCAGGACACATGATGGAAGATCCGGAGGCCAGCCACGTGTGAAGAAGACACGACAAGAGTTGGACAGAGTCATTGGCCATTGAACAGGCTGAGGCCTGTGAGCCACACAGATTGTCATTGCCTAAACATGTGTGCAACGCAGGACTGAGCCACAGTTGACATGGGGAGGCCGATAATATGGCAGGCAATGTATGTAACCAAGGACTCATATTACAGTGCTCATCCAGTCAAGGACACATAGGGGCATGCGTGCAATGCACATGGAGCATGAATGGGCACTCATGTCCCTGCGGGACATCTGACCCATGCACAGTACAAGTGGGATACCCTGCATCGAGTACTAAGGCTGTACCACACGGCATATGTCTGGCAGTTTCTAAGCTGGACGTTAGCATCTACACAGGACACATGAACAAGAAACTACACATTGGCAAGAATGTAGCAGACCAGTGCAAAGGTGGAACTGGGGTGCAGAGTGGCGGAGGAGGGGCAAGGGAGCATGCCCACATGGAGTCCCGCATGCAGGCAGAGGAGACATGCATGACGGTAGCATTGCATTACTTACACCTCAGAACCATGTACACGTCACATGTAGCAGCAATCATGCACAACACATCCCACAAGTGAAACACACACGTCCTCAACAACTACGCTTCAACACTCACTGGACTGGGCATCAAAGTCCAGCATCTCTCCCACACCTTCGACCAATTCTGGTGGTATGAACTCCGCAACGAGAGCCTCATGCGGAGTGAGTTCTTCCTCCTCTGGTGCAGGCCCACCGCCAGTCACCAGAGTCAAGTTGTAATTTGAGGCACGCTTAGCCTTAGTGCTGCGCTTGATGTCATTCCAGCGCTTTTTGCACTCCTGCGCTGTGCGCACCTCATGGCCGAATGAACTGACATGTTCCGCAACATGCTTCCAGTGGGTGTCACGTTGGGCAGCCGTAGTCTGACTATTGGCACCCACTAGCATGTCACGGCTGTGTCCCCGCACGTAGTCCACGAGGAAGTCCAGTTCCTGCTTACAGAAAGGCTTCTTCCTCGACGTGCAGGAGGTCGTGGCTGTGTGTGGGGTCCCAGCCTGTGCTGCAGGTGCAACCTTCCTCCTCTTGGACTGTGGCGCAGACCCTGGCTGGCTAATGCCGCCCTGACCAGTATGGCCAGTGGGTTCGGTGGATTGAGCCGAGGGAGTGGCAGGTGGAGGGATGACCAAAGGCCTGACATGTGTCAGTGGCAGCTGGGTGCCCACTAATGGACCCTGCGCAGCAACATCAGCTGTGGCAGGGTCATTGACCGCAACGGTCCTGGTTGGCAGACTCACAACCGGGGTGCTGTTGGGTGCATCTGCCCCTGCACTTGCCAACACCCGGCTGTTCGGGGCAGCAGATGACATGACTGCCCCAGGGACACGTGTCTTGGTCTGAGCAGCCCGGCGTGCCCCTATGGGTTCCCCCCTGGCCTGTTGGAGATCTACCAAGGGCTCTTCAAGTGCCAACGCAGCCTGCGCTGGCAGACCCTGAGCCTGGGTGGCGGTGTCCACAGCTGCACCTGCAGCTACCGCTACCCTTGGGCCCGTGGCAGTCGATGGAACGGACTGCTGGGTCATACGGGTGCCAGTGCCAGATGCAGGAGCTGCATCCCCCGGAACCACAGGGGGTGGTGGCATGGCTGCACCGACACATGGCACAACATTGTGCTCAAGTGGCGCACCCCTGCCTCTTCCCCCTCTGTGGCTGCCCTGGACACCCTGGAGTCCCCCTACTCCCTGGTCACCACGGCCACGTCCCCGACCACGCCCGCCACGAGGAGTACGCCCAGCTGAGGCGCCCCTCACCTTTGTTGGCCTCCCAACCATGGCACAGATGTAATAGTGCTGGCACAGATGGAGTGGTGCCAATGGGAGGTGTACACCACAATTGTCCTGGGCAATTGGGGTGAAGGGGGTGGGAAGCAAGATGTTAACAGCCCCCCTGCACCTGCAAGGCTGTATGTGACCCCGGTGATGTGGTGACGGGTCACGCAACGCTCAGGCACCCCAAAACTGCAGTAAAACCGTGCACGCAACCCTGCAGCCTACGTGCGTGGATTTGACCTCCCGCAGTACGCGGTGGCACCCAGTAACACGAATAACGCGTACGCGTGGGACACGCAGGCTACGATGACATCGAAAATGGGTGCAATACACAGGGGCACCCGCAGTGGGAAAAGGAGCGTTTGCGACTCACCGTCTGACTAGCGCGATGCAGAAAAACACGCGTAGCCAATACCCCCGCCAAAAGAAGAGATACGTCCTTGAGAGCTGTGAAGTAGATGGCGCGCGAAACAACTGGAAGCAGCAACACACGTCGGTCTCCACGGAAGGCACGTACAGCGAACTGCTGGGCCCGCTCACCTTTAACCCGTGCTGAGGGAAACGCACGCGCGCGTCACGTCACACGCGGACATGCAGTTTTTCACGCGCGATTACGCGCATTACACGCGGACGTGCAGTTCGCATTACACGCGGACGTGCAGTTTTCCACACGCGATTAGCCTGGGTACGTGTGTTCCGGGGTGGCGTGAACTTTCACACGCGATTGATTGTAATCCACGTGTGTTCTGTCATCACGTGCAATGAGGGATACACCCTCGCACGACACGTCACAGACGCGCTCACGCGCTGAGGGCCTTTGGTCCAATGAAAATGCGTATGCGTGCAGACGCGCTTACGCGCTACGGGCCTTTCCTCGAATTACACGCTGACGTGCAGATTTTTCACGTGCCAAATCACTCCGTATCAAGCTGGCCACGAATACACACGGAAGACCACGCTCCTGCCCAGTAGGCCGAATCACTGCCCCCCAGTGCCCCGAGCAGCCTCCCACGTGCCATCTGCTGCTGCCTGCCTGCCTGCCTGCTGCCACCGTGCCCTGCCATTTGGAGCCTGCACATCAGCCATCTGCAGGGGTCCAGTTGCTGTGTCGACCCCTGCTCGAACAGTAGACTCCCGACTGGGATACCATCGCTCCACAGCCCAGCCCCAGGACCCAGTTGCCCACCCACGCCTGCCTCGGGGGTAGCCATGTCGGGGCAAGCACCATCTGAGACCAGTGGCGACCCCCAGCCAGAGAGGCAGAGGGCCACCAGCTTCAGTGAGAAGGAAGTTGGTGTCCTGGTGGAGCATGTCCTGGGGCATTATGATGCCCTCTTCGGAAGACCACGCGCCAACAAGGAAGGACGGGAGAGGATCTGGGACGATGTAGTGGTTGCCATCAACGCGGAGGGGGTGGCAACCCGCGACATCAAGCACATCAAGAAGCGCTGGGAGGACTTGAGGTCCAGGACCCTCAATAAGGCCCGGCGCCTCGCGGAGGGGGGCCGGGCACGCCTGAGTGACATCGAGATGAGGGTCCTGGAACGCGTAGACCCAGCGCTCCACGCCCAGATCCTTCGGAGGCAGATCCATCTGGAGTTGGCCGGTAAGTGGCCAAGCATTACTGTGTGAGACAGGGCACGTTGCAGTGTGCTGGTTGTCTGATACCTGCCTGTATGTGTGACATAGGCCATGTACGTATGTGTGTGTGCAGGGACATCATGGTCAGGCATGTGAGTACAGTGATGTGTGAACCACATGGTTGGTGCATGTGTCCTATTGCAACATGGGGGGCTCTGTGCGGAATGGACACATGGAAGCATGGCAGTCTCTGTTCCTGGACATGGGTGGGGGTGAGGGATGGGTGCTGGTCCCATGTACACGTATGGTGCCCATGTGTGTGTGTCTGAACTGCGTGTCTGTGACTTGTAACTGCCATGGATGCATGACACATGTCTGTGACAATGTTCAGATTCACTGATGCAGCCTAGTCATCCTTGTATCCACTGCGTCTGTGGTGTACGAGGCCAGATGGATGGAACTACAGTGAGGTGTGTGCATGTGATGGCAAGACCCATGATGCATGTGAGTTTGAAACCAACATTGTATGAATCATGAGTCCCTTGGTCATGTATGCCAATGTCCATGGCATGCGCCATGCCTGTTACTGTATGTGTTTTGCCTGCACTGACCCATGTGTTGTGGCGGGACATGATGGAAGTGATGTATGACAGTGCCACTCATCTGCTGTTGCTTCCTGTCTAGGGGACCATTGTACAGTACCCTGATGCTTGTGTTCTATGTCTCCCTCTACACAGTGGCAAGTGAAGAAGAGGGTGGAGAAGGCGCTGTGGAGCAGAGCGGCGGGGATGCCACCACGGCTGCAGCGGAAGGGGTGGGTGAGCCCCCACAGGGGCTTGCACCGGCGGAAGACGGCGTGGAGACATCCAGGTTGGTGGTTTCCACAGAGGGGGAGGAGGCCGCTACTGAGCCACACATGGGGCCTGGTGGGGGCATCCCCGCTGGTGCAAGTGGTGCAGTCCAGGGCCAGGGGCAGGAGGCAGCACAGGTCGCCGTGGAGGTGCCTGTGCATGTCACTGTCCCTGACACTGTGACTGCACCACCATGCACCAGCAGGGATGCCCCATCCCAGGCCCGTCCGCAGGTAGGGGAGATGTCCATGTCATCTGACACTCCTCTACCTGCGGACGAGGGGACCCCTGGCCGTGTGGAGAGGGTCCTGATTGGTGTCGCGTTGCGCACGGCTGGCATTCGTGATGAGGTGCATGCTTCCCGGGAGGAGCATGCACATCATCACGAAGAGCACAGTGCGTACGTGAACCATTTGGGAGCCGCCATGGTCAGGGGTTTCCTACATGTGTGTGGCCTTCTGGCGACCCTCTCCTCCTCTGTGGAGGCTATGCGCCAGTCGTGCTCCATGCCGTCTTCCGGCCCAGATGCCACCAGGGCCCCTGTGGACCTGCCCCGACCAACGCAGCCAGCTCGGTGGGGACCCCATCCCTGCCACAGTCGGGAGTCGAAGGTCCAGCAGGGGTGGACACACCAGCAACTGTCCCCCTGCAGATGGAGGATGTGCCGGCATCATCTGGCAGGGCACGTGCACGACGGCATCGGTGGATTCCATCAGCCTGGATGCCGTCGTGCTGGCAGAGGCAGTGGCGTCGGAGGCAGCAGCAGGCTCGACGTGGGAGGCATCATGGCTCGGGGCCATCAAGATCAGAGGGGCAGGCATCGGCCGGAGGGCAGGGGAACCCTGGGATGGCAGTGTCTTCCGTGTGGGAACAGTTGGTCCAGCGGATAGGTGCGGAGCGGCAGCGGGCGGAAGAGGAGCGGCTCACCATGGTCAGGGCGGAGTTCTGAATGCGTCGGGCGTTGAGGCGGGCTGAGTGCCTCGAGGAAGCTCGCAGGGAGTTTGAGGTGGACACGGGGTTGTCCCTGCGAGACCTCGGGGCCAGGACAGAGTCCCGCCTCCGGGACATCGACATGGAGTTCGAGGATGCCCTGGCCGGCAACATCACAGAGTGAGCCGCAGGACTTGCCCGCTGCCATTGTATATAGTTCTTTAGTTAGTTAGTGTTAGGTTTCCTTTATTTTTTAAGTTTTTTTTGGACCGCTCGGACAATGGCCACTTTTCTGTATATTTTTTTATTATTAGTTAGTAGTAGTAGGTTTAATTTATGGTGTTGGGCTCATGGACCCTGGGATATTCTTGTACATAGTTTGATGTTTGGAAAACATTTGTTGGATTTATATTTGTGTTCACCATGAGGCAATGGTTTTTCCTTATTTTTCCCCCCATTATTTTGCTTTGGACTACATTATTTTTTGGATTCCTTTGTTTTTTGATTTTTTCTATTTGTTCTCGGACATGGACCATTTGTTTTGTCATCCCCATTGTTGTGTGTTTTATTTCTTTACTTCATTTTCATCTTTAATACATATATTTATTACTTACATTTGTGGTATTTTCTCATTGGTTTCATGCATGTCATGATATGGGTTTTGACATTCACTTGCACCCATTGTGTATGTGTGTGTGAGGGACATGTGTTCATTTACATACTTGCCATTGGGGTTGTATCATGTAATTGCATCTACTATGTGGGTGGATGCAATCCTTGCCTGGGTGTTTGTGCTGGGTATGCTGCCCATTACTGCCATGATTGCGTTTCGTCAGGACCTGGGGGCAGGGGGACATGAGTGGGGGCCTGCTGGGGGGTGGGGGTGCAAGGGGACATGAGTGGGACATGGTTGGGGGCCTGCTGGCAGGTGCCCCACAGTGCTGGGGGGTGGGGGTGCAGGGGGACATGAGTGGGGGCCTGCTGGGGGGTGGGGGTGCAAGGGGACATGGTTGGGGGCCTGCTGGCAGGTGCCCCACAGTGCTGGGGGGTGGGGGTGCAGGGGGACATGAGTGGGGGCCTGCTGGGGGGTGGGGGTGCAGGGGGACATGAGTGGGGGCCTGCTGGGTGGTGGGGGTGCAAGGGGACATGAGTGGGACATGGTTGGGGGCCTGGTGGCAGGTGCCCCACAGTGCTGGGGGGTGGGGGTGCAAGGGGACATGAGTGGGGGCCTGCTGGGGGGTGGGGGTGCAAGGGGACATGGTTGGGGGCCTGGTGGCAGGTGCCCCACAGTGCTGGGGGGTGGGGGTGCAAGGGGACATGAGTGGGGGCCTGCTGGGGGCTGGGGGTGCAAGGGGACATGAGTGGGACATGGTTGGGGGCCTGCTGGCAGGTGCCCCACAGTGCTGGGGGGTGGGGGTGCAGGGGGACATGAGTGGGGGCCTGCTGGGGGGTGGGGGTGCAAGGGGACATGGTTGGGGGCCTGCTGGCAGGTGCCCCACAGTGCTGGGGGGTGGGGGTGCAGGGGGACATGAGTGGGGGCCTGCTGGGGGGTGGGGGTGCAAGGGGACATGAGTGGGACATGGTTGGGGGCCTGGTGGCAGGTGCCCCACAGTGCTGGGGGGTGGGGGTGCAAGGGGACATGAGTGGGGGCCTGCTGGGGGGTGGGTGTGCAAGGGGACATGGTTGGGGGCCTGGTGGCAGGTGCCCCACAGTACTGGGGGTGGGGGTGCAAGGGGACATGAGTGGGGGCCTGCTGGGGGGTGGGGGTGCAAGGGGACATGAGTGGGACATGGTTGGGGGCCTGGTGGAGGCTGCCCCTGGTGACTGGAGGGGTGGGGGTGGTGGGAGACATGGGTGGGGGCCTGGTGGCAGGTGCCCCACAGTGTTGGGGGTGGGGGTGCAAGGGGACATGAGTGGGGGCCTGCTGGGGGGTGGGGGTGCAAGGGGACATGAGTGGGACATGGTTGGGGGCCTGGTGGAGGCTGCCCCTGGTGACTGGAGGGGTGGGGGTGGTGGGAGACATGGGTGGGGGCCTTGTGGAGGCTGCCCCTGGTGACTGGAGGGGTGGGGGTGCTGGGAGACATGGGTGGGGGCCTGGTGGAAGCTGCCCCTGGTGACTGGGGTGGGTGGGGGTGCTGGGAGACATGGGTGGGGGCCTGGTGGAGGCTGCCCCTGGTGACTGGAGGGGTGGGGGTGGTGGGAGACATGGGTGGGGGCCTGTTGGAGGCTGCCCCTGGTGACTGGGGGGGTGGGGGTGCTGGGAGACATGGGTGGGGGCCTGGTGGAGGCTGCCCCTGGTGACTGGAGGGGTGGGGGTGGTGGGAGACATGGGTGGGGGCCTTGTGGAGGCTGCCCCTGGTGACTGGAGGGGTGGGGGTGCTGGGAGACATGGGTGGGGGCCTGCTGGGGGGTGGGGGTGCAAGGGGACATGTGGCTTGGCTGGGGGGCATGCCCATGGTGGATGGGCTGCCTGCGGGACATGACCAGGGGTGCAGGGTAGTCCCCTGTGGTGTGGGCTGCCTGCAGAGGTCGTGGAGGGGGTAGAGGGGAGACCTGGGAGGACCCACACTGGCAATTCACCTCTTCAACTTCCCGCACACCTACGTAATACACTGCCCCACTCGCACAGGCCCAATCGCGTGTAGGATTTCTTGCGCACCCCTGAAATCCACGTACCCAGGCCAATCGCATGTAGAATTTCTCGCGCACCCCTGAAATCCACGTACCCAGGCCAATCGCGTGTAGATTTTCTCGCGCACCCCTGAAATCCACGTACCCAGGCCAATCGCGTGTAGAATTTCTCGCGCACCCCTGAAATCCACGTACCCAGCCCAATCGTGTGTAGATTTTCTCGCGCACCCCTGAAATCCACGTACCCAGGCCAATCGCGTGTAGAATTTCTCGCGCACCCCTGAAATCCACGTACCCAGCCCAATCGCGTGTAGAATTTCTCGCGCACCCCTGTAATACACGTACCCAGGCCAATCGCGTGTAGATTTTCTCGCGCACCCCTGAAATCCACGTACCCAGGCCAATCGCGTGTAGAATTTCTCGCGCACCCCTGAAATCCACGTACCCAGCCCAATCTCGTGTAGAATTTCTCGCGCACCCCTGAAATCCACGTACCCAGCCCAATCGCGTGTAGATTTTCTCGCGCACCCCTGTAATACACGTACCCAGGCCAATCGCGTGTAGAATTTCTCGCACACCCCTGAAATACACGCTCCCCGCTCTGCGTTTGCTGCTGCCCTTTGCGCTGGATTGGGGATTTTGATGGCTTTTCCCTGCGCAAGGGGCGTTCTTGGGGGCGTAACTGACGCTGCTGCAGGGTCGCTGCGCCACTCTGCGCCACGGCTGGTTGTGGATGTTGGAATCCATGAATACGCTGTGCGCCTGAATGTGTTTCGGCGCACGCGGCTGGCGCAGACTACCGCACGCGCACACTGTGCGCCAGCCGCGTGCGCCACTTGTGCGCCGAATTCTATGAATTGGCCCCCAAATGTCGAAACACGTGTTGGCTGTAATTCAAGTGTACAATAATAAACCCTTCCTTGTTTTGAAAACAACTAGAACCAACTTGCCATTTCTCATTTGCAGAAGGGAATTGCTAAGGAGAAAAGACACCCGTTAGAAGTAGCATCCTGAAACATTGCATTCAAGATAATGCAGATACTGTTGCTAAAGCAGAAGTGGTACTTTCTTTTATTTTTTGAAACGTTATCTATCCTATCCTGGATGGAGGTTGTCCAGGATCACCAATGGTGCTGTTTTCTTTGTGTAACTTGGAAGGGGGAACTTTTCAACACACCAAGGAGGAACTGATACCGGTGGATTCGTGTTTGAATGAACTTTTGTTTCTTTGGAACTTTTCAAGAACTGATCTAACACTTTATTTTCCTTGGAAGATATTGACTTTGGACAGTCATGGGACAGAAGATTTACCCAGGTCAGAGAGAAGTCATCCAACACAAAGTTGTTTGGTAATCTTTTATATATGTTGGATGTGCTTTGTCTGGATTGTTTTTTTGTTTAGAGTGAGGGCCAGTTTTGTGTATGCGAGGAGATGTCCCCTTAAACCCGAGACTAGGTAGGGAATTTCCTGGTAGAGTAGGCTTAGTTAGGTTTTATTTGAATATTTTCTTCAAAATAAAATGTCAAATACTGAGAAAACTACAAGCAGTTGTCCACCTTTCATTACTGACCCCTCACAGAACCAAAAATGGCCCTTGACGTTTTTTTAATGTGTCTCCCAAATTGCGTGTGTGGGATGTTTTAGGGAGGTGTCCCTCAAGGGTTCCTGCCAAAGAAAATTCATACAATAATGGCAAAATGAGAACTTGATGTGCGGTAATAATAACATTATCAGATTTTTAGTTAGTGCTTCATGCCGTGTTCCTCACTCTTTCAAGTTCTGGGTTGTGTTCTGAGTGTATCCATCTGAATACATGCCCACTGTCTGGGGGTGATTATTGGGGTGGCAGCAGCTGAGCAAGGGGTTCACTGTCCCAGAATAAAGCAAGGGCCTAGCCCTTTTTCCAATTCTTTTAGGATTGGGTCGGGAGTGGGTTCTCCTTAAGGGCAGTGTGGTTCTTTGCCTCAGGGCCACTGCCCACGTAAGAGGGGGGCACTCTACCCATAAGCTATCCACGCAGACCTCAGGGGGTTAACTTGCTCTATTCTGGGAAGTGGCTCTGTATCAAAGGAGAATGCCTTGAATCGAGCCTCACAGCAGCTGCCCTTCCTAAACTATGTGTTCTCGCCGGCTTGAGGTGGATGAGTTTGCGCCATCCTGTCCTTCTGAACTCTTTTCTCTGCATTTATTGGACAGTTTCATCCATCATTCCTGCAGCCGTTTCCTCCCTTACCAGCCCCTCACCCCCCACCCCTACGATTGTGTGCCCTGTGGAATCCTGCTGGAATACCACAAATGTACACCTAAGGTTAGCGCATTGAAGATAGCCTAGTGCTTTGAAGGCTCCTGTTTTTAATCAGGGACTTAATTTGGTGGTCTCCATTGCTACCCTTGGCTGGCTTTCTAGTCCAGGCCTCTTAAAAAAACAGGGGGCCTCAGTACGACCCTGGCGGTATGGGGTAAACGGCGCCGTAAAAGGTGCTGGCGCTGTTTACCCCGTACCGCCTCATTACGAGGTCCCCTCGCGGGACCCAGGAAGCAACGCCTAGTCAAACCAGACGTGCTTACCGGGTCCCGCGAGGGGAAGAGGGAGCAAACAATGGGCCAACTTGTAATGGCCCGTTGTTTGCTCCCTATGGGGGCTGAAATGGGAATGGGGAAGGACTGGGTCCGGGTCTTTGGAGGGAGGAATTACCGGGCCTTCCAAACTCGGAATGGCCTGGTTATTCCTCATTCTGAGGACCCAGACCTGGACGCGATTTTGGCAGCAGCACATTTTCGGCTTACACTGCTCGACTGTAAAACATTGTTGTCTGCACGTGAAAGGACAAGGCCGCAAGGCCGCGAGGATAACAAGAGTTCATTGAAACACAATGTAGACTGCGCCAGGAAAGAATGCCCCGCTCCTTCCCGAATGCAGCCTTGAAGCAGAGCTGCAGGGCATTTAATCATTTCGCAGCTGCCAGCCAGTCTCGTCATATGGTAGAATATGTTAGAGTAAAGCAGCTAAAGGCTTGACTTATGCTCTTTTTACGGCCCCCCTTTACTGAGCCCTGTAGAGCGTGTCACCTCCCAGGACACGAATAGCACCTCATAGATAGCAAGGTCTGGAATGTTACTCTTCCCCCGTATGTAGCTCGCTTCCAAGAACAGAAGCACTGTGTTCTGTTCAACAACTGAAAGATGCCTCTGCACTTTCAAATTGCATATTGTTACTAGAATAGATATTTGAAGGTGTCATAATTGTCGAAAGTGTCCATCATCACACCGAGTTCAAAGAAACCCAATAAAAGGGGGTGTTAAATATGTCATAGCTGATTGTATGATATGCATTTTGTATATATGTAACTGATGTACCTAATTCACTCTCTTGCGTCCCTCGAGGTCTAGAGATACACGTCGCGGGGCGTGAGACCGAGTTGGCCAACTGAGACTGTTTGCTTTGCAATAAACCCTAGCTTTGGGAATACAACCTTGTGTCTGGCGTATCTATCGTGTGTGGTGACTCGCCTTGTTTCCATAGAAGTAAGGGACCCCTAGGGGCCCCTTTCAAGATGGCGCCCGAATAGGGACCCTCCCCCACTTGTTCCATCGCATACGTTGTCAGGGCAGAGAACGGTGAGACGGGACAATCGAGCTGGGATCAAGAGGTGTTCAGGGCTCCCTGTAGAAGTGATGAGAGATTCCTTTGCAGATCTGCACACATCTGATCCCTGATCGACGTGCCTGGCTAGAAAACAAGTAGGCGAGGGTCCCGAACGAGGCGGAAGCCAAGAAACGCAGACACAACATCATTGTTTGCTTCAGTATACCGACGACTTGTGTCCGAAAGGACAAATTGATTTATCATGTGAGTCATTCCCCGATTCAAAGTAATCCTGATATTGGTTGAGAGTTGACTTTGCAAAATCAAACGCCCTAGGTAAGGTTGATTAACCATGGGGAAGGTTGAAACATGCCTGGGGTATTGTCCATCCTAGCAGGGTTTTTCCTCTGTGGTAGACAATCTTTGGAAGATGGCCAAATTGCTCCACGTGGGGGAACACCGGCATATGAGATGTATGGGAAGTATGGAGTGGGTGCAATAATATTCTGTGAGACTTGGCATAGGCAAACCAGAAAGCAACAAGACCATCAGTGGCCGATTAATGGTAGTTTTGAGATAGCGAGAATAGATAACTTGGAAAGGGTGTTGATAAGAAAGAATGCGTGTCCTGCAGCATTTGATATCGTTAAGGACTGGAGAAGGGAAGCAATACTCCGATTTAGAAGTAGAGCGAAGCATGCGCGCAGGCATAAATCGAAAGGTGAAGTAGCGGAAGAAAAGGAAGAGGAGGAGTGGACTGAGAGTCTAAGGAGGTCAGGTAGACGTGACCAGTTGAATATAGAAAAAATATACCCACAACGAGAATTGCACATAGCAGATGAATTGATAGAAAACATATTGACCCATACAAAACAAGGCCCAAGATCAGAAGTGAGGCCAAACACGTCAGTAACTAGTGCCCAAACCCCGCCTGTAGCCCAAACTCTCCCTCCTGTAGCTCAAGCCCTCCCACAGCCACAGACTGCACATGTAACGCTTCCTATTAGCCAACCAGGCCCACAGCAGACACTCCCTGTTCCCATTGTCCCATCCGCACCTCCCGCCTTATATACAGACTCGGTACCGTCTGTGCCTTCCGGGGTTGAAGTTGAAACCACGGGGGCGAGAGGCGGGACTGAACAACGTGGATGCACGAGGGTAACTCGCAGTGTGATCAGCAATGAAAGGAAGGTGGAATTGCAGCAACAGTCAGAGATGTATATAGACGGGAATGATGGGACGACAACATTGGCTCCATATATGACTTCCGAAGAAGCAACAAAAGACAGGTAGTGTTGGAATGCATGGGTGAATATTTGGTGGAGAGATGGAAACAGTTAATTGGGAAATTACCACCGCAGCGATTGTTAGATTTGAATGCATTAGCACACTGTAGGGAGAGGGACGAAGAAGTGAGAGAACATGTATATGGACTTTTTGAACTTAAAGATGAATTAGATAATGATTATGCCGAAATGTTTACTACACCTGGGTACAGGGGTAAGTATATCGGGAGACATAGGAAGGAAGCTGTAGAGCCGTATATACAACAAAGACATTCGACGTTTAGATGGATGTCGGATCCCAGTATCCCACCAGTGGAGATACATGAGATATTTGATGAATATTCCATGCCCATGAAAAGAAAAGCACTGCAGTCGATGGCTGAACATTTACTAGACAAAGATATAAAAAACGATAAGACCAGCCCATCCGAAATAATGGCAGCATATAAGAGAGCACTAGAGCGAGGGACAGGAGAAACAGCCCTATCGCTTGATCTGGGAATATTGTAACACATGAGAGAAGGGGGAGGGACAGTAAGTGGGGCATTCCCTATGAGAGAGGTCCCACCTACCTTTGTGCCCAAAGTAAAGGTTCCCGCAGCGGGCAACGTAGCGGCTCAGGTAACACCAGCCCATTATACCGCCCAATATGTTCATGTCCCCTTTTCCAGACAGGAGGTGAACAGCATAAAGCAGACGATTCCTGATATAAGAAAGAATCCTGCAGGGTTTTACAAGGAAGTAGAGTCCTGCCTGCAATCATCCGTGCTTACCATGGGTGACATAGACCTAATATTCCCAGTGATCCTGCCAACAGACATATGGAAGCAAATAAGAAAGGTGGATGACATAACGACCTTTGGTGCCACATGGGCGGACTTGATAATAGAAGACAGGAATAAAGCGGTTGGAGAAACACCAGGACCGAACCTGGTAGCATTACCAGCACGCATAGTACAGAAATTAAAAGAAATTGTCCCAGAGAAAATAATTCAATGGGACACATTGACTGCATGTGTACAAGGCAAGGATGAGTTAGGTACAAATTATTTTAACAGGTTTTACGAAGTATTTACAGACTTCAGTGAGCAGGATGTGAGCTCGGAAGCGGGAAAGAGGTTATTTGTTGACAAATATGTGAGGGGGTTAAAACTTCCAATCCAGAACCTAATAATGACATCAGAGAGTGCATGGCAAGCAAAAACGCTGGGCGAAGTATTACACATGGCCCAATATTATGAGAACAGAGTGACTGCGGAGAAAGAAAAAGAGGAGAAGGATAGGGTAAACCTGAAAACACGGGTGTTACTGCAGCAAGTAGCAGGACATAATCGAGGGAGAGGGAATGCACAAGGAAGGAGTAATTTGAATATGCATGGGGGAGCAGTGGGACCAAATCAGTGTGCGTATTGTAAGGCGGAAGGACACTGGCGAGCGCAATGTCTGCATCTGCAGAATAGAAATGGGTCTGGTCAGAGGAGACAGTATAGAGGTCACCAAGGAGCGAATGGACCAAATAGGAATAGTATGCAGCAGCACCACAATAATGGAGGTAATCAAAACCAAGCCCAAAACCAAAGTGCCCCTAACCAAAGTCAGGGACAGCAAAACCAACAGCATGGAAACCAGAGTGGGGGAAATAGAGGGAAGAGTGGGAACATTTCGATACACAGCCAAACACGTATTACAGTAACAGTAATGATTACACATCGGACGATGTGTTATTTCCCCAATAGGACAGCCCAGGACAGATGTCAGAACCAGTGTCTATTCCCGTGAATCAGAGAGGACCCTACGTAGAAATGAGAGTCGGGAATGAGGAGCACCGCTTTCTTGTAGATACAGGAGCGCAAATGTGTTCAATAGACCATCACTTGGTTCCGGATATACCACTGTCAGGGCAAAAGAATGTTTCCGTAGGGTTCGCAGGTGCACCAGTCATAAACCCATTGTCCCAACCAGTCCCAGTTACAATGGGACCATTCACTGAACATTGTCCTTTCCTTTTAACAGAAAATTGTGGGGAGAACCTTTTGGGATTAAATTTGTTGAAAAAATTAGGTTCCGTTATACATTGCACGTCAGATGGGGTGTTCCTAACGATTTGGCCACAAGATGCCCCTGTGTCAGAATTCATGTCTGAAACTTTACCAGGAGAACTAAGTAAAGTGCCAACCTGTATATGGGCAATGCATGATAACGATGTAGGATGCTTGAAAATAGAGCCAGTAAAGATAATTTTGAAAGAGGGTGTTACCCTACCGCGAATTCCCCAATACAGAATTTCGGCTAAAGGTGAGAAAGGATTGAAGAGTATTATTACAGATTTGGTGAAATTAGGGGTAATTGAAGGAATTACAGACAGTACATGCAACAGCCCGATTCTTCCAGTTTATAAAAAAGGAGGCAATGAAGTACCATACCGTTTCATAATTGACTTGCGCGCACTAAACAAAGTAGTAGATCCACAATTTCCTTTAGTGCCAGATGTCACTACAATAATGACAATGATACCTGTTTCAGCAGAATACGTTAGTGTAGTTGATCTAAAAAATGCGTTCTTTAGCATTCCAGTGGACAAGGACAGCAGATATTTGTTCGTGTTCACATTAGGAGGATGATCATTTACATTCACGCGGATTCCTCAAGGTTACACGGAAAGTCTGAGTATTTACAGTAGAGCATTGAAAGAGCAGCTAAACATGCTAGACTTACCAGTGGGTTGCGTACTCTTGCGTTATATAGACATTCTATTATTAGCTGCTGACACAGAGGAGATTTGTAAAGAAAGCACTATATTACTACTGTCACACCTAGCGGCACATGTCCATAAAGCTAGTTTGAAGAAATTTCAATATAATCGAAAGGAGGTGGCTTATTTGGGCTACCTACTTCCGAAAGAAGGGAGAAGGCTAACGCCAGAACGCATAGAATGTATTTCTTGTATGCCTATTCCAAAGACACAGAAAGGAGTCAGAGCCATAATAGGCATGGCTTCATATTGCCGACAATGGATCGGTAATTTTGTGTTAATTGTGAAACCGATGGTGAATTTGACTAGGAAGGATGCGGTTATGCGTTTACAGTGGGATGAGGAATGTCAGGGAGCATTTGATCAATTGAAAACTGCATTATATTCTGCTCCAGTTTTGAGCACACCAAATTATGAGAAGGTTTTTAGACTGTTTTGTGTGAAAGCGAAGGATGTGCATTGGCGGTTTTGACACAGGAACAAGTTGGAAGAAATAGGCCATGCGGCTATTTTTCTTCTGCGCTGGACCCTGTAGCGCGCGCACTACCACGATGTTTGCGATCTGTCGCGGCGGCTGCTGCGTCAGTGAAACAAACGGAAGGGATGGTTTTGGGGCATACTTTAATTCTGATGGTGCCACATGCCATAGACGTTCTATTAAATAGAACACAGACGCAACACCTCACCTCTGCTAGATTGACAAGATATGAGATTGTCTTGTTCGCGCCCCATATGTAGCGCTTTGAATCCTGCAGAATTAATGCCACTACCCATAAAAGGAATTGGTGAGAATGAATCACCCCCCCATGATTGCTTAATGGTCACTGAGGAAGAAACTAAGGGGAGAGTTGATTTAAGTGATACCCCACAGAAAGAGCCAGATGGAGAGTTATTTTATGACGGCTATTGTTTTAAATTACCTGATGGCACGACAACTGCCGCGTACGCTATCACTACCCTAGAGAGCGTTGTAGAAAGCAAAAGAATCCCCTACAACTCAGCACAACCCGCAGAGATAATAGCATTGACCAGAGCCTGCGAGATTTCTGAAAATTTGAATGTGAATATATATACTGATAGTCAGTATGCTTTTGGGGTTGTTCATAACTTTGGTCAACTCTGGGCTGAGAGAGGGTTTTTGACATCACATGTTGCCAGAATTCAAAATGGCCCTTTGATTGTACGATTGCTGTCTGCACTCACGCTTTCAAAGTGCCTAGCAATAGTGAAATGCGAGGCACACAAAAAGGTAACATGCAAAGTAGGAGAGGGAAACGCGTTTGCAGACAGAATTGAGAAACAAACTGCCACTGATTTAAATACCAAAATGATGACGGTTCAGACTGAGGAAGTACCCTGTATGATAGAAAATGGAGTTGCCACTGTCAAAGAAATGCAGGCTGAATCTACGGCCGATGAAATACAAGGTTGGGCAGAGGGCTCTGCTGAGTTAGATCTGGAGGGTTGTTGGGTGGACAAGGGAACTAGAAACTGGATGTTGCCAAATTCGTATGTGACTGCAATGGTCACAATGGCCCACAGCCCTACTCACATCTGTCCGAAAAAGATAATACAGCACCTATCTACAGTATGGCAGAATGTAAACATAAAGAAGAATGCAGAGAGGTTGGTGCAGAACTGTATCACGTGTTTACAACACAATGTAGGAAAGGGAACAGTGACTCCAATAGGCAGTTTTGGCCCGCCCTCTATGCCTTTTGAGGAGATCCATTTTTATTTCATAGAGATGGAGAGATGCCAACATTTGAAATATGTCTTAGTGGTGATCTGTGCATTCAACAAGTGGGTGGAGGCATATCCCTTAAAAGACTGCACAGCAATGAGAATGGCAAAAGTTATGATTAAAGAATATTTTTCCCGTTTTGGCTTGCCCCGTTTCCTATGGTCAGATAATGGCCCACATTTTGTGGGCGCAGTGGTGTTACAGATATGTGCGGGTCTTCAGATTGATAAGAGATTCCATAGTTCAAGGCATCCGAGTTCGGCCGGTCTTGTGGAGAGGCACAACGGGATTCTCAAGTCAAAAATAAGCAAGATATGTGCAGGAAGCAAGTTGAGTTGGGTGGATGCATTACCAATAGCGCTATTATGCATGCGTACGTCTGTACAGGCTAAAACTGGGCTCTCCCCGTACAAAATCGTAATGGGGAGGCCGGCAAATGTTTGGTGCGCACCTCAGCCAAAACGACTTAGAGTGGTAGAACATCCTGTGCTTAGTACTTATTGTGGCCTTTTAATGCAGTAATTGGGTTTTATTCATCAGCAAGTGCAGGAGGCTTTACCATTGAGATACACCGGTCCGGGGCACGCGCTGGAGCCAGGAGACTGGGTGTTGCTTAATAATTTGGAAAGAAAGTCATCGTTAGCACCCAGGTGGCGTGGCCCCTATCAAGTACTCTTGGCAATGCAGACGGCGATACGGGTGGATGGACGGAAGTCGTGGATCCATGCCACCCATGCCAAAAAGATTCCAACTTCACTGAAAGACTTGCCTGACCCAGACGACTGGGAAGAGACAGCGGTCTTAGAAACGAAAGACACTGTTGCCAGTAAGCCGCCACCAAATCTGCCCAAGCGAGAAGTGAAACTCGAAACAAAGCCTGAGACGATTGCCAAAAAGAGGGAAGGGCAAAGAGTGCCCCAACGTTGCCCAGCAGAATCTACATCACTGTTGGCCGACACGAAATCTGCCTTGCAAATACCAGCAGAAACTAAACGTGTACCCCGTTGGCGCCCACCAGCACTTGCCAGCACGCCAAAGACCGAATCTGCATCACTGGCACGGCGCACACCAGCACCTACAGTAGCGCCACAGGCTGACTTTGAGCCTGAATCTGGAAGTGCACCGGCACTGTTCACGGATCACACAATACCAGGAGTGAGGTGATACAATTTGCGGCCTCGAAAGACAAAGTGATCCACAGTTCTTTGGTGTTTATATCAACCTCTGGTTCTGCTCATGAACGGAGAAGGAACTAGAGGTGTAGAGGAGAGAAGCGTGAGAATTGTGCAAGTCAGACAATTCAAGACTCGCGGCTCCTCGGTGCGATCATAAAAAGTACATGTGTCTGGAACCAGAGCAGACAAGCTGGGAGCACATGGTACTAAGGCAATAGATAACTGATCAAAAGTCCTCTGAGCAGTATGAGAAAGGACAAATGATCTTGCCTAAAAACAAATAAGCAAATCCAGGCTATAAAGGACTGGCAGAACTGAACTGTGAGAATTCCGTTGAACTTATTGACATCAGAGAAAGTGCAACGAAGAGAGGAGATATCCACAACAAACTCTAATAACGAAGAAGAAGGACGATGAGAAACATGTCGGGACCGGTTTCAGCCTCCTCCTGCACCGCTGCTGAGAATGAGTTAATTGTAAAGACTGTAAGCTTAAGAAAAACGCATGGTAAAAAAGAATTGTATGCTGGCACTGACAATAATTATGTGCTTTATGAGTGTGGTAGCACCAATAACGACAGCCCGAGTATTATGGTATGTGGAATCGATACACCCATTGGGAATGTTTTTACCAATAGTTAATATATCCACTATTGAAAACCCAGTTCAGGTGATTACTTATACCCTGTCCCCAATGGAAGAAAGACACAGGGAAGGGTTTGGGAACAACACGTTGTTATTAATTATGAATATGACACATGCAATTCTAAAGAAAACAAATTGCTGGGTATGCTGGGAAAGGAATAGGTTGGTATGTACAGCCATTACCATTAAGTTCTGCATGTAGTGCATCTTTAAGTGCAATGTTCTATGGGAAATGGAATAAGAGTAGTATGGATCAATTAGACAGAACAAACATGAATGAGTTTGAGGAAATAATAATGAGGCCTGTGGGTTGTTCCATATTCCATAAAGCACAAGTGATGACCCCAGAACCTACGAGGAAAAGTACGCGAAAGATAACACGATAAAATAGACAAGACAGATTGTCCCCACCAGTTAAAACATCTGTGATGACGTTTCGTGTGAGAACAGACAGGAACAAAGATGCCGTTCCCCCTCTTACATGGTGAATTATAACCCAAGAACTGTCCCTTTTTGTCTAAAAAGAAAGGCTCCTTTTCAGTCGGAACATTTACTGGATGCATGAATACAGTGGTATTAAAATGGGAAATAGAACCAGTATATGTGGGAAATCCAGTTTATTTTATATGTGAAGAGAAAGCATATCCTTGGTTGCGCAGAAACTGGGGAGGTACATGTTACCTAGGTCTACTGTTCCCAGGAGTGTTCCTCTTAGAAACAGCAGACATGGCCAGACTATCCAGATCTAGAGCCAAAAGAAGTAGCAAAGATGTTTTGATAGCGACTGACGTAGCAAAATCATTGATTCCATTCTTGTCCCAGATAGTGAACTCCTATAATATAAGGCAGCTGTCCAGAATACTAAAAAATACCATAAACACAATGACAGATATACTATTTAACATGACGTTGGAAGAAAAAGGAATCAGGTTAATGACGCTGCACAATAGAATGGCTCTCAATGTGATCCTGGTTGATTGTGGGGGAATTTTCAAAGTAGTGGGATCAGCATGTTGTGTATTTGTAGATGACTTTTCCCCTACAATCTTTGAAGCGATAAAGAAAATGCATGTCCTAAATTCCGAACTCCCTACTGGAGAAGGAGGCTGGGGAATAGAGTCCTGGTTTTGGGGAATACTGCGTTCTTAGGGATGGAAGTTGATTTCGATATTAGTAGTGGTGTTTGGAATATTCATAACATGCTGTTGTTGCATACACTGCCTACCGATAGATTGCACTGAGGTAACTGAGGGATGTACTAAGGGATGTATGCATATGATGACAAAAAGAAAACAAACTCATGGTCGGGCTGACCAAGACACAAATGAGATGAAAACAGTAAAAGAATTGATGGCTATAGAAATTAATGAAGATGATGATGCTTACAATAGCATGCAAAATTCAGACATAAGTACCTCAGACTTATCGTCATTAGAGGAGGATACAATGAATGGATGAGACGTTTGGCATACGACCAAAGGAGGGTTTGTCAGTCTAGGAAAATGGATACCTCTCATATTTGACAGCAAACGTATTTTGGTGGCCGTGGGCCAACCGTCTCATGCGCGATATGACAGACATATAGGTTTCCGAGTTTGCCAATGAACGACCATTTTGATGTAACAAGGATCGCCATTTTGTTTTCTAACCATTTCTCATTGCTTTCTGTTCTTATTGCTTCGCAGCACATTTTCTGCTTACACTGCTCGACTGTAAAACATTGTTGTCTGCACGTGAAAGGACAAGGACGCAGGGGCGTGAGGATAACAAGAGTTTGTTGAAACACAACGTAGGCAGCGACAGAAAGAATGCCCGGCTCCCTCCCGAATGTAGCCTTGAAGCAGGGCATTTAATAATTTTGCAGCTGCCAGCGAGTCTCGTTATATGGTAGAATATGTTAGAATAAAGCAGCTAAAGGCTTGAATTATGCTCATTTTACGGCCCCCCCTTTACTGAGCCCTGTAGAGCGTGTCGGCTCCCAGGACACAAATAGCACCTCATAGATAGCAAGGTCTGGAATGTGACTCTTCCCACGTATGTAGCTCGCTTACAAGAACAGAAGCACTGTGTTCTGTTCAACAACTGAAAGATGCCTCCGCACTTGCAAATTGCATATTGTTACTAGAATAGATATTTAAAGGTGTCATAATTGTCGAAAGTGTGCATCATCACACCGAGTTCAAAGAAACCCAATAAAGGGGGGGTGTTAAATATGTCATAGCTGATTGTATGATATGCATTTTGTATATATGTAACTGATGTACGTAATTCACTCTCTTGCATCCCTCGAGGTCTAGAGATACACGTCGCAGGGCATGAGACCGAGTTGGCCAACTGAGACTATTTGCTTTGCAATAAACCCTAGCTTTGGGAATAAAACCTTGTGTCTGGCATATCAATCGTGTGTGGTGACTCGCCTTGTTTCCATAGACGTAAGGGACCCCTAGGGGGGCTCAAATGGGAATGGGGAATGGTTTACTGAATGGGGAATTTCCGGGTCCTCCAAGGTCGGGATGACCCGGTAAGTCCCCATTCAGCCAGACCGGACCCGCCCCGGGTTTGCTATTAGCACCATGGCGGCCTTCAAACTCGGAATGAGGACTGTGTCTCTTAAGGGAGGCCACAAATCAGTGCCAGGAACCCGAGAGTCACCCTCCCTTCATGCTCTCCATAGCACCTCTGATGGTCTCCTCACCACCTCTTCTGGTGCATATTCTCACGTCATTCCCAAACATCTCCCTGACGGGCCCAGACCATTCCTCACACTTCTAGATTTACCCTCCCACTATATAAACTTGATTTACGAAACGGTAGTGTCCATGCTTCTTCTTTATGGACAAAGCAAGATATGTGTGCATTAATAGATATATTTAGTATTTAGAGAGATGCAATTTTTTTGTTGTTAGGTGGTATTCAACTATGGAAATCGGCCAATGAGGAATAATCGAAACAGTGAAAGGAAAACAACGAAAGCCTACGCCCATCATGACTTTGTGATAAATTGGAGTTGCGATTGCTCCTTTTGTGTTTAAGTGCCTTGCTGGAGCCAGACGAGTAAAGATGGGAAAGCCCAAAAGGAACATTTGAAAGTACAAATAGACACATCCCAGTCTCCCTCACATTATAAATGCATACTATACTTTTGAGCTAGTGTTAGTTACTTTGGCGCTACTGAACAAGCAATACCTACCAATGCACAAAAATAAGAACTGTGCTGTTATTGAACAGTTTATTTTCTGATAACATATTCTTGTCAGGGGCCGGATTACAGAAGCTTGCACAGGTGCAAGTGCACTTTTTGCATGGTATTAGCAGTAGGGCAAGGTTTGCCCTATTTTTCAAAACTATGGGACATATTATAAAACTATTGCACCATGACAAGTGCAGTTTTGCATGTTATAAGCACTAGGGCAAAAATTGCCCGTGGCCAAAACAGATACATTTTCACTGCATTGTTGCAACTGTGCAAAGTGTGCCCTAGTGCTAATACGGAATGGTATTAGCACTAGGGCAAACTTTGTCCTGGTGAAAAAACGCATTGAAAATGTATCTTTTTTGCACTATGGCATTTTTTGCTTTAGTGCTTATAACATGCTAAACTGCACTTTTCATGGTGCAATAGTTTTCTAATATGTCCCAGTGTTTTGAAAAATAGGGCAAACTTTGCTGTAGTTCTAATACTGTGCAACTTTGCACTTGCACCAGTGCAATGTTTCTGTAATCTGGCCCCAGGGTTTATACAAACATCTTCTGTAGACAACAAAGAAAAGAAATGCAATAAAGAATTGATATACATATTTTAAAGTGTGTTTTTAATTTACAAAGTGTTTTTCTTGTCTACATAACTTTATTTATTAAAACTGCAACTATTTGACTCTGTATTCTGCTCCAGCTGAATACTTGTCCAACTATTCGGTAGAATATTTAAATCTATTATTCAGTACACCCCTAATTGTAACCCCCCCCTCTGTTTCTTTAAATACTTAAGAGGAATCTATAGCACCAGGGCAATGGTTGACCTAGGGTTAATATCACTTTGTTGTAGCCCTAGGGCAAATTTTGCACTGGTGCAAATAATGCTGTGAAAATGTATATTTTGAATGAAGGCAATTTTTGCCCTGCTGCTTATAACAAGCCAAACTTTTGATATGATGCAATGAGTTTCTGATATCTCCCTGTGCTTTTAGAAATAGGGCAAACTTTGCCCTAATCCTAATACCGTGCAATGTTGCGCTTGCACCGGTGCAACGTTTCTGCCGTCTGCTCCGTGCTCTTTTGATAGGCATCCAGCTTATCTTCTGCAGCAGAAGCACCGTGCCAAGAGGTAGTTTAGTCTACATAGAGGGATTAACACATCATCATAGCAGGTTTTTCACTTGCGCATTCCTTGTACCAGTGTATACATTAATGAAGTATAATGCTCCTAACAAAAAAAAAAGAAAAAGGAAACATAAACAATGGTGAAGATAAGTAGGTGTTTCAAGTTCAAGTCCAGTGTAGAGATTAGATAATTATTTTTTAGGTCAATGTACATCACCATAGTCATCATATTCAGATAAATACAAAAATGAGCAACAGCAAAAAAGATAAAAGAGCATTTTGTTTAAACATTCATTTTGAATTGTATTGTCTAAAGCACAGACCAGCTCGAGAGCAGCACAGCGCTATACTGAGTGTGGGTAGCCCGCATTTCGAGTGGCTTCCCATAATCCATACACTTCTGCAAACTCTATACAATAAATACAATATTTTCTAGTAAATCTAAATACCCTGAGTTCGCGTTGGAAAATGTAAATGTGCACGTACCCATTACTATGTTCGTTCTGTATGGAAATTAAGCACACTTTATATCAGGAAAGTGCTAAATCTCAGGTGGCCAAGTGCTGAGCTGTAAAGGAAACGAAGTACATTTGATTGTGGTGACCTTGACTAATTAAATGTATGTTTGGTATATTTTTCAATGTATGAAAACACGCCTCCGGTCCCTCTTCATTAATTGGGGAACAGGGGGTTCTTCAGTTTGCAGCTATAGTGAGAGTTGTAGAAAGGAGATACTTTATATCCGTATGAATGTACCATAGCTGTTTGTTGTGAAATAGCCACCCAGGAGGGTGCTTGCGGAGGTTGGAATCTCCATCTGTCTGGAACTTAAGCCCAGACCTTCGAATGCTTCCCAAGTGACTTGTACAATTTTAGAATCTAAAGCCGGATTCACAAAAGCTGTGTGTTTCAGTGGAGAAATCCCATTAAAAATGCTTTGTGAATTAGGCCCTAAGACATTTTACCTAGTTTATCTGTTTCCAGGGAACAGACCTAGCAGCCCATTTGTTTTTACCAAATGATATTCAGTAACTCGCTCTTAGCATTGTTTTATATTATCTGGGGAGAGCTTATGAAGTTAAGGTAACCAATCATTTTCTGTCCCTCTGAGCTGTTCATAATATCGAATACAAGTATTTAACGATTTTATTTTATGTAAGGTGTTGTGAGTAAGACTTATACACAGAGGTATACTGTTGAGGCTATACACTTTTATTAAATTAAATGGGTTGGAGAAAAGCCTATCTTTCCCTAACTCTAGAAGGGTTTTCCCTGCCTCAACAAAATTAACTATAGTCTCTGTCAAGATGTCCTTAGTAAAAGTCTTCCATCCTATGTCCAAATCCCACGCTGACCCTCACACGCTAACATTATTATAAGTGCAAAAGAGCTTAATGTTGCCACTTGCAGCTGTAGTTCACTCAGTAGTTGAGTTTAGAACTCAAAGTTCTAAAAGGGTCTCAAATAAATAAACAACCAAATGTTTCAGAATCATAGCAGTGGTTCCCTTTCCCTAAGTTTCTTAGCTTTTTCACAGTTCAGAGTCTGATAAGCACCAAGAGGGTGTTCACCTCCTCTCAGACTCTCCTGACCCATAAGCAAACAGGCCTCCCCTGCCAGGACTTGGTTAAGACTTGACCTTGACTACTTGTATTGTTGATACGGGTCCCAGACTCGCATTCAAATTGACTGATATACTCTCCTGCCAGGACTCTGCCAATGTTGTAACACTCTCACATGTTCATATTCTTTTCCATTTGAGTATTTGGCCTTTGCCCGTCCGCCCTCCATCCACAACTTCACGTGCTTACCAGGTTCCGCCAGCTCCCCTGTTTGGGTACTCCCAAGCTTTCCAATTCCTTTCAATCAGCTTTCAGTGTACAAAACAAAGCGCCCCAGTGCCCCAATCTCCCCGTGTGGGCTCATTTGTCTCTCTTGGCTGCTTTGGCATTCTCCACTGTATGCACATTTCCCAGCTGTCAGCTTTGTCTTCTGGCCTGTGTCACATTGTGTCCCTGTTCCTCACATTGCAGTGACTCTCCCAGTAGAGCATCTCTTGCTCCTTACTTCCGCACAGCGAACCTCTGGTCTAAGAGCCTCCTCTTCCGACACTGCCACGATCTAGCCTGCTCTTCCGGTCTGCTCGGCGTCCCTCCAGTTTCCCAACCAGACTTGGGTATGGTGTATCTTCATGTTGCCGGCTTTTTGGGTGTTTAAAAGTTCCCGACATTGGTCAGCTGTTCGGAATGACTAGCCTGCACTGTGTGGATCTTAGCGGCATGATCTGTATTACTCTGGCCCTCTCCCTCATTCCAGTAGACCCAAAGGAACAATGATGTGTTTGTCTGTGTTTTTTATAGGAAGTTCCACATTACAAAATGCCAGATGGGAAGGCAATGACTGGTGACCATTATCCATCACAAGGGAGTAGGGGGGTATGACAGGCCTTCTTCTAGTGAGCCATCTTCACCCCAAAGAGGTTGGTCTTCCGCATCTGGGACCCACAGGAAGACACCTACAGGGTTGGCATCAGGTAACCTCTGCCCTTCTCTGGCCACATGGGGGAATACCCTCCCCCAGGGTCTAGTGACGACTTTTCCAGATTTTTCACAATACACACATGTTTCTCTATTTGTATAGGTAGCTTTAGCTGCAATCCTAATTAACCTGACTCTGGATGAAATCTAAAACTGTATTTTATTTTTGTTTAAATCCTCTTTTACTTTGGTTGTGTTTTCTTGCCTTGGGAACAACTTTCATGAGACAAGCATTACAATGACAGCATTTTTAAAATGTCTAGGCAAGATTCCAAGCTGTCTGAATGAGTCGTGATACAGCCATCTCCACAAAATACATATTATACAAGGAGACCAGGGAAGCATGTCAATCCTATGGGACGAACAACCAGGATTTGAATACTGTGTGTATTATTTACCTTCCAAGACTAACCCTACTCATTCAATTCCAGAAACACTTCGAGGTTAATACTTGGGACAATTGTCAATGGGCCTCATTAGGACCCAGGCGGTAAGGGGTTTACAGCGGCGTAAACAGCGCCGACCCTTACCGCCTGATTCTGAGGTCCCTTAGCGCCATGGAGGTTTTAACACCTGCTTTTAGCAGGTGTTAAAATCCATGGCGCTAAGGGACCTTGTTGTTAATTACGCCACCGTAATTTACGGTGGCGTAATTAACGCCTTCCCCACTCCCATTATGCCCTATGGGGCAAAAATGGGAATGGGGAAGGGTAAATGGGTTAATGGGGACTTACCGCCCCACGCACCTCGGAATGGGGCGGTAAGTCCGCCAACCACCATGGCGTAAACGTAGTTTACGCCATGGTGGTAAAGGTACGACCCAGGCGGTAACTTACCGCCTGGGTCGTAATGAGGCCCAATGAGAGGTCAGTAAATAATTGCGGGTCGCTTCTGGCAATTATTGGCGCAGAGGAGAAAGAAAGAAAAATTCTGTGTTTCTAGGTGGCTTCTGCTAATATTTGACTTATGAAAGCCTATTCGTCTACCTTTTATTTTATTTTATTTTATTTTATTGTTTTTATTGGTTGAGAACTCTGTTACAAGACCAAAATAAAACCCTTCACTAAAGCGGCTATGGTCCTGATTTACAAAATTGTTTTACAATGCGCAATGCGCCTGCTCCCAGGGACTCGAACCCCACCAAAAACACTGCATAATTCAAATGTTGTTTTGCAAAAACAAAAATGTGTATTTAAGACGAGGCGTATTTTGGTAGCTTTATTTTGCTTTTTCCAGATGAATCGTGAATGAGACATCACCAAGAAGCTGACAACGGAAATCTCCTGCTTGCACAGCACATACAGGCTGTATCAGCACATGTAGGATAATATAAAATGATTTTAAAAAAAGATAACGACAACTATATTTCACAGCACATTGAAATGAATCATATCTGCCTTTTCCGTCATACATTCCATTACATTTGGCTATAATGGCTCCCAATCGAGTGCATAGTAACTAGGTCGAGAAGAAGCAACATCTCCATAAGAGAACCTTTGAATGCAAGTATGCACCATCATGCTGGCAAGAGAGCAACTATTTTTTTTTAACAGGCGTAAGGCCCTAATGTTCATTAAGGTCACTTCACTGGATATTTTGTCATCTATGGCACAGGGCATTTGGTTTCCCAAATGTTCTAGTGAACTTGAATATACCCACCTCACTCTCCTCAAATAAATATTCTGTCTCCTCCTATCATGTTTCTGAATGCACAAGATCGGAAACGTTACCATCGTACTCTAAATGCATGTCACAATTCTGCATTAATATCATTAATTATCTGTTCACGCTTCAGATCAACTTAATGAGGCATTTTGTTGTTCCACAAACGAGAATGCAAACAATCCTACTTTTCTGCATGTTCTATTTCCTCAATGAATTTCAGACACATTTCACTCTCACATTCTTTTTTGCAGTTCCTTGTCTGCGCGTTTCCCTGAATCACAGGACCACAAATGCAACTCAACATTGTCATGATGGCTTCTTTGTTTTGTATAACTCTTGCCTGGTTTGGGAATCTACTTCTCCAATTCTGATTGTGTTCTCTTTTCTGGCTTTCCTTTTTTTTATCCATTCATCTTGTAATGCTCCCTTGTTTTTGGTTCTAGCCCCTAAATGTATTATCAGTTGTTTATTTGAAATGCATGACAAGCGGTAACTGAACTATATATGCCATTGCACATGTCAATAATAAGGACTGGCATAGATATATAGGGCAGAATTGGTCTCCTATGGGGCTGAGGTTGGGTTAAAAAGATTATATTGCTTGTTTTGTTGGGATCTAATTGTGTGTCTAATTTTGAACTAAAAATGAATTTAAAAAATACTAATAATAAACAACGAGTATCATCAGTTAGCAGATGTAGGGTCATTTATTTTCTATAATCAACATTGTCGCTGTGTTATTTTTATTGGGAGTGATATGCTTCTAATGTTAGCACCAGCATGGCCACGTGACCTGTAAATGAGACCATAGACATGATCAGGCTTCCAGTCAATTGTGTGACTACTACAAGCAATTGCAGACATACCGTAATAACATGGTCTGCAGAGCAGATTATGCTTTTGCTGATATTTAAGCCATCCGGCATGCTTGAGCTTGAGACTGTCTCCATCCATCCTCTCCCCGGTGTTCACTAACTCATATTGAGCTTTCAATTGCAAGTTGAGAACTCCGGGGGAGTGGTGTCCACCAGCCACAGACAGAGAGGGAGCCCAGAACAATGGCAGACACCCATAGACCATGGCCTCCCATCCAATGGGGTAGCAAAATTGCACAGGGGACCAAAGAAATGTGTCATTGCCCACATATGGTGCACATCACCTCACAGCCATTCACAAACTTGTGAGCAACCTCACCCGGCATAAGGTAAACTGCAACTTACATGTGTGAGGAGTTGGGGAATTTCCCCAACTGATGCTGATTGGACTCTGTTAGGCAGAATTATATGCAGTACCCTTTGGGAACACCACATACAATTAAGACTACAGTGACAGTACAAATTCACCTTTGGTACAAGCCTGTACTGCACAGTAAAGTGGTAGCTATGGCTGACCAGTCAGACTAATCTCAAGAGCAAGTGAGCAGTATCAATAATTACACAACGCACATCAATTACTCTGATTCAAACAAACACTGACTCAAGGTTTCTGAGTAAAAGAATAAACATTTATTTACATAGTTGTATAACATCTCACTAAAGTAAAGCAGTTGAAAAATCACACTCTCAATACACCACACCACTCCCAATAGATTCGAGACAAGTTAAACTCAAAATGAAGTATGAGCAAAATGGCACTCCAGTAATTTAAAAAGGGAGGGAAAGACAAAGTTAGGTAAAAATTGAGTAGCACCAACAGGTAAGTAAGCAGGGCAATCTGGAAAGAGGAACTACAGTGATGGAATCAAATCAAAAAGGCTTAGGGCCAAAGTCAATAGGTCAAAAGTCTTTTGCTCAAGATCAAACAGTTCAGGGCAGTTTGCGGTAAAGTCTGCCAAGAGTTCCGGATGAAGTTGGTCAGCGGAAAAGTTAGTTTAAAGAATAGAGAAGGACTCAGTAGGTAAGGGAAATTAGCCATTCTTGAGAATTCTCCCTAACAGACTCTCAGCACGCTACTATAATGTCAACCTTCCAGTGCAATGTATGTAAACTGTTCTGATGATTCTGGCAGATAGAAAAATTATGAGGACTATCCAGGCTGATAATTTATCTGTTTACGTTCAGCACATAGACCTTCCTTAGCACCCAGTTTTACCCATGCAAGGTAAGTGTTGATAAGTAAGTTGGGACATATTTTAATTGCCCGTCCATCAACATCTGATGACATCGTGTTGTCCTTTGGAAATTTTTCTAGTATAAAGAAAAGGCGTGCCATTTGGATTTGCAAAAGGCATGACAAGCTGCAGGTCAGCCAGCATTTTTTTTTATTCTGTCAAGTCTCTGTAGTTAATTGGAGACCTGTGATTTGAGATTTGCATGAGCAGATATGGGCGTTGGAACGTTCCCTCGCATTTAGCCCCACGCTTCTATTGGGAAACGCAGCCTTTGCGTCATTTTACAACATTTGTACAACGTCATTGATTCATTTTCTGAAGTTTGCAGAATAGGTGAGCACCCCATACCTAATCCTTCAGCATCAAAGCGCATCATATTTCAATGCACCATCAAATGGTTTTCAATTGTGCAATAAGTATTAGATAAATAATCAGGTGTTTTACCAGGTGGACAGTTTGGGAGCACCTCTCTGATATGGGGCAAGCCTGCAGTTTGCGCGTTTGAATTCCATCAAGGCTGACGTAGCCCTTCGTCCGTCGATAAACTGACCACCATTACATAGATTAATAAGTATTGCTATTATTAATGTGTTGATGTAGAAAAATTCATGAAAAGCTGCATACACTGTTGATAATATTATTATTATTATTATTATTATTATTAGTAGTAGTAGTATTTCACGAGTGTCCGTTTACTGCATTTTAGATAAATTATCATAACGCATATTAAACTTGTCATTCTATTGTCATGGATATGTACACGAATATATGCACAGTCAGAAATATTACGAAAGGATGTTAAAACATTTTTTTACAAAAAGATCATACTCCCCAAAAGACCAATTAGGGCAGCTGCATGAATATTTGATTTGCCATTTTTTATATTGAACAGATGAATCAACTGAGTACCTGAAGAATTCAAACGTGTTTGTATTTCACATAACAGCTTGGATAAACAATAAATAAATTGACTCACCTCAGGGATATCGTAGTTAAACATTTTCAGGAAGAGTTGCAGGACTTATTTTGGATCTAGGTTACGATAATCCTTCACTAAAGAGCAACATTGGCAAGGGCCTCCTGCTGAAGGCTGCCCTTTGCAGGTGTGCTTTCTGCATCTTTGCCACAACACTATGCCACTTGTTTTGTATTTGATTATTTGTGTAGCACTCTTTCCCCATTTGTATGACCTCAATGTGCTTTGTGATTGGAATGCCCTCGGTGACCGCAGTCAATTTGGTGGAGGTTCTAAGAGTTTAGACTAAGAGGTGTTTGTGTGCATGTTCGCCAGTTTAGGACTTAGGTGGCTGGCTAGGCTCCACTAAGAAGCCCAAAGGTTCGGCACGTGGGTGGGCACTGTTGGTGGTCTAGGATAGAGTGCTACTGCTGAGGATTCGATGTGTGCCCAGCTATACCAAATTTTGTCTTTTTGTTGGTAGTCACTGTATGCTGAGGTGTTCAGGTGCGTCAGGGGATTCAGTGTGGACGGCTATGTGTGTTGCAAGAACGGAATGCCATAGCCATAGCTGCATTCTATTGCGCATGTATGTATGGCTGTGCCTGATGCCTGTGTCCACAATTATTTAATTTAGTTTGGGAGCAGCATACTTTTTCCTTGTCCAATGCGGATGGCATGGTCTCATTGTTCATGGTCACTCTGGAGTGAAAGTCTGAGCAGCGAGTGCGAGTCCCGGAGGGTGGAGGGCATGGGGTTGAGGAGGATGATAGGAGGAGAGGGAGGACAGTTGTCAGGGCGAAGGTGTGTTGTGCAGTGCCGTAGCAAGCTGCGTCATTCATAAAATATTTATTGGGTAGAAGTATTGTTTTTCTTTGGGGGAGTGAGGCTTATTGCGGTGTCCACATCACTCATCCAACTGCACTGCTCCTTCTTGGACCCGTCCCACCCTCTTAGTCTCTGATTCTCCTGCCCTAGGATTGCCCTCCACACCTCCCCTCCTGCCACCAGGGAGAAGTGTGGTGCCTCCTGTGACCTTTGCTGAATACTTTATTGTGTGCCATCCTTCTCCTGGGCAAGAGTCTGCTAACACATTTTTCAGATTGATAGAGGTTAGCTCGGAACAAGTTCTTTGAGAGATACCTGTTAATTTAAATATCATAACAAATTACCTTGTACCAAATTAGTGGACTCTGTTTTTGGCCCACTTAACCATTGGTTAGTTCTGCAAAAAAGGACTGTACTTAGAAGATATTTGAATGTGAGTGAATCACAGCATTGCTGCTCGGAGGGTTGCAATTGGAATTCATTGGTGTTATTGTGACATAAAAAAGGAAAACAATATAGGTTCTAGCTTCAGAAAAACTCCTTATGTTGCAGCATTCTGAACAAAGTAAATGATATTCTGTGTGCATGCAAGCATGCAGAGAGGGAATTGTGTATTCTGATTTGAAGTGAATTTGGTGAATGTATGGTGGAAATTACTGTGTTTTTGAGAAACAGAGTAAAGGGGTTTGGATGAAAGACTGTGGGCAGGATTTATAGAAGAAGCATGAAAGCTAGACTGGAAAACCCCACTCTAAGCAAAAGAAATAGGCCAGGAAATCCCACACCCAATAACAAGTAAATGGCAAAACTTTGCTTTATTAACAATCCACATAAAGCCAAGACAGCATACAAAGAGAATAGTTGTGAGCTCTCTTTCTTCTCAAGTAAGACAATGGTTTAAAAACAGAAAATACATCAGCATTTTAATCTCATGGCAATCTAGGTTACAAAACCTATGGTTTATGGCTATTGGTTAAGGGAATTGTCTCCTTATAGAAAATATATGGGTCAGTCCTTCCATTGGTTATACTGCTATCTGATGACTCCAACTGGGAGAATCTCTAAATTGATAGCAAAGAGTATATGTCATCCTTAAAGTTGACTATTGGTTACTACAACACGTACTGGAAGTCACAACATTAACAGTTTTCATTGGTCGGCACCTTGCTCACCAACGTTAGTAATGACAAGTCATCAGTACATGAAGTAAAAATGGGAGTGGGGGTGGGAAGTCCAAGACCTGTGCTCTTCCAATTAAATAAGACGTTATCCCTTATCCCTAGGCCTTGAGACATAATATTCCTTTGTATTTGACATTGTTAGAAGTCTTGATTTGAGAACATGTGGGGAGTCAAGGCAGGTGCTGGGACGTGTCTGGCCATAATGAATAGACATTGGTTTTGAATTATGGGTCACTTGTGGGGAGACCATTTTCTGCATTTTTTGTCCTGTATTCATTGAGATTTTAGCTAATATGAACACAAGTGTTATTACTTTTCCAACCACTAGGGACTTGGTCAATCCATTGCTTATGAGGTTTCAATTTATAATTACTCGGCACCTGGCATTCACAGGCTGGTTGTTCTTGTAATAATCTGAGAGAAATATGTCTTCTGACTTGGCAATCCTTATCTCATGTTCTCACCTGGAACCTTCAAGCCCTTCCTTAATTCTTCCATTACCTTGCAAAGGGGCTGTGCATCTGTTGCATGTGCCCCACACAAATCTGATTCAGCAGTTTGAGTTTTCATAAAGCTTTGAGACTTCTATTAATTTCAATGCATGTTATGACTTATATTTTTAGAAAGATGGCAGTGTTTTACTTTTGCGTTTCTACATTAGTAGACTATCTTTGTATATTGTTTGTGTTGCGCTTCAGCTTATACATTGTTTGTGTTATATTAGTCATGTCTTTATGGTGCAAGCAATATTCTTTGTGTCTAAATGCACATTTGACCTAATGTCTGCATTTCTTCATGGTGAGTGAGGGGCAGTTGCCATTAATGATGTATTCATCTGTCTCTCTACATTCCCCCTCTGGTTGAGTACTCAACCACCCCCTTATTCTGGCCCTCCTCTGTGTGATATACCTTGGGTATCCATATTTTCATCACCCCCTCAGGTCACCTGGACATCTTATGTGCTCATCCACACTCCATGTTATGTAACAGCACTCCCCACATGAGTTGCAGAATACCCAGCATCCCACGTAATTGCGCGGGTCAGGGGGAGAAATAATTTTGAGCATGGAGGTGTAACAGGGCTTTCTCTTTTGTGGTATAAGGTGGGTTATCGGTTTGTGTACATTTGTTTATGTCAGTATCAACATGTATCACTATTTTCATTCCCACCGCCTTTTTGGCATTCTGCTTGCATTGGCTTATGGATAATCTCAAGGTGCAGAATCCTAGTAGTACTAGCACCACTAGTGCTATTAGTACCTTGAATGCATTAGCAAGCCAGGAGGGGATCTAGGAGAATAGATAAGAGAGCCAGTCATCATCTCGAATGGCTTCCACCTTCTAGTCATTTTTGTGTGTAGATCTGTTAACTAATTTATGACCTCGGGATGGTCCCATTTTCCTCATCATGGGCATGTATGTACATGCAGCAAGAAAGGCACATTTTTGCAAAAACTCCCCCCTCAATGGCTGTTATCAGATCAAGGATGTACCTGTTCTGAAGGGTCATTAGTTTTATAACCCTAGCTCTTCTGTTATGGTGTTAAATCCCTTCACTGTTGTGCTGATTGTTTGCAACAACTCCCATCACGTGATTTGGAACCATTTTGCATTTTCAGCGATCTGCACTCTGGGGAGGAAAATAGCAGAGAAAATAATTGCTGTTTTGCAAAATAATGTATGTTCATTTGGCATGTCGTCATAGGCATTTAGTGATTTAGCTGAGAAATAGTTTTTCCTTTCTTACATGTGAGAGTGAGGGACATTTTTTTCCTCAAATGTGCATTTATTTTAGGGAAGTCAGTAATTTTGATGCCACTCTAGGGAACTACAAGAGCTGGTGTGCTCGGTTGCACTATGGAACATAGACCTCTCCACCCTGGGGGCAGATGCGTGAATGCTTTGGAACCACAAGCCCAATAGTGGCCCATCAACACTGTTGTTCTTGTTGTCATGCCTGGTATATCAAAAATACATTTACACATGGCGTTACTTCCTACTTTTATTGTACCATTATTTCAGAAACAAAGGGTGGCATTTTTCAGAGGTATTATTTGACTGGGCCTCCCCGCATTATGAACCCATGCAAGTAATTTTTAGATTTTGTGTCATAGGTCGAGACATAATTAGATTGCATTTAGCACTACTTCTTCCCTATGTGACAAGGCCGCTAGTGCCTTGCATACTACCCATTGCTCATCCCACCCATCGGTGTGAGCACAGTTGCCTTTATTTTCAATTGACCTATTTCCCAATATCCAGGCATTTCTTTTCCATTCTTGTTGTTACATTGGAGCAACATATTTTTTTCTCCTCTAAACCCGGCCCCATTTGTTTCACACAGCAAAAGTCTTAACACCATATGCTGTGTTTCCGTTTTTATCATCATTTTCATCTCTTGTATTTAGTTGTCTTCTCGTGTGGACTTTGCTCTGTTTACCCTTATGAGCGAGGCAGTATGAACTTGGAATTGCCCCCTCGTCATGCACAGTACAAGGTGTGTTAGGCATTGCGCTTTGTGTGCGGGTTTTTCCATGGCTATAAAAACTTGTGACGCGCTCATGGCATAGTGGATAAGAGAGCATACAAGCAGCCCTCATCAGATGTGTCTCTCCCACTCGTGGAATGTGCTGATACCATAAATGATTACTGACTTGGGCAGAAATAGTTATATAAGAGTTCATGTCCCCAAAGTCACTCATCACACTTGGTTTAATCCTCCTCATCTCTTCAGTGAACATGGGAAATTCTGGGGTTACTGTTTCATTTGTCATGGTGATAGGGGTCACATTGCTATAGATGGGTCTAGATTTATTTTACAGGACCAACCATTGTAATGCAATAAGAATAAAAAAATAAACACTGAAACATGTTTGCTAAAAAGCATTATTGCCAGTGCAACTACTTTTTGTAAATAATTACAGGCAATATTTCATCAAATGGTAATTTTCTGGCTTCACAATGTCTCCTCCAATTCGACAAAACGTCAAGGTTTTACAAGAAAAATTGGATCAATATAGCAATAAAAAATGCTGACTCTTCTTCACCATCAGATTCAGAGAGTTGTGGCAGGGGGGTCTCTCCTTTGTAGGGTTTGATGTCACTGAGGTGCAACCAGTCTCTTTTTCCCTGCACATTCACTGCCATGGGAATCACCTCCTCTACGATATGCAGACCTTCAAAACACGGCCTATCCCAGCAATGGGTAAAGTTCTGCATGAGTATTCATTCCCCCGGATATAACAATAGGGGTTTCAACACTGTTATGGGATCACTTTGGTTGTTGTCTTCATCAGTCTTCTTTGACCTCCCTTGCTTGGCATGATGCTGTTGAGACATAAACAGCAACACTCGCCATCATAGCAGTCAAGTAATCATGCATTAAATGTCCTAGTACATTACACATACTATTGACATCAGTTTTTCTTCATACAGGAGGAGCAAGTGGTACATGCATAAAGCATCCCGTCACCAGCTCATGATGAGTCAGGGTATGGTCTGAGGCTAAGGGTAGGCAATGGAGTCATCCTTTTTATTCAGGGTTGCCTTTAATTTGGCAATACGTTCCTTAAGAAGGCGATTGAGCCACTCACATATACTGTTTGCTTGTGGGTGATAAGCAGAAGACATTGTATGCTTAATACCCAGCAGGATTGTGTTGTGCTCAAATACTTAGGGCCTCAACATGAGTTGGGTGCTAACCCCGGTGGTACTGCTGGGGTGATTAGCCCTCTGCCAAACCCCCTGGTGCTATTAGCACAGGATCACGGGTTTGGCAGAACGGTAAATCCCAATTCCCCATTGGGCACATTTGGAAATTTCCCATTCCCAATTGGGCCCAATGGGGAATGTTCGGCGGTATTACTGCCGGTGGTATTAGCACCAAAAATTGGCAAAATAGCGGCAGATTTTCCCCCAGTTCAGAGCTAGGGGTAAATCTGCCAAGCCTGTGATTTGGCAGAACCTTAATGCAGCGGTAATAGCATTACCACTGAATTTAAGGGTTACTGCCAAACTCGTGATGAGGCAGTTAGCTTACAAAATGTGGTCCAATATTAGAATGGAGCACTTTGCACATTCCCACCTCGGGAAGACCTCACATATGAGGAACCTTGCAGCATACATGTCATCAGGATGTGTGCATGGACCGTCATCAATCCTTTAAGAGAAAGGACATACAGCTGTTAGCATATATCTGTAGCTGTTAAAAACTTGCAGCATATCTACATAGTTGATAGGCAAATGAAGGAAGGGTCCAGTAGGATGGGGTATTGCTCCTCTCATGGTTGCATGCAAAAAGTCAGCAAGGTCCTATTAAGCACAGTGGAGTAGGACACACATTTAAGCACAAACAATAGTCTCCACTGGTTAAGAGAAGGTTAGTTCAGCAAGTCATAATCTTGAAATGTTGTGTGTATTTTATATGATATCACAATGACTCTAAAGAGAGCCAACACACATTTTGGAAGCCATCAAAGTAGTTGTATCATAAACTGGGTACATTTATTCAATTTCAAGAGAAAAGTAAATAAATAAACGGTAATAATGGAATTGGGATAGACTTTGTAACAACAGAAATTTGTTTTACATAGTATAGTACATATTTGAAAAACTGCACAAAAAAGAAGGAAACATATATTGGAACAATTTGACAAAATCACACAAACAAGTGAGAAACAAGTTGTATAAAATTAAAAAGAAATTGTATAGAAACAAACAATTTTCATGAAAGAAAGAAATCTGGACTTTCTAAACATTACATTTCTCGTTTTGACTAATCAGTCCTAGAGCAGGTCTGCCTACGTGCTGGTGTCCAAATGGACATCCACAACACATTTCTGCAACAGTGCCACCTGCCGGGCGGTGAGTTCAAAAGATGGCTTCCTCAGGGCAACAAAAACAACTGGACCGTGTGGGGAAGCACACACAGAAGAAGATAATGAAGTCTACTGATGGCTTACAAAATGAGTTTGGCTATTCTTAAAATTACTGATTTTTCTTTATTTAAACTATTTGATTGCTTCAAGTCCCTAGTGGAAAGCTTACCCAAAAATGGGGACACAGTCTTTAGGGAACAGGCCGGGGGTAACCTCGGAGGTGCAGGAGGTGCAGTTCGGAGTGAAACACGGTATGCAACTCTTCTATGTTTTGTTAAAGAAACTAAAAACAGAAAAAATAGTTGATGATGCTAAACTGGGCTCCGGGGAGTATTTTTCTTTAGAACTAGCTGTGGCACAAGGGAATTGGAAGAAAAACTGTTGTTACTGTACCTCATGGGTATTTTGTCTAAGTGTGTATTTTGGCTTAAGTGGCAGTTTGTGGAATAGCAGGGCTATATGGGAAAGGCTGAGTAACATAAGGACCAAACCTTCACTAAATTCAGTCAAAATATGATCATATGGCTCATAGAGAATGATGATAAATGAACCTGTAGAATATGACTACACCTGTAAATAACTGTGCATCCTCTTGTATGTATATGTATATTCTTTACCTCTGTTTATTGCATGTACTTTATATCCAATACCTGTGAGATTAGATATTATTTGACACCATTGTAACTATTGCAACCTGTGTACCAAGCTTCCTGACTTCTTACTTCCTGCACCCTGATACCCTTGGGTCTGGCACGCATAATAAATAGATAAACAAACAAACAAGGGAAATATGTCTGTGTCTCACTGTTGCACTTGGTATTTCTTAAAAGTACCACAGAGCAAATTGTAGTTGGTGAAGATTTCCGCATACCTTGGGGAGCAGGACTCTAATTTAGAGGGATGTCATGCGGAAGTTCACGTTTGGATTTAATAGCTCATCCAGAGATGGTGCATCTGCGCATGTGAATGAGTTCAAGATACGATCGTCATGGCGGTTGGGCTGTAAAGGAGGGGACAATTGAAGAAAGTCTTTCTCTCTTACTTGTGTATGCAATGACAGCGAGTCAAAACACTTATCTGTCTCTTTCTTTGTGCATATGTCTTGAGATCACAGCAGTTGGGCGGAAAAAGGCCTGAGCAGGGGACCGTTATACGGGAGTCAAGATTGGTTGCGAAATTGCCATCCCCTGTGACGTAGGCATGCAGTCAGATGACTCAGTATGGAGCTCTGTTCTAATTGGTAGATGTCAGTCGAGCCCTCTCAAGGTTGGCAGCATGTGCACTGCATTGTACTCTTGACATTCCAAACAATGTACTATGAAGTCAGCAACATGCTCTGCCAGATTAGGTACACACCATTCTTCTGAGATTAAAGCTGCACAACTCTCATGTTGTATGTCCCGTGTCATGTAGTTGATCTAATGTTACGTTTAGTAATCCAAGGGCCATAACTGGTCTCTTGGTGCTATCCTGCTCCCAAATTGCATCTGTGGGGGACATTGAGCACCCCCTCCTATTCCACAAGTCCTGCTGCCTTGGGGGGGGGCATCCCTGCAACTAGATAATTTGAACTATGAGCATTACATCAAAGCCTTCTTTCATTACCATTTTTCAGGTTTGTGTGTTTATTTGGAGCATTTTCAAACTCAGATATTTCAGAAAAAGATGCTGCATTTTTGGCTTCTAGATTGGGGGCCTCATTGCCATGGGAAACTGTTCTGTACCTTTAATATGGGTTGTACACTTCACTACGGCGATGGCAGATGGGAATTGTAGTGCATTTATGAGCCTGTCCAATAGTAGTGCATGTTGCACTGGCATGCCGTCTATGCGTAAGAAGCCTCTCCTCTTCTAACGTGAAAGTCCTTCTTGTACGTTTGACGTCACGTAGGCTGAGTCAGAAAACACTGTTCCTCCCTTGTCCTCATATGTTTGAAGGGCCAAAATAAAATCTACCAATTCTGCTGCTTGTGCTGAAAAATTCAAAGGCAATCTCGCACTCGCTACTGTGTCAAAGTTGCCATTCAGTTTTGCTTTTACTACTCCAGTCCCCATGTGCCTTTCACCTCTTCTCTGGTCAATTGTCAATAACCCATCAATGAAGAGGACCCCGCCAGGACATTTTCTTTAACCTGTGAAATGTCATTGTGATATTCAGTTTACTTGGTGCAATCATGCACGTAGTCTTCTTCTTCTACTGGTTCAGCTATAAATCTTACTGGGTTCACTACTCTGCACCTTACAATTTTGATCGCTGGATTTGATATGATCAACTCATATCCAGAGGTTCTATGTGTGGTGAATGTGCGTTTAGGCTTTTCAAGGATAGCAAACACAGCATGCTCTACATATAACATTACTCTACAGACCATTGTAATACTGGCATATTTCTCAATTGCAAAGGCTGCGGCCGCCACTGATGGTTCACAAGGATAATGACCTCTCAGGACTGGGTCTAAGATCCTGCTGTAAAATGCTAGGGTTTTGTGTAACAGCATAGTTTTTAGTATGATGATTGCTGTTAATACTACCCCATTTGAATGGGAGAACACAAATAATTCTGCACTGTAATTAAGGATCCCTAACATTGGTGCTGTGCATATTGCCATTTTTAACTCATTTTAAGGCCTCTATTATTTCACTTGACCAGCCCTTATCACTGTTATCCGTCTGCACTTCCTTGAGAAGGGTCTGACATATGTACTATAATCAAAGACCCATGCTCTGCAGTAATTGCAGAGGCCCAGGAATTGTTGCATCTCACTCACTGTTTTTGATCTGGCTGTTTTCATGATTGCTTCTGCTCTCTCAGGGGTCACTTTTCTTCCTTCTTGGATATTAGCTGCCCTATATACAGAACTTCATTCTTGCAATATTCTAACATCTCCTCATCTACTTTATACCCCTTCTCTGCCAAGATTATCATCAGCTGTATTGAGAATTTCCACTGTTATGACTCACTGCATACCAACATTTTGTCTACATATTGTATCACAATGCTGTTGAGATGTACATTTTTTAGGTCATTCCGGAGCACTCTATTGATGATTTAGAGGGACTCACAGTACCTCTGATTCAGCCTCATGTGTTTCCATGTGGTCCCACAAAAGGAAAACAAAGTCAAGTCTTGAGACTCTTCATGAAGGGGGGATCGAAAATAATGCATTTTTTAAAAATCTATCACTTTCAAATATTGAACTTGGAATGGACTGTTGCACAATATAGTGGCAGGGTTTGTGACCAATGGGAACTCTGCCTAAACAATATTTTTCAGGTGGCATACATCCTGAACAAACCTCCACAAGCACCCCATCAATGTTTTCACTGGGTACACTGCCGTATTACGTGGGGATTCTGATGGCACTAAAATCCCTTGTTGGACTAGAGTGGAAATGGTATCACAGATGCCTTCATCTACTTCTCTCGACATTGGGTACTATCCCATTTCAGCAAAATAGCTCTGGGTTTCAATTTAATTTTGACTACACTTACTCCTTTTAATAGGCCAACATCATATAGACTGCAAGTCCATAGTATGCTCTGTACTTGTGCCAAATTTTCCTGGAGAAACTACGGTGTCTTCTTTATAAATTACATTCTCTGCAGCACTTCTCAGTTCTCAATGCTCAACCAATAGGTAAGGCTTATGAAAAACAGTACCTCATCATCTGAGTCATCATCTATGAAATCGATCAGTCTATGTCCCACATCAAGAACTATCACTGTTCTCCAGTTTTTTCCCTAATCATCTATCCTGCAAAGAATCACCCTGTCTTCTCTCACTATTGCTGCTTCTAGCTCTATTGGAATCACTTGCCCTTCTTCCGCATGCATGGGTACTTCTGGTCTGCACAGAAATTCTACGGATAGCCTCAATGTGTTTCCCTTTATTCTGGGAAGACATGCTAACACTATCTATTTTCCATAAAGGAATCCTTCTTGGTTTAATGGCACGCCCCAGCGTGCATTCTGGCCATTTTATGCTGGTATATATTCTTGTGCATTTACATAGTGAATCCCTGGAGTCAAACATATTATTCCCTGGTCAGTGAGGGATATTGGGCTTCATTACAAGGTTGGCGGTAACCTGCCAGTGCCACCATTGCCACCAAACCTGTAAAACTATTTCCACAGCCTGACTTCCCAGTGCCACCAGGACATTACAAGTTCTGGCGTCCTGGGAAGTCAGACAGCGGAAAATATTAGTCCCCATTCCCGTGGAGTCCTATAAATACTATAGGGAGAATTCTCAAGAATGCCTAATTTCCCTTACCTACTGTGTCCCTCATCAGCTTTGCCGGATTTCTAGGATTTCTTTCTTTCACCTGGTAAGAGTGTGAGCCTTTTTTCCCCACTCTTACATGTGTTTTGCTGTGTGTGTGTTTGACATTTTTGTGTTCATAGAATGTTTAGCCTCACCTACTCCACAGGCATCATCTTTTTACTGTGTGTTACACAGCACCTTCAGTGCAGTGACACAGGGTTGTCTTTTAGACTTCCCAACCCAGACTCCATTTTCTGGGACTGACTACTGTCTCCCAGAACACATAAAGTTGCCATTAACTTTATTAGCCTCTGTAAAACCACATATCCAGTACAGACCATCTTAAATGGAGCACTGGAAAGTGTTAATACTTATCCCTTTTTGCTTGTTTCTCTTGGAGCATTGTTTCGCTCCCTTTTCATCAAGACTTGGCTGGTGGCAGTGGTAACTACCCTATTTTTCCTACCGCGGTTATCTTAAATAACATTGGTATTGTTTTAGGCTACCTTTGTAGCCTCGAACTTAAACCCGCTAGACCATATATGTTTTATTACGGTTCCGGCTGGGTTTATTCACCATTTATTTTTGTAAAAGTCTTTTTCGTGTTTTACTCTGTGGGCCAAACCAGGTTTGATTCCTTTGATCAGCGTCTTTTTGTGGGCTTCTACAAAGAAGCCCTCCTTAGGAACCTGTATGTCTGGGAGGACAGGATTTGAGGGAGGGGTTTAGGACTCCCTGCACAGGGTCTCCTTGGAGACCCATGTCGCACTCTGAAATGATTGGTTGTGTGATGTGTGATTGACAGCCAGGCTGTGTGAATGGGGGAAAACTGCATAAAAAGCAGGTCTCAGAGTCGCCACTGGAACGAAAGAACTGATGAGGAGCTGACGGAAGAGGAACCTTACCATGACTGAACTGCCCGGTGAAGCCCTGCTGCAGGTCTGAATCCTCGAACTCCAATGACAGAGAAGATCCTCCAGGAATATTGTTCCCCATGAGATGGTGGGACCAACCAGTTTGCCCAAACTGCAAGCCAGGTCGAATTTGGTCGAATTTGTTTTGCAGAGCTACAGTGGGCCGGATAGCCAGGAAGGTCGAACCCTGCTTGGATTTTAAGGAACGCACATTTTATGTGTTGCTTTGCTCTGCTGCTGGTTTCTACCCTGGGCAGTGCAGGACCCTCTTATCTACCTACTTCATGTCAGTCTGACAGTCGCTTCAGGAACCGTGAGCCTGCAGGAACTGCCAGGAACGTCCGCCTCAACTACAGCTTCTTCTCCATTTAAAGGTACTGTGCAAACCGGGTGTTCCTTTCGTCCAGCCACGGTGAAGGTGTGTGAAACCTTTCGCCAATCCGAGGGCTTGTCCTTCGCTACTCTTTAAACTAAATTTTCTGCCGACCAGCTTCGTCCGGAACTCTTGGCAAAGACTTTACCACTAACTACCCTGAACTGTGTGATTTTGAGCAAAAGACTTTTGTCCTATGGACTTTGGCCCTAAGTCTATTTGATTTGATCCCATCATTGAGGTTCCTCTTTCTAGATTGCCCTGCTTACTTACCTGTTGGTGATGCTCAATTTTAGCCTAACTTTGTTTTTCCCTCCCTTTTTAAATTGCTGGAGTGCCATTTTGCTCAGACTTCGTTTTGAGTTTAAACTTGTCCAGAATCTATTGGGAGTGGTGTGGTGTTTTGGTAACGTGATATTTCAACTGCTTTACTTTAGTGAGATTTTATACAACTGATGTGTAAATAAATGTAAATTCTTTTACTCAGAAACCTTGAGTCAGTGTTTGTTTGAATCATTGTAATTGCTGTCCTTTGTGTAACTATTTGATACTGCTCACTTACTCTTGAGATAAGTCTGGCTGCTCAGCCATCCCTACCACTTTTACTGTGTAGTACAGGCTTGTACCAAAGTTGAATTTGTACTGTCGCTTGTAGTCTTAATTTTGTGTGGTGTTTTCAAAGGGTACTGCATATGATTCTGCCTAAAACTGGTGTACAGCAGTGAGGATCAAGTATAGTAATTACACTTAGAGTGCTGCTATTACCTTGGATCAACTAACCACAAGGCTAACATCACTAAAAAGCAATATTAATCATGTCTGAGATGGAAATCTACAGTCAGGAGACCCTCCTTAGATACACTGTGGATTATTTAAAACATCTGTGTAGAGAAAGGAATCTCTCTGTTAAAGGCAAAACATCTGAATTGATTGAAAAGTTGTTAGAGAAACAAAGTCTGGAGGGTGTGTCTGAGATACCTGACCCCTAAGCAAATGTGGAAAATAATGAGGATGATAATGTGTCTATTATTGATGAGTTTGAGGAAGAAGATGTGTCTCCTAATGTAGGCCTCACTGCTCTCTTGTCTGCTCAGCAACCTCAACCTTTGTCCACTGGGTCCCCACCAGGTCCAACACTCAGTCCTGAATTCATTGCTCTAGAAAAGATGAGGCTTGAACTGGAATTCAAATGTTTAAATGCTCAAAATGAACAAAAACACAAGAACTTAAGCTCAGAGAAATGGAGTTGAATCATAAACTAGAAATGAAAAGGCTATCTCTTGAAAATGCTTCTCTCCCAGAGTCTTCTTGGTCTCCCAGTCCTAATAGACCCTGTATGCCTAAATATATAGTGGGTATGTATGAGGTTAAGCTTGATATTTTGGATTGGTTAGCAATGTTTGAATATAACCATGGTATTCAAGGTCTTAAAGGGAATCAGTTGCTTCCCTGGCTCTTCTCTAGGCTACGCACTGTTGCATCTGATGTTGTGATGGAGTTGGGGGAGGTGGATAGGATGGATTATGAGTGTGTGGAGCTAGCTTTAATTGCTAGATTTGGGAATACCCCTTCCTAGTACCTTAAGAGGTTTAGGGCCCTCAAAAAGCATAATGGTACCCCTTGGGCTACCTGGGTATGTGACTTTTTGAAAAACTTAGATGGTTGGATTAAGGGTTACAGAGTGAATACTTATGAAGGTATGAGCAATCTTGGTATGTTGGAGTCAATTTATGATGCCTGCTCTCCTGAGCTCAGACAGCACATGGCTGATTATAAGGAAATAGTTCCCAAGAAGTTAGCTAAGGCTGCTGACTTGTGGGTGGCCAACAGGGCTACTCACAAGGATTCTGGGGCAACTCAGAAGAAGGATGAGGGAAAGCAGCCAAAGAAAGATAATAAGGAGAATTCTAATACCTCCAATCCAAAAGAGGGCCACAAACAGCAACAAAAGGGTAAATCACAGGGAAAACCAAATCAGGCGAGTGCACCATCTGGACCCAAACCAGATGGAGGTCAGAACAAACCCCCATTCATCAAGACATTTGGGAAATGTTATGTTTGTGGGTCAACTGACCATATGAAAGGGGATCCCAGATGTAAGGGTAAACCTTCAGGGATCCACACTGTCTCCAGAGGAAGAAGTACCTGTGGCAGGTGGAAACGTTCACCTACTGGCTGATGAACCTATGAGAGTCTCAGCTAGTTTTTCATTAGTGTCCCGAGGCTTGTGGGGACAACAGAATGTAGATGTCTATAATTCCATCCCAGATAATACTAAAGAGTATTATAAAGATAGTGTTCTTGGGAAAGGTCAGGAGACTCCTGCCATGAGAGACACTGGAGCCAGCATAACTATGGTGGATGAATCATTTTTCAAGGTGAAGAATGTTTCTAAGGCACCCAAATGCCTCACCATGTTAGCTGGAAGCCCTGCACAAATGCTTCCCCAGTTACCAACTCTCATCCAGTGTAATGATATGACTGTCAAAATACATGTTAGTGAGCAGAGTGAAGTGCCGGGGAGAGTTCTATTGGGTAATGACCTGAAAACTCTTGGACTTGTGTGAAGTACCCCCAGTCCTCCCAGTAAAGGGAGACAGGAGCTCACTAGGCCTGCAAGGGAGAGGACCTTGAGAGGCTCTCCAGAGGAGTTGATAGAGGAAACTATCACTCCTACTCCACAGGAGTTGCTTACTGCCATTTCTAAAAAGACAGAGGCAAAGGGGCAACCCAAGACCTCAAGGAAAAGGTCAGACAGCACCCCTGTGCTACCAACAAGGACATCCCCAAGATTGTCAAAGATCACACCTGTGATTCCTCCACCTGCTGAGGCAGAGTGTGAGGTGCAACCTTGTGTGATTGAGCCAGTTTCTGAAAAATCAGATCTGGAAGAAGACACTGATTTGGTTGGAGATCTTGACCATGTTGCCAATCCTGAGCTGCAGTCTTTACTGGCAGAAGGTGGACCCAACAGGGCAGACATCAGCAGAGGACAAAAAGAGTGTCCTACTCTCAAAGGTCTTGGACAACAGGCTGCTAACCAACTTGATGGGCAAGAAGTTGGAAAGCACAGGTTAAGCTGGGAAGATGGCCTCTTCTACAGTGAACCGACTGAGTCTATCCCTGGTGACTGCAAATGAATTGTAGTGCCCCTTGCCAACAGACTCCAGTTCCTACAGTTGGCCTATGAGATACCTTTGGCAGGTCATTTGAGTTTCAAAAAGACCAAGGAAAGGCTCTCCTTATACTTCTACTGGCCTAAGATGGGTTTAGAAGTTGACAAGTTCTGTAGGAGCTGTCACACTTGCGAAACCTCTGCAAGAGTGGAGCCAAGAATGTGGCACCCCTGGTGCCTCTCCCAGTGGTGGGAGTTCCTTTTGAGAGGGAGGGCATCAACATTGTTGGTCCCCTTGACCATCTCACATCTTGAGGGAACAGGTTTATCCTGGTTGTAGTAGATCATGCTACAAGATACCAAGAAGCCATACCTATGAGAACTGTTACGGCTCAGGCTGTTGCTAAGGCTCTACTTGCTATTTTTACCATAGTAAGGTTTTCTAAGGAAGTGATATCCGACAGGGGTTCCAATTATACATCCCACTACATGCAAGCCATGTGGAAAAACTGTGGTGTCACTTACAAGTTCTCTACAGCCTACCATCCACAGACAAATGGACTGGTAGAGAGGTTTAATCGTACTATGAAGAGCAAGATAGGTGCTTTAGAAGAACCCCTGTGGGATGTTTCAACCCACTGGTCCAGGCCCTGCTACATTACTGTGCATTGCTGGCAGCAGAAACCTAAGAAATGGCCACTGGAAAGCATGCTGCTGGCTAAAAATCACCCAAAATTGCGCAGTAAAAATCTGAAAAATAGGCCGCCATCCACTTTTGCCTATCTCAGTGAACACAGGAGACCATTGCCAAAACCCACCAATGGACTACCCACAAAGTAGCCTGAAAATACTTGAAAAAGCAATGCTGATTGCCAAAAGAAACATAGAGCTGTTTGGAAATCTGTTTGTCTTGGTTATCAAAGTTGCAAAAATCATGGCTCACAAACCACCCAAAAGATCCAACCTCCTTGTTGGGTGTTCCACATCATGCTACTGCAAGAATCCCCATAAATACAATGTCAGCAAGAATCATACGTTATCAGAACAAAATCCCCTTTTAAAGATACTTGATGGAAAAAAATCTGTCAAAAATGGGTGCAGTACCATTACTCGCCTCCAACAGGCGCTGGCAATCTCTAAATCTGACAGGAGAATCTTGTGTTTTCAAAGTTAAATGTGTCAAAGAAGGAATTTCCATCAAATGCTTATAGAGTGCCACACATTGATTTCATGTTGAAAAAGACTGGAATCAAAGATATGTTTGCCTATTTCAAATGTATAAATGTAATGTTTTCAAAAAGAACTATGTTACAATTGACCATAAGTTAACCTGATTTAGCTAAAACTCCCAAGAGGCTTTCTTTCCCTGAGAATCTCCCACCTTGTTCATTCCCACCAAAGGGAGAGGTTTTCTCATTGGCATGTTAATCAGAAGAGGAGGAGATGTTCTCTGCTTCTCTGGGCAAGAAATAATGGGTTCCTTGAAGTGAATAGAAAATGCTAATTCGGGTGTGACTGACAACAACAGCTCTGGCAGGAAGGCACGCCATGTGACCCTCTGACTCAGCCCAGCTTTGGAGGCGGGCCAGACTGAAAATGTGGATTGAAGTTGGAGTAAATATATGTTTTAGAAAAATGCTTATAGCAAATTGTACTGAACTGACAAAAATATGAAACTTAGAGATTGTTAAAATGAAAAATGCCCTCACGGTTTAAGACTCATCTGGAATCCGTGTGATGATCTGAGGCTGAACCCCAGACATTATTCATATTCCAGCCATTGTGTTTATGTTAGGAACATGAAAAATTACAGGAATATGCCCAGATGGGATGTGTATGCATGTATAAAAATTGGTGCAGAACTAACATTGAGAAACCCACCAAAAGTGCGAAAAAGTTGTCATTTATGAACCAGAGCTCGTAGTAAAATGAGAGTTGAACAGAAATGTACCTTAGGCAATCTTTCATGTAATTATGTATTATTAACAAGTTGTGCATCTTGGAAATATGTTTTTTGGGGAAAATAGATTTACTAAGTAAAAGCAAAGGGGAGGGATTTCCTTTGGACCATAAACACAGTGTCACTCTGACACATATGACACACTACTCCTTTCTCAAATCAGGAGAGGGGAAATGCTCTGATCTATCAGATCCTTAGAAGGTTGGGCATAGATAATCAGCCTCCCCACCCACTTTGGAAATGGATAAATAGGGACTGTTGAGGTCCCAGAAAGACACACACTTTTCACTCATCAACTGATTTCTTGGTGAAGCACCCTGCAGGAAGATCCATGCTCCAGACATAGATCCAGAAACCAGACTCTAGAACTTTTAATCAGAGAAGCCTAATCCCACAAGCTGAACTCTTCTCAGCTGGCCTTCAGAATATTAAGCAACCTTATTCTAACCCCTAAACTTCCAAGGGACACCACAAAATCCAACATCCTGGCTGTGCTGTTTTGCTGTTCTAGCTAAGAACCTCATGCTAGAACCAAGATCCAGACCCATAGAGCAGAGCTGTACCCAGAACCAACCCGTCAGATCCAGTACAAGAGGCTGTGCAGACCAGAGGGCCTTTCTGAGAGCAGAACCCAGTGCCTGAGACTAGTCCGGTGGTGAGAGAATCCCAGCCAAACCCTTGACCAGATCTTTGACGAGCCCATTCCATTCCAAAGCCATAGGAGTGAGTATTTAGTCTAGAACTGTCAATAGTAACCTCTTAGTCTTAAGTAACCCAATCCAACCATTCCAACCTATCCATAATTGCATTATTGTATTTCCTTTGTCTATTCTAAATTCTTCTCTCCTCCACATAATCCGTGATAATTGTAGTGATAATCATCTTGGTGCTAATATATATCTCTGGATAGGTGGTTGGGCTGTCGTGTAGTTTGCGGCTCCATAGACTCTTTAGTCTTAAGAAATCTTGTTCCAAATCTTCAACAGCGCATCTTTCATTTTGAAATCTTGACTTTTTTGAGAAAAATCTACCTTGACTAAAACCTCTGTAACTTTTGAACTGTATGTCATTTTGAAATTAACATCCTCAGCTTTCAATCAAACCCAAAACAACATTCCAATTTGCTTCTAATTGTTCTGTAATCGCGTTTCCCGCACGTGGAAAAGTTGCAGCGATTTGCAATTTGGCTCAATTTCATTCTATATAAAATAGCTATTTCATGCTTTCAACTTCTGAATTTCCTTTTCCATCTTCTAATCATTCTATAATCATTGCTATAATCATTGCTAGTTTTGACCTGAACCAATCCAAAGCAACTCTCACTAGTTCTGAATCTCATTCAGTGAATTAAATTCATTTTTAGCATTTTTCCCATTCATTGCAAACCACAATTAAAAGCAACTGACCTGTTTTAAAATCATACCTGTTCTCTCTAAGCTTGCTGGGGTAATTGGGATTGAACTGCATTGTTGGTTGTAATCCTGATACCTGTGTGCCCTCATTCCATCTATTCATATTGCATATTGGGGGCAGTGAGTAACAACACGGGGAAAGAGTGATCATATTGTCTTTTGATTGAAGTCATATCAAGTTTTATTTCTGTGTTGCATTTCTTCCTATCATTGCATTCTCTTGAACCCATACAAAGTATTCTCTGCTACACTTTTCTTCCTATTCCTACTCCTAATTGATTAAAGAGATTGTTGGTATTGTAATATTACCCATTGCTGATCATTGTTCATATTCATAAGTGTAATATTCAGATATTATTCATATTCATAAAAGTGTAATCTATATATTGTTCAATTCTTCAAATAAATCTTTTAATTTGCAAAACAAACCTATTTCTTGGTTCAGTGAGACCAGGGGATTCAAAGAGAGGGGTGTTATATAAGGGTACATCATCCAGAATTAAAAGAACTTTGACATAAAAATATATAAATAAGGGTTTCCATTGGCCATCCCATACTAGGCATTGACTTAGTTGGAGTGCTGGATTGAAATCACTTACAGATTGGGGCTCGTGGCTGGGATTTCTGGATTAGTTCTACCACTTGTGCAGCGTAATACAGTGTGCTAACGAATAGGGCACATAAATCCCGTTGGGTTAGCACGCTTTGTTACAATGTAAAAGCACCCCTCAAAAGGGAACGCTCTAAGGAAACAGTCTGTTTTGCAAAGATAAAATAATAAACTTCTGTAAGTAAGGAAGGAAATTCATATTTCCGAAATGGCGACATTGGTAGACATCAAGATAGCTAGAGAACACCTTTTACATAAGTTATTTGTGAGAGGTGAGTGGACTGAGCAGGACAAGAATGTGTGGTTGCAGGAAATCACACAACAGATCACTGCAACTGGGTCAGATAACTGGAGAGATCAGAGTCCCTTACATGAGGCTCTGAGTGAACTATATATGGTCCTAAGGCCAAGGATGAGCAAAATAAGATTGCCAAGATAGCGGCATATGTTAATTTATCTATGGGAGCCATACAGGATAAATATGCTGAAGGCCAAGATCTGGCAAGTAGGCAACTGATGGCATTAGAAAGGGCCCAATCTGAATGGACTCTTCTGAGCAGAGGCTGCAGAAAAGCCAGGAGTCAGAAAATGAAAGAGGATATGGGTATCCTGCAGCAGGAAAAGGCAGACCAGGATACCAGAATTCTGGCCTTGCAGAAGGAGTACCAAGAAGGTTTGGACTCTCTACTGCAGAGCCAGAAAAAGCAGGAGCAACAACTGGATTTCAACAGGGCATTCGCAGAGCAGGTAGTCACCCTGCAAAGCCACCTAGATAGAGAGAAGGCAGAGAGTAACAAATTAATTCTGAAAGACCTGGACAACCAGGCAGAGTTTGATGAAGAGCGCCAGAACCCTGGTGCCCTTCAAAGACAGAGGGACGACCTGGCGGCACAGAGGCAGGCCCTTGCTCAGGAAAGGGACACCTTAGGCCAGGAAGTCTGTCACTTAAAAGGGAAACTGGAAGAAAATCACCTGGCCCTCCAGGGAACCTGGGTGACCTCCAAAAAGAGCATCAAAACTCGTTAGAGCACACCAGGAGGGTGGAAGATGCTCTGGCAAGGAAGGAGCAGGCCAGTATGGACAGGATTCAGGAGGTAACCCTCCTGCAGCAAAGATTCGCCCAGTATTCAAAGACAAACCAGGAAGAACAGAGAGAAAATGAGGCTCTCTGTCAGCACAATGATAGGCTCCAGCGGCAGGTAGCCATGCAAGAGAGACTGATAGAGACTGGTAAGGCCTTGATTGAGAAATAGAAAGCTCAGGTTCTTGCATGGCAACAGGGAGCAGGGGCTGATAGAGATGAGGTTCGCTGGGAAAGGGAAACACCTGAGCATAATCTCAGGAACCCTAGTACCAGAGGCCTTCATCTCTCCCAGTCCCTGGACTCTGCCACCCCCATGTCCCCTGGCGCACATGAGCCCAGGGCCACGGGGATGGCAGATTACTATCCAGTCAGAAGTAGGGGGCTCATAGAACAGCACCTCCCAGGTATGGATGGGTGAGCATCTGGGTATGGGTACCCAAGCACTGTGAAGTTTAGTGGGGAACTCCAGGAGAGTATGCCCACTAAGGGCATCCTCAAAACCTCCACCCAGCTAGGACAGTGGGGGGGTATCCATCAAATCCTGGTAGCAAGGAGGAATCAGAAGACTCCTCTGAGCGCCCCACGACACAGGTGACTAGTTCCCCACATTCTGCCAGCCATTCCCAGGCTCGCAGAATCCGGGAGAACGTAGACGACCAAACGGACACCTCTGGGAGCAGTGCCTCTGAGTCAGAGGATGAATGAACCAGGGTTAACCAAACCAAGAAGGCCAATAAGGCAAAAAAGGGACCCCTTAAAACAAATCAAGGATAAGGAGCGCCATCACGCCTTATCATAAGAATGCTAAGTATTCTGTTTGGGAGCACTTAGAGCTCTTTGAGCAGATGATGGAAACTTTCCATCTGAAAGACAGTAGTAGATGCATTCAGTATGTGAAATGGACATTCTCACCAGAATACTCCAGTTTCTTTGCGGGGCTGGAGGACCAAAATCATTCCAGATGGTCCACCTATAGGGCGGCCATCTTGAAGCATTTTTCTGTACACAGAAATCCCCAAGAGGCTCGCAAGGCAGCCTACAACTTGCAATGTGGGGAGGATCAGGCCACACAAGAATTTGTGCAGGAACTAAAGCGTGACTTTGCGCAGACTACCAGAAGGGTGCGCACGGACAGCAGAGAAGTTGTAAATACTTTTTTCCACGCTCTACCAAAATACATCATGACCCAACTAGTGAGAGATTTTCATGAGAAAAGATCACTAGACTGGGTCATTGAACAGGCCACCCCGGATCTATGAGGTGCAAAAGCCCATAGACAACAAGAATACTCAACAAAGCCCCAAACCAACTAGCACCCCTGCTGTTGCTAAGGTGGCAGAGGTAAAGGTTGCCCCCATTTTGGATTTGGAGATGGGGGGCCTAAAAACTTGCCTGCTCAACATAATAATTCCAAGCCCCAAAGGCCCTCGGGCCAGTCACAGACAGGGAGACAAGGAGGTAGTCCCACAAATGGGATCCCTCACTCCTCTGACTATGTAAGTCCCTGCTACAAGGGGAACAGACCCATCCTGGGTTATGTGTGAACTCCTCCAGCCCAAGGGGGGGATCCAACCAAGCAGCCCCTAACCCAGGGAACTTCCCTCCTAACTTCCCCCAGGAGGGCAGAAACTCCCCAAATCCTGGACAGAACTTCTTCCCCAGGTATCCACAAAACTTTCAACCCCAAAATCATCCATCTTTCTTTCCCCAATTTCCTGAGCCCAGAAAACCTAATCTGGGAGAGGGGAGGCCAAGGGTGGAGGGGTACCCAAATCTTCCCAACCCGGGGTATTACCAGAGAAGGGATAGCTACCGTTCCCGGGATCAGCCTAGGGGAGAAAACAGAACCCTGCATCAGCCTGAGCGGGTTTCACAGCTAGAGCGCCAGGTCCAAAATATGGCACAGGATCTGGGTCGCATGCTGAGGGCTCAGCAGAACCTTCAGATGGGCATGCCGGCACAGAATGCCTCCAACTCTGGACCTGGTGCTCCAGAACAATGACGGGGGCAGCAGCCTGATAACCCACCGATTCCCAGGGAGGAGGCACATGGGGAAGGGGGGTGCGAAACCTTGGAGGATGCTTCCTTCCCCACACGTAAAGAGCCCCTGCAAACCCAGGAACTAGAAACAAAATCTCCTGCCCCTGAAAGTCTGCCACCCAAGGAGCAGAGAGGGGGTAGGAGAAACAAAGTACCCAAACAGACCCATTTGTGGAGGAGGTACATATCTTCCAATTTGAAGGAGAGGAATCCTCAGAGGATCCTGGAAAAAGGACATTCTCCTTCAGAGAGGGGCCACCCCTCTCAAAGAAAAATCAGTCCAAAATGATTCAAATCCAGACTGGGTAGATGTGGGGACTGAGCTATCGCCGCCCATTATCCAATCCCAGAACCAACAGCATCAAAATCCCCTGGTTCAAACCCATCCTAGTGACTGCCTCCAAGAAGGGAGGGCGGCCCAGAACCAGAACCAGGGGAACTCAAAACTTCTCCCATCTCTAGTTGCCACCTTTTTCTTTCAGATTCCCTAGACTCCCCACAGAATTATGTCCAAATCTCTTCTCTTTCAGTGTCCAAAACTAAAAAACTAACCCACCAGTTGTCCACAAATGTACATTTTCTGTGCCCCCTTGCGGAGAAGGAGGGAAGATACTATGTCCCAGTACAAATACAGGGGCAGGGTACAATTTTGGCACTGGTGGACACTGGATCCCAAGCTACCCTTCTGTCCAAAAAGGCCTTTGATGAACTGAATTCAGGAAGGTTGGAGAATTATCAAATTCCTCTCACCTCTCTTCCTGGACAACTTCTGAACTTTGATGGGAAGGAAATTCCCATTGAAGGAATGGGGATTTGGACATTAAAATTGGCGACACAAGGTGAAACACCTGGTCATAGTTGTGACTCCAGAGGGCACCACTTGTTTACTAGGGAATGTCCTCCTGCGAAGGTTGTCACCCCTAATAGATCACGTAAACAAGGTCCTCTGGACCTAGACTAGCCGACCAATAAAATTGAAACAGAGCGTCAACCATGTTAGTTTAAACGGCACATGCCACATGGTTAAACAAATATCTGACCAAGTAGAATTTCACTTCCAGAACAACCAAATTCCAGATGTGACAGTAATAGCAGTAGGACAACAGACTGGTGATGGGGGGTCCTCTCTATTTCTGAAAATCAACCATGCTTCCAGTCTAAGGTGGCATTCAACACTGGAAGGAAACACTCTGAAATTCTTTACCAATCCACAATCAGACATTCCCACTCCTACAGTCCAGAAAGATGAGAAATCAACTCAGAGCCTGGCTGATATTCAGCAAATTGGAGAGCAGTTGTTCATCCCTTTTCAGTTAAATGAAGGGAAGGACTCTGTTCTCGCCCGAGTGTGTGTGAACAACGGTAAGAGCATCATCAGCAAAGCCATGTTCCGCCAACTCCCAAAAGATCCAGCCATTCCCACATTTAGAGTGATAGACAAATGGGAAATGGATCTGGAAACACCCAATTCCAAACATCTCCTGACAAGCAGGTGTCTGCTCAAAATCTCCATAGGCAACAAGAGCATAGTTCATAATTGTTGGGTTGTGCGAGACATCACTACTGCTTTTTACTTACGCAGTGATATTCTCAATCGCTTTGCCATTAGTTTGGACTTAATAAACTTCAAAGCTTGGTCCCGATTAGCGGATAATCCCATGGGCTTTGATGATCCAGAGAAAGCATTTAGGTCAGCTCAACTGCTGCCTTATGCAGTTGAAATTCAGATTGGAGATGAAGTCACCATCCCAGAAACGACCAGACAATTCTCCCTGGAAGTGAAAGTTAAAAGAGGACAGAAATTGAAAAACCCTGATGCTTATATTCATCTATATGCTTCTCTCCAACAGCAAGGGTTGGGGGTAAACCCAACACCGTTAGTCAACATAGAACATGGCACCATTCCAATAGAGGTGGATAACAGTGACATAAAAAGTATCACTCTAGTCGCAGGCACCATTATTGGAATGGCGGTTGATGACCGCCATTTTTCCATTGATTTAGGAAATGAACTGTTACGACCAATCCCCAAGGACTGTTTTGACAGTGATAGTGATGACAACACAGCACCAGACAGGATCGTTACCCGGCATGGGGGGAACTTCCTGTTTTACACTTCCTGCCCTTATGGTAAGGAAGATGTGACTTGTGACTTCAGGAGGGATGAGGTGATTTTCCAGGTCCATGACGGCTGCCTTTCCCACCTGAAGCCATCAGTCCAAATCAGCACTTTGACCAGGGACTTCTCCACCCAGCCGGAGGAGGCTGCTTATATAGCGAAACCAGAAGTCCTTCCAGGCTTCAGGCAGATGGTTGAAGAGAGAGTCAACCTAGCTGATGCCTGTGAGACTCTGGAGCAGAAGCAAAAGTTGAAACAAGTTTTCTTGGATTTTCAAGATCTCTTTGTGGTGGACTCATATCACTGTGGTCGCATCGACATCCACACAACAACAATTCCCACGGACCCTGGCATGACTCCAGTGTTTGTGAAGCAATATCGCTTGCCTCTCGCATCAATGGAGTCCCTTACTGAAATAATTAAGAACCATGAGTCCCGTGGGATAATCCGTCCAGTCCACAGCACCTTAAATAATCCGGTGCTGGGGATATTGAAGCCAAACCGCCAGTGGAGAATCTGCGCCGACCTTAGGGAGCTCAACAAACGGGTCCATACTTCCCGATGCCCACTTCCCTACATTGACCAAGGGTTGGCCCAGATCCAGGGGTCACAGGTATTCACTGCAATAGACCTGACCAATGGATACTGGACGGTACCTGTCAGAAGGGAGGACCAATACAGGCTGGTTTTTACCTTTGGGGGCCAGCAGTACACATGGACCCGGACTCCCTTCGGATACATCAACTCCGGCAATGAGTTCAATATTTTTCTACATAAGGCCATGCCCAACCTGGGTGAGAAGGGTAACACCACAACTCTGTGGAAACTAAGGAGCCTCCTTGGACTGACAAATTATAGTAGGAAGTTCATTGAGGGCTACGCAGAGATCACCAGACCCTTGATTAATATTTTGAAGGGGCAGGTCAAGTGGGAATGGGGTCCAGAACAAGCAGAGGCAGTAAGACAATTCAAAAGAAACCTCTCACAAGCGCCTTGGCTAGGTTACCCTGTCAGAAACAAGGAGTTCTTCTTGGAGACAGGGTTCTCTAATACATGCTTGATTGCAGTATTATACCAAAATTAGGACAATGTCAATAAAGTAATCTCCTATGTGAGTAAAACTTTATCCTCTGTGGAGGAAAAATTCAACGATTGTGAGAAGGCACTCCTGGCAACGGTGTGGGCATTGAAGAATTACCGCCCGTTTATCCAGGGGGAACACATCATAGTGGAGACGCCACACCAGCCTCTGCAATATCTCCAAAGTGACAGAATCCGGGCTGGAAATGTGAGTAATTCCCGAATTACTTCCTAGATTCTGTCAATGCAAGGCTTTCATGTGGAGGTCAGATATGGCCAAAACAAGAAGAGTCCCCTCACGCACGGTCTGGCTGACTTGCTTGATTGTGCCAGAGAAAACTGTCTCGAGGACAAAAGTCTAAAAATCAAGGACAACATGGAGGCATACCTCAATTCCCCACACAAAGTCTTTGAAGAAGACAAGTGTGAGGGTATGCCCACTGTCTATGTGGATGGATATTCTTACCAGGTTGACAACAACGGGGAAAAAGAACTTGTGGCCGGCGTGGGGAATGCATGGGTGAATGAGACCCCCAGAACCCTCTGCTGGGTACAAGATTGGTCCCCGAAGTAGTCAAGTGGCAGAGTTGATGGCTGTGCATCAAGCCATCCTCACTGCTGTCCAACATCAATTCCACGAACTGGTCATAATCACTGATTCCGATTATGTACGAAACGGGTTCGTGGGGCACCTGGTTAACTGGAAGACGAGAGGCATGTTATGTGCTAAAATCAAACCATTGAAACATGGGAAATTAATTCAAAACATTGATGATCTGGTCACCTCGAATGGGATGACAATCTACTGGAAAAAGATCAAGGGTCATTCCAAAGTAGAGGGACCAGACAAAACTGGAAATGACTTAGCTGATCAGCTGGCCAAAACCGGAGCCATCCAAGGGGATCTAATTTAGATTGAGTCCCTGTTGGGGGAAATCCAGGTCACTGCTATCACCAGGTCCCAGACAAATGCTCACAATGATCTCGCAACTGCACAATGGAGTAAGTAGACCCTAGATGCTGATTTGATTATGGCTCAAAAAGGGCATCCAATAATTGGTAAGTTTTATCAGCACAATGAGGACCCTGAGAACTTTCCCCTGACGGATAACGATTACATTGGGAAAGAGGACCTCAGAGTGTTGATGAAATTTCCAAAAATGTTCAGAATCCAAGATGGTTTGTTGGTAAGGAAATCTCTAACCGGCCATGATCAGAGGGTGGTTCCTACCTCATTCCGAAGCCTGATGTTAAGTCACGTCCATGATGCGGCCACAGCTGGTGACAGGGGGTTTCATACAACACTTGAAATCTTAAGAGAGGTTGCATACTGGCCACACATGGGGCAGGACCTCGACCAATACTTGAAGGGGTGTCTTGTGTGTGCACAATTTCAGCCAACATCCCTCACACACCGTGCGCCTTTCCAAAAGAGGGGGATGACACTGCCATGGTCAGATTTGCAAGTCGACTTTATCGGGCCTGTGATACACTCCTATAGGGGGAACAAACACATGTTGACCGTGACATGCTTGTTTACTAAATGGGTGGAATGTCTCCCGGCCCCAAACTGCAAGGCAGAAACAGCAGCTGCCCTGATGATCAACCACATCTTTTCACGTTTTGGACTACCCCAAAGGATTGAGTCAGACAGAGGTAGCCATTTCACCAGCGAAGTTATGACAAAGATGTGGGAGATACTTGGGGTTAAAAGGAAGCTACATATTGCTTACCGGACAGCCTCTAGTGGTGCAGTAGAAAGATATAATAGAACAATTGTGAGCATATTAAAAAAGTTTGTGGCAGATTCTGGGCCAAGTTCGGATATTCGATTACCTCTTGTCCTAATGGCCATCAGATCTACCCCTTCATCTGCAACTAAAATGTCACTGTTTGAGCTGATGACTGGACAAGGATGGAGCTTCCCCAGCATCTTCTCTACAGAACTCAAGAGCAGACCTTGATCAATGCCTCCACAACTCATGAGTATGTTGAAAATCTAAGAAAACACCTTCAAAATGCTTTTGCCTATGCTCAGCGAAATCTAGAAACATCAGCCGACAGCATGAAGACCCACTATGACTTAAAGACTACCAGAAAAGAATACAATCTATGAGACCAGGTCTACTTATACAATTTCCAAAGGAACCAGGCTAAACAGCGAAAATGTCTACCTACCTGGAGGGGTCCTTTTGAAATTGTAGACAAAATCTCACCAGTCCCCTACAAGATCCGCATCTCCAAAGACAGTTTGGAGGAAGGGGAAGATAAGTGGGTCCACATTAATCAACTAAAGTGTTGCCATCCTAGGCACACTCTGCAGCAACTGGAGGTTTCTTCTGGAACCCCAGAGGGGGCCACTCCAGATCCATAAAATTCCAACTCTAAAATACTCCAGATATAGCCTATAAAATACAATAATATAAATGTGTCCTGATTTCTCAAAATGTATATGTCCGCCCCACTACATTAATAGTAGTGGGGAAATGTCTAAAAATATGTTTTTTGCTTTGTCATCCTAGGAGAGAGATAATCCATGGAGACAGAAAGCAAGGAGGATTACCCGGGGACCGGGAGCAAAGATCTGAGGGGCCCGGAGTGTCACTCAATACTCACATCAGGATTGGCGAGGAGATATGATCGATCCACCCCTGATGGAGGAAAAGATGCTGAACTTGCCATTTGTGGAATCAGGAGAGATGAGGCTGACATCCCAGTCTTGTGAGTTTCCATTGATGTTTCAACCCACTGGTGCAGGCCCTGCAACATTACTGTGCATTGCTAGCAGCAGAAACCTCAGAAATGGCCACTGTAAAGCATGCTGCTCTCTAAAAATCACCCAAAATTGCACAGTAAAAATCTGAAAAATAGGCCCCCATCCACTTTTGCCTATCTCAGTGAACACAGGAGACCACTGCCAAAACCCACCATGGGCTACCCACAAAGTAGCCTGAAAACACTTGAAAAGCAATGCTGATTGCCAAAAGAAACACAGAGCTGTTTGGAAATCCATTTGTCTTGGTCATCAAAGTTGCAAAAATCATGACTCACAAACCACCCAAAAGATCCAACCTCCTTGTTGGGTGTTCCACATCATGCTACTGCAAGAATCCCCATAAATGCAATGTCAGCAAGAATCATATGTTTATCAGAACAAAATCCACTTTTAAAGATACTTGATGGAAAGAAATCTGTCAAAAATGGGTGCAGTACCGTTACTCGCCTCCGACAGGCATTGGCGATCTCTAAATCTGACAAGAGAAACTTGCGTTTTCAAAGTTAAATGTGTTAAAGAAGGGATTTCCATCAAATGCATATAGAGTGGCACACATTGATTTGATGTTGAAAAAGAATGGAATTAAAGATACGTTTGCTTATTTTAAATGTATAAATGTAATGTTTTCACAAGGAACTATGTTACAATTGACCATAAGGTAACCTGATTTAGCTAAAACTCACAAGTATTTCATTCCCTGAGAATCTCCCACCTTGTTCATTCCCACCAAAAGGAGAGGATTTCACATTGGCATGTTAATCAGAAGCGGAGGAGATTTCCTCTGCTGCCCTGAGCAAGAAACAATGGGTTCCTTGAACTGCATAGAAAATGCTAATTCGGGTGTGACTGACAACAACAGCTCTGGCAGGAAGGCAAGCCATGTGACTCTCTGACACAGCCCAGCTTTGGAGGTGGGCCAGACTGAAAATGTGGATTGAAGTTGGAGTAAATGTATGTTTTAGAAAAATGCTCATAGTAAATTGTACTGAACTGACAAGAATATGAAAATTAGAGATTGTTAAATGAAAAATTAGCTCACGGTTTAAGACCAATCTAGAATCTGTGCAATGTGCTGAGACTGATCCCCGGAAATATTCATATTCCAGACATTCTGTTTATGTTAGGAACATGGACAATTACAGGAATATGCCCAGATGGGATGTGTATGCATGTATAAAAATTGGTGCAGAACTAACACTGAGAACCCACCAAAAGTGTGAAAAAGTTGTCATTTATGAACCAGAGCTTGTAGGAAAATGAGAGTTGAACAGAAATGTACCTTAGGCAATCTGTCATGTAATTATGTATTATTAACAAGTTGTGCATCTTGTAAATATGTTTTTTGGAGAAAATAGATTTCCAAAGTAAAAGCAAAGGGGAGGGATTTCCTTTGGACCATAAACACAGTGTCACTCTGACACATATGACACACTGCTCCTGTCTCAAATCAGGAGAGGGGAAATTCTCTGACCTATCAGATCCTTAGAGGGTTGGGCATAGATAATGAGCCTTCCCACCCACTTTGGAAATGGATAAATAGGAACTGTTGAGGACCCAGAAAGACACACACTTTTCCCTCATCAACTGATTTCTTCGCAAAGCACCCTGCAGGAAGATCCAGGCTCCAGACATAGATCCAGAAACCAGACTCTAGAACTTTTAATCAGAGAAGCCTAATCCCACAAGCTGAACTCTTCTTAGCTGGCCTTCAGAATCTTAAGCAAGCTGATTCTAACCCCTAAACTTTCAAGGGGCACCACAAAGTCCAACAGCCTGGCTGAGCTGTTTTGCTGTTCTAGCTAAGAACCTCATGCTAGAACCAAGATCCAGACCCATAGAGCAGAGCTGTACCCAGAACCAACCCGTCAGATCCAGTACAAGAGGCCGCGCAGACCAGAGGGCCTTGCTGAGAGCAGAACCCAGTGCCTGAGACCTGTCCGGTGGCAAGAGAATCCCAGCCAAACCCTTGACCAGATCTTTGACGGGCCCATTCCGTTCCAAAGCCATAGGAGTGAGTCTTTAGTCTAGAACTGTCCATAGTAACCTCTTAGTTTTAAGTAACCCAATCCAACCATTACAACCTGTCCATAACTGCATTATTGAATCTCCTTTGTCTATTCTAAATTCCTCTCTCCTCCACATAATCCTTGATAATTGTAGTGATAATCATCTTGGCGCTAATATATATTTTCTGGAGAAAGGCAATCGTCTCGTGCAGACAGAAACCACCCAGAGGCGCCTCTGGATAGATGACTGGGATGTCGTGTAGTTTGTGGCTCCATAGACTCTTTAGTGTTAAGAAATCTTGTTCCAAATCTTCAACAGCGCATCTTTCATTTTGAAATCTTGACTCTTTTGAGACAAATCTACCTTGACTAAAACCTCTGTAACTTTTGAACCATACGTCCTAGAAACACAATTTAAATGTAATTTTGAAGCTAACATCCACAGCTTATAGTTTTTCCATAATCGCGTTTCCCGCATGCGGATAAGTTGCCGCGATTTGCAATTTGGCTCAATTTCATTCTATAGAAAATAGTTATTTCTTGCTTTCAAATTCAGAATTTCGTTTTCCATCTTCTATTCATTCTATAATCATTGCTAGTGTTGGCCTGAACCAATCCAAAGCAACTCTCACTTGTTCTGAATCTCATTTAGCGAATTAAAATCATTTTTAGCATTTTTCCCATTCATTGCAAACCACAATTAACAGCAACTGACCTGTTTTAAAACCATACCTGTTCTCTCAAAGCTTGCTGGTGGAATTGGTATTGCACTGCATTGTTGATCGTATTCCTGATACCTGTGTGCCCTCATTCCATCTATTCATATTGCATATTGGGGGAAGTGAATAACAACAGGGGGAAAGAGTGATCATATTGTCTTCTGATTGAAGTCATATCAAGTTTTATTTCTGTGTTGCATTTCTTCCTATCATTGCATTCTCTTGAACCCATACAAAGCATTCTCTGCTACACTATTCTTCCTATTCCTACTCCTAATTCATTAAAGAGATTGTTGTTATTCTAATAGTACCCATTGCTGATCATTGTTATTCATATTCATAAGTGTGATATTCAGATATTATTCATATTCATAAAAGTGTAATCTATATATTGTTCAATTCTTCAAATAAATCTTTTAATTTTTAATTTAAATCTTTTAATTTGCAAAACAAACCTATTTCTTGGTTCAGTAAGACCGGGGGGATTCAAAGAGAGGGCCGTTATATAAGGGTACATCATCCAGAATTAAAAGAACTTTGACATAAAAATATATAAATAAGGGTTTCCATTGGGCATCCCATACTAGGCATTGACTTAGTTGGAGTGCTGGATTGAAATCACTTGCACCCCTTGCACCCCTTAAGAGGAAGTGGGACCTTCTACTGCCATGTCTTCTCTTTGCTTATAGAGAAGTCCCTCAGGAGGGAGTTGGATACAGTCCCTTTGAACTTCTCTATGGCCATCCAGTCAGAGACTCATTGGCCCTGATTAAGGAGGGGTTGGAGGGTGCTCCATCCCCCAAGCCAGTCAGAGTGACTGACTATGTGATTGGTCTCCGGCGGAGAATGTCACACATGATGGCAGAAGCTAGTGATTACTTAAAAGCAGGTCAGGCTCTGGTCAAACATTGGCATGACCAGAAGGCCAGCATGGTTGAGTTTACTCAAGACCAGCTTGTATTAGTTATGGTGCCAACAAGGCAGGGGGCATTGCGGGACAAATGGATAGGACCCTTCAAGGTTGTGGGCAAACTTGGAGAGGTGAACTAGTTGGTGGACTTAGGCAGACCTAAGGAGGCTCTAGAAGTCTTTCACACCAACCGTTTAAAAGCTAATGTCTCGAGACCAGAAGTGGGATATTTGCTTCTAGACACAGCTCAAGAGGAAGAGGAAAGTGAACCTCTACCTGACCTCCTCAGAGGCCATCCTTTGGATGAGAAAATAGAAGGAGTCAATCTCTCTTCTCAGGTGACATCTGAGCAACAGGAGGAGTGAAAAGTTCTGTTAAATCAGTTTGTCTCCCTGATTTCACTTTCACCAGGCTTGACCCCTTGGGGCCAGCATGATATTCTCACTGGTGACTGTCTACCTGTAAAAAGCAGCGGTTAAAAAATGTCAGAAGATATAAGATCCCACATCAAAGGAGAGGTTAACAAGATGCTTGATCTTGGGGTTATACAGCCCTCTACAAGTCCATGGTCTAGTCCAGTTGTTCTAGTACTAAAGGCAGGATCCAAGCTGTTGAGATTCGTGGACTTTAGAGCTCTAAATGCAGTCACTAAGACTGATGCCCATCCTTTGCCAAGGACAGTTAAACTGGTGGATAGACTTGGTTCAGCCAAGTACCTCAGTACATTTGATCTGATGTCAGACTATTGGCAAATAGCCCTGGAAAACCATGCCAAGGAGAAAACTGCATTCTCAAACCCCAGCAGGCCTCTCCCATTTTAAGGTTATGCCTTTTGGATTAAAGAATGCACCTGCTACATTCCAAAGGATGGTCAATCAAGTTCTGAATGGGAAAGAGGACTTCTGCATGGCATACTTGGATGACATTGCAGTGTTCGGCCATACATGGAAAGAACATATTTATCACTTAGGATATGTTTTGCAGGCTCTTTAGCAGGCCCATCTGACCATAAAAGCAAGCAAATGTAAAATTGGCCAGAGCAAAGTGGTCTACCTTGGTCATGAGGTAGGAGGAGGTTAAATAAGGCCATTGCTTAGCAAAGTACAAGCTGTACAAGACTGGGCCACCCCTACATACTGAAACCCAAGTGAGAGCTTTCCTATGTCTCATTGGGTACTACAGGAATTTCAGAGAGAACTATGGGACCATAGCGTCTCCCTTGAATGTGATCTCCTCTCCAAAATTCCCTAATAAGATTAGATGGAATGAGGAGTGCACTCAAGCCTTTGAAAACCTGAAGAAAGCCCTTTGTCAAGCTCCAATCCTAAGAGCTCCTGATTATCAACAACCCTCCATTGTGCAGACAGATGCATCCAATACAGGTATAGGTGCAGTCCTTAGTCAACTGGATGAGAAAGGTAGAGAGCACCAATTTGCTTCATCAGTAGGAAACTGAAGGAACCAAAAACAAGGTGGGCAACCATAGAGCGTGAATGTTTTGCCATTGTGTGGTGTCTGAGGACGTTTAGACCATACTTGTATGGATCTACTTTTGTGATTCAGACAGACCGCCAACCCTTGAGATGGTTAATGCAAATGAAAGTGGAGAACCCAAAACTTCTGAGGTGGTCAATCTGCATGCAAGGGTTTGATTTCACCATTGAGCACAGAGCAGGATGTCACCACCAAAATGCTGATGGTCTCTCTAGGATGTTTTTAACTGACCAGAGGTAGAGATTTATCCAGGAGTGGTTTAAATCCTCCTGTCCCTTAGTCTCGGGGGGTGGGGGGAGTGTTAGGGAGAATTCTCAAGAATGGCTAATTTCCCTTACCTACTGAGTCCCTCAGCAGCTTTGCTGGATTTCTAGGATGTATTTCTTTCACCGGGTAATGTTTTAGGCTATCTTGGTAGCCTTGAACTATCCCGCTAGACCATATATGTTTTATTACGGTTCTGGCCGGGTTTATTCACCATTTCTTTTTGTAAAAGTCTTTCTCGTGTTTTACTCTGTGTGCCAAACCAGGTTTGATTCCTTTGTTCACCGTCTTTTCGTGGGCTTTTACGCAGAAGCCCTCCTTAGGCACCTGTATGTCTGGGGGGGACAGGATGTGAGGGAGGGGTTTAGGACTCCCTGCACTGGCTCTCCTTGGAGACCCATGTCACACTCTGAAATGATAGGCTGTGGTGACTTTCCCAGCGGGCTTTGTGATTGACAGCCAGGCTGTGCGAATGGGGGAAAATTGCATAAAAAGCAGGTCTCTGGGTCGGGAAAGGCAGAGTCACCACTGGAACGAAAGAACCAATGAGGAGCTGGCGGACGAGGACCCCTACCACGACTGAACCGCCCGATGAAGCCCTGCTGCAGGTCAGAATCCTCAAATTCCAACGACAGAGAAGATCCTCTAGGAATCTTCTTCCCCTGAGCTGGTGGGATCAACCAGTTTGCCCAAACTGCAAGCCAGGACTCCCTTCTCTGGTCGAATTCGCTGTACAGAGCTACAGTGGGCCAGATAGCCTGGAAGGTCGGACCCTGCTTTGGTTTTAAGGAGCGCACCTGTTATTTGTTGCTTTGCTCTGCTGCTGGTTTCTTCCCTGGGTAGTGCAGGACCCTCTAGTCTTCCTACTTCATGTCAGTCCGACAGTCGCTTCAGGAACAGTGAGCCTGCACAAACTACCAGGAAGGTCCGCCGCAGCTACAGCTTCTTCTCCATTTAAAGGTACTGTGCAAATCCGGTTGTGCGTTTCGTTCAGCCGCGGTGAAGGTGTGTGAAACCTTTCGCCATTTCGAGGGCTTGTCCTTCTCTTCTCTTTAAACTAACATTTCTGCCAACCAACTTCGTCTGGAACTTTTGGAAAAGACTTAACCGCAAACTACCCTGATCTGTGTGATCTTGAGCAAAATACTTTTGTCCTATTGACTTTGGCCCTAAGCCTATTTGATTTGATCCCATCATTGTGATTCCTCTTTCTAGATTGCCCTGCTTACTTACCTGTTGGTGCTGCTCAATTTTAGCCTAACTTTGTTTTTCCCTCCCTTTTTAAATTGCTGAAGTGCCATTTTTCTCACACTTCGTTTTGAGTTTAAACTTGTCCAAAATCTATTGGGAGTGGTGTGGTGTATTGTTAATGTAATTTTCCGACTGCTTAACTTTAGTGAAATGTTATACAACTGATAGATTTATATTCTTTTACTCAGAAACCTTGAGTCAGTGTTTGTTTGAATCATACTAATTGCTGTCCTTTGTGTAACTATTTGATACTGCTCACTTACTCTTGATATAAATCTGGCTGCTCAGCCATCGCTACCACTTTTACTATGTAGTACAGGCTTGTACCAAAGGTGAATTTGTACTGTCACCTGTAGTCTTAATTGTGTGTGGTGTTCCCAAAGGGTGCTGCATATAATTCTGCCTAACAAATGGGTACTCTGGAAGGATCAAACCCATTGCCAACAGTGCCGGTGCGTCCGTGGCAACTCTGATTTCCGGGACTGTTGCGCCCAGCAGGTCAGACCTACCGGGTGCAGAGGGCCCGGAAAGCAGAGGTGTTGTCTGGCGGTCTGGAAAGGGTGCTGGTACTTTATTACTGTCATCTTTATTTCCAGACAGGCAGACTTGTAATGAAGCCCCTTGTCATGTTGAGTTTGCTCTTCAAATCTCTCCCAGAATGTTATTATTATTATTTATTTTACTTTATATTTAAACAGGTTCCACCAACAGTCCCTGAGGAGTACACATGATCAGAACTGCAAACAAATATACAAAACAAACAATTCAAACACAAATAAGGGCCATGTACATAGCATTCAAAAAATAAAAATGGAGAAATCAGGACAAAGCAATGCACGGCCCAGACTCTTAAGTATTCCGATTCTTGACAGTAGCCGTTGGTAGATCCTCTTGTCCCACTCCAAGCATACACACACAATTCACAAGCCAAATTACAATCAGCAAAGGAAATTGGTTCTGGCAGTCATCACCCAAACATTGGCAAATCTTTGAAGGAAAAATATCGTCCACCTGCATCCTTCTTCCTCTCTCCAATGTTAACTGCTGTTATAAACTCGTATTAGGCCCCCTCAGCCCTCAATTACTTTGCTCCTCAATACTGGATCGTTGCCCACAGCTTCATCAATAAATAAGAAGGCAAAAACCGGGACCCATATATCACCCAGCCTGGATAGAGCTGGTTGCATCCCACAATACTCCTGTTCTATATCACAGCACCACGCATGATCTTTTGAGACCACCAGGCTTGACCAAAGGCTCACGATACAGCGCTTAGCCAGCAGCATACAGCAGCATACAGATGGACAGTAATTTTCTCCTCCCCTTAGAAATCCCTGGCAGCCACCCAAACTTGCAGCAGTGCATATCCTGTGGAACATCATGGTAGATCATGCTCCCTGTCAATTCAGTTATTTGATGCCAAACAATCACTAGGGAAGAGCACTCCCACAGTACATTAATGAATCCACCACTGTATTTTTTACAACTGGGGCACATCCATCACAGTAGCTATCGAATTTCATCTGGTCCACAGGGTATCGTAGGCATGATGAAGAATTTTAAATTGAATGATTTAAACTGACAGTTAATCGCCACTTTGTTTTTTTGTTTGCAGACACATATACTGCCACCTCTCATCCCCTAGGTATGAGCTAATAGCCTATGCCCACAAGGATCTACAAGCCATAACTCCCCTTGGGGCTGTGCTTAAGACCACCTGATAAATTGTGGCTACCACCTTCTTTTCCAGTATAGCATTTGCACTTGCGAGAGAAAGAATGGCCCACCAGGCTTTGAATGCCTCACGAAATCTGAAGAACTGAAACGCCAGCCCAAATGCATCTCCCAATTTCCTTCTAACTAATTCCCAGCTAACAAAATTCCCATCAGCGTAGAAGTCAATCATTGTAATTGTAATTGGTTATTTATAATGCACTTAATACTCAGAGGTTTATAAGCACGGACCTGTGTTGCTCCGCATCGTCTTGCTTCCAAGGCGAGCGTGTTGCTCCTGAACTATCCTCCCAAGACAAAACATATTATTACCCCCGAATCAGGACCACTCTCGTTTAATCCTACCATTGTTAGACACTTAATATTCCAAAACATAAGCTCTGGGGTATATGGAATCAGCACTTGCATTCTCTGGCACATCCTCTGCCATGCATGGACCATGCACGCTGCAGGGTCAAAGGAGCACCTATCATTAATCTACATAGAGATCATGGTACTCTGTAGTGAATATGAGTGGGCCAACCTTCTCTCAATCCTGACATGTAGAAATGACTGGGAACCCGGCATCCAATATGAAGCAAACAAAACCTGTGTGGCCAGATAATACAGCTCTAAATCAGGTACATTTAATTCCCCCTGTTCCCACGTACCGTTGAGTATCTCCCAATTAATTCTAGGTTCCTTCGGGCTCTACACCAGTTTCATCATCAAAAACTTCCGCTCTGCAAAGAATTGGGAGCCCGGTGACACCGGAACGTAGTGAAAGAAATACAATAATTTAGGGAGAATCACCAATTTTATTATCGCCACTTTCCCCATGAGTGAGATTGGGAGTGATAACCTTCGATCAACTTTACTCTGAAGTATCTCTAAATAATCACCATGATTGTCCCTAAGCAATTGGGATCAGTTTCTACTGCCTTGTATATCCAGATATTTTGCCGAAGTCTGTTCCCAGTGGAAGCACTCAGTGCCTTTGCGGCTTCTGAGTAGCCTTATTCAACAGGAAAAGGATCGACATAAATCTATTTAATCGCACCCCTGACACTATGCCAAAGCACTCAATCTCCTGCGAAAGAGGCTGCAAGTTGCTGCCCGGTTCTTACCATAGAGCAGAGGTCTTCACACAGGGGGCCCAACCTGATTCCAGTGGGGCGTGGGACCCCATACTGAAATGTTTTAAAAATGTATAAAAGGGAGGGGAAAAAAAGCTGGCATGGGATGGGATATGCACTTTGGTGCATATCCCATCCTACCATGTGCCCCGGCACACATGCTCAGTATGACAGGGCTAGGCTTAGGGTCAGTGGAAGTGACTGACATAGGAAATGGACTCCCTGGAAGTGCACTCTCTATCCCTTTCCAGAGAGCGTGCTTCCAGGGTGTTTGAATCTAGTCGCAGGAACGAAACAGGACAAAGCTTATACTAGGTAAGGAGAGGGGCTGTGGGGTTATTTTTGGAGCAGGCAGTGGAGTCCTGGGGTTGTTTTTGGAATGGGTGCGGGCCCTGAGGTTATTTATGGAGAGGGTGGGGGGTCTTTTTTTGGAGTGCGTGGGGAGCCCTATGGTTGTTTTGGAGTGGGTAGCGAGTCTTGGGGTTATTTTTGGAGAGGGTGGGGGGCCCTGGGACTATTCAGGGAGTGCTTTAGGGGGAGCCCAAGGACAATGAAGGGAATGGGGTAGGGAGGAGATGGGCAGGGAGAGCCTTGGGCAGGGGCGGCTCATCCATTATGGGTGAGGGGGCATCAACCCAGCGGCCCCCTTGCCCATTATGCAGGTGCTGTGGAGCCAGCCCAGCCCTGCTTTTTCAAGCTGAGTCTGCACTCTGGGGCTGGCTAAACTGTTAAAGGGAAACGCTGCTTCCCTTTGACAGTTCAGTTTCCCTTCCGCACATGCTCAATGAGCCATGCAAGGCTATAGGCATTTTGCTTCTCCAGCCTTGCATAGCTCATTGGATATGCTGGCTGGGGAAATTCATGTCTGTATGCACAAGGGATGCTCCTTCACCTCCTTGCACATACAGACAGAGCAGACTGGAGTGTGGCATTTCAGTACCCACGATTAGGCCCCTGCATGCATGTTCAGGAACCAGGAAGCTCTAGCTTTCCCCATTCCGACTCATGATGCAGGAGCTGGAGCCCTGTGGAGGAAACTTCAGGACTGGGGCAGAATGTACACTTATGCTAATTTATTTTGTATTATATATGTGTATGGATGCATGTATGCTTGTGTTATGAGTGAGTGTATGATGATGGGTGCTTGTGTGAATGATAGATTGATTTCTGTCTGAATGCTGTGTGAATGTGTGTGTGTGTGTGTGTGTGTGTGTGTGTGTTTGTGTTGGTCGGTGGCATTTAAATGCCTTTGTTGCAAAATCCCCCTACCGACCGGCCAAAATCAGCTCTCCTTCTGAGGCTTTGCAGGACCCAGGGGACAGAGATGGTATCTTTTTACTGTCATCTATCATAGATGTTGAATACAAAAATACCATGCCTGCTCCCTGGGCCCTCTAGTATCAATTGTGAACTGTTTGGCTTTTTACACATGTTTTTATAGTGTCCTCTAAAATGCAACATTATTACCCATTATTTTAACAAATTTCCCAGGGAGCACCCTCTAACCCTTCTGCATTGGTTCAGGCTCCCTCGATACGCTTGCCCATTGTGGCATATCTGGGGGAAATATTTATGCCCCTCCACTTCAAAAAGTCACCAGCCACCACTGGCCCTGGGACTGTGCTTGGAGTAGGCTGAGGGGAGCCCAGAGACTGTGGTGTGAGCAGGATGGAGGAGCCATGGGATAGTGGTGGGAGCAGGGTAGGGAGAGCCTAGGGACTTTGGTGGGAGCAGGGTGGGGAGAGCCCAGGGTCTGTGGTGGTGTGGGGAGTGCCCAGGAACTGGGCTAGGAGTGGGATGAGGGAGCTCAGAGACTGTGATGGGAGCAGGTGGGGGAGCCCAAGGACTATACTGGGAGCAGGGTGCAGCCGAGGTACATGATAGTTCATAACCATTTGGACTTACTGTCGATTTGACATGTTTGGGGGGCCCGGCTTGCCCACATTATGCTTGGGGGGGGGGGCAAAAAAGTTTGAAGACCTCTGACATAGATAATTACATCAACAGTATAGAGTGAAATCAGCTCCCGGGCCGCACCTAGAGCAAACCCCCAAAGCCCATGCAGCGTTCAAAGGCAAACCGCTAGCAAATATTAGAGGGATAGCTACCGTTCCCGGGATCAGCCTAGGGGAGAAAACAGAACCCTGTATCAGCCTGAGCGGGTTTCACAGCTAGAGCGCCAGGTCCAAAATATGGCACAGGATCTGGGTCGCATGCTGAGGGCTCAGCAGAACCCTCAGATGGGCATGCCGGCACAGAATGCCTCCAACTCTGGACCTGGTGCTCCAGAACAATGACGGGGGCAGCAGCCTGATAACCCACCGATTCCCAGGAGGAGGCACAAGGGGAAGGGGGGTGCGAAACCTTGGAGGATGCTTCCTTCCCCACACGTAAAGAGCCCCTGCAAACCCAGGAACTAGAAACAAAATCTCCTGCCCCTGAAAGTCTGCCACCCAAGGAGCAGAGAGGGGGTAGGAGAAACAAAGTACCCAAACAGACCCATTTGTGGAGGAGGTACATATCTTCCAATTTGAAGGAGAGGAATCCTCAGAGGATCCTGGAAAAAGGACATTCTCCTTCAGAGAGGGGCCACTCCTCTCAAAGAAAAATCAGTCCAAAATGATTCAAATCCAGACTGGGTAGATGTGGGGACTGAGCTATCGCCGCCCATTATCCAATCCCAGAACCAACAGCATCAAAATCCCCTGGTTCAAACCCATCCTAGTGACTGCCTCCAAGAAGGGAGGGCGGCCCAGAACCAGAACCAGGGGAACTCAAAACTTCTCCCATCTCTAGTTGCCACCTTTTTCTTTCAGATTCCCTAGACTCCCCACAGAATTATGTCCAAATCTCTTCTCTTTCAGTGTCCAAAACTAAAAAACTAACCCACCAGTTGTCCACAAATGTACATTTTCTGTGCCCCCTTGCGGAGAAGGAGGGAAGATACTATGTCCTAGTACAAATACAGGGGCAGGGTACAATTTTGGCACTGGTGGACACTGGATCCCAAGCTACCCTTCTGTCCAAAAAGGCCTTTGATGAACTGAATTCAGGAAGGTTGGAGAATTATCAAATTCCTCTCACCTCTCTTCCTGGACAACTTCTGAACTTTGATGGGAAGGAAATTCCCATTGAAGGAATGGGGATTTGGACATTAAAATTGGCGACACAAGGTGAAACACCTGGTCATAGTTGTGACTCCAGAGGGCACCACTTGTTTACTAGGGAATGTCCTCCTGCGAAGGTTGTCACCCCTAATAGATCACGTAAACAAGGTCCTCTGGACCTAGACTAGCCGACCAATAAAATTGAAACAGAGCGTCAACCATGTTAGTTTAAACGGCACATGCCACATGGTTGAACAAATATCTGACCAAGTAGAATTTCACTTCCAGAACAACCAAATTCCAGATGTGACAGTAATAGCAGTAGGACAACAGACTGGTGATGGGGGGTCCTCTCTATTTCTGAAAATCAACCATGCTTCCAGTCTAAGGTGGCATTCAACACTGGAAGGAAACACTCTGAAATTCTTTACCAATCCACAATCAGACATTCCCACTCCTACAGTCCAGAAAGATGAGAAATCAACTCAGAGCCTGGCTGATATTCAGCAAATTGGAGAGCAGTTGTTCATCCCTTTTCAGTTAAATGAAGGGAAGGACTCTGTTCTCGCCCGAGTGTGTGTGAACAACGGTAAGAGCATCATCAGCAAAGCCATGTTCCGCCAACTCCCAAAAGATCCAGCCATTCCCACATTTAGAGTGATAGACAAATGGGAAATGGATCTGGAAACACCCAATTCCAAACATCTCCTGACAAGCAGGTGTCTGCTCAAAATCTCCATAGGCAACAAGAGCATAGTTCATAATTGTTGGGTTGTGCGAGACATCACTACTGCCTTTTACTTACGCAGTGATATTCTCAATCGCTTTGCCATTAGTTTGGACTTAATAAACTTCAAAGCTTGGTCCCGATTAGCGGATAATCCCATGGGCTTTGATGATCCAGAGAAAGCATTTAGGTCAGCTCAACTGCTGCCTTATGCAGTTGAAATTCAGATTGGAGATGAAGTCACCATCCCAGAAACGACCAGACAATTCTCCCTGGAAGTGAAAGTTAAAAGAGGACAGAAATTGAAAAACCCTGATGCTTATATTCATCTATATGCTTCTCTCCAACAGCAAGGGTTGGGGGTAAACCCAACACCATTAGTCAACATAGAACATGGCACCATTCCAATAGAGGTGGATAACAGTGACATAAAAAGTATCACTCTAGTCGCAGGCACCATTATTGGAATGGCGGTTGATGACCGCCATTTTTCCATTGATTTAGGAAATTAACTGTTACGACCAATCCCCAAGGACTGTTTTGACAGTGATAGTGATGACAACACAGCACCAGACAGGATCGTTACCCGGCATGGGGGGAACTTCCTGTTTTACACTTCCTGCCCTTATGGTAAGGAAGATGTGACTTGTGACTTCAGGAGGGATGAGGTGATTTTCCAGGTCCATGAGGGCTGCCTTTCCCACCTGAAGCCATCAGTCCAAATCAGCACTTTGACCAGGGACTTCTCCACCCAGCCGGAGGAGGCTGCTTATATAGCGAAACCAGAAGTCCTTCCAGGCTTCAGGCAGATGGTTGAAGAGAGAGTCAACCTAGCTGATGCCTGTGAGACTCTGGAGCAGAAGCAAAAGTTGAAACAAGTTTTCTTGGATTTTCAAGATCTCTTTGTGGTGGACTCATATCACTGTGGTCGCATCGACATCCACACAACAACAATTCCCACGGACCCTGGCATGACTCCAGTGTTTGTGAAGCAATATCGCTTGCCTCTCGCATCAATGGAGTCCCTTACTGAAATAATTAAGAACCATGAGTCCCGTGGGATAATCCGTCCAGTCCACAGCACCTTAAATAATCCGGTGCTGGGGATATTGAAGCCAAACGGCCAGTGGAGAATCTGCGCCGACCTTAGGGAGCTCAACAAACGGGTCCATACTTCCCGATGCCCACTTCCCTACATTGACCAAGGGTTGGCCCAGATCCAGGGGTCACAGGTATTCACTGCAATAGACCTGACCAATGGATACTGGACGGTACCTGTCAGAAGGGAGGACCAATACAGGCTGGTTTTTACCTTTGGGGGCCAGCAGTACACATGGACCCGGACTCCCTTCGGATACATCAACTCCGGCAATGAGTTCAATATTTTTCTACATAAGGCCATGCCCAACCTGGGTGAGAAGGGTAACACCACAACTCTGTGGAAACTAAGGAGCCTCCTTGGACTGACAAATTATAGTAGGAAGTTCATTGAGGGCTACGCAGAGATCACCAGACCCTTGATTAATATTTTGAAGGGGCAGGTCAAGTGGGAATGGGGTCCAGAACAAGCAGAGGCAGTAAGACAATTCAAAAGAAACCTCTCACAAGCGCCTTGGCTAGGTTACCCTGTCAGAAACAAGGAGTTCTTCTTGGAGACAGGGTTCTCTAATACATGCTTGATTGCAGTATTATACCAAAATTAGGACAATGTCAATAAAGTAATCTCCTATGTGAGTAAAACTTTATCCTCTGTGGAGGAAAAATTCAACGATTGTGAGAAGGCACTCCTGGCAACGGTGTGGGCATTGAAGAATTACCGCCCGTTTATCCAGGGGGAACACATCATAGTGGAGACGCCACACCAGCCTCTGCAATATCTCCAAAGTGACAGAATCCGGGCTGGAAATGTGAGTAATTCCCGAATTACTTCCTAGATTCTGTCAATGCAAGGCTTTCATGTGGAGGTCAGATATGGCCAAAACAAGAAGAGTCCCCTCACGCACGGTCTGGCTGACTTGCTTGATTGTGCCAGAGAAAACTGTCTCGAGGACAAAAGTCTAAAAATCAAGGACAACATGGAGGCATACCTCAATTCCCCACACAAAGTCTTTGAAGAAGACAAGTGTGAGGGTATGCCCACTGTCTATGTGGATGGATATTCTTACCAGGTTGACAACAACGGGGAAAAAGAACTTGTGGCCGGCGTGGGGAATGCATGGGTGAATGAGACCCCCAGAACCCTCTGCTGGGTACAAGATTGGTCCCCGAAGTAGTCAAGTGGCAGAGTTGATGGCTGTGCATCAAGCCATCCTCACTGCTGTCCAACATCAATTCCACGAACTGGTCATAATCACTGATTCCGATTATGTACGGAACGGGTTCGTGGGGCACCTGGTTAACTGGAAGACGAGAGGCATGTTATGTGCTAAAATCAAACCATTGAAACATGGGAAATTAATTCAAAACATTGATGATCTGGTCACCTCGAATGGGATGACAATCTACTGGAAAAAGATCAAGGGTCATTCCAAAGTAGAGGGACCAGACAAAACTGGAAATGACTTAGCTGATCAGCTGGCCAAAACCGGAGCCATCCAAGGGGATCTAATTTAGATCGAGTCCCTGTTGGGGGAAATCCAGGTCACTGCTATCACCAGGTCCCAGACAAATGCTCACAATGATCTCGCAACTGCACAATGGAGTAAGTAGACCCCAGATGCTGATTTGATTATGGCTCAAAAAGGGCATCCAATAATTGGTAAGTTTTATCAGCACAATGAGGACCCTGAGAACTTTCCCCTGACGGATAACGATTACATTGGGAAAGAGGACCTCAGAGTGTTGATGAAATTTCCAAAAATGTTCAGAATCCAAGATGGTTTGTTGGTAAGGAAATCTCTAACCGGCCATGATCAGAGGGTGGTTCCTACCTCATTCCGAAGCCTGATGTTAAGTCACGTCCATGATGCGGCCACAGCTGGTGACAGGGGGTTTCATACAACACTTGAAATCTTAAGAGAGGTTGCATACTGGCCACACATGGGGCAGGACCTCGACCAATACTTGAAGGGGTGCCTTGTGTGTGCATAATTTCAGCCAACATCCCTCACACACTGTGCGCCTTTCCAAAAGAGGGGGATGACACTGCCATGGTCAGATTTGCAAGTCGACTTTATCGGGCCTGTGATACACTCCTATAGGGGGAACAAACACATGTTGACCGTGACATGCTTGTTTACTAAATGGGTGGAATGTCTCCCGGCCCCAAACTGCAAGGCAGAAACAGCAGCTGCCCTGATGATCAACCACATCTTTTCACGTTTTGGACTACCCCAAAGGATTGAGTCAGACAGAGGTAGCCATTTCACCAGCGAAGTTATGACAAAGATGTGGGAGATACTTGGGGTTAAAAGGAAGCTACATATTGCTTACCGGACAGCCTCTAGTGGTGCAGTAGAAAGATATAATAGAACAATTGTGAGCATATTAAAAAAGTTTGTGGCAGATTCTGGGCCAAGTTCGGATATTCGATTACCTCTTGTCCTAATGGCCATCAGATCTACCCCTTCATCTGCAACTAAAATGTCACTGTTTGAGCTGATGACTGGACAAGGATGGAGCTTCCCCAGCATCTTCTCTACAGAACTCAAGAGCAGACCTTGATCAATGCCTCCACAACTCATGAGTATGTTGAAAATCTAAGAAAACACCTTCAAAATGCTTTTGCCTATGCTCAGCGAAATCTAGAAACATCAGCCGACAGCATGAAGACCCACTATGACTTAAAGACTACCAGAAAAGAATACAATCTATGAGACCAGGTCTACTTATACAATTTCCAAAGGAACCAGGCTAAACAGCGAAAATGTCTACCTACCTGGAGGGGTCCTTTTGAAATTGTAGACAAAATCTCACCAGTCCCCTACAAGATCCGCATCTCCAAAGACAGTTTGGAGGAAGGGGAAGATAAGTGGGTCCACATTAATCAACTAAAGTGTTGCCATCCTAGGCACACTCTGCAGCAACTGGAGGTTTCTTCTGGAACCCCAGAGGGGGCCACTCCAGATCCATAAAATTCCAACTCTAAAATACTCCAGATATAGCCTATAAAATACAATAATATAAATGTGTCCTGATTTCTCAAAATGTATATGTCCGCCCCACTACATTAATAGTAGTGGGGAAATGTCTAAAAATATGTTTTTTGCTTTGTCATCCTAGGAGAGAGATAATCCATGGAGACAGAAAGCAAGGAGGATTACCCGGGGACCGGGAGCAAAGATCTGAGGGGCCCGGAGTATCACTCAATACTCACATCAGGATTGGCGAGGAGATATGATCGATCCACCCCTGATGGAGGAAAAGATGCTGAACTTGCCATTTGTGGAATCAGGAGAGATGAGGCTGACATCCCAGTCTTGTGAGTTTCCATTGATGTTTCAACCCACTGGTGCAGGCCCTGCAACATTACTGTGCATTGCTAGCAGCAGAAACCTCAGAAATGGCCACTGTAAAGCATGCTGCTCTCTAAAAATCACCCAAAATTGCACAGTAAAAATCTGAAAAATAGGCCCCCATCCACTTTTGCCTATCTCAGTGAACACAGGAGACCACTGCCAAAACCCACCATGGGCTACCCACAAAGTAGCCTGAAAACACTTGAAAAGCAATGCTGATTGCCAAAAGAAACACAGAGCTGTTTGGAAATCCATTTGTCTTGGTTATCAAAGTTGCAAAAATCATGACTCACAAACCACCCAAAAGATCCAACCTCCTTGTTGGGTGTTCCACATCATGCTACTGCAAGAATCCCCATAAATGCAATGTCAGCAAGAATCATATGTTTATCAGAACAAAATCCACTTTTAAAGATACTTGATGGAAAGAAATCTGTCAAAAATGGGTGCAGTACCGTTACTCGCCTCCGACAGGCATTGGCGATCTCTAAATCTGACAAGAGAAACTTGCGTTTTCAAAGTTAAATGTGTTAAAGAAGGGATTTCCATCAAATGCATATAGAGTGGCACACATTGATTTGATGTTGAAAAAGAATGGAATTAAAGATACGTTTGCTTATTTTAAATGTATAAATGTAATGTTTTCACAAGGAACTATGTTACAATTGACCATAAGGTAACCTGATTTAGCTAAAACTCACAAGAGTCTTTCATTCCCTGAGAATCTCCCACCTTGTTCATTCCCACCAAAAGGAGAGGATTTCACATTGGCATGTTAATCAGAAGCGGAGGAGATTTCCTCTGCTGCCCTGAGCAAGAAACAATGGGTTCCTTGAACTGCATAGAAAATGCTAATTCGGGTGTGACTGACAACAACAGCTCTGGCAGGAAGGCAAGCCATGTGACTCTCTGACACAGCCCAGCTTTGGAGGTGGGCCAGACTGAAAATGTGGATTGAAGTTGGAGTAAATGTATGTTTTAGAAAAATGCTCATAGTAAATTGTACTGAACTGACAAGAATATGAAAATTAGAGATTGTTAAATGAAAAATTAGCTCACGGTTTAAGACCAATCTAGAATCTGTGCAATGTGCTGAGACTGATCCCCGGAAATATTCATATTCCAGACATTCTGTTTATGTTAGGAACATGGACAATTACAGGAATATGCCCAGATGGGATGTGTATGCATGTATAAAAATTGGTGCAGAACTAACACTGAGAACCCACCAAAAGTGTGAAAAAGTTGTCATTTATGAACCAGAGCTTGTAGGAAAATGAGAGTTGAACAGAAATGTACCTTAGGCAATCTGTCATGTAATTATGTATTATTAACAAGTTGTGCATCTTGTAAATATGTTTTTTGGAGAAAATAGATTTCCAAAGTAAAAGCAAAGGGGAGGGATTTCCTTTGGACCATAAACACAGTGTCACTCTGACACATATGACACACTGCTCCTGTCTCAAATCAGGAGAGGGGAAATTCTCTGACCTATCAGATCCTTAGAGGGTTGGGCATAGATAATGAGCCTTCCCACCCACTTTGGAAATGGATAAATAGGAACTGTTGAGGACCCAGAAAGACACACACTTTTCCCTCATCAACTGATTTCTTCGCAAAGCACCCTGCAGGAAGATCCAGGCTCCAGACATAGATCCAGAAACCAGACTCTAGAACTTTTAATCAGAGAAGCCTAATCCCACAAGCTGAACTCTTCTTAGCTGGCCTTCAGAATCTTAAGCAAGCTGATTCTAACCCCTAAACTTTCAAGGGGCATCACAAAGTCCAACAGCCTGGCTGAGCTGTTTTGCTGTTCTAGCTAAGAACCTCATGCTAGAACCAAGATCCAGACCCATAGAGCAGAGCTGTACCCAGAACCAACCCGTCAGATCCAGTACAAGAGGCCGCGCAGACCAGAGGGCCTTGCTGAGAGCAGAACCCAGTGCCTGAGACCTGTCCGGTGGCAAGAGAATCCCAGCCAAACCCTTGACCAGATCTTTGACGGGCCCATTCCGTTCCAAAGCCATAGGAGTGAGTCTTTAGTCTAGAACTGTCCATAGTAACCTCTTAGTTTTAAGTAACCCAATCCAACCATTACAACCTGTCCATAACTGCATTATTGAATCTCCTTTGTCTATTCTAAATTCCTCTCTCCTCCACATAATCCTTGATAATTGTAGTGATAATCATCTTGGCGCTAATATATATTTTCTGGAGAAAGGCAATCGTCTCGTGCAGACAGAAACCACCCAGAGGCGCCTCTGGATAGATGACTGGGATGTCGTGTAGTTTGTGGCTCCATAGACTCTTTAGTGTTAAGAAATCTTGTTCCAAATCTTCAACAGCGCATCTTTCATTTTGAAATCTTGACTCTTTTGAGACAAATCTACCTTGACTAAAACCTCTGTAACTTTTGAACCATACGTCCTAGAAACACAATTTAAATGTAATTTTGAAGCTAACATCCTCAGCTTATAGTTTTTCCATAATCGCGTTTCCCGCATGCGGAAAAGTTGCCGCGATTTGCAATTTGGCTCAATTTCATTCTATAGAAAATAGTTATTTCTTGCTTTCAAATTCAGAATTTCGTTTTCCATCTTCTATTCATTCTATAATCATTGCTAGTGTTGGCCTGAACCAATCCAAAGCAACTCTCACTTGTTCTGAATCTCATTTAGCGAATTAAAATCATTTTTAGCATTTTTCCCATTCATTGCAAACCACAATTAACAGCAACTGACCTGTTTTAAAACCATACCTGTTCTCTCAAAGCTTGCTGGTGGATTTGGTATTGCACTGCATTGTTGATCGTATTCCTGATACCTGTGTGCCCTCATTCCATCTATTCATATTGCATATTGGGGGGAGTGAATAACAACAGGGGGAAAGAGTGATCATATTGTCTTCTGATTGAAGTCATATCAAGTTTTATTTCTGTGTTGCATTTCTTCCTATCATTGCATTCTCTTGAACCCATACAAAGCATTCTCTGCTACACTATTCTTCCTATTCCTACTCCTAATTCATTAAAGAGATTGTTGTTATTCTAATATTACCCATTGCTGATCATTGTTATTCATATTCATAAGTGTGATATTCAGATATTATTCATATTCATAAAAGTGTAATCTATATATTGTTCAATTCTTCAAATAAATCTTTTAATTTTTAATTTAAATCTTTTAATTTGCAAAACAAACCTATTTCTTGGTTCAGTAAGACCGGGGGGATTCAAAGAGAGGGCCGTTATATAAGGGTACATCATCCAGAATTAAAAGAACTTTGACATAAAAATATATAAATAAGGGTTTCCATTGGGCATCCCATACTAGGCATTGACTTAGTTGGAGTGCTGGATTGAAATCACTTGCACCCCTTGCACCCCTTAAGAGGAAGTGGGACCTTCTACTGCCATGTCTTCTCTTTGCTTATAGAGAAGTCCCTCAGGAGGGAGTTGGATACAGTCCCTTTGAACTTCTCTATGGCCATCCAGTCAGAGACTCATTGGCCCTGATTAAGGAGGGGTTGGAGGGTGCTCCATCCCCCAAGCCAGTCAGAGTGACTGACTATGTGATTGGTCTCCGGCGGAGAATGTCACACATGATGGCAGAAGCTAGTGATTACTTAAAAGCAGGTCAGGCTCTGGTCAAACATTGGCATGACCAGAAGGCCAGCATGGTTGAGTTTACTCAAGACCAGCTTGTATTAGTTATGGTGCCAACAAGGCAGGGGGCATTGCGGGACAAATGGATAGGACCCTTCAAGGTTGTGGGCAAACTTGGAGAGGTGAACTAGTTGGTGGACTTAGGCAGACCTAAGGAGGCTCTAGAAGTCTTTCACACCAACCGTTTAAAAGCTAATGTCTCGAGACCAGAAGTGGGATATTTGCTTCTAGACACAGCTCAAGAGGAAGAGGAAAGTGAACCTCTACCTGACCTCCTCAGAGGCCATCCTTTGGATGAGAAAATAGAAGGAGTCAATCTCTCTTCTCAGGTGACATCTGAGCAACAGGAGGAGTGAAAAGTTCTGTTAAATCAGTTTGCCTCCCTGATTTCACTTTCACCAGGCTTGACCCCTTGGGGCCAGCATGATATTCTCACTGGTGACTGTCTACCTGTAAAAAGCAGCGGTTAAAAAATGTCAGAAGATATAAGATCCCACATCAAAGGAGAGGTTAACAAGATGCTTGATCTTGGGGTTATACAGCCCTCTACAAGTCCATGGTCTAGTCCAGTTGTTCTAGTACTAAAGGCAGGATCCAAGCTGTTGAGATTCGTGGACTTTAGAGCTCTAAATGCAGTCACTAAGACTGATGCCCATCCTTTGCCAAGGACAGTTAAACTGGTGGATAGACTTGGTTCAGCCAAGTACCTCAGTACATTTGATCTGATGTCAGACTATTGGCAAATAGCCCTGGAAAACCATGCCAAGGAGAAAACTGCATTCTCAAACCCCAGCAGGCCTCTCCCATTTTAAGGTTATGCCTTTTGGATTAAAGAATGCACCTGCTACATTCCAAAGGATGGTCAATCAAGTTCTGAATGGGAAAGAGGACTTCTGCATGGCATACTTGGATGACATTGCAGTGTTCGGCCATACATGGAAAGAACATATTTATCACTTAGGATATGTTTTGCAGGCTCTTTAGCAGGCCCATCTGACCATAAAAGCAAGCAAATGTAAAATTGGCCAGAGCAAAGTGGTCTACCTTGGTCATGAGGTAGGAGGAGGTTAAATAAGGCCATTGCTTAGCAAAGTACAAGCTGTACAAGACTGGGCCACCCCTACATACTGAAACCCAAGTGAGAGCTTTCCTATGTCTCATTGGGTACTACAGGAATTTCAGAGAGAACTATGGGACCATAGCGTCTCCCTTGAATGTGATCTCCTCTCCAAAATTCCCTAATAAGATTAGATGGAATGAGGAGTGCACTCAAGCCTTTGAAAACCTGAAGAAAGCCCTTTGTCAAGCTCCAATCCTAAGAGCTCCTGATTATCAACAACCCTCCATTGTGCAGACAGATGCATCCAATACAGGTATAGGTGCAGTCCTTAGTCAACTGGATGAGAAAGGTAGAGAGCACCAATTTGCTTCATCAGTAGGAAACTGAAGGAACCAAAAACAAGGTGGGCAACCATAGAGCGTGAATGTTTTGCCATTGTGTGGTGTCTGAGGACGTTTAGAAAATACTTGTATGGATCTACTTTTGTGATTCAGACAGACCACCAACCCTTGAGATGGTTAATGCAAATGAAAGTGGAGAACCCAAAACTTCTGAGGTGGTCAATCTGCATGCAAGGGTTTGATTTCACCATTGAGCACAGGGCAGGATGTCACCACCAAAATGCTGATGGTCTCTCTAGGATGTTTTTAACTGACCAGAGGTAGAGATTTATCCAGGAGTGGTTTAAATCCTCCTGTCCCTTAGTCTCGGGGGGTGGGGGGAGTGTTAGGGAGAATTCTCAAGAATGGCTAATTTCCCTTACCTACTGAGTCCCTCAGCAGCTTTGCTGGATTTCTAGGATGTATTTCTTTCACCGGGTAATGTTTTAGGCTATCTTGGTAGCCTTGAACTATCCCGCTAGACTATATATGTTTTATTACGGTTCTGGCCGGGTTTATTCACCATTTCTTTTTGTAAAAGTCTTTCTCGTGTTTTACTCTGTGTGCCAAACCAGGTTTGATTCCTTTGTTCACCGTCTTTTCATGGGCTTTTACGCAGAAGCCCTCCTTAGGCACCTGTATGTCTGGGGGGGACAGGATGTGAGGGAGGGGTTTAGGACTCCCTGCACTGGCTCTCCTTGGAGACCCATGTCACACTCTGAAATGATAGGCTGTGGTGACTTTCCCAGCGGGCTTTGTGATTGACAGCCAGGCTGTGCGAATGGGGGAAAATTGCATAAAAAGCAGCTCTCTGGGTCGGGAAAGGCAGAGTCACCACTGGAACGAAAGAACCAATGAGGAGCTGGCGGACGAGGACCCCTACCACGACTGAACCGCCCGATGAAGCCCTGCTGCAGGTCAGAATCCTCAAATTCCAACGACAGAGAAGATCCTCTAGGAATCTTCTTCCCCTGAGCTGGTGGGATCAACCAGTTTGCCCAAACTGCAAGCCAGGACTCCCTTCTCTGGTCGAATTCGCTGTACAGAGCTACAGTGGGCCAGATAGCCTGGAAGGTCGGACCCTGCTTTGGTTTTAAGGAGCGCACCTGTTATTTGTTGCTTTGCTCTGCTGCTGGTTTCTTCCCTGGGTAGTGCAGGACCCTCTAGTCTTCCTACTTCATGTCAGTCCGACAGTCGCTTCAGGAACCGTGAGCCTGCACAAACTACCAGGAAGGTCCGCCGCAGCTACAGCTTCTTCTCCATTTAAAGGTACTGTGCAAATCCGGTTGTGCGTTTCGTTCAGCCGCGGTGAAGGTGTGTGAAACCTTTCGCCATTTCGAGGGCTTGTCCTTCTCTTCTCTTTAAACTAACATTTCTGCCAACCAACTTCGTCTGGAACTTTTGGAAAAGACTTAACCACAAACTACCCTGATCTGTGTGATCTTGAGCAAAATACTTTTGTCCTATTGACTTTGGCCCTAAGCCTATTTGATTTGATCCCATCATTGTGATTCCTCTTTCTAGATTGCCCTGCTTACTTACCTGTTGGTGCTGCTCAATTTTAGCCTAACTTTGTTTTTCCCTCCCTTTTTAAATTGCTGAAGTGCCATTTTTCTCACACTTCGTTTTGAGTTTAAACTTGTCCAAAATCTATTGGGAGTGGTGTGGTGTATTGTTAATGTAATTTTCCGACTGCTTAACTTTAGTGAAATGTTATACAACTGATAGATTTATATTCTTTTACTCAGAAACCTTGAGTCAGTGTTTGTTTGAATCATACTAATTGCTGTCCTTTGTGTAACTATTTGATACTGCTCACTTACTCTTGATATAAATCTGGCTGCTCAGCCATCGCTACCACTTTTACTATGTAGTACAGGCTTGTACCAAAGGTGAATTTGTACTGTCACCTGTAGTCTTAATTGTGTGTGGTGTTCCCAAAGGGTGCTGCATATAATTCTGCCTAACAAATGGGTACTCTGGAAGGATCAAACCCATTGCCAACAGTGCCGGTGCGTCCGTGGCAACTCTGATTTCCGGGACTGTTGCGCCCAGCAGGTCAGACCTACCGGGTGCAGAGGGCCCGGAAAGCAGAGTTGTTGTCTGGCGGTCTGGAAAGGGTGCTGGTACTTTATTACTGTCATCTTTATTTCCAGACAGGCAGACTTGTAATGAAGCCCCTTGTCATGTTGAGTTTGCTCTTCAAATCTCTCCCAGAATGTTATTATTATTATTTATTTTACTTTATATTTAAACAGGTTCCACCAACAGTCCCTGAGGAGTACACATGATCAGAACTGCAAACAAATATACAAAACAAACAATTCAAACACAAATAAGGGCCATGTACATAGCATTCAAAAAATAAAAATGGAGAAATCAGGACAAAGCAATGCACGGCCCAGACTCTTAAGTATTTCGATTCTTGACAGTAGCCGTTGGTAGATCCTCTTGTCCCACTCCAAGCATACACACACAATTCACAAGCCACATTACAATCAGCAAAGGAAATTGGTTCTGGCAGTCATCACCCAAACATTGGCAAATCTTTGAAGGAAAAATATCGTCCACCTGCATCCTTCTTCCTCTCTCCAATGTTAACTGCTGTTATAAACTCGTATTAGGCCCCCTCAGCCCTCAATTACTTTGCTCCTCAATACTGGATCGTTGCCCACAGCTTCATCAATAAATAAGAAGGCAAAAACCAGGACCCATATATCACCCAGCCTGGATAGAGCTGGTTGCATCCCACAATACTCCTGTTCTATATCACAGCACCACGCATGATCTTTTGAGACCACCAGGCTTGACCAAAGGCTCACGATACAGCGCTTAGCCAGCAGCATACAGCAGCATACAGATGGACAGTCATTTTCTCCTCCCCTTAGAAATCCCTGGCAGCCACCCAAACTTGCAGCAGTGCATATCCTGTGGAACATCATGGTAGATCATGCTCCCTGTCAATTCAGTTATTTGATGCCAAACAATCACTAGGGAAGAGCACTCCCACAGTACATTAATGAATCCACCACTGTATTTTTTACAACTGGGGCACATCCATCACAGTAGCTATCGAATTTCATCTGGTCCACAGGGTATCGTAGGCATGATGAAGAATTTTAAATTGAATGATTTAAACTGACAGTTAATCGCCACTTTGTTTTTTTGTTTGCAGACACATATACTGCCACCTCTCATCCCCTAGGTATGAGCTAATAGCCTATGCCCACAAGGATCTACAAGCCATAACTCCCCTTGGGGCTGTGCTTAAGACCATCTGATAAATTGTGGCTACCACCTTCTTTTCCAGTATAGCATTTGCACTTGTGAGAGAAAGAATGGCCCACCAGGCTTTGAATGCCTCACGAAATCTGAAGAACTGAAACGCCAGCCCAAATGCATCTCCCAATTTCCTTCTAACTAATTCCCAGCTAACAAAATTCCCATCAGCGTAGAAGTCAATCATTGTAATTGTAATTGGTTATTTATAATGCACTTAATACTCAGAGGTTTATAAGCACGGACCTGTGTTGCTCCGCATCGTCTTGCTTCCAAGGCGAGCGTGTTGCTCCTGAACTATCCTCCCAAGACAAAACATATTATTACCCCCGAATCAGGACCACTCTCGTTTAATCCTACCATTGTTAGACACTGAATATTCCAAAACATAAGCTCTGGGGTATATGGAATCAGCACTTGCATTCTCTGGCACATCCTCTGCCATGCATGGACCATGCACGCTGCAGGGTCAAAGGAGCACCTATCATTAATCTACATAGAGATCATGGTACTCTGTAGTGAATATGAGTGGGCCAACCTTCTCTCAATCCTGACATGTAGAAATGACTGGGAACCCGGCATCCAATATGAAGCAAACAAAACTTGTGTGGCCAGATAATACAGCTCTAAATCAGGTACATTTAATTCCCCCTGTTCCCACGTACCGTTGAGTATCTCCCAATTAATTCTAGGTTCCTTCGGGCTCTACACCAGTTTCATCATCAAAAACTTCCGCTCTGCAAAGAATTGGGAGCCCGGTGACACCGGAACGTAGTGAAAGAAATACAATAATTTAGGGAGAATCACCAATTTTATTATCGCCACTTTCCCCATGAGTGAGATTGGGAGTGATAACCTTCGATCAACTTTACTCTGAAGTATCTCTAAATAATCACCATGATTGTCCCTAAGCAATTGGGATCAGTTTCTACTGCCTTGTATATCCAGATATTTTGCCGAAGTCTGTTCCCAGTGGAAGCACTCAGTGCCTTTGCGGCTTCTGAGTAGCCTTATTCAACAGGAAAAGGATCGACATAAATCTATTTAATCGCACCCCTGACACTATGCCAAAGCACTCAATCTCCTGCGAAAGAGGCTGCAAGTTGCTGCCCGGTTCTTACCATAGAGCAGAGGTCTTCACACAGGGGGCCCAACCTGATTCCAGTGGGGCGTGGGACCCCATACTGAAATGTTTTAAAAATGTATAAAAGGGAGGGGAAAAAAAGCTGGCATGGGATGGGATATGCACTTTGGTGCATATCCCATCCTACCATGTGCCCCGGCACACATGCTCAGTATGACAGGGCTAGGCTTAGGGTCAGTGGAAGTGACTGACATAGGAAATGGACTCCCTGGAAGTGCGCTCTCTATCCCTTTCCAGAGAGCGTGCTTCCAGGGTGTTTGAATCTAGTCGCAGGAACGAAACAGGACAAAGCTTATACTAGGTAAGGAGAGGGGCTGTGGGGTTATTTTTGGAGCAGGCAGTGGAGTCCTGGGGTTGTTTTTGGAATGGGTGCGGGCCCTGAGGTTATTTATGGAGAGGGTGGGGGGTCTTTTTTTGGAGTGCGTGGGGAGCCCTATGGTTGTTTTGGAGTGGGTAGCGAGTCTTGGGGTTATTTTTGGAGAGGGTGGGGGGCCCTGGGACTATTCAGGGAGTGCTTTAGGGGGAGCCCAAGGACAATGAAGGGAATGGGGTAGGGAGGAGATGGGCAGGGAGAGCCTTGGGCAGGGGCGGCTCGTCCATTATGGGTGAGGGGGCATCAACCCAGCGGCCCCCTTGCCCATTATGCAGGTGCTGTGGAGCCAGCCCAGCCCTGCTTTTTCAAGCTGAGTCTGCACTCTGGGGCTGGCTAAACTGTTAAAGGGAAACGCTGCTTCCCTTTGACAGTTCAGTTTCCCTTCCGCACATGCTCAATGAGCCATGCAAGGCTATAGGCATTTTGCTTCTCCAGCCTTGCATAGCTCATTGGATATGCTGGCTGGGGAAATTCATGTCTGTATGCGCAAGGGATGCTCCTTCACCTCCTTGCACATACAGACAGAGCAGACTGGAGTGTGGCATTTCAGTACCCACGATTAGGCCCCTGCATGCATGTTCAGGAACCAGGAAGCTCTAGCTTTCCCCATTCCGACTCATGATGCAGGAGCTGGAGCCCTGTGGAGGAAACTTCAGGACTGGAGCAGAATGTACACTTATGCTAATTTATTTTGTATTATATATGTGTATGGATGCATGTATGCTTGTGTTATGAGTGAGTGTATGATGATGGGTGCTTGTGTGAATGATAGATTGATTTCTGTCTGAATGCTGTGTGAATGTGTGTGTGTGTGTGTGTGTGTGTGTGTGTGTTTGTGTTGGTCGGTGGCATTTAAATGCCTTTGTTGCAAAATCCCCCTACCGACCGGCCAAAATCAGCTCTCCTTCTGAGGCTTTGCAGGACCCAGGGGACAGAGATGGTATCTTTTTACTGTCATCTATCATAGATGTTGAATACAAAAATACCATGCCTGCTCCCTGGGCCCTCTAGTATCAATTGTGAACTGTTTGGCTTTTTACACATGTTTTTATAGTGTCCTCTAAAATGCAACATTATTACCCATTATTTTAACAAATTTCCCAGGGAGCACCCTCTAACCCTTCTGCATTGGTTCAGGCTCCCTCGATACGCTTGCCCATTGTGGCATATCTGGGGGAAATATTTATGCCCCTCCACTTCAAAAAGTCACCAGCCACCACTGGCCCTGGGACTGTGCTTGGAGTAGGCTGAGGGGAGCCCAGAGACTGTGGTGTGAGCAGGATGGAGGAGCCATGGGATAGTGGTGGGAGCAGGGTAGGGAGAGCCTAGGGACTTTGGTGGGAGCAGGGTGGGGAGAGCCCAGGGTCTGTGGTGGTGTGGGGAGTGCCCAGGAACTGGGCTAGGAGTGGGATGAGGGAGCTCAGAGACTGTGATGGGAGCAGGTGGGGGAGCCCAAGGACTATACTGGGAGCAGGGTGCAGCCGAGGTACATGATAGTTCATAACCATTTGGACTTACTGTCGATTTGACATGTTTGGGGGGCCCGGCTTGCCCACATTATGCTTGGGGGGGGGCAAAAAAGTTTGAAGACCTCTGACATAGATAATTACATCAACAGTATAGAGTGAAATCAGCTCCCGGGCCGCACCTAGAGCAAACCCCCAAAGCCCATGCAGCGTTCAAAGGCAAACCGCTAGCAAATATCAGAGGGAACAATGGGTATCCCTGATGAGTCCTCCGTCCCAACACAAAAGCTGCCGAATGTGTACCAAAAAGATGAAACCTCGTGGACACCCCTGTGTATAGGACTTTAACACATTGTAGATAGTACACCAGCACCCAGCCCTTTCGAGCACTGTAAACTGAAATTCCCAGGCAACAGAATCAAACACCTTCTTCATGTCTAGAAGGGCCCCCATTGCCTGCACATAAGGGGTCAATCTGGTAAGGACAGGAAACAGCCTCTGTAAATTCAGAGCAGTGGAATTGCCCGATATGAAGTCAGCTTGATCCGAATGCACTATGGACGGAAGAAAGGGAAGAAGCTTACCAGCCAGGATTTTAGAGAATAGGTTCGTATACCTAGCGCCAACATATACATATATAACTCATATATACATATGGATTGAATAAAGAATGAAGTTTCCACTATGTATATAGCAGTCTTGAAAAACGAGAAAGGCCTTGAATTCAGTGTCGCAGTTACAAAAGCAATTATATTAAACAGAATACATTTCAGCTAAGGAGTTGGATGAGCCAAAGAGCCATGGTCTTATCAAAACTGAAATTGGCTGACATTAGATACAATTAACGTGAAAGACACTAATTGACACTGTAACATTGAGGTGATGATGGAGTGTCCTTTTAATTGGTGGGAAGCTGGTATTGAGACAAGCTCACCCGCACCTGGTTGTTCAGTCTGCATGCTGCTCACGTAGGTGGAAAGTTATTGACGGGGGTTAGTAGCCAACCAATTGTAAAGCGGGTCCTATAGTTGTGTAGCCAATGGGACGTTGTACATTTAGTGACGTTCATAGTGGCAATATAGAAGGGAGGGCTTAGATGCCCCACCTGTTGTTATTATCCAATTATTTCTCTCTGTTACTCTATATAAATATTAGACCTATATTTAGTAGTTCACTTAGAGCCAATCCCGTTTTCCGATTCCGATCCTCAGTAGTGACAAATTTGGTCTATAAAAAATGTGTTTTGAGTTGAAAGTTGAGAGTTTGTATTACAGAGCAGAGATGATGTTCGTTGTACTCCCTTTTTACTTACTTACATTAAAACAGACAAACATTTTGCCAAGCTATTCGTGTCGTCTGAATTATTGATGGTTGATTAAAATCTGCATCCCCATCCATCTCAAGGGTATTGCTACTCATCGTAAAGGGCTGGAAATCTCTTGTTAACATTCACACCATGTACATAATTCAACAATATGCCTCCATTAAAAAGCATGCAAAGCTATACATGTGCATGACAAATCTCTCTAAATCAGCAATCCAAAAGCACATCACATCCCCACATCTACAATAGAACACCAATGTTCAACGAGTATGAATGCAACATCCATCAAACATAAGGAGCATGAACACATTTTCCACAGCGAATATCAGAGTAACAGCATGACACACACAGTGAGGACCCAACCTACATGACAGCCCTAGAACAAATGCAATTGGAGAACATGTCAAAAGTACATTTTCACATGGATTAAGAGACTGCAAGCAGCGTGGTATGTAGAGCATCAAAACCTGTATTGAAAATATTTACACTAAAATGTGTGGATGGGTAAAAATGTCCATGGATAAAAAAATAAAATACTAAATCCACATTGAAACCTAACATTATAAAATTATGTTCACTGGCAGAGGGCTAGTCTGTTGTGATGTTGGCTAGGACCTTGACCACGGCCAATTCTCCTTCCCCATCCTCAGCCTGTAGGCGGGCGGCTGTTTATGCCTGGAGGACTTGTAGGTTATCCAACAGGTGTAACTTCGCCTCCACTGCTGCCCCATAAGATTCCCCCAGGATGTCAGCCCACCTCCTTGTAACCCTATCCTCCATCTCAGCCCTGGCCTTCCTAATCGGTTCATCCCTTTACCGCTGCCTCTCCACCTCCTGATGAATTGCACATCATGCCTTGCATGACACCAGCGTCTGGAACCGCAGTTGCTCCCCCTGCCTCATATCTGCCTGCAGTTGGCCGCTGTGCCTCACCTGGGTGGCAATTCTGGCCAGAGTATGCCTCCTCACCACTGCCATTTGCTGCTACCTGGAAGTGTCAGGCCTCTGACTGGAGCCCCTCCCCACTCCTGACTGGACGACACTTGTCGGGGCAGTGCAGCACCTGGACTGCCCTGATGTGCCTGCATTTTCTCCATTTCCTGTTCATTTGTGGGTGCTTGGGCAGGCCCAGTGACCACCTCATGTGCCATCGTAGTGCCTTCCACCTCAGGCAGGGATGCAGGCACAACCAGACTAGGCGGTGGTGTTGGGACGGCTGCACAGGGAGCTGTGGCGGTAGGTGGCATGGAAGCGTGACTGAAAGATGATTGTGCCAGAGAGGAAGAAGTGGAGGAGGGGGACCATTGCACTGGCAAGCCCCTAGAGACCATCCAAGAGCAGTACAGTCACTAATTGGGCCAGGAAGACACTCATATCCTCATGATGACTTACAAAATCCATGCAAGAGTCATGTAAAGTATCACAAATTGGCCTCGCGATCCCTGCCATCAGGGGCTGCACCACAACTTGGATGGCCTCATTGGCTGCAAGTGGGAGAACGGTCTGGGTGGAGGCATCATGGAAGGTGGTCTCTACACATCCTCATGTCTCTGGGCCTGGGGTTGCATCCTAAACACACACCCCTTGATGCCTTCACCCGATCCTGTGGGCTGGGATACAATGGCCCCCTCCTCCATCCCCACCAACCCAGATGCCTCCAGAGAGGCCTCTATCCTTGATGGCCCATGTGTAGCAGTTTCCCGTTCCACTGTTGCTGAGATGTACCCAATGTCAATTTCCTCCTGGACTTGCCCTCAGCAGCCTTGCCTGATGGTACTGGCTCTCCCCCAACCACATCACTCTCTGAAGAGGAAGTGTTCATTTTGTGTAGCTGGGCTCTGCACCTGGATCTGGAGCCCCTGTCCCTGCTTCCCCGCCCCAAATAACTGCGTTCACCCTCTTTGCCAGCTGCATCAACTGTTGAAAAGGAGACATAGAACATAGACATCAGTGACAGTGTGTGTCGCATACATAGCATTAACAGTACCATGAATTCAGCACCATTCAACCAGCAACTGCCACACACATACACACACACACACACACCCATGCAATCAGCATTATTAGGGGAGGAAGGATAGCTCAGGGGCAATGCATTTGTCTTGGAAGCAAGACAATGCGGTGCAACAGAGGTTTGAATCCTTATCCCATGCGTAGGAACCACATGCTGGTATTACGTGCATTATAAAAGAACAATTATAACAATTATGAATACTGACATACAGGTGTAGGCCCAACAATGAGTCACAATCATGCGACACACACATGTCAACCCACCACACTGACGTGTGGCCATGCACATTGCAAGGGATCATTACACGTCACTATACCAATGTTAAAGTGACCCAAGTGCAACCTGCAGGGTCATGGGAAGTGCACCTAGGCACATGTCTCAGTACCCCACTGCATGTCTCGCAAGCACACCTTGTCCGCTTGCATAGACTTGCATCATGGGAAAGGATACAAACAGGACTGGCACACAGAGTCACGCATGGGACAGGGAAACCTGACATTCATGGTCTGGACAGTGGCACACAAGTGCAGGGCCGCAACCTGCCCATCCAGGGCTAAGCCTTTGATGCCATTAAGCAGTACCCTCCTGAGAAGTCACAGGACCACAGCACTTGGAGAGACCCAGTAGCTCTACCCTGGGACTCCTACTGGACCCCAGATCCCATCTGGGCCTTCAGCTGCTGAGGTTGCATAGCCTCTCTCTCTGCATCCAGGCCCATTGGACCACACCAGCTCTGGATCCCTAGTCCACCTGCAGAGGATCCTGTCCAGATCTGGTTCCGCATATCCTACCCACAGGGAGACACTTAACAACAACTAATTAGCCCCCGCAAAGTTGGGGCTCATGGAGCCTGGATGCAGACAAATGTAGGAGACAGCAATGCTAGTTGTGATTCAGGCCATCTGGTCAATCCACCTCAACCAGATGGCTGGGCGGCCTTGAGATCAAGGCCACTGTCCATGGTCTGGGGCTGAAGCTTCAACCTCACTGCCCTCAGTCTGGGTCTTCAGCTGAGATCCATAAACCAAGGCCCAGCCTCACATGGGCTTGGCCAAGCCATCCTGCCTCTGCTGGTTGGACCAAGATCATCTGCTAGCCTGGCTGAAATGAGAGAAGAGTGCTCACCACCCAGCCTGCACCTCCACAGGTGCACCCAAGGTGGGTGGGAATTCCCTGTGTGCCCTGTGATGCTGCATGAAGGACAGAGACCCTTGTGGTGGTGGCGCCACCACAGCAGTGCCATTGACAAAAGCTTTGTTTGAAGATGGCATTTTAGGCACTGGATTCTATATGGTGGCCATAAGGCAGGCCCAGCTTCATTGCTGCACAGGTATGTGGTCGGGGTGGCCACCTCCACACTTCTGATATTCAGCTGGGCCCAACTTGACATATGGGGGCAGCAGTCAGACCAGAGAGCTTGTGTTGCAGCTGGCATTCTGTCTCCTGCATTTATCTGCTGCAAGGCTCCATGATAGTATGTTGGATATATCTCCCTGTTTGACATACGTGTGTCAGGGCAGATGTACAGGCTACTCCATACTCTGTCTGGGTCCTCAGAGCAGGTGGGGACCAACTGGCCTGGCCACAGATGGAACAGGTTTGCAAGCACAGCAGCTGCAGTCCCAGGTGGGAGCCAGGTCCCTACGCGATTGTCCCACGGAAGTGCTACTGGGGCTGGACTGAGCAGTTAGGGGCACCAGGCCTCTCCAAAGGACATGTCTCAAAGGAGTCCCATCCACAGCCCTCTGTGCACATGAGGGCTATCCTAGCCATTGTTCACCAGCCACTGATACTATAACTGTAGCCTCATTACTCAGCAGTGTTCCTTAAGGGGGCCCCCACACAATGTGGTTCCCAAGGCTCAAAGCCATCGAAGGCAGGGCCCCAGACAGCCAGGGCTGCAAGCTCACCCTTGGCTGCTTCTGAGTCAACCATTGCTGTCATGTTTCCTTGTTCCATGCAGGACACCTCAAGACTGTCCAGTTGTTTTTGATTCATGCACTGCATGTCTATGCAAGCTGACAAGTCTGTTTTGCAGACCTGGTGAATATGCAAGGCAGGTGAGTCATTTCTTTCTCTCATTGCATGGCACTCAGGGAGCACATGTCATGGTCATGTTGTGGGTGGGGATGTGGTCACTGTGTGTGGTGTTTTGAAGTGCATTGACCTAAGGTGAGCAGGTCCAGCTGAAAAGGTGCAGAGGGGCACATGTGGAGGTCTTCCTGTCTCTACTCTCTACCCTCTACAACCTATCCATAACAGGTCCACAATGCTTGCGGCATAGGACCGCACTACCTCCAACTCTCTCTTCCTAAATATCTCCATTCTCGAGCTCTCCGCTCATCCACCTCCAACTCTCTGAGGGTCAGTCGCTTTTCCAAGCAGAGAGTTTGAGTCAGATCTCTTTCTTCGGCTGGGGCCTCCCTCTGAAACAGCATCCCTGCCTCTCTCAAAGTTGAGCAGAACCAGCTCAAGTTCCAGAAGCAACTAAAGACCTTCCTCTTTGCTTCTGCTTTCTCTCTTGGGCTGATATAGGGTGGGACAGCGGTAAATGTAGCTATCATGCATGCATCCAGGGTAGTTGGCTTTCACATGCATGATTACTCCCATGGAATCACATGTTTACAGTTGCTATACATGTTTTCACTCTCAGGAGGGAAGGGGGGGCTGTAGCGCTGCATGGTTACAGTTGATGGCTCCCTTTACCAGTGTAAAATGTGCAATAGCATTGCACTCCTGGCACACTCTCTGCCCTGCCTCCAGTGTGCATGGCATGCATATGTGCCTGCACACACATGCTATCATGTAGCGCAATTTCTGGCGTATAGACCAGGATTGCGTGGGCTGCATAACAACCCTGACAATGGCAGTGGGGCACTGAATAGAGCCTGTTGCCAGACAATGTAGGACTGTTGGCACCTTCTCCAGGGGTGTTTGGGCATGGGAGCAATTAGCAGGTAATGCAAGGTCATTATCCCACTCCCAGGCAGGGTGTAGAATGACATGGGAAGGGAATCTGTACCTTTCATACACCTCCTCGTCAGATATCCCAAATACCATTGTGCACATATGGAAAATCCTATACTTCATTGTCTTTCTCCTCCTCCTTCCATGAACGATCAGTGCCATTAAAGCGAGGGTCGGACATTCTGGAAATCCTATGAAGATTTTGGTTGTATCGCAATTTTGTAGTAGGGCTTTCTCTGCCAACCATGTCACGTGGCAGTGAGGGTTGCGTACTCCTTTGGACTCAGGACAATTGTGTGATGACATAAATAAGGTTTTCCATGTGCTTGATGAGGTGTTCTTGCTGTTTGCATGGTGCGTTCTTCAACACGCCCACCTTATTCCTCCTTTTTCCTCATTTTGTCATAGAATGAGGAACATGCAGTTTGTGTGTCATGCAAAGCGCTCACCACAGTACAAAGTAGATAAGAACCAAGACAAAGTAGTTGCAGACCTGCGTAAAATCCGATCCATGAATCAGCAACTTCGGTTTTGCATGGCACAAAGTGTCCCTCTTCCCCTTGCGCGGCACAAAACATTCTGTAAATCAGGACCTTTGTGAGCTTGTGTTTCCATGGAGTTGCCTATTATCAATTTGGAATGCGTTGATAGTAGTTTATTAGGGGATCATTCCCATCTCCTGTTAGGCAACTCTTGCATCGAGCTTCTTAAAGAAGCCTTTCGCATCAACTGTTTTCTGAATGCTCTTTTCCACTATCGGAATGCCACTGCAGTGGACAACGAAAGCAAGAATATAGGCCCACATTATTTTCACTGCTGTGACAACAGGTCAGTGGAGTACATCATGTCTCTGTCACTCCAGGGTTGGCCCTGAAGCAAGGGGAACAGATGACACTGAGTCCACTCCTGAAAGTCTGGCATGTGTTCAAGTGATGGCCTAGGGTTCAGAGTTCAACTGCAGTGTATTGACATGCTCGGTGCCCAAACTGGAATCCTGTGATTGTGAAGTGAAAGTTCTGTGGCTTCCCAGGTTGGCTTCGGTTTCAGAGGAATAATGATGAGCTTGGACTTCCTTACTTGCTCTGCTACAGTCTCCGACATGTGATTATTCCGGGGCTGTTAGTAAGAAAGCACACAAAGCCACAACATGTTCGAGGGAATGAGAGGGTAATCTGAGGGAGTTCGGGGTGGGTGGCATGATGCCAGATATGTTTTTATTTCATTTTCTGACGTGCGGGCATATTGGAAGGAATGCATCCATGCCTGTGTTCACTATCTGCAAGGGGCCTCACAAAGAACAAGCTGAGCAAGCTTTGATTCCCCTTCTGGGTCTTCTGCTGGTCTAATACTCAAGGCACCACTACTGGGACATTAAGTGGCACATGAGTAAGACAATACAATGTGTTATCTTGAACAGATTATCGGTCCTGCTGTTTCGCCAGAAATAGAATATTTGATTTGAAAGAATTGTGTAGGAACGTTCTTCACACCAATAACGATTAACACAGAAAAACCAGCACTAGATGGCACAAGAGAAGCAAAGAAAACCACAGGGTTCCTACTCTGGCTTTACATCAAAGCCAAAGAGTGTTCAAATTGAAGCTAACCTAGCATTTGCTTTATGATTCCCTGACAGTCTTTGTATTCTTGCAGTGTTCACAAAATAGCAACAGCCATTTGAAGAGGTTCCTGGTTGCTAAGGGTGAAGCAACAGCTGGCCCTGTTTGTACAGACACCTAACTGAAACACATGTTGGAGGAGCCCTTTGTTAACAGTTAATGTGTGCGTCACTTCAGCCACTAGCTTATTCAGTGACAAGCCCATTATTATTTGGTTGAACTTAATGTTCAGGCTCTTTGACAGTTTCAGACCATGCCTTTGGTTCAAGTTCACAATGTTGCAGTTCAGTGCTCAGATGAATACCGCAAAATCGCAGTTGGGCCAATTGTTCAGTGCTGCCTAGCGTTACAATTCAGCGGGTGGGCTGATTTTTAATGTATCGGCCCCAAATTCCATATTTCAACCTTGTCATCTGGTTTACTCCAGATCCCGCTGCCCAGATCCATGCTTTCAAAGTGTTATTTTCTCTGCAGTAGAAAGTTTCTTTCTCAAAAACTTCGCATCATACCTTTGCAATATAAATGACAGTTCAAGTGGTCCCGTGAATCTACTTTTACGCTTTAATGTTGTGCTGAGCTACAGTGTTGTATCAAGGAGTAGAATCTGCCTTTAAGGGGCCGATTCATGGAACAAACGTGCGCCGAAAATCTACGCGCAAGCAGGCGCAAGCCCCTGCGCGTGTCTTCCTCGGGATGTGCGCCAAACCCGTGCATGGCGCACACGTCACTGCAACATCCCGAAAGACGTGCGCGACGCGCACAGTGAAAGCGCACAACCTCTGCGCATACACTAGAAAGTGGGCGGAACACGGGGCGTAACGCGCGGAGTGGGGAACAACTTGCGAAAACAAGGGCGTAACTGGGGATGTACTGCAGGGAAGCAGAGGGAACGCCCACACGCACCCGAACCACACGTATTCATGGAACCGAATAGGGCAAAGCCACGCACAGTGAAAGACACGCACAAGCCGATACACGTCCGCCACACGAAGGCAGGCGGTAGCGTCCCTGCGCATTACAAAAGTGGCAACATACAGCAATTGTGCGAGCGGGGCACGTGTATTTCAGGGGTTCGCGTGAACTTTCTCACGCGATCGGGCCTGGGGGAGCGGGCTACGTGTATTTCAGGGGTCCGCGTGAACTTTCTCACGCGATCGGGCCTGGGGGAGCGGGCTACGTGTATTCCAGGGGTCCGCGTGAACTTTCTCACGCGATCGGGCCTGGGGGAGCGGGCTACGTGTATTACAGGGGTGCGCGGGGAGCAGCACACTTGAATTGCACGTGTGGGTCCTCCCAGGTGTTCCCTCTACAGCCTCCACGGCCCCTGCAGGTGGATCACACCGCAGGGGCCTACCCAGCACATGTCATGCAGGCACCCCACCCACCATGCCCATGCCCACCAGCCAACCCACATGTCAACTTGCACTACTCCCCCCCAACGCATGTCCCCCTGCACCCCCAACCACCAGGGGCAGCCTCCACCAGGCCCCCACTCATGTCCCCTATCACCCCCACCCCCCAGCCACCATGGGCAGCCTCCACCAGGTCCTCACAATCCCCAACACACATGCACGTCAGCGTGTAATACGAGGAAAGGGCCATGCGCGTAAGCGCGCGTGGAAACTGCCCGTCCGCGTGTAATACGAGGAAAGGCCCATGCGCGTAAGCGCGCGTGGAAACTGCACGTCCGCGTGTAATACAAGGAAAGGGCCTATGCGCGTAAGTGATGTGACGCGCGCGTGCGTTTCCCTCAGCACGGGTTAAAGGTGAGCGGGCCCAGCAGTTCGCTGTACGTGCCTTTCGTGGAGACCGACGTGTGTTGCTGCTTCCTGTTGTTTCGCGCGCCATCACAACTTCACAGCTCTCAAGGACGTATCTCTTCTTTTGGCGGGGGTATTGGCTACGCGTGTTTTTCTGCATCGCGCTAGTCAGACGGTGAGTCACACACGCTCTTTTTCCCACTGCGGGTGCCCCTGTGTATCGCACCCATTTTTGATGTCATAGTAGCCTGCGTGTCCCACGCGTACGCGTTATTCGTGTTACTGGGTGCCACCGCGTACTGCGGGAGGTTCAATCCACGCACGTAGGCTGCAGGGTTGCGTGCACGGTTTTACTGCAGTTTTGGGGTGCCTGAGCATTGCGTGACCCGTCACCACATCACCGGGGTCACATACAGCCTTGCAGGTGCAGGGGGGCTGTTAACATCTTGCTTCCCACCCCCTTCACCCCAATTGCCCAGGTCAATTGTGGTGTACACCTCCCATTGGCACCACTCCATCTGTGCCAGCACTACTACATCTGTGCCATGGTTGGGAGGCCACCAAAGGTGAGGGGCGCCTCAGCTGGGCGTACTCCTCGTGGCGGGCGTGGTCGGGGACGTGGCCGTGGTGACCAGGGAGTAGGGGGACTCCAGGGTGTCCAGGGCAGCCACAGAGGGGGAAGAGGCAGGGGTGCGCCACTTGAGCACAATGTTGTGCCATGTGTCGGTGCAGCCATGCCACCACCCCCTGTGGTTCCGGGGGATGCAGCTCCTGCATCTGGCACTGGCACCCATATGACCCGGCAGTCCGTTCCATCGACTGCCACAGGCCCAAGGGTGGTGGTAGCTGCAGGTGCAGCTGTGGACACCGCCACCCAGGCTCAGGGTCTACCAGCGCAGGCTGCGTTGGCACTTGAAGAGCCCTTGGTAGATCTCCAACAGGCCAGGGGGGAAACCATAGGGGCACGCTGGGCTGCTCAGACCAAGACACGTGTCCCTGGGGCAGTCATGTCATCTGCTGCCCCGAACAGCCGGGTGTTGGCAAGTGCAGGGGCAGATGCACCCAACAGCACCCCGGTTGTGAGTCTTCCAACCAGGACCGTTGCGGCCAACCACCCTGCCACAGCTGATGTTGCTGCGCAGGGTCCATTAGTGGGCACCAAGCTGCCACTGACACAAGTCAGGCCTCTGGTCATCCCTCCACCTGCCACTCCCTTGGCTCAATCCACCGAACCCACTGGCCATGCTGGTCAGGGCGGCATTAGCCAGCCAGGGTCTGCGCCACAGTCCAAGAGGAGGAAGGTTGCACCTGCAGCACAGGCTGGGACCCCACACACAGCCACGACCTCCTGCACGTCGAGGAAGAAGCCTTTCTGTAAGCAGGAACTGGACTTCCTCGTGGACTACGTGCGGGGCCACAGCCGTGACATGCTAGTGGGTGCCAATAGTCAGACCACGGCTGCCCAACGTGACACCCACTGGAAGCATGTTGCGGAACATGTCAGTTCATTCGGCCATGAGGTGCGCACGGCGCAGGAGTGCAAAAAGCGTTGGAATGACATGAAGCGCAGCACTAAGGCCAAGCGTGCCTCAAATTACAACTTGACTCTGGTGACTGGCGGTGGGCCTGCACCAGAGGAGGAAGAACTCACTCCGCATGAGGCTCTCGTTGCGGAGTTCATACCACCTGAATTGGTCGAAGGAGTGGGAGAGAAGCTGGACTTTGATGCCCAGTCCAGTGAGTGTTGATGCGTGTTTGTTGAGGACGTGTGTGGTTCACTTGTGGGATGTGTTGTGCATGATTGCTGCTACATGTGACGTGTACATGGTTCTGATGTGTAAGTAATGCAATGCTACCGTCATGCATGTCTCCTCTGCCTGCATGCGGGACTCCATGTAGGCATGCTCCCTTGCCCCTCCTCCGCCACTCTGCACCCCAGTTCCACCTTTGCACTGGTCTGCTCCAATCTTGCCAATGTGTAGTTTCTTGTCCATGTGTCCTGTGTAGATGCTAACTTCCAGCGTAGAATCTGCCAGACATATGCCATGTCGTACAGCCTTAGTACTCGATGCAGGGTATCTCACTTGTACTGTGCATGGGTCAGATGTCCCGCAGGGACATGAGTGTGCATTGCACGCATGCCCCTATGTGTCCTTGACTGGATGATCACTGTAATATCAGTCCTTGGTTACATACATTGCCTGCCATCTCATCAGCCTTCCCATGTCAACTGTGCCTCAGTCCTGCGTTGCACACATGTTTAGGCTCTGACAATCTGTGTGGCTCACAGGCCTCAGCCTGTTGAATGGCCAATGACTCTGTCCAACTCTTGTTGTGTCTTCTTCACACGTGGGCGGCCTCCGGAGTTTCCATCATGTGTCCTGCCCACTGTCCCAGCATCATTTGCAGTGTTGTCATTTGAATCACATGAAGCTGTTGATGCCAGTCAACACTGCCTGTCAATACACAGGTGTATGGTCAGCCTTTTGATACCATGATAGGCATCCCTGCTTTGGTACTGATGTGGAGGGGTGCTTGGCTTCTGGACATGGTACACATTGAATGCACAATGCACGTGATGTCTGATTTTGACATTGCACTGCCTTCACATTTCCTGGCACACACCATGTAGTGCTTGTACATGTAGGTAGTGAGTGGCGTACACATTTTCTGCACTGCATAGACCCACTTCCATGGAAACTGCCACCTTTCAACAGGTCTGATCACAGAAGCTATTCAAAGTAGACCCAGCATGCATGCCAGGTCATATGTTGTGTGTCACATGTCTGCCTGATGCCTTTGCTGTCGGTGTGTGTGTGTGTCGTGTGCTTCTGACATGTGTATTGACCTTTTCCCCTCTATTTTTCAGGTGATGACGCAATGGAGGCAGAGGATGGTGTTGTCATGCCAGACACAGGGTTGGTAACGCCACATCAACCCGGCACTAGTGGGGGTCGTGGGGTGGTAGGCCACGAAAACCCCCAAGTGCTGCAGTCCATCTTGTCTCTGGCTGCCTATGAGTCCAGCCTTGATGACGACTCTGACGTCCATGTTGAGTTGGATGACCAACAAGTCCATGTGTCAGGGGTGAGTGATTCTGATGTGGACACTCCTCTGTCTGCGACACCTGCACTGAGGTATCAGACAGTCTTGGTTCCTCCGCCCGTGGTGGATCGGGACGCAGGGTCACCCTCCACACCAGTCACTGATGTGCCTGGGACATCACGTCGACGGGGGCATGTAGTCGTGCAGCCGCAGGCGGTGCCAACACAGCGAGGACCCCCGGTCCTTGGGTCCCGCAGGGGTCAAGCCCGGCAACGCGGTCGCCGCGCGCAACCGCTGTATACTGAGTGGGAGCAAGACATGACTGCCAATTCCGAACGGCAGGGGGCAGCAATGGAGAACATCGCTGAGAGCATGGAGCGTGTGGCCCGATCTGTGCTCCCCCCTGCTAGGCAGGTGCTCTCCAGCAGCAGGCGGCACGGTCCACGGCCCGCTCGCTCAGGCTGGGCATGGCGGCCTCAGACAGGGCACGCCAGGCTGAAATGTCATCTCTGCGTCAAGCAATTGCTGCTCACGCAGAGGTGCACATGGATGCCTTGAGGGAGGAGTATGCTTCCCTCAGATCCACTCTGGGTGTCCTTATGATGTCCCAGAGGCAGCGGGCAGAGGAGAGGTTTGCACAGCTTGAGTGTACCATCTCGGCTGAGCTACAGGCTTGCCGGGAGGTGCAGCGGTTGTCCAGCCAGGCCTTGCAGGAGGAACTCCGTGTTACACGTGCTACCTTGCAAGAGGAAGCACGTGTATCACGGGAGGTTCTGCATGCAGACCTACGTCACATCGCCACACAGAACCAGGCTCACCCGTCCGGCAGACTTGCTGCCGACGAGGGGCAAGCTGCGGCTAGGCGTGGCCAGGCTACTGTGCCACGTCCTCCTTTCCAGGATGAGCCAGACTCGGACGACCATCTATCTCCCACATAGGTTGTGCTGTGCAGGCGTTGAGCCCATGGAGGTTTTTTTTTTGGCTCAGCATCATCGCATGTGGATGTTGAGCAGCACCCTGTACCTCCCCCCTCCTGGGTGCCTCCCCCCCCCGGGTCGTATGTGGCCATTTTTGATTTTTCTTCTAGTTTAGTTAGTTAAGTTTCTGTTTGATAGTTAGTTTAAATAGGTAATGAGGTTTTCCATAGTTAGTGTAATTAGTTAATAGTTGATTTAGTTTAAAATTGCTAGTCTATTGTGCTTTCATGTGACGGTGCGGTGCTTTGTGGCTTTTGAAGGCATCCACTGTCTGTTCCAGCTGGGCCCTTTATGGTTGTCTTGTGTATGTGTTTGCTGCTTGGGTTCCTTGACTCACATATGCCACTCCTGCCTCCCTTATCCATGGGCTCGCAAGGATGGTTCGGTGTTACAGCATTTTACACAAGGGCATTGGACTGTCATATCTGTGGCATGTCTGGTGCTGTGTGACTTGTGTTGACACACCTAGTGGGGATGATTTAGGTGTCATTGTCCACTGTTCAGCTTTTGCTAGATGGGGTGTATCATGATTAATGTGGACATTGATTGCTATGCATTGTGTAGTATGTTTCATTTCTTTCCTGTACATGTGCTTGTTGCAATTCATGCTGTAGATAGTGTTCCACACTTTGTAGGTGAAAGACGGACTGATGGTGTGATTTGTGATGTGACTCTCTGACATGGTCAAGTAATGAGATGCCTGATGAGACACACACAGATGACTTTGAAGCATTAATCATGTGTTACATGCCCTTTCTGCAGGGGGATGAGCCTCCAGAGCACCTTTGCCAGCAGACATGTCCCATTGGACGACGGAATTCTGGACCCGTTTGTTGGTGCCCACATGCACATGTGTGCAGAAGCAGAGGCACAGTGATTGCAGACCCACATCCTAGTACTGCTGACATGTTCCAAGGAACTCCAGGCAAGGTGAGCATCACAGGGGGGCCACAACACAGCAAAGCTTGCACCAGGCGAGTTGCACATGCAGGCTTAGTCACAGCACTGAGGGTGAGCTTAGACGAATATTGGTGTTGAAGCACACAATGCAGCTCAGATGTGTTTGTGGACTGATGGCTGCTGATAGTAGGGTTGTCTGGGACACATGCAGGGGCAGTGGCACATACCCTCCGGTACACCAAGGTCCATTGAGCCACTTGTATCAACCATGTAGCCTTCCGAGACATGGAAAGGGGCAGCTCACAGGGACATGCAGCAAGGGACATACTCGGGTGCAGTGCATGTCTTTTCCACGTACTTCATGATAAATGCACTGCCAACTTTGTTTCGGTCATGGTGGTACACAACTTGCTCTGCAGTCATGGCTTGCAATATGGGTCTGTCTGCTTACCCAGGGAACATTGCATGTTGTGTGAATTGTGACACATTGGTGTTCCATTTGCCACGCACCCAGCAGCGGCTGCCTTACTGCATTGACTGTGTATGACCCGTCACAGAGGTGATGTTATATATGGGTACGAAGCATCAACCACAGATTGTCTGTTTGTAGAGTAGCCTGTTGCTATGGGGCATGTTTGGTGTTGTGTTTTTGTGCAATTGGCACGTACAGGTTGTTGACTGTGTCTCTCTTTGCAGCATTGCAGTGCTCCTGTAACCGGACCTGAGAGTGCGCAGGCAGGAGGCCAGCACTCAAAACCAGAGCTAAGTGTCTTGTTGTTTTTCTTACAAACTGCTCTGCATAGGCTTGCTGGGGAGTGTACTGATGCATGGATGTATGTGTGGTTCAATTTGGTATGTTATTTTCTCCCTAATCACCCGTGATCCTATGCAATTTTGAAACCTGTACCCTCTACCCGGTGTTCCTGCTTCCCGTGCCTATCCAAGCAACGTTCCCTGACCCTCTTTCCCCACTGGGGTTGCGGATGCCTGTGTAAGCCCCGAACTTGCAGGTGCCAAAACCCTAGAGGGGGTGGTTGGTTCGTACCACTCCTGAGCCTGGACTACAGAAGGCCATGACAATGATGTCCAAGTCTGTTTGGATTGTGTATGTGTTCATGCAGGTTGTACATTTTCGTGCATTCCCTAGTTTCATGTGTCATTCCACCTCCCCTCTCCTGCCGCTCATTCCAGTCATCCAGTGTGTCAACACCTGTCCCGACTGCATATCCCTGAACCTCCTTCCCCACCAGGGTCTCAGGGGCCTGTGTGAGTTTGACCTTGCAGGCACCCGGGACATGGTGGGGGTGGTTGTTTCGTGGCACTCCCGCGCCTGTACAGGGGACCTCTGACAGTACACATCCATTCATGGTGCATCATCCTATGTCATGTACCACACATGTCTCACATCCTGTCGTGACATTGTTTTGCTGTGCTACCTTGGTTGTTGCATCATTGTGGTGGTACTTGGCCTTTGTGAGGTACTGCTACGTCAAGTCATCTACTGGAGGGTGTTTGGGTTCGTTTTTATGCCTTGGATTTTGTGTTTCGGAAATGAGTGTGTATTCTGAGGGTTCAGGCATCTTTTTACACACAAGGTGGGAGATGGTGATGAAGGGTAAAGGTGATCCTGTGGCCAGGTGGAATTGAGGTTTGGGGGCTCCATGACCCAGGTGCAGTTGTTCAGTGGGTCATGGTCATTTGTGAGGGAGGGGGGGGTTGTTGTTGATTGTTGCCTTGCCCTGCAGTGTGATGGGAACTCTGACATAGTAATGGTGGTATCCCATGTACATGTTGTGTTCTGCTGATCAATGCCTGTTCATGTGTTGTGTTTTCCTTTCAGGTGCGAGGGGATAGTTGTGGTTTGACATGCTGGGGTGTACACATGGTGGATGTTCACATGTGATGTGTAGGGAACACCGATGGTCACTTGAGTGCACATGCATATGTGGAGTGCATGTCCTTGCAGAACCACACACTTGCACTCTGATGCACTACATGTACTCCCACCCTTGCATATACACATGTACACTGTTTGCCTTCTGGTGCCCACTGTGTCCCGGCAGCACATGTTCTGTGACCGATCATGGATCCAGTACATGCCTGATTTGATGTTTGACGTGGTCTGTCACTTAGATGTGATGCTCAGGGTGTGCATCACACACAATGGCTGTTCACTGTGCTGTGCGCTGAGCAGTGTGATGCAGGAGTAGGACACTGCACACATGAGCTGCAGTGTTGATTTTGCAATGCATGATGTGCATGTAGACAGGCATTCATTGTGATATTACGTCTACGACTGTTGTAATGCATTTTGAAATGACTTATTTTGGGTGGGAGGTTGTTGGTCTGTCATTTCATCTGATTCCGGGTCAGGCAGCAGTGTCCGATGCCACTGTGCATTTAGGACATGGCAATGTGTACCTTATCGTTACTGCATTGGTGTATGGGTATTGCGTGCCATGACATGTTGATGTTTGGGAGGGTTTGTGTGACATGACAGTGATGGCCATGGCCTGGTTTGCAAGTGTGTGTGATGCACACCTTGCATGTCCGTGTCATCCGCTTCTCAGAGCAACTAGCTGGGGGTAGATTTCTCCCCGCAGCAGGGCCCTCCCCCTGGAACAGACTTCCGGCCTGACTTGAACTTGAGGGGAATCATCTCCAGTTCTGGAAGCACCTCATGTCCTTCCTCTTTGCTTCTGCTTACTGTCTGCCTCTCCCTTGCAGTATTCTCCACTGGAACTGCACAGGAGCTGCAACTGGGCCACTCTCACCGACCTTGGTCCCTGGCCCAGCCACTCTCCACTTGCACTGCCTCCCTGGCAGCCCCTGCACTGCAGTACTGTCTCTGTATCCCTACAGCCCTCCCTTCCCAGCACTTGACTGCACTCACCTTTGTAGTTGCCACCAGGTGACCTATGTATTATTTTTTCGGGCTACTTCCCCTGTACTGGACTCCCCCCCACCCTTCCCCTTGCACTTTTCCCATTCCCCGTACCCCTGCACTTGCACGATCCCAATGACACCTGGCCTAGTAGTACCGTTCTCTGTGTTCCCTTGTTCCCCCCTCCCTGCCTCATTGCGCCTTGGAATACTTGTGTATGGCCCATATCATGTCATATGTCATATGTGTGCCTTTTGGTCACACAGGATAGCTTGTGTTTAAGTAGCTAGGGATGCAGACAATGTGGCACTTCCATGGCAACTATCTCAGGGTGCTAAGGTTGTGACAGTTGACTGTCTCTTTGTCATCATCGATTGTCACCTGGTATGTGCCAGGCCTGTGTGCACTCCGCAGGGGTGGGAGTTTAGGTGAAAAATGTGGCCACAAGCTGGGTCCTGGCTTCCTTGCCACATGCCCTGTCCCCTCCCATGGGCAGCGCCTGTGGTTGGGGATGTGGGGGCACCACCATGTCCACCGGGACGCCCTGCCGTGCTGCAACATTGTGCAGGACACATGCTGCCACAATGATCCTGCACACTACTGGTGGTGCATAGAGTAGTTGCCCACCAGAGCGGTCAAGGGAGCGGAAACGTGACTTGAGCACTCCGAATGTGCGCTCCACTATGCCCCTGGTTGCAATATGGGCGGCGTTGTATCTTACCTGGGGTGGTGTGGTGGGGTTCTGGATTGGCGTCATCATGTGGTTGCTCAGAGGGTAGGCACTGTCCCCTGGGGAGATGATAATAGTTGAGATAATTAGGGTTTGGATATTTGTCTGTGTGTGACTTGCATGCATGTGCAAGGGCATTTGTACTGACCTAGGAGCCATGTGTCGCCATGCTGCCCAGCTTCCAGGGCCCGGCTCAGGGCGGACATTCTGTATATGAAACTGTCATGGGTGGAGCCAGGGTAGTTTGCATAGACAGAGGTGATGATTCCCTTTGCATCACATACCACCTGTACATTGATGGAATGCCAGTGCTTGCGGTTTCGGTAGATGTGCTCAATGGCCCTAGGTGGACGTAGGGCCACATGGGTGCAATCTATGGCACCGAGCACTTTGGGGAAGTGTGCCACCCTGAAAAAATCCAGGACAATGGCCTGCCTTTCTGCGGGTGTTCTGGGCATGTATATGTGCCTGCGGACTGAGGGGCGCGCTGTCATGATTGCCAGTACCTGGTGTAGGCAGCGTGACTGCGTGGCCTGTGAGACCCCCCCACTATGGCAGTGGTCCGCTGAAATGACCCAGTGGCCAAAAAATGCAGGACATTGAGCACCTTCTCCAAGGGGCTCAATGCTTGGGAGCACAGGGTGGGTGATGTGAGGTCATCTTCCCACTCCCTGACCAGGTCTAGGATGATATGGGGTGGAAACCTATACCTGCCATAGACCTGGTCGTCAGGCATCCCAAAAAGGCTTGTCCGTGTTGCGAAAATGCGTGCCCTGGCTATTCTCCTCCTCCTGCGGTGTCCCACGATCAGTGCAGCGACAAATGGGGCATTCATCGTAGCTGTATATACGCGTTTGTTGTTTGCGCGCACTTTTATGCTGTGCGCGGGGACGCTTCCGCCTGCCTTCGTGTGGCAGACGCGTTGACGCCTGTGCACGTCTTTTGCCGTGCGCGTGTTTCACGTGTTCGGATACGGTCCGAGTGTCATCGCGTGTGATCGGAGGGGAGTGTGCGTACACGCAAGTGGCCTGGGTACGTGTGTTCCGGGGTGCCGGGAACTTTCACACGCGATTGGTGGAAATCCACGTGTGTTCTGTCATCACGTGCAATGAGGGAAACACCTGCGCGCGTCACGTCACTTACGCGCATAGGCCCTTTCCTCGTATTACACGCGGACGTGCAGTTTCCACGCGCGCTTACGCGCATGGCCCTTTCCTCGTATTACACGCTGACGTGCATGTGTGTTGGGGATTGTGAGGACCTGGTGGAGGCTGCCCATGGTGGCTGGGGGGTGGGGGTGATAGGAGACATGAGTGGGGGCCTGGTGGGGGCTGGCCATGGTGGCTGGGGGGTGGGGGTGGTGGGAGACATGGGTGGGGGCCTGGTGGAGGCTGCCCCTGCACTGCTGGGGGGTGGGGGTGGTGTAAGGCATGGGTGTGGGCCTGGTGGATGCTGCCCCTGGTGGTTGGGGGGTGGGGGTGCTGGGAGACATGAGTTGGACATGGGTGGGGGCCTGCTGGCAGGTGCCCCACAGTGCTGGGGGGTGGGAGTGGTGGGGAACATGAGTTGGACATGGGTGGGGGCCTGCTGGCAGGTGCCCCACAGTGCTGGGGGGTGGGGGTGGTGGGGAACATGAGTTGGACATGGGTGGGGGCCTGCTGGCAGGTGCCCCACAGTCCTGGGGGGTGGGGGTGGTGGGGAACATGAGTTGGACATGGGTGGGGGCCTGCTGGCAGGTGCCCCACAGTGCTGGGGGGGGTACATGAGTTGGACATGGGTTGGGGCCTGCTGGCAGGTGCCCCTGGTGACTGGGGGGTGGGGGTGGTGGGAGACATGGGTGGGGGCCTGGTGGAGGCTGCCCCTGGTGACTGGGGGGGTGGGGGTGGTGGGAGACATGGGTGGGGCCTGGTGGAGGCTGCCCCTGGTGACTGGGGGGGTGGGGGTGCTGCGAGACATGGGTGGGGGCCTGGTGGTGGGTGCCCCTGCACTGCTGGGGGGTGGGGGTGGTGGGAGACATGGGTGGGGGCCTGGTGGAGGCTGCCCCTGGTGACTGGGGGGGTGGGGGTGCTGGGAGACATGGGTGGGGGCCTGGTGGAGGCTGCCCCTGGTGACTGGGGGGGTGGGGGTGCTGGGAGACATGGGTGGGGGCCTGCTGGCAGGTGCCCCGCAATGCTGGGGGTGGGGGTGCAAGGGGACATGAGTTGGTGATCATTGGTGCAAGGAGACATGTGCCTTTGCTGGGGGGCATGCCCATGTTGGGTGGGCTGCCTGCGGGACATGACCAGGGATGCAGGGTAGTCCCCTGTGGTGTGGGCTGCCTGCAGGGGCCGTGGAGGGTGTACAGGGAACACCTGGGAGGACCCACACTGGCAAATCACATGTAGGACTCCCCGGCACCCCTGAAATACACGTACCCTGCTGAAATCGCGTGTAAAACTTCGTGCGCACCCCTGTAATGCCTGCACGCAGCCCAATCGCGTGTGAAACTTTGCGTGCACCCCTAATACCCGCACGCAGCCCAATCGCGTGTGGAACTTCCCGCGCACCCCTGGAATACACGCGCCCAGGCCAATCGCGTGTGGAACTTCCCGCGAACCCCTGAAATACACGTAGCCCGCTCCCCCAGGCCCGATCGCGTGAGAAACTTCACGTGAACCCCTGAAATACACGTAGCCCGCTTGCCGTGCTGGTACAGGGTTAGCGCAGCCCTTTGCGCTGGATTGGGGATTTTGATGGCTTTTCCCTGCGCGGAAGGCGTTCTTGGGGGCGTAACTGGCGCTGCTGCAAGGTCGCTGCGCCACTGTGCGCCACGGCTGGTTTTGGTGGCTGGAATCCATGAATACGCTGTGCGCGGAAATGGGTTTTGGCGCACGCGGCTGGCGCAGGGATTCGCAGGCGCACACTGTGCGCCAGCCGCGTGCGCCACTTGTTCGCTGAATTCTATGAATTACCCCCTAAGTGGCTACAGATGATCGTTGCTTTCCCTTTCATAAGATTTGTCTCTCACACACATGCACACGAACACACACGCACACACACACACACGTGTCAATGGGGTGGAGGCCCTGCATAGAAGCTCAGGGGCTACAATCAAAAGACTTGCCCCTTTCTTATGTATTTATTTTATTGTTCATTTAATAACGCGCTTAATACCAGCAAGTGGTTTCTAAGCACAGAATTGCGTTCAAATCTGTGTTGCACAGCGTTGTCTAGCTTCCAAAACAAACGTGTTTCCCCTGAGTTATCCGTCCTCCCCACGTTGTATGCGCCTTAGCACAGCTGTCAACGGTGCACACCAATTCGGCATGGGCAGATTGGCACGGGCCGATGTGGCGCGGCCAGTTCGGCACAAACAGTCTGGAGCAGGGATGTTTTGGCATGAGCATGTTTCGGCGCGGCAGAACATTCCACGCCGTTGGGTGGATAAGTGGCTGTCACTTATCCACCCTACGAGGCTTTGCAAGGAAGGCAAGGGACTTGGCAACTGCAGGAAGCAGGCAACACCAATGCACCATTTGGTATTCGCTTCTAATGCAGCAAGCATGCAGAGGCATGACTGGTTGGCCTGGTGCATTCAGAACGCACCCTGTATTGCCCTCTCCAGGCTGCAAAGGACCCGAACGGAAGCACAATGTGTGATGATCCTTAAGTGAAACTTAATTCTCTCCTGCTGCAGCACCCTGAGTAGTACGACAGTGAATATAAGCTCACTGAGTGAGTCACTGACCCGCTAAATGAGTGTTCGGTATGGGACACTGAGTGACTTGCTGAGTGATCGAGCGTTTGAGGGACTGCATATTGTGAGTGACTTTCAAAGTGTGTGTGCACAGGATGGTGTGCAATGCAGGATTGAAAGTGCTGCATTCCGAAAACTCCTTCAACGCGGCCTGACATTGGGAGATGTGATTATCGGGTGATGCAATGTGGAACGCGTGCGTGTGTGTGTGTGTGTGTGTGTGTACTGTATACTAAGAATAGTCCGTGTGTTATGGTGTGATATAATGTATACTTAAGTTATGTTATGTATGGATGTTGACGCTTTCTGAGATGAATCTGACCCATGTGTGTGTGACATACTGCCAGATGTGTGTCATCAGAACCGGACACTGGTCTTTCCCACCCTGTTTCTGCATTGCTAGTTCGGTGCGGGCCGATTACACTGAGACTGTTTCAGTGAGAAATTGCGGTGAACCGGCCGCGACGAACCAATGCCGGGCTCTGGCGGTATTGGTAGTGCAGTGTATTTAGTTACTTTTTTGGAGTAAGCAAATACACGGCTCTCTGAGGTGAGAGAACAGTAATTAACGTGACTGCTAGCAGAGGCAAACGTAGAGGCAGTAGACAACCGCCTGCCCAGGGGATATCAGTAGACACCTGTATTTTGAAGCTAAAGGCTTAACTGCTGGACTCATATTTTACATGGCCCATGCTGCCAATTATTAGCATTATCGAAAAAAAGTGTGTGTGTATGCCAGGATTGTTTGCATGCATGCATGCATGTATGTGTGCATACATGTGAAGTGGTGTGTAAGTGTGTATGTATGGTGGTGTCTGTAAGTGCACACATATGAATTATTGCTGTGTGATTGGTATACATGAGTGTAACTGTGCTTGTGAATGAGAGTGCAGTGTAAATGTTCTGGGAACTCTTGTGAATGATAGATATGCTGCATGGGTGTGTGACTGGGGTATTTGCGTGTGTCTATGTGTTTGGTTGTGTTCGCTGAAAGGCAATGGAGCATTACTTTTTTATTTTTTTTTATTTTTTACAGGAGCATGGCATGTTTTACTTTCATTGTTGGTCAAAGACATGCCAACTTGAGTGTTATTATGTGAAGGTTGGTTTTGAGTGGAAGGAGGGTACGAAAGTTTGTCTGGCTGGGAACTATCATGGGATGGATGAGTGTTCTTGCATGGGTAAGGGCATGTTTCATTACTGTGGCATGACATGTTGTTTTTTTTATCTGCTGTTAAGGTCAAAGGTAACATAACTGTTCCTATATAGAAGTGTGGGGGGGCAATTTTGAAGCCCACGAGACAATGTTTTCTAACTGTGGCATGCCATGTTTTACTGGCGTTACAGGGTAGATACAACATGAGTGTTCTTATATGGGGGAATTTGTATAATGGTATGTCATTTATATTGCGCTTTTATGAAAAGAACTGTACAGAGAATATAGTTACATACAATTATCACCCAACCGAAGATGGTACTCATTTATCGACCTGAGAAGGATGAAAGGCTCAGTTGACCTTGCCGGGATTTGAACCTGCGAATCACACTCAGATAGCAACAGCAAGCACTCAAACCACTGAACTATCTTACCGGCTAGCCAGCAACAGCATGTTTTCTTACTGTGGCACTGCATTTTATGACTGGTGTTAAGGCTTCGCTAAGTGTTTTTTACATTTGTAAGGGGGCATTTTTGCCATCTTCAAGGCAAAGCTTTTTTACTGTGACATGACATATTTTACTGCTGTTAGGGAGCAAATATAGCATGATGAGAGTACTTACGCAGGGGGGGTATTTGTGTAGTCAGAAAGGATATGTTTTGTTACTGTTGAATGACTTTTCTTAATGTCATTAGAGCAAAGCCAACAGAAGTATGTTCTTATATGCGAATACTGGCATATATTGGCACAGTCAGCATACACACGTTTTGTTATTGCATGGAACTATGTACTGGTTCTATGGACAAAGCAAGTTATGTGGGAATACTGGCATGTATGGGTGTGTGCCAGAATGGACATGTGCAGACACAATCTGAATTAAAAAGTTTGTTACACTTGCAGTGTACTGATATATATATATATATAGGGAAACGGCATTAGGAAAATGTGCATGAAAATGCTCCTGTGCTTTGTTGGTGACTTGGCATGTAATGGATTATTCTCATATCTTACCCTACAAAACTGATTGTAAACTGTGTGGCTTTTTTCCTAATTTATCACAGAAAGTGTACTGTAGTGGGCGAAAAGAGGTTGCTGTGGTGTTTTAATTTTCATGAAAATCGGAGCTGTGGAGGTTTTTTTTTTTCTGTTTCTACCACTGCGAGGAGGAGTTTCCAGGCAAAGTCATCTGCTTTTTCTATTTAGACCCAGTCTGGCGCAGAGCGCGGCGCGCATGGCAAGAGGCTAAAAAGTGGTTGCTGTGGTATTTTAATTAGCATGAAAATCGGAGCTCTGGAGTATTATTTCTGTTTCTACTAGTGTGAGGAGGAGTTTCCAGCAAAGCCATCTGGCTTTTCTGTTTAGATCCCAGTCCAGCGCAGAGTGCTGTGCGGGCCCCACGTGGGTGAAAAGTGGTTGCTGTGGTCACTAGGGGGTGCTGACATGCGGACACTACACCCAGATAATATTTCGAACATGTACTTTTTGCCTTTAATTTGCACTCGATGAAATATCACAGTAGCACTGCATATCAGGTTGGTGCAGCTGCGGGCTATTAGCCTTTTTTTTAAAAGCCTCTAGCTATTGACTGTGCGCTCGCAGGAATCCGTAATGGTAGATCTTTTAAACTGCTGTGCCACGTCGTGACTTGCATTCTCTCCGTTTCGGACAACATACGACAACGATTGCACGCAACAGTATCACACACTTGCAAGAGGCGACAGCAGGCTTCTGTGAGCCTATTGCCACTGGTTGTGTGATCTAAGTAGCCCATCACAGCAGATTCACTAAATTCTGAATGATGCAGATATGCATCCCTCCTGCTTGGCATAATAAAGACAATAATTCCTTTGAGCCCTTGCCTTTCTAAACCCACACTAACAGGAAATCTTTCAGGAATCTTGAACCCCTCTGCACTATTTTTCTTAGGGGTTGCCTGACTGAGCATCTTACACATTACAGTTTAATTTTTAATGCATTATTTTCCCAAACTATGTCAGCAAAATAATGGCAGCAACCTATTGGAAATACCCACTATGCTGCTCTCGCCCTGGGTCCCACAGTGTGGCTCACTCTCTGAAAAAGCAAACCCAAATCCTCTAAATTGACTAAAACTCTAACCACTGGTTTCCCAACTGCTCTGAACTAGTTGATGGTTACTGGGGATAATCTCAGAGGGAAAATAACTCTGTTTCTGAAGAAGAACATGATGTCAAATAACACAGATTTACCATTACAAGCTACTGCAGAGACCAGTAGTAACGCTGTTTTGTCGGCTAACCAATCTTTAAACTCACATAGAGAGCAAGGACTTTTTGAAGCCGGCCCCATGTTACAGGTGAATCTAATCAGCTGGAATCAGGAAATGTTGCCTTAAAAGACATCAAAACCCCTCTTTGGGAGGGGTAATATCATCAGATCTGAGCCATTCTCCCGATTTGGCTGCTATTGCACTGGATGCATATGCCTCACTACGTCAAAAAGAAGATGATGGCTCCTCTTCCAACTCGTTTTGTTTAGAGACCCAGCACACAGAACCTGAAATGTTGACCACTTTCTTGTTATGTTATGCAAATCTATGTACAAGGAGCAATTATTTTAAAAAAGCAAAGACTATGTTCATTAATGCACAGACCCTTAATGTGTATAAGGTGGACTTGTCTAATGTATGCAAATGATTCTTAAACACCCGAATGGGAAGCAAAGACAGAAAGATAAAAACAATGATTCACCCCCTCAGGCTTGTAACATACAAGAAAGCTTAGAAAAGGTAAAGGCTAACTTCTTCACCTCTCTTAAAAATACTAGAGCAGATACCATTGAAGCAGGTGTCTTTGGAATATTAACTCAAGGCTGGGGCGTTGCTAGGGGGGGACTATGGGGGATATAGCCCCTGATCTTTTGGTTGTAGCCCCTGATAGAATCTCAGGAGCTACAGCCAAAGGGCTAGCTAGCCCCCAGTCCCAACAGTTCCGACATCAGCTTAGACCCGGGTCTTTTCCAGACATAGCAATTCCCCTGACTCAAGGCCAAAGTGGGGATGACTGCAGTAGATATGAAACCAAGGGCCCCATAATAAGAAAATCCCCTCAGCTTCCCAATAAGGAACTCAGGCCTACTTCTCTTCCGATAGAGGTAGATGCCCCTTATAATACTAAAGTAGATCTACTTTCTATTTTTGTGGGCACCTCCTCCAATCAGATAAAGATAACTGATTTATATGCAGCTTCTAAAAGTCCCTTTTTAAATAGGCCAAACGTTCTTGAACTGATCCCTCAACTTCCTACTCTGAGTAAAATCACCACTACGTAGCTAAAACAGGTTGAGATTCCTCAATCCATTTGGGAACGTCAAAGCCTCACCCGTAGGAAAAACTAAGAAAATTAGATCAAACCTGACAGTAAACCTCTCTCTGATGACTATATAAGTGAAGTAGTCACTCGAGTGATATCAGCTTTGCAAATTAAAGAAATGACCAGGGTAAGAAAAGCCAGAGAACCGTGTAAATATATTGACGACTCAGAATGACCCTTTAAGTTTCCAAAAAATCACCAAGTGATCAGATTGTGGAACATCAGGATACTCCACTCCTTTATGACTAACTGGTCAGGAACTCAGATCCTGTTGACGGCTTATGTTGTATTGCTACTGGAGACGTGGGTTAGAGAAACACTCCATATTGATGGTTATGTCTCCTTTCAGAAATCTGTCTGACAAAACAAGTATAGCAGACCTTTTGGGGGTCTAATTACGGCTATGAAATCTCACTTTACAGCAAAAGAACGTTTCTTTGAACAGCACTTAGACTCACTACTCGCTGGTGAACTTGAGGTGGAAAGCGGTGATACTGTAAGAGGATTCAATTCAACACTACAGCTAAGTCAATGCCTAGTCTGGGATACTGAATGGAAACCCTTATTAATATATCTTTATGTCCAGTTCATGCGTTCTGGATGACTACCCCTATATAACACCCCTCTCTTGGAATCCTCCTGACCCCACTGAGCCAAGAAGTAGTTCTGTTTTGCACGTTTAAAGTTTTATTTGATAATTTAAACAATATATATATATATATCATGCTTTATAATAAATTAATCATTGAATATCACACTGAATCTGAGCAGTAATCAATAATGGATAGTCTGGCACTAGCACACTTCTTTATAATCAATGATGAGTGGTTATAGGATGGATAAGATAGCAACAATACTTTATGGTTTCAAATGGATGCAAGGTGGAATGAAAATGCAGTACAGAAAATACTCAATATGCGTTCAACAAAACAATGTAATCACTTTTCTCTGGCAATCCCCTCCCCCCTTTATGCAATGCAAGGAAATGGAAGGAAAGCACACAGTTCTCAGAAATGCAATCAACTGTAATTCAGTTCACCCCAGCAAGCTTAGACTACAGAAGTTGGAAACACAGGCCCAAAATGCTTTTATATGTGCTGGCAATGAAGTGAAAAATATGCTAAAATGCTTTTAATTCCCTCTAGAGGTTCAGGGTGAGTGGTATCAATTTAATATTAGTCCAGGCTCACTTTAGCAAGGATCTAGGAGTAACTAGCAGGTTAAACGAATTTTTGGCAACTGAAAGCAAGAAAACTGCTGTTTTCACACGTTGAGAAATTTGCAAATCGCGGTAAATTCGCGAGTGCGTTTTTCACGATTGCGGCAAAAGTATCGGGGGTAGGAATGTGGTTCTATGTTCGTAGAAAAGCCACGATTCCCAGCTTTCAGAGGAAAGTTACTGCAAGTCTCTAGGACAAACGGTCACGGAGATATGAGCGATTAAATAAAGGTAGTTTTTCGGATTTGGAATGTTAAAATTCAAAGTGACAAGTGCAGCTTGCAACTAGAAAATGACAGGTGACAGTTAGAAGGCAGTTCTACTTAGATTAAAATAGCTTGGATTAGATTATTTTAACTAAGAGATTGGTTCTTCACAGTTCTGCTAGGTACTCACACTATATTCTGAAATAAATGGGCCTCGCCACGGATCTGGTCAGGTTTTAGACTGTACTCTGGTCTGGTATCTGCACTTCACAGTGATCTGGGTCAGCTCTCTCTCTCTCTGGATTCTGGAGATTGATGGATTTGAAGTCTGGATCTTTCTGCACAGCTTTCTCTAGAGATTGATGGAGGTAAAGTATGGATTTCCCCGGCAGAGCGTCCCGCAGCAAATGGATTTGAAGGTCCATATCTGTCCTGACTGTCTGCTTTTATCTGTTTTTAAAATGGGTGTGTGTGCAGCATCACTAGACCCTACCCCTCTACACTTGCCATTGGCCCAATTCTCCCCTCTCCCATGATTGGAGAAGGAACTGTGAGTCAGAGTGATGCTGTAGGTTTTATGGGTCAGAGGATCCTCCCCTGTCAAATTGCACACAATCTATATTTGATAAAAAAAAACATATTTGCACAGGTACACATTCGTTTAAAATTACACGCACCCATCACATATCACAGGAGGTATACCCTGTCCAAATCTGCTCTTCCTGGGGGCTTGCATTCAGAAATGGCAACATTTGCACTTTTTAACTGATTTTGCAATTTCGGACATTAACCCAAATTTACACACATGTGCGCAAGGAGTATGGACATTAGTTGATGAAGTGTCAGATTTTTCACATGCACACATTTTGAGTAATATCCTCTTTTCCGCTAAAACCCCCCTGAACATACCACCGGGTCCTAACATGTCTTCAAATGTGCACCGAAAAATCACAAGAATTATGGCATCATTTAAATAATTTTCACAAGTCCGCTCTATGAATGATCCATCTTTTTCTAAAACCATATTCTGGCTGGCAGGGGTGTGTCTTTTCAGGTCACATGGTACAGAAACCAGTCTTTCCAGTTTCTGCCAAGCTCAGAGACCCTGCCCCTCCCAGCTTCTGCCAAGAGGAAGCTGTTTTACGACATCTGCAATAAACCATCTGCCTGGGTGAAGGGGGTTGCATTATTCAGAGCTCCTGTATTCTGTGGGGGCTCCCCTTAATTCAATTATCATAGAGATGGCATATCCTTAGTGTGGCCAGCAGGAAACAGCCAGGCCTGGGAAGTTACTTGTGAATCAAGTTTCACTCCTGATGGGGGTAGTTGCCAGGCAAAATTGGAATCTCTTTAAGCCAGTTTTTAGCCACATGTCATTCCTGTTCCCCAGTTTTCTGCATTCAAATAACTAACAATTTTTTACATATGCAGCTGGAATGCTGATTCTAAGTTTAAAACTGTGACATTTAAACAATTGCAGCCTATGTGACACTCAAAAGTAGGTCACTCATTTCTTTTAAACATTTAGATTTTTAATGTCTGTAGTTCAGTTTAATTTAAAACTGCTGACTCCATAGCTCAGCTAGTTCTGTTATCAACACTGTTCTGGGCTCTTCATCTTCCAGATTTTGTAAGCGCACAAAACTCCATTCTGCCAAATGTCTGCTGGTGTTCAGTGAAAATTTTGCATATCCTGCAATGTTTAAAATGGGCATTTGAAGCTTGCATTCAGGGAAACCAAAGGTAATTTTAAAGCGCTTTGAAGCTAACCGGCGCTACTGTTTTTCCTTTGGCAACCCATTTCACTCATGGCACCCCGGCCCATCCTGCTCACACTGGTGGGTGGCAAGTTAGGCAACTATTTTAGTGTGCACAACTGCGCGGTTTTCATAGATTCTGGCGCACATGTGGGCTTTTTCGGCCATCTTGGATTTCCTAAGCCCACAGCACCAAATGTTGTAGCATAATAGTCCAAACGTGGGTCAGGACACCCAACAAACCCCCCCGCCCGACGGCACTTGGATTGAGTCGAGGGGATGTCGGGTGCACAAGGGTTTTGACCCACGCACTGGTATGTCCGCATAATCTCCTTCCAATTCTGCAAATGGCACAGTTCAGCATCTTTTCCTCCATCCGGTATTGATCGATCGGTTCTCCTTGCCGGTCCTGATGGGAATATTGGGCGGTACACCGGGCCCCTTGCGTCTCTGCTCCCGGTCTCCGGATCGTCCTCCTTATCCCGTCTTCAGGTTTTCTTTCTCCTAGGCTGACAAAGGAAGAGCGGCAATACCTATTCATAGACATTTTTCCACCACTGTTGAGATAGTGGGGCAGCATATGCATTTCATCATAACGAAACATTACATTCTTATTTTGAAAAAAAAAACAGTATAACTAAGAGACAGTTTCATGCAAATCACAATATTTTAGAGACTAGATGTGGTATGTTTTATGGTTGGAACTGAATTAGTCTGAGACAGTACCCGCTAGGATTCCAGAGGATTCCTCCAGTTGTTGCAGAGTGTGCCTGGGATGGCAACATTTCAACTGGTTTATGTGGACCCACTTGTCTTCCCCCGCTGCCAAAGGACCTTTGGGGATGTGGATTTTGTAGGCCACAGGGGAGATTTTGTCGATGATCTCAAAGGGTCCCTTCCATGTAGGCAAGAATTTCCGCTGTTTTGCCTGGTTTCTTTGGAAGTTGTATAGATAGACCCGGTCCCCCACCTGATATTCCTTCCTGGAAGTTTTCAGGTCATAATGGGTCTTCATGCTATCAGCCGATCTTTCTAGATTCCGCTGAGCGTAAGCAAAAGCATGTTGGAGGTGTTTCCTTAAATTTTCCACATACTCATGAGTAGTGGAGGCATTTATCAGTGTCTGCTCTTGGGTCCTATAGAGCAAATGCTGCGGAAGCACCATCTTGCGCCCAGTCATCAACTCAAATGGTGACATTTTGGTTGCAGATGAAGGGGTAGATCTGATGGCCATTAGGACCAGAGGTAATCGGATATCCCAACTTGGCCCAGAATCTGCCACAAACTTCTTTAATATGCTCACAATGGTTCGGTTATATCTCTCTACTGCCCCAGAAGAAGCTGGCCTGTAAGCAATATGTAACTTCCTTTTGACCCCCAGTATCTCCCACATCTTTATCATCACTTCACTGGTGAAGTGGCTACCTCTGTCTGACTCAATCCTTTGAGGTAGACCAAAACGGGAAAAGATGTGGTTAATCATCAGGGCAGCTGCAGTTTCTGCCTTGCAATTTGGGGCTGGGAGACATTCCACCCACTTGGTAAACAAGCATGTCACAGTCAACATGTACTTATTCCCCCTAGCAGAGCGAATCACAGGGCCTACAAAGTCAATTTGTAAATCTGACCATGGCAGTATCATCCCCCTCTTTTGGAGAGGCGTACGGTGCGTGAGGGATGATGGCTGAAATTGTGCACACACAAGACACCCCTTCAAGTATTGGTCGAGGTCCTGCCCCATGTGTGGCCAGTATGCAACCTCTCTTAAGATTTCCAATGTTGTGTGAAACCCCCTATGACCGGCGGTGGCCGCATCATGGGCGTGACTTAACATCAGGCTTCGGAATGAGGTAGGAACCACCCACTGATCGTGGCCAGCTTGGGATTTCCTTACCAGCAAACTGTCTTGGATTCGGAATATTTTTGGACATTTCATCAACACTCTTAGGTCCTCTTTCCCAATGTAATCGGTATCCGTCAGGGGAAAGTTCTCAGGGTCCTCAAGGTGCTGGTAAAATTTACCAATTATTGGATCCCCCTTCTGAGCGGTAATCAAATCAGCATCAGGGGTCTCCTTACTCCATTGTGCAATTGAAAGGTCGTTGTGAGCATTTGTCTGGGACCTAGTGATAGCAGTGACCTGGATTTCCCCCAACAGGGACTCAATCTCAATTAGATCCCCTTGGATGGCCCCGGTTTTGGCCAGCTGATCAGCTAAGTCATTTCCAGTTTTGTCTGGTCCCTCTACTTTGGAATGACCCTTGATCTTTTTCCAATAGATGGTCATCTCATTCGAGGTGACCAGATCATCAATGTTTTGGATCAACTTCCCATGTTTCAAGGGTTTGTTGTTAGCACATAACATGCCTCTGGTTTTCCAATTAACCAGATGCTCCACGAACCCGTTCCGAACATGATCAGAATCTGTGATTATGACCAGTTCGTGGAGTTGATGCTGGACAGCAGTGAAGATGGCCTGATGCACAGCCATCAATTCTGCCACCTGACTACTTCGGGGACCAATTTTGTATCCAGCGGAGGGTTCTGGGAACTCCTTCACCCATGCATTCCCTACGCCGGCCACCAGTTCTTTCTCCCCGTCGTTGTCAACATGGTAAGAGCATCCATCCACATACACAGTGGGCATTCCCTCACACTTGTCCTCTTCAAAGGGTTTGTGTGGGGAATTACGGTATGCCTCCGTGTTGTCCTTGATTTTTAGACTTTCGTCCTCGAGACAGTTTTCTCTGGCACAATCATGCAAGTCAGCCAGATCTTGCGCGAGGGGACTCTTCTTGTTTTGGCCATATCTGACCTCCACAGGAAAGCCTTGCATTGACAGAATCCAGGAAGTAATTCGGGAATTACTCACATTTCCGGCCCGGATTCTGTCACTTTGGAGATATTGCAGAGGCTGGTGTGGAGTCTCCACTATGATGTGTTCCCCCTGGATAAACGGGAGGTAATTCTTCAATGCCCACACCGTTGCCAGGAGTGCCTTCTCACAATCGTTGAATTTTTCCTCCACAGAGGATAAAGTTTTGCTCGCATAGGAGATTATTTTATTGACCTTGTCATGCTTTTGGTATAATACTCCCGTCAAGCACGTATTAGAGAACCCCGTCTCCAGGAAGAACTCCTTGTTTCTGACAGGGTAAGCTAGGCAAGGCGCTTGTGAGAGGCTTCTTTTGAGTTGTCTTACTGCCTCGGCTTGTTCTGGACCCCATTCCCACTTGACCCCCCCCTTCAGGAGATGAATCAGGGGTCTGGTGATCTCTGCGTAGCCCTCAATGAACTTTCTGCTGTAATTCGTCAGTCCAAGGAGGCTCCTTAGTTCCCGCAGAGTTGTGGGGTCTTTCAGTTTCTGAAGTGCTTCCACTTTCTTTTCCTGGGGACAGAGACCCTGAGGAGTAATCTCATGCCCCAAGAAATTAACACGGGTTCTACACCACTGTGCTTTCTGAAAGGAAAGTTTTGCTCCGGCGGCCCTCAACTGTGTCAGAACATAACGGATCTCCGCTATGTGTTCCTCCACAGATGAACTTTTGATGAGGACATCATCTACATAAGCCAGGTTACCCCTCGCACCCAGGTCGGGCATGGCCTTAAGTAGGAAAATATTGAACTCATTACCGGAGTTAAGGTATCCGAAGGGAGTCCGGGTCCATGTATACTGCTGGCCCCCAAAGGTAAAAGCCTGCTTGTATTGGTCCTCCCTACTGACCGGCACGGTCCAGTATCCATTGGTCAGGTCTATTGCAGTGAATACCTGTGACCCCTGGATCTGGGCCAGCCCTTGGTCAATGTAGGGCAGAGGCCATCGGGAAGTATGGACCCGTTTGTTGAGCTCCCTGAGGTCGGCGCAGAGTCTCCACTGGCCGTTTGGCTTCAATATTCCCAGCACCGGATTATTGAAGGTGCTGTGGACTGGACAAATTATTCCCCGGGACTCAAGGTTCTTAATTATTTCAGTAAGGGACTCCATTGATGCGAGAGGCAAGCGATACTGCTTCACAAACACTGGAGTCATGCCAGGGTCCGTGGGGATTGTTGTCGTGTGGATGTCAGTGCGACCACAGTCATATGAGTCTACCGCAAAGAGATCTTGGAAATCCAAGAAAACTTGTTTCAACTTTTGCTTTTGTTCCAGAGTCACACAGGCATCAGCTAGGTTGACTCTCTCTTCCACCATCTGCCTGAAGCCTGGAAAGACTTCTGGTTTGGCTATTTCAGCGGCCTCCTCCAGCTGGGTGGAGAAGTCCCTGGTCAGAGTGGTGATTTGGACTGGAGGCTTCAGGTGGGAAAGGCAGCCCTCATGAACCTGGAAAATCACCTCATCCCTCCTGAAGTCACAAGTCACATCTTCCTTACCATAAGGGCAAGAAGTGTACACCAGGAAGTTCCCCCCATGCCGGGTAAAAATCCTGTCTGGTGTTGTATTGTCATCACTGTCACTGTCAAAGCAGTCCTTGGGGATTGGCCCTAACAGTTCATTACCTAAGTCTATGGAAAAATGTCTGTCATCAACCGCCATTCCAATAATGGTGCCTGCGGCTAGAGTAATACTCTTTAAGTCGCTGTTGTCCACCTCTATTGGAATGGTGTCATGTTCTATGTTCACTAATGGTGTTGGGTTTACCCCTAACCCTTGCTGTTGGAGAGAAGCATTTAGATGTATGTAAGCATCAGGGTTTTGCAAATATTGTCCTCTTTTAACTTTCACTTCCAGGGAGAATTGTCGGGTCCTTTCTGGGATGGTGACTTCCTCTTTGATCTGAATTTCAACTGCATAAGGTAGCAATTTAGCTGACCTAAATGCTTTTTCTGGATCATCAAAGCCCATGGGATTATCTGCTAATCGGGACCAAGCTTTGAAGTTTATTAGGTCCAAACTAATGGCAAAGCGATTGAGAATGTCACTGCCTAAGTAAAAGGCGGCAGGGACGTCTCGCACGACCCAACAATTGTGGACTATGCTCTTGTTGCCAATGGAGATTTTGAGCATACACCTGCTTGGCAGGAGATGTTTGGAATTAGGTGCTTCCAGGTCCATTTCCCATTTGTCTATCAGTTTGAATGTGGGAATGGCTGGATCTTTTGGGAGTTGGCAGAACATGGCTTCGCTGATGAAGCTCTTACCGTTGTTCCCACACACTCGAGCGAGAACAGAGTCCTTCCCATAATTTAACTGAACATGGATGAACAACTGCTCTCCAATTTGCTGAATATCAGCCAGGCTCTGAGCTGATTTCACATCTTTCTGGACTATAGGAGTGGGAGTTTCTGATTGTGGATTAGTATAGAATCTCAGAGTGTTTCCTTCCAGCGTGGAGTACCACTTTAGACTGGAAGGAAGGTTGATTTTGAGAAATAGAGAGGACCCCTCATCACCAGTCTGTTGTCCTACTGCTATTACTGTCACGTCTGGAATTTGGCTATTCTGGAAGTGAAATTCTACTTGGTCAGATTTTTGTTCAACCATGTGGCAGGTGCCGTTTAAACTAACATGGTTGACACTCTGTTTTAATTTTATTGGTCGGCTAGTCTGGGTCCAGAGGACCTTGTTTACACAATCTATTAGGGGTGACACCCTTCTCAGGAGGTCATTCCCTAGTAAACAAGGGGTGCCCTCTGGAGTCACAACTATGACCGGGTGTTTCAACTTGTGTCGCCCAATTTTAATGTCCAAGTCTGCAGTCCCCTCAACGGGAATTTCCTTCCCGTCAAAGTTCTGCAGTTGTCCAGGAAGAGAGGTGAGAGGAATTTGGTCATTCTCTCCCCTTCCTGCATTCAGTTCATCAAAGGCCCTTCTGGACAGAAGGGTAGCTTGAGATCCCGTGTCCACCAGCGCCAAAATTGTACCCTGCCCCTGTACTTGTACCGGGGCATACTATCTTCCCTCCTTCTCCTCAAGGGGGCACAGATAATGCACATTTTTGGACAACTGGTGGGCTAACTTTCTGGTTTTGGACATCGCTAGCGAAGAGATTTGGGCAGAATTCTGTGGAGAGCCTTGGGAATTTGAAAGAAAAAGTTGGCAACTGGAGATCAGAGCCTCTAGGAGTCTACCTCGACTCTAATCTCACCATGGACAAGCATGTTAATGCCATAGCCTCCTCATCAGCATACTACTCCAAGCTCATCTACGCAGCAAGACCCTTCCTATCCTCACAAAATGGCCTCACTATTGCTAGGGCCATCATAGGATCTAGGTTGGACTACTGCAACGCACTCCTTGGTGGGACCTCCGGAAAAAACATCGCTAAACTCCAGCTTGCCCAGAACAACGCCCTCAGGGCCGCTACAGGTTTTTCCAGGAAAGACCACATTTCTGACCTTAGGAGGCAGGTCCACTGGCTGCCCATTAGGCAGAGGATCATCTTTAAAATCCTCTCCCTCACCCATAAATGCCTCCATGACCTTGCTCCCCCCTACCTTGCCCAGAGAATTTCACGACCCACCTCGGCCAGGCCCACCAGATCTGCCTACACCAACCTGATTTCTACTCCCAAGACTTGTAGAGTACGTGCGGGCGGCTCAAGCTTCTCAGCCCTAGCAGCCTCACACTGGAACGCCCTACCTTCGCTCCTCAGGGGGATTGACTCTCACCTAGCATTCCGCAAAGCCTTAAAAACCAGGCTGTTTGTCTAAACCTTCCTGTCTTTATATTTACAGACTTACAAACGTCATTTGTAACTATGCTCCGCTCTTCTCTCTGTAACTAAGTACCTTATGTTTCCTATGTTTACACAATCTTGCTGCCTACGCCTTCATGTAATAGCGCCTCGATGTCTATGGGCTGCAGTGCGCTCTATAAATGTAAAAAATAAATAAATAAATAAATAATTGTGGGTTCCCCTGGCTCCGGTTCCGGGCCGCCCCCCCCTTTTTGGAGGCAGTCACCAGGATGGGTTTGAACGAGGGGATTTTCTTGCTGTTGGTTCTGGGATGAGATGGTGGGCGGCGGTAGCTCAGTCTCCACATCTCCCCAGTCTGGATTTGCATCCCTAGGGACCCATTTTTCTTTGGGAGGAGTTCCCCCATCCCTGAAGTAGAAGATCCTTTTCCCAGGATCCTCTGAGGATCCCTCTCCCTCAAATTGGAAGATCTGTACCTCCTCCTCAAACTGAGTCTGTTTGGGTCTTTTGTTTCTCCTACCCCCCCTCTGCTCCTTAGGAGGCAGACTTTCAGGGGCAAGAGATGTTGTTTCTGGTTCCTGGGTTTCCAGGGGCTGTTTACAAGTGAGAAAGGAAGCTTCCTCCAAGGCTTTACACCCCCTTCCCTTTGTGCCTCCTCCCTGGGAACCGGTGAGTTATCGGGGTGCTGCCCCCGTCATTGTTCTGGAGCACCAGGTCCAGAGTTTGGGGCATTCTGTGCCGGCATGCCCATCTGAGGGTTCTGCTGAGCCCTTAGCACGCGACCCAGCTCTTGTGCCATGTTCTGAACCTGGCGCTCTAACTGGGAAACCCGCTCAGGCTGATACGGGGCCCTGTTTTCTCCCCTGGGCTGATCCCGGGAATGGTAGCTATCCCTTCTCTGGTAGTACCCCGGGTTGGGAAGATTTGGGTACCCCTCCACCCTTGGCCTCCCCTCTCCCGGATTAGGTTGTCTGGGCTCAGGGAATTGGGGAAAGAAGGATGGATGATTTTGGGGTTGGAAGTTGGGTGGATACCTGGGGAAAAAGTTCTGCCCAGGATTTGGAGAATTTCTGCCCTCCGGTGGGAAGTTAGGAGGGAAGTTCCCTGGGTTAGGTGCTTGGCTGGATCCCCCCCCCCTTGGGCTGGAGGAGTCCACACATAACCCAGGATGGGTCGATTTCCCTTGTAACGGGGACTTACATAGTCAGGAGAGCGAGGGACCCCATTTGTGGGGCTGCCTCCCTGGCTCCCTGTCTGTGACTGGCCCGAGGACCTTCTGGGCCTAGCATTATTAGGTGCAGGTTTTTAGGCCGCCCTATCTCCAAATCCAAAACGGGGGTGACCTTTACCTCTGCCACCTTGGCAGCAGCAGGGGTGCTGTTGGTTTTGGGATTTTTCTGGGTATTGCTTTTATTTTCTATGGGCTCCTGCACCTCATAGATCCGGGTAGCCTGTTCAATGACCCAGTCTAAAGATCTTTTCTCATGAAAATCTCTCACAAGCTGGGTCATTATATATTTGGGCAAGGCATGGAAAAATGTATTGACGAATTCTCTGCTGTCTGTGCGCACCCTTCTGGTGGTCTGCGCAAAGGCACGTTTCAGTTCTTGCACAAACTCTTGTGGGGCCTGATCCTCCCCACATTGTAAATTGTAGGCTGCCTTGCGAGCCTCTTGAGGATTTCTATGAGTAGAAAAATGTTTCAAGATGGCCGCCTTATAGGTGGACCATCTTAAATGATTTTGGTCCTCCAGCCCCGCAAAGAAACTGGAGTACTCTGGGGAGAAGGTCCACTTTACATATTGAATACAGCTTTGGCTGTCCTTCAAATGAAAAGTCTCCATCATTTGCTCATAGAGCTCCAAGTGTTCCCAAACAGAGTACTTGGCGTTCTTATGATAAGGCGTGATGACGCTCCTGATTGCCTTAATCTGCTTTAAGGGGTCCTTAAGCAATGCCCTTTTTGTCTTATTGGCCCTTTTGGTCCGGGTAACCCTGGTCCATTCATCTTCTGACTCAGAGGCACTGCTCCCAGAGGTTCCCGTCTGTTCTTCCAGGTTTTCCCGGATTCTGCGAGCCTGGGAATGGCTGGCAGAATGTGGGGACCTGGTCTCCTGTGTCCTGTACCGTTCAGAGGAGTCTTCAGATTCCTCTTTGCTGCCAGGATTCGATGGGTACCCCCCCCCCATCGACCTAACTGGGCAGAGGTTTTCAGGATGCCCTTAATGGGCCTACTCTCCTGGGGTTCCCCACTAAATTGCACTGTGCTTGGGTGCCCATACCCGGATGCCCGCCCCTCCATTCCTGGGTGGTACTGGCCTATGAGCCCCATGCTTCTGGCTGGATAGTAATCTGCCATCCCTGTGGCCCTGTGCTCATGTGCGCCAGGGGACATGGGGGTGGCAGAGTCCAGGGACTGAGAGAGATAAAGGCCTCTGGTACTAGGGCTCCTGAGGTTATGCTCAGGAGTTTCCCTTTCCCAGCGAACTTGGTCTCTATCCGCCCCTGCTCCCTGTTGCAATGCAAGAGCCTGCGCCTTCAGTTCCTCAGTTAAGAGCTTACTAGACTCTATCAGTCTCTCCTGCATCGCTACCTGTTGTTGGAGCCTATCATTGTGCTGGCAGAGAGCCTCATTCTCTCTTTGCGTTTCCTGATTGGTCCTGGAGCACTGGGCCAGTCTTTGCTGCAGGAGGGTTACCTCCTGAGCTGTGTCCCTATTGGCCTGCTCCTGTCTTGCCAGAGCCTCCTCCACCCTCCTGGTGTGTTCTAACAAGTTCTGGTGTTCTTTTTGGAGGTCACCCAGCCCCTGGAGGGCCAAGTGATTTTCTTCTGTTTTTCTTTTTAAATGGCAGACTTCCTGGCCTAAGGCGTCTCTTTCCTGACTAAGAGCCTGCATTTGTGCCGCCAGGTCGTCCCTCTGCCTTTGAAAGGCACCAGCTTTCTGGCGTTCTTCATCAAACTCTGCCTGGGTATCCAGGTCTTTCAAAATCAGCGTGTTGCTCTCTGCCTTCACTCTATCTAGATGACTTTGCAGGGTGGCTACCTGCTCCGTGCATGCCCTGTTAAAGTCTAATTGTTGCTCCAGCTTTTTCTGGCTCTGCAGTAGGGAGTCCAAACCTTCTTGGTACTCCTTCTGCAAGGCCAGAAATCTGGTATCCTGGTCAGCCTTTTCCTGTTGCAGGATGTCCATATCCCTCTTTATTTTAATGATGTGCTGTCTACTCTCATTTTCTGACTCCTGGCTCCCCTGCAGCCTCTGCTCAGAAGAGACCAGGTCAGATTGGACCTTCTCTAACGCCATCTGTCGCTTATTCGCCAGATCTTGGCTTTCAGTACATTTATCCTGCATGTCTCCCATATATTTCCAGTGCTATGCGGACGATACCCAGCTCATTTTCAGGCTACCCTCAGCCTCCCCCTCTCCTTCCCTCATCTCTGACTGTCTGTCTGCTATCCAAGAATGGTGTGCCGCCAATGACCTCTGCCTTAATGCCAGTAAGACTGAGATTCTACTCATCGGTACTCCCACTCCCTCCTTCCCTGCAGCTCTCTGGCCTGCCTCCCTTGGCCCCCTCCCTGCTCCTACCTGCAAGGCAAAAAACCTTGGGGTCATCTTCGACTCCACACTCTCCTTCTCTCCTCATATTTCTGACGTCGCCAAGAGGTCACACTACCAGCTGCACCTCCTCAGAGGTATTCTTCCCTTCCTCTCCTTCCCCCAGAAGCTCACTGTCTCCCGAGCCCTGGTTCTCTCGAAGCTGGACTACTGTAACAGCCTCTATCTTAATCTGCCTGCCTCCACTTTCCGCCCTCTGCAACTCATCCAGAACAGAACTGCGAGACTTGTCCTTGGCCTCAAGCCCAGGGACCGTATCTCTCCAGGACTGAAATCTCTACACTGGCTCCCAGTGGCTGTGAGGATAAAGTTCAAAACCCTCTGCATTGTCCACAAGGCCTTCTGGGGCCTGGGTCCTAAATACCTTCAACTCTCTCTTCCCAAACATCTTCCCTCCCGAGCCCTTCGCTCATCCGCCTCCAACTCCCTCAGGGTTAGGCGCTTCTCGAAGCAACGAGCTGGGGGTAGATCTCTCTCCGCGGCAGGGGCCTCCCTCTGGAACAGCCTTCCTGAAACTTGAGGAGAACCATCTCCGGTTCCGGAAGCACCTCAAAACCTTCCTCTTTGCTTCTGCTTTCTCTCTCCCTCTCCCCTGCTGAACAGCTAATTAATTCTTCACTGAAACTGCACTGATCCTGCAACTGGACCACTCTAAACGGCCTCGGTCCTGGGCCCAACCACTCTCCACTTGCACTGATGCCCTGGAACCCCTCTGCACTGCGGGACTGTCTCTGTATCCCTACAGCCCCCCCCTTCCCCAGCACTTGTTCGGCACTTATCTTGCACTTGCCACCAGCTGGCCCTATTTATTTATTACTTTACGCCACTTACCTTGTACTGCACTTCCCCCCCTCCCCTTCCCCTTGCACTTTTCCCCCTCCCCCACCCCTGCACTTGCGGGATCTGAATGACACCTGGCCTAGTAGGATCGTTGTATGTCTCCCCTTGTTCCTCCCCTCCCTGCCTCGTCGCGCCTTGAAACACCTGTGTATAGGCGCGTTACAAATACCATATCATATCATATCATATAGGTACAGGTATGCGGCTATCCTAACCATCTTGTCTTGTTCATCCTTAGCTTTAGGAGCCATGTATAGTTCACTCAGGGCCACATGTAGGGGATCCTGATCTCCCCATATATCTGACCCTGTTTCAGTGACCTGTTGCGTGATGGCCTGCAGCCAGACCGTGCGGTCCTGGTGAGTCCACTCACCTCTCACAAATAACTTATGTAAGAAGTGCTCTCTGGCTATTTTCATGTCTACTAAGGTCGTCATTCTAGAGATTGGTCTCTGTCCTGACTTACAGAAATTAGTATTTTATTTTTGCAAAACAGACCTTTTTCTTAGAGCGTTCCTTTGAGGAGTGCTTTACAGCGTAACACAGCGTGTGATACGACCGGATATGTGTATCTGGTCAGCTGGCACGCTGTATTAATCTGCACAAGTGATAGATCTAATCCAAACGTCCGGCACGAGCCCCTAATTTGTAAGAGGATTCAATTCAACACTACAGCTAAGTCAATGCCTAGTCTGGGATACTGAATGGAAACCCTTATTTATATATCTTTATGTCCAGTTCATGCGTTCTGGATGACTACCCCTATATAACACCCCTCTCTTGGAATCCTCCTGACCCCACTGAGCCAAGAAGTAGTTCTGTTTTGCACGTTTAAAGGTTTATTTGATAATTTAAACAATATATATATATATCATGCTTTATAATAAATTAATAATTGAATATCACACTGAATCTGAGCAGTAATCAATAATGGATAGTCTGGCACTAGCACACTTCTTTATAATCAATGATGAGTGGTTATAGGATGGATAAGATAGCAACAATACTTTATGGTTTCAAATGAATGCAAGGTGGAATGAAAATGCAGTACAGAAAATACTCAATATGCGTTCAACAAAACAATGTAATCACTTTTCTCTGGCAATCCCCTCCCCCCTTTATGCAATGCAAGGAAATGGAAGGAAAGCACACAGTTCTCAGAAATGCAATCAACTGTAATTCAGTTCACCCCAGCAAGCTTAGACTACAGAAGTTGGAAACACAGGCCCAAAATGCTTTTATATGTGCTGGCAATGAAGTGAAAAATATGCTAAAATGCTTTTAATTCCCTCTAGAGGTTCAGGGTGAGTGGTATCAAGTTAATATTAGTCCAGGCTCACTTTAGCAAGGATCTAGGAGTAACTAGCAGGTTAAACGAATTTTTGGCAACTGAAAGCAAGAAAACTGCTGTTTTCACACGTTGAGAAATTTGCAAATCGTGGTAAATTCGCGAGTGCGTTTTTCGCGATTGCGGCAAAAGTATCAGGGGTAGGAATGCGGTTCTATGTTCGTAGAAAAGCCACGATTCCCAGCTTTCAGAGGAAAGTTACTGCAAGTCTCTAGGACAAACGGTCACGGAGATATGAGCGATTAAATAAAGGTAGTTTTTCGGATTTGGAATGTTAAAATTCAAAGTGACAAGTGCAGCTTGCAACTAGAAAATGACAGGTGACAGTTAGGAGGCAGTTCTACTTAGATTAAAATAGCTTGGATTAGATTATTTTAACTAAGAGATTGGTTCTTCACAGTTCTGCTAGGTACTCACACTATATTCTGAAATAAATGGGCCTCGCCACGGATCTGGTCAGGTTTTAGACTGGACTCTGGTCTGGTATCTGCACTTCACAGTGATCTGGGTCAGCTCTCTCTCTCTCTGGATTCTGGAGATTGATGGATTTGAAGTCTGGATCTTTCTGCACAGCTTTCTCTAGAGATTGATGGAGGTAAAGTATGGATTTCCCCGGCAGAGCGTCCCGCAGCAAATGGATTTCAAGGTCCCTATCTGTCCTGACTGTCTGCTTTTATCTGTTTTTAAAATGGGTGTGTGTGCAGCATCACTAGACCCTACCCCTCTACACTTGCCATTGGCCCAATTCTCCCCTCTCCCATGATTGGGGAAGGAACTGTGAGTCAGAGTGATGCTGTAGGTTTTATGGGTCAGAGGATCCTCCCCTGTCAAATTGCACACAATCTATATTTGATAAAAAAAAACATATTTGCACAGGTACACATTCGTTTAAAATTACACGCACCCATCACATATCACAGGAGGTATACCCTGTCCAAATCTGCTCTTCCTGGGGGCTTGCATTCAGAAATGGCAACATTTGCACTTTTTAACTGATTTTGCAATTTCGGACATTAACCCAAATTTACACACATGTGCGCAAGGAGTATGGACATTAGTTGATGAAGTGTCAGATTTTTCACATGCACACATTTTGAGTAATATCCTCTTTTCCGCTAAAACCCCCCTGAACATACCACCGGGTCCTAACACGTCTTCAAATGTGCACCGAAAAATCACAAGAATTATGGCATCATTTAAATAATTTTCACAAGTCCGCTCTATGAATGATCCATCTTTTTCTAAAACCATATTCTGGCTGGCAGGGGTGTGTCTTTTCAGGTCACATGGTACAGAAACCAGTCTTTCCAGTTTCTGCCAAGCTCAGAGACCCTGCCCCTCCCAGCTTCTGCCAAGAGGAAGCTGTTTTACGACATCTGCAATAAACCATCTGCCTGGGTGAAGGGGGTTGCATTGTTCAGAGCTCCTGTATTCTGTGGGGGCTCCCCTTAATTCAATTATCAGAGAGATGGCATATCCTTAGTGTGGCCAGCAGGAAACAGCCAGGCCTGGGAAGTTACTTGTGAATCAAGTTTCACTCCTGATGGGGGTAGTTGCCAGGCAAAATTGGAATCTCTTTAAGCCAGTTTTTAGCCACATGTCGTTTCTGTTCCCCAGTTTTCTGCATTCAAATAACTAACAATTTTTTACATATGCAGCTGGAATGCTGATTCTAAGTTTAAAACTATGACATTTAAACAATTGCAGCCTATGTGACACTCAAAAGTAGGTCACTCATTTCTTTTAAACATTTAGATTTTTAATGTCTGTAGTTCAGTTTAATTTAAAACTGCTGACTCCATAGCTCAGCTAGTTCTGTTATCAACACTGTTCTGGGCTCTTCATCTTCCAGATTTTGTAAGCGCACAAAACTCCATTCTGCCAAATGTCTGCTGGTGTTCAGTGAAAATTTTGCATATCCTGCAATGTTTAAAATGGGCATTTGAAGCTTGCATTCAGGGAAACCAAAGGTAATTTTAAAGCGCTTTGAAGCTAACCGGCGCTACTGTTTTTCCTTTAGCAACCCATTTCACTCATGGCACCCCGGCCCATCCTGCTCACACTGGTGGGTGGCAAGTTAGGCAACTATTTTAGTGTGCACAACTGCGCGGTTTTCATAGATTCTGGCGCACATGTGGGCTTTTTCGGCCATCTTGGATTTCCTAAGCCCACAGCACCAAATGTTGTAGCATAATAGTCCAAACGTGGGTCAGGACACCCAACAATACTTTTTGTAAGATTTTTCTGATTAATGTAAATTGTCCTCCAGGGTGTGATACCATCAAAAATACTATCAACCAAATTGATGTAATGCTTGATAATTGGAAGTCTATCTACCCGACTGGAGCCTGTTATGTTATGGTGTGTTCAATTTCAAGCACCCTTGTTTCCCAGATAGAAAGGTTACTTTTCTGCAAGAATATTCTTATGTTAAGAACCACCTTGGCAAATGGGCAATAGAGCCCCGGGATGAGGAATTAGCGTCTGATTCAAATCCCTGGTTGTTATTCATAAAGTCACATCAGCTTCTAAAAATGATCAACAATAGGGCTAGTGATATCTTCTACACCTGGGCTAATGGTCAATCCTTTTCTTGGATAAACCTTATGCTAACAGATTCCCAGGGTTTTGAAATGATAAATGGTTTCAAGTTAATCCCTACCACACTGAGTGATCATGTTGTAACATAATTCTCCATCGAGGTAATGGCTGAAGTCCAAGGTAGCCAAATGACGGGCAATTATAAGGGTAACGGCCAAATAAATTGCATTGCCTGCTCCGAATCCAATATACCAAAAATGAATCAATTGCTATTAAAAGCCCTATGTATAGAATCTACCCCTTTTTTGGAGATCTAAAAAAAAAAAGAACTATTATCATATTATCTATTTTTCACTCAGGGATTTCATGAATTGTCAAAAAAGGATTACTTTCAAACATTTCTCTCATGATAAATTGGTTGTTAAAAAGAAGGAGTTGCGATCAGATACACAATGGGTTAATAAGTATGTACAAGACTTTTTTACGAGCAAATTAGCGATTTAAAAAAAATGATAACACGCTATAAGAACTGCTACAGAATGCATAAGGGCAAAGTTATCTCTGCCCAATGGAAAAATATGTATTCTATTTTGCTAAATAAAGATAAGCAGAAATAATGGCACTATTTTAAGAAATGTACCTCAGGCTCTCGCAATGGCATATACATTAATCCCATATCAAATATGGCATGGAACAATTACATCTTGTGACTATACTACAGACAGGATATTATAAAAGACAAAGCGGGGTATCAGATATTGGGCGAAAACATTTCTTCTCCTTTTCGGAAGTTGATATCGAGAAAATCATTGCCAATTTAAAAGCATCTAAAGCACCAGGACCTGATGGGTTGCCAAATATTCTATATTAAACAAATCCTAAAATCTGGCATAACATACTATATGTCATCCTCTGTGAGATCATAAACACATGTCTCATCCCTGGGTCCTGGCAAATTTGCTTTTATTCCCAATTCATAAGAAAGGTGCTAGGGACTCCTCGGCAAATTACAGAATTCTGGAAATGATTGACACTAGTGCCAGGATTTTCTACAATCTATTACTTGGCAACATTAACTCTAGAACTATTCTGCCCAACATTTTTAGCAAACAGATCACAGGTTTTCATAATTTTTTTACCACCCTATCAAATATCTGGATTTCAATGTATTTTATATGTTGCAATCTTTTATCAAAGAATAATGTTTTATGCATTTACTTTATTGATTTTACCAAGGCATTCAATAAAGTTGATAGGCAGAAACTTTGGGATAAGATGAACAAAGATAATATGCACCCCCAGATCCTTAATTTTCCTAAAGCTTTGTACTGTAATAATACTACACACATTCAAATGAATCAGGAGGGCACTCTTAGTGAAAAAGTCTAAGTCAACTTTGGCTTGAAACAAGGTTGTACCTTGGCACATACATATTTTAACATTTACATTACCGGTCTGGAAAAAGCATTTAGGAATTGTAATAACCACCCCTGTGTGTGAAAACCAGCCATCACCTGGTTGTGATACACAGATGATATTATCCTCTTAGACCTAACTGCTATAGGCTTATAACATAGCGTTGCTGCCTTGAGAAATGTTCCTTAATACATAACCTACAATTAAACCTCAATAAAACTAAAATCATGATAGTCAAGGCCAATCGGAAAAATATAAAAAGATGACATTGTCTATTCAAAACAAGTCTCTAAAAGAAGTACCAAATCCTCTATGTTTGGGAACTTTAATAATTAATAAACTGGATAAAAGTTGCTTCTCGAAATTTGTAATGGCAAAAGCAATGACCAAATGTAAGGCTATAAGGATTTATATCTCAGGCCCAGGAGGTTATTCAGTGGAACGGCTGGTAAAATTATATAATGCATGTATTATTCCTAGTATTTTGTATGTACTAGACGGTTTTGCTGTAAAGGAAACTGCTTGGCTTGACATCCTTTAAGGGAGACTATGGAATAATGCCTCAGGTTTATCCCAATCTGTCCTGATGGAAGCACTTTCCTTTGAATTGGGACTCATTTCTCTCTCAACTAGAAGAATGGTGGCACTATGTAACATCTATGTTAAACTAATGATGAGTAGGAGTAACCGGGAATCACCCTGTTCACCCTTCTTGTATGAAAATGTTTTTTTAGTTTCCTCTCCAGCCTTAAGGCAATGGCATAACGAGACCATACATTTCTTGGAAGAGATTGGCTACATATGTCAGCCCGATAAAATCCTGGCCACTAAATTTATGGGAATAAAAAAAAAGGCTGGAATCTGGGATCGTAACAAACGTCTGATGCCTTTGTCAGGGAAATCTAACTATAAAATATTCTCAAGGCAAGCCTTTTATGTTAATGTCATATGCACTTATATGAAAAATGTACAGAACTGTAAAGTAAGAAGATTTATACTTTGCCTAAGACTCAATCGACTCCCTAAATTGGCCAACAGAGGAGCATGGCTTAAGATTCCTTTTAAAGTTCGTTTATGTAGATTATGTGCCTTAGAACCTGAGACAGCCAGATGCCTACTGACTTTTGTAAACTATCCAAGATTTAAGAAAACATTTTTTTAGACAAGTGCAATATATTAATTTTATTAATACTGATTAATTCTGGGCTACAGTGTTTACAGTGTTTCCAGGTAATAATTTGGTCACAAATTATTTTATACATAGCATGACATTAAGAAGACTTTAAGCAAAACTTAAACCTGTATCAACATATTATATATGTGTTCAATGAAATGAACTGCTTTTATAATAATGTACTGAAAATGTACTGTGTGATATTAATTTTTATATGTAAAAACGTGTTAAAGGTTATATTTAACCAATAAAACACAATAATTAAAACAAACTGTAAAATGAACCATTTAAACCTATTATTTAAAAATAATTCTCAGGAGTGAACCCCCCGAACCTCCACATTGATTAGTTTGCTCTCCCTCACTACGCTCGGTCACTCCGGAGCATTTGGCCTGGGGCAGAATAAGCCCCTTTCCGTCTAAAGGCTCTTTTAATGTGGGCCCTACTATGTTGGCTCCAACTCCGCTTGTTACACAAACCTGGCTATCCCAATCACTAGCGGCTCTCCAGTGTTGCACCTTTTATTTGGACGGCCGCTACTTTTATTTTGGCTTAATCTAGGCTACTTTTACCTGAGCCGGCAGTGACGAACAACAAGAACAAATTTGTTATTTATTCTTCCCCCAAGCCTCAGCCAGGATGGGCTGCAATCCCATGCCAATCTGAGCCCATTCCAAAGAGGTACACATGTCAACATAGATGTATACACAACTTGTTTACATTGTTATGCTTTTGCAATTTGATTTCAGTTTAGAGTTTAGACAGAAATAAATCAGAGGAAATTCAGACTTACTCAACGATAGTAGTATTTTGGTAGTTATTGTTAATACTTTTTTCTATATTATAAATTGTTCCTATGGAATGGATTGGTAAGTGGACATGGGATGTTCCAACAAATCAGAAATACACAGGATCTGGTTTAAACTCGGTTCCAGGCATGTGCTCTCATGGTTTTGGCATTGTGCCATCTCTGTGTTATTTTGTTTTCTGTAAATGAAAATGATGACACTATTTAAATTTAGAACCCGCATGCACTTGACACCGTAAACAGACGCTCACACTTTTTTTAGTCAGAGAAGGAAAGTCCAATATACTTTGTTTCTTAATTGGAGGAGCTTTTACTAGTACGTACCCCTTTTTTGTGCTGCCTGCTTGGGTTCATGGGGAGGATGTGGTCCTAGGACCTGTCGGCAAGTATGGGCAAAGGCTCATTGCAGCCCAGCCACGGCCTCCACTACCAGCCCACTGTGCTGCCGTGATGCTGCCCATGCCATCCCACCCCAACAGGCAGCAGTACATGGTACTGCAGCGCTCTCATATCTCGACTCAACACTTGGCTTTGGAGAGGGACAAAAGGGAAGACGGTGGCGGCGGCAGCCACAGGCAATGCTGCCTGACTATACCCTTGCATGTGGGCCAACAAGCAAAGGATTAATTTGTGCCTGTAACTGTGTACTTTCACGCTTCATTTTTTGTGTGTGTTCATTTGAACTGTGATATAAAGAAAGTGAAGGGAGGTATCTCCAATTATCTTTAAATTGAGGCACCCGCAGTGGAAAGAAGGTCATCTGAACATCACTAATTTTCAAGCCTCAGTTTGAGGCTCATAAGAATTCTATGTGAATTCTAATTGTGAATCTAAAGAAAGTGCTTTACTGGACTCATCACATGCGCTTCATGCAAAACACTGACATTGACCTAACAAGGACCTTCATTTAGACCCTCTTTGATTGTTTTAAAAAACCACACTGGGCAACTCCCTCTAACTCCTCTTTTCTTTTTCTCTACGACCAAACATGTTAAAATTATTGTTTACACGTCTGAATCCATGTCATCAAGCAAGGAGAGAGCAACTAATGGGGTAGCTCTGCAGGTTGGGTGGTTGCTGTGGAGTTCTGTCTGTAACATGCATATTTCAGTATGTTTATAACCATTTATGAGATTGTGTTAATGACCATATCCTTTTTTTCCTCAAAGACCTAAACATTCAGAATAATATGTTTCAATTCCAATATGGTCCAAATTTGATGATCCTCTTCACGTCAACCCTTAAGTCTGTTCTTATTGTATTTGTGATTTGTTGGGTATGTCCTTAAATTTGGGGCTGGTGGTATGTTTTATAATAATGCTGAAGGCAAGCCCGTAAACGCTCACACCAGAGAGAATATAATCCGGTAGGGAGGAAAGGCCCAAGTCAGTCTTGTAGGGATATCATGTTTTTAATCTCACACACAGATGAGAGCAGAAGCAAAGAACTATGCTGCTAAGAACACTCTGCCAAAAAGTAGTACAAGCAGAACCTTATAAAGGAAAACATCATCATAAATGATGCAATATATATAGTAAAACCCAGCTTGGATGGTTGGTGTGTGCCTATGCATGATCTGCCTGCTCGATAAGAGATTCCAGGCCATTGGCTCCAGCCCAATCCGTTTGATCTTCCATCACGTGGGTGCTGAAATGATCATATTCTTCTCACGTTGAAGATCAAAGAACAAATTAATTATGCTCCTAACATACAGCTACTTTATCACTTATACTGTGCACCTGGCAGACCTTAAAATGGGAACAAAGGAGGTTCTTGGCCAATCTATCCTTCACACACACATTTTACTACCTTCTGCACCACCCGGCTCCAAGGTCTCCAACCTCATTTTGAACTATAATGTATCCCTCCCAGCACCTCGCAATACAAATCACACGGTTGTTGCTCAACGGTGTGCCCTGTCCATCCTCTTTGAACATTTCAGGACTTATTACTTTGGGATTGGTGGTCAAAGGCCACCTGGTGCCATGGAATTCAGGGATCTTAATGTTTAGTCAGTTATATGGGCTATAATTCTTGGTCACCTGGGGATTGTCTGGGTCATGCTTTGGCCAGTGTGAGATAACATGAGCACCAGGTGCCTGTCTGTGATCACGGCCTTGTAGGGAACATTCCTCTGGAGCATCTTTGCAACACTGTTAGAACAATAAATAGGCATTGTACATTTGAAGGTATGGGCTGTTCTCATGGGAGCACATGCAAGGCTGGAGAATTCCTTTGTCTCGCAATTTGGGTCTAGTGCATGCAATGCCGCATTCGCATGCAGACCTTTGCTTCTTCCTATGGTTACTAATATCTATGCAAAATAGCAATGCTGCTCGTGCCCTTAGCTATACTATGTGGGCTGATTATATTTGATTATATTGGAGTGAGTTCCCTTTTGAATTGGGAGCTGGTCCCTTCACCATCCCAATTCCCTGCTGGCCCATCATAGGGTGGATGGGTGGGGCTGTCCCCTTCCCAACATTCCCCCCCTTTTGTTACTTCTACAGTAACAAACTATGCTATACCTCTGCCCTCCCGTTCCCTTCTCTCTGCTTCCATATATGGCTGAGTTCCCTTTATTGGCACCAAGGCCCCACACACTGACTGCAAACGATCCCCTCTGTACGCACACTATTCAGGTGAGTAAGTCATATAAATGCATATCCCCTCCCCCACCAGGTGCTCCCAAATCTCTGTGTAATATTCTAGATCAAGCGGTAGAGAAAAAATAGTCTGGTATAAATTGTCAATTTCATCTCCATACCCGATGGGGAGCATTTCATACATAGGGTCACTTTGTAGGATATCAATCTGTACTTCAATATCTTTTGTCTTGCAAGGTGCTTGTGGAACCCCAAATGATGCCATCGTTCTCACACTATTAGGTACACATTGGCACAACTTTGAAGGCCCAACTGACAGGTGCAGAAAATAATGAGGATGAACATAATGATTGACATCAACATCTTCATATCGCTCCCAGTCACAACAGGGCCCAACTGAATGCCAAGGTAAACCAATCACTGTCCTGTACCCCCCCATTTTACTTCAATTAAACATCCAGGCCATGGACAGCTGCATGTCTTAATGTCTTTTGCGAGACTTAATGCATTTTGAATCTCTGATGCACTGTACAACATCTGGGCCCACCATTTGCAGTTGCACACTATGTATCTGGAACGTTCCTTTTATTCTGCATAGCGCAATATGTACTAACACCTTGGGAGTCCCTGACGTGTGTGGAATGAGTGGACACACAGAACAACTTCCATTCACAGCCTTTCTTCCCACACCACTCATGTCAGAATACAATGAGTTGGGGAACTCAGGATGACTGATATCCTCAATTGCATCTAAACCCAGCCCTTGATAGGTGTCATACGTTCTTTGTACTTCTCTTTTTGCTATTATATGCTCACTCTCAGGGATGGCAGCTTTAATAGTGCTATCGGAAATAACATTATATTGTTTCGTATATAGACAATCTCCTACTTACTGAGAACAACCTTTTAACTGTTTCCCCCACTGTTGTGTTGTGCCTGTTATATTAATATCCATTATTATTAGTAGTATGCACATTATCACTAATATATATAACTTTGCTAATATTATTAACATTTATATGTACTGTCCCATTTGGGTAATATACAGTCCCATTCTCCTGTTTTTATTACCTCACCCTATAACATCCTCCCCAAATACAATCCCAACAGTACTATAAATGTCACACAGAGACCTGCGATAATTGTCAACCCATAATAATAAACACAGGTCCATATTCTCTAATTTGTGCATCTACACCATGGGTCCCGACTTAACGTATTATTTACATTAGTCATGTCCATCTTCTTCTTTCCTGAAATGAAAACACAGAAACACAAGTCAACGAAAAGGAGAGACATACAAGATGTACTTTTAAACAAAGAAAGATAAAAAAGATAAAGAGAGAGAGAGAGAGAGGAGAGAGAGAGAGCGAGAGAGAGAAGGAGATATAGAGAGCTCCTGAAAAAAGAAATATCCATTGCTAGCAGCTGAGCTTTGGCCTGCCACTGCAGCGTGCTACTGCACATGTATTGCCACTAGCCAGCCAGTGAGGAAGATGGAGTACATGTACTGATTTCCCTCATTTTTAAGATAACTGGTGTGCCAATGTACTATCTGGCGGTGCCCTACAGTCTCAAGAGGATAGCTCGGGGGGCAACGTGCTTGCTTTGGAAGCAAGACTACACAGAGAACAACAGGTTCGATCCTCGGGACCGCGGTCAGAAACCTCTGGGTATTAAGCACGTTATAAATAACCTATCATATCATATGTCGGAGAGGTGGACGCAATAGCACAACCCCTTAACTTTCACTGCAAGGGGAGTGCAAAATACCAACTCAAAGGGCCCATAGAACCAAGGGTTGTTCCACCTGTGCACGCAAATTACAGATGTATATCAAGTCACCAGGCAACAGGGGTTGTGTGGTCATATGCTCGGGATCTGTTGCCATAGTAGTTGTTACGTCCAATGTCTCTGTCATTTCAATCCTGGGAGGTGCAATGTGTTAGGAGACACATTTAATTGCCCTATTTAGTGTGGTCAAATAATCTTTGAACTCCTCGCCTAGCACCGCTGCTACCCTATGTGTGTCTGAAGCTCTTCTTACAGGGGATATGGGGGTGTGCATACGCAAACCAGTGACCACTTCATGAGGTGACAAATGGTGGTCTTTGCTGGGCTGTGTGTGTAAACTGAAAGAGGGCCAGGGGCAAACAGTGCACCCAGTTCTTCTTTAACGTGGTACACAGTTTGGATAACTTGCTTTTGAGAAGTCTGTTTATTCTCTCCACAACGCCATTGGCCTGTGTGTGGTAAATCAAACACATCTGGTGATTGGTGCCAAGTAGTGCTGTGACGTGTTGAAACAATGCATTGAAAAAATGTGTGCCATTGCCTGAACATAAAACCTTGCACACACCCCGTTGAGGGAAAATCATTCATACTAAAAGTCTAGCAGCATACTGGGCATCCGGGTGTGCACAATGCCCTGCTTCTACCCATGTTGAAAAAGGGCAAACCACTACAATGAGGTACCTAGATCCATTATGACGCTCACCCATTTCAGCATGATCTATGTGTAATTCATGGAACAGCTCAGTAGCAAGGCAAGGTGCTCTGTATCATTCGTAGTGTCATCCCTGTACTAAAACTTTGACATGTGGTGCAATGTACAGCCTTTTCTGTGATACTCTCCTCAATATTTGGTATACACCAATCTCCAGAATATTTAGTGCTATGTGCTGCTTCGAAACTGTGGAATTGGTAATGTAACTCTTCAAAAGCTACTTCGAGCAGCTACTGGGGCATTACTGTCTTCCCGGAGCTCTTTTGTCTCCATAATAGATCTGTCGGGATTGCTTGCAACCTCTCCATAACCACAACTCCTTCTCCCTTTCAGGTGCCTTCCTTATAGATCAATAATCGAGGAGATGCGCAATGCTGTGTAAGGTGCTGGATGGTCGCTTGAGGGGGGCAGTCAGAACGTATTCAGTGGATATTTCATTTGGTAGATATGCCGCTATTTTGTCTGCCACATTGTAAGCTGCGTTCACCATTGATATTTCATCAGTCCCTTTTAGTGTGGGTGGCACGCTTGACTACTGCCACAACAGAGGGCTGGGATAATGCTTCTATTAGTATTTATAATAGTGCTGCAAGCTGCACTGGTGACCCATCCGATCTCTGAAACCCCCTCCTCTTCCAGAAGGATAGACCGGCGTTCACTGTTGTTGTGACTTATGGTGAGTCAGAATATATTGTGAGATGGCACCCTTGAGATGCTCTGAAAGCCTAAATAAGCACTGAGTTCCACTTCCTGTGCATAATTATGCATGGGCAACCTTTTCAAGACCACTATCTTGTACTCTCCTTGCTCAAGTCGTACCACCGTTGCCCCTGTCCATCTTTGTCCGCCCTCCTGATCAATTGTGGAAAACCTGTCAACAAAAAGTATCTCACCCTCTGATAATGTGCAGTCCCTTGCTTTGGGAATGTTGTTCTCCTCCCCCTCATATGTGGCAAAGTCATTCACCATTAATTCCTCTGTAGTAGACATGTCTGTTAAAAAGGAGGCAGGGCTCACTGTTTTGTATATAACCACATGAATATGGGGTTTAGAAATGATAATCTCATATGCTGAAGATCTTTGTGCAGTCAGAGTAGATCTTGACCTTTCTAGAATGGCAAACAAAGAATGTTCCACATAACTGAACACCCCATTACAATTGTAGAACTTTTCTCTATTGCAAAAGTAGCCACTGCTAAAGCTTATTCACACGCCAACTACCTTTGCATTTCTGCATCTGGAGTGCCGCTATAATAGGCCAATGGCTTATGGCCCATGATGCTCTTCTGTGTCCGTACTGCTGTCATAAACTGGCCATCTGGATGTGAAAATAAGTAAAATGTGTGCGTTTAGTCTGGGGTGGACAGTACGGTTGTTGAACTAATTACTTCTTTTAAATCGTCAATTTGTTTGATCATGTACAGAAGAATGTCGACAAGGGCATATACACAGTTGAAACGATGATGAGTGATGAAACCAATCCTAGATCCCCTAAGCTATTGTCTATAAACAGAATCTAAGGAAGGCAATCTACTGCATACCAACTTCCCAACTGAGAGATAGATATGATAGGATGAAACTATGTATTAAAGAGTGCTAGATCGAGACAGAAGGACAAGGATGATTTATCAATAGCACCCTGCCCTCCAAACTACACACAATCACCAATAGACCACCAACCTAAATATATAGCAAGGCAGTAGATGGCTACTAATTGACAGCACCAATACCAGAGGGAAGGACTAGATGCTCCCTGTCCCAATGCACTAAGTTCAAATAAAACATATCCAGAAATGTGCCTAGCCATCACATATAACAATTAGATGGAAAGAAAGGAATGTGGAATTAAACCGACCTACAGGACAACTGGATACACAGAACAAGATCTGCAAAGACGGATAACCCATGAACTCTAATCTCACATTACTGCACACCTAATACTCCCGAAAATCCATGCAACCATCTTCGTGCTCATTGGTGATGGTGCGTGCTATAAATACTTTTAACATTTAATATTAACATGTCTGTTGTCCACTGGAACTTGTAGTCCTTTGTTTTCTGTGCTTCCATGAGGGCCTCCAAAAGTGGCCTCATGTATGCAGCATAATCTAGGATCCATGCCCTACAGAAGTTGCACAGGCCCAGAAATGTCTGTATTACTTTAACTGAGGCGGCTCTGGGGGTGCCACATACTGATGCTGCCCTGTCTGGTAGTATTCTTTTAAAATGTGCTGATATGACCTGCCCCAGATAGAGCACATCCTGTTGACAGTATTGCAACTTGGCCTTGTCGACCTTCTACACTTTATAGGCCAGCAATTGTATGAGTGCAATGGAATCCCTTCAGCAGTGCTGCTCACTGTCACTACACACTAGCAGATCATATACGTAATGGATAATCGTGCTAGGCACCTGAATATTCCCTAAATCAGTGTGCAGTATTCTGTTGAATATGCGTGGGCTCTCACAATACACCTGAGGTAACCTAGTATGTTCGAACTGCGACTGGCCCTGTGTAAATGCTATGAGGTACCTCGACTCAGGATGGAGTGGAATCGAGAAGAAGACATTTTTCAAGCCCACTACAGTGAAGTATGTGGCTTCTTTGGGGATCCTGCATAAAATTGTTGCAGGATTCGGAACAATTGAACATTCTTTCTGTACCACGTCATTGAGGGGGCGCAAGTCCTGCATCATTCTCCAATTGCCCCCTGTTGAATTCTTGATAGGGAATATCGCCGGGTTAACCAGAGACATTGATGCCACAATGATCCCCTGGTCCAGTAGAGCCTGTATTGTCTTTTTAATACCATACTCTCCCTCCCTCGATAATGGATATTGTCTTAACCTGGGCAGCACTGCACCTGGCTTCAGTGTTATAAGCACCAGATTCACCTCTTTAAGTATTCCTACATCATTTGGATTTGTAGTCCACAACTGGGAAGACATGTGTTGTAAGTCTTTGTCAAAAAATAGGGGTGTAGTTAATACTGCCATCTGGGGTCACTGCACCCTTCGGTACTGTATCATTATGTCACAGGGGATACACATCTCTAATATTGCCACCACATATTTGTTGTTATTCGCAAACAACTCGTCATCCGTCACTTCCTTTGGCTGTACAGTTGGATCTATACAGAGCACTGTGCGCCACTCACCCCCATCCCTAGCAATTCCTAATATGAAAACCCTCTTGTCAGAGACCAACAATCCCTGCAAATCCAGCAACAATATTGTTCCCACCACCGCCTCAAGTGAATAAAAGATGAAATCTGTGGGCCCTCGCTAACACTGTTTAGCAATCAGAGGCACCGCCTCCATGAGCACAGTAATACTATAAATGAACATGACAGGGTTGACACAAGTCCCGTGGACCAGGACCTGCGTTGTCATTGTGTGTATTATCAACATTGCTCATATAGCGCACATCCAGGACGTGGAGCCATTTATACCATGATCTGTAAATTATATCATCATGTTTAATTTACTGAGCCGATCCCTGCCCAGTAAATTAACAGGAGAACATTTGGGCTATAGTAAGGGTGCCCACACTACCTTCCCTCCCCCACCTTTACTTCCAGCTCCTCAGTGTATGGGACCTTGGAAATAGCCCAAGAGAATCCCTACACATCAATATATGTTCCTGATACATGATTTAGTGGTACCTGAGTCCACCATGAATATCAACTGTTTGTTTCCTATCTCCACCCCAAAAGAAAAGGGAAGATGGTCGTTGACAAAACCAGACACGCGAGTGCTCTCTGTGGGCTTTCGTAATCAGGATATGTGTTCGTTCCAGTGAACGAGAAGGGGCTACCCCCATCACTGCTGCTCCTCCAAAGGGAGCGGTTGCCCCACTCGATACCCTGCTCACTTTGGCAGCACCACCCTCCTGTTGCTGTGGTGGATGCTGTATTGGCATGTCAGCTACTTCAGGCTGCTGATTATATGCATGGTGTTGCTCTTGTGGATACCCTTGGTCCTGATATCCTTGACCATGTTGCAGACACCCTAGTCCCTTGGGGGACTTGGGGCCCTTGGCCCAGCTGTTGTTACTAAAATGATACCCCACTACAGACCTGTTCCTGCATTCCCTTGCGAAATGCCCCCACTGAGATCAAAACCTCACCCTCTTGCTCCTTGAAATCCCCCTCTTCCTTGCTGCAGCCCTCCTTTTGCCACTGTGGTCCGGGATACTGTTCTTACCCACCCCACTGTCCTTGTCCTCCTTCAGCCCAGAGCACAGCAATAGTGCTGCTCACAACTTGTTGGGTACTCTCTGTCCCATCTACCTGTCCAGGCTTCGACAAAGGCACCTGAATGACAATCTTTGGCAATTTCTTTACCAATTTCGCCTCCTCTGCCTGATGCCTTTGAGCTGTTTCCCTCTCCCATTCCTTAATCCTTTTGCAATGATGCCCTATTATACTCTGTATTTCCGGCCACCCTTTTGCCTCAATAGCCACAATTTTATCTAAGGCCTCCTGTACTTCCTTTGGCAATCCTCTCTTTACAATGAAATAGAAGAACGATATTGAGCGATCCCATGGTCCTCCCATTTCAGCTCTCTGCATCTCTTGTAATTTAAGAATACATTTGGCTGGATCCTCCTTATTACCCATTCTACACTGCATGAGGGACTGTAAATTGGGGGTATCCGGGAAAACCTTCCATAACATGTCCCACACTTGTGCTCTAATTATGTTAAAGGATGCTCCATCATGTTCATCGTCCCCCAAGGTTATTCCCGGATACTCAACTTTATTTATTTATTTATTTATTTATTTATTTATTTTTGTATAGCGCACATCAATAAAGTCGGCATTGCAGCCTCTGTTACAGAGGGAGGAAAGTTGCAAGAATACATAGGAGGTGTACATAGTTCATATGGTTACAACGAAAATGTGTGTTCTTGACTGCGACGAAGTAGATTACACATAGTACAGTGGAATACTATACAGAGGGCGTGGCTAAGGGGGAGAGTACTCATAGCTAAGGGGAAGAGGTGTGAATAGGGTTATTCAAACAGCTAAGTTTTGAGGGCATTGCGAATGCAAGGTGGGATGGTTCATTCCTGAGGGTGGGTGGCAGGGAGTTCCACTGTCTCGCAGTGGTGAAGGGGAAGCTGGAACCTCGAGCCCTGGCGCGTTTAACTCTGTGTACAATGAGTTGATGGGAATATGGAGTTCTGCTGGGTCGGGACAAGCCAGCTCTGACTATTTTTAAGGATAGGTGGGGGGTTTGTATGATTGATGCAGTTGTGTGTGCTCAGGAGGGTTTTCAATAGGACACATTCTTTAATGGGAAGCCAATGTGATTCTTGTCTTGCTGCAGTGATATGTTCTCTTTAGTTTGGAGTTTCATCAAGTTTGTTGAGGATGTACCAGTGAACCGGACGTTGCAATAATCCAGTCTTTAGCCTATTATCGCTCTCACGAGCGATAGAGAGGCAGAGTTTTTGGTGGATAGGAATGGTCTGGTTATGTTAATCAACTTGGTGTGGGATGCTGCTGAGAAAACAATGGCTCTGACTTGTTGTGACATGGATAGGGTGGCATCTAGATAGACTACAAGGGTCTTGACAGAGGGGGAGACAGGGATCTGGATGTTGTTGATAGTGACGGAAGCATTTTGCTTGTTGTGCTTGTTGAGGGTTTCATAGGGACAGACCAAGAGGATTTCTGTTTTGTACCTATTAAGGCAGAGCAAATTGGCTGCCATCCAGGCATGAATGGTGGAGTAGATTGAATTGAGGTCCTTGATGTCTGTTTCATAGTTTCCAGAGAGTGGGAGGAGCACTTGGATGTCATCAGCATAGTTGGTGCAGGCTATGCCGATGGAGTCCAAGATGTTGAATAGTGGCTTGCTAAATATATTATTGAGCATGGGAGGGATACAGGTTCCTTGCTAGACACCACTTTTGACAGTGGCTGCAGCTGCGCAGGCCTCATCGGACAATACCCTCATGGCTCTTCCTTCCAGGAATGACATAATCCAGGCTGTGGCATTGGAGGAGAAATGGGCTGAGGAGGTGAGGTGATGGCACAGAAAGTTGTGGTCTACTAAATCAAACACAGCAGATAGGTCTAGGAGGAGGAATAGGGCTGGCGTGCCTGTGTACCTGATCTCATCCAGCTTATTTTTTAAGTCGAGTAAAGCCGACTCTGTATGGTGGCCTGGGAGAAACCCAGATTGTTGAAGACCGAGTATGCCATTGGATTCCAACAAATTTTGAATTTGAGAGTATGCTGCTTTGTCTAAGATTTTTAACAAGAAGGGGACTGTAGATATGGGTGTGGAGTTGTTGGGGAGGCTGTGTCCAGAGATGTTTTTTTTCAGGAGTGGCCTGACCCATGTTTCCTGGAGGCAAGGGAGGACCAGTCCTGAGGTAAAGGAGGAATCCATGAATGCTTTGATGAGCGATGCCAGGTAGGCAGCACAGTCCTTGATGAGCATGGCTAGGCATTGATCACCTTTGCAATTAGAAGGTTTGAGGTGTTTGTGGAGGGAGAGGACCTCAGGTGCAGAGATGTCATGGAAGGTGAAGAGGAGGTAGTCCAGGGAAGCAGGGTTCGTGGTGGGTGTTGCTGGAGGTGAGGAGAGGGTATTCTGGTTAGCTAGGATTCTGGTAGGCAGGAGGTCTAGTTTGTTAGGCATTGCAGCTTGGATATTTGAGCATCAAGCATCGTCTTTGGAAATAACCTGCATGGTGGGTGCTTGTGATTCTAGCTTCCTGAAAATGGCAAAGATTTCCAGTTCCAGATTTTGCATTAGCAATTCTGGTGTTGTACAAGATGGTTTTGGCTAGGATGATTGCATTTTTGTATCAGGCAGCTATTTTGGTAAATTCTAGTTTAGTGGACTCATTAGGGTTGGCTTGCCAGGTGAAACGGGAGGTGTGTTTCGTGGTTCAGAGTTCAAGTAGCTCTGGGGTGGTATGTCTGATGGTTTTAGCTTTCTTTGCTGACAGTCGGACTATTGAGTCAACTGCACTTTTTAGTAACCAGTTGTAAATCTCAGCTAAGGCTGTAGGGTAATTGTGGAAGGGAGGTCTAAGGGCAGGGTCAACTAGGTATGGTAGTAGCTTCTCTTTGGTTAGCTTACATGAGCTCCTGACTAGGGCGGGTGGTAAGGGAGTGGTAGGGGGTTTAATTTTAGTAGCCATAGGGATGGAGAAGAGGATGATGTGGTGGTCATGGGCTCTGGGAGTTGGATCTGAAGGGTGGGGAGCAGATATGGTCAGCTATCCAATCCAGGATACAACCTTTTATGTGCATGGGGTTGGTGATGGACTGTTTTAAGCCTATTGTGTCTAGAGCATTGGCAATGGATTTAACGTGAGGATCCTCCTTTAACCCACACATCCCCAGCCTGGTTCCCAATTATAGCAACTATCAAGCTCCCGATATCCCCTATTAGCAGGGGCACCCCTACTGTTTGTTTTTCAAATGTTTATATCCACTTGTTTGCCCCTGCTGTGAGCTGTCGGAGGGCCATAATTAAATTATTCTTATCCATTTGGGGCCAGGGCACATACTGTGTACTCCACGCCCCCTTATGTATTAAGAGCAGCTGCATCTGAACCCCACTTCTCATACCCTTCTTTACACTTTCCCTTTTTCTTACTGAGAGCATCCGGCCGGTCCTACTCCTCAAACTTTCCTTCCCCAATGTGCCTACTGCTTGGGGGGCCACCTCTTCACCCCTTCTTTCTTCTTCAACCTTCATTTAACAAGTCACTATTGGCTTCCCGCTCGACATCTCCCACCACTGGGTCTGACCCGAAGTATGTTCACTTACCCCCAACTTCTTCCTTTTCGACACATACATTTTATTCCTCCCTGATTCATTATACATTGTTGATCACCATTCTCCTGAGCCTTCTTCTGGTGCCCTACATCCCTCAAATCTCTTGAGAATTCTTGCATCCTGTTCAGGTCTGCTAACAGCTATGACAACATGTCTTTTAACTCTTTTGACCTGACACCTACGGATGCCGATACTTCAGGTGGGGTTGCATATGGGGCTGGAGGAGCATTAGCCTGTGGTGTATTGGTTGGATTTGTGCACCCTTCTTCAGGACACGCAGTCAAGGGATATAATCCCCTGTGTTCTGCTGGAGCCCCACCCTCTCCTTCCCCCTTCCTGCAACTTCGATCTTTCTGTCTATGTGCCCCTACTCCATCCCCTTGGTATTCTGCATCTGCAAACTTGTGCCAGAGGTCTACGATTCCATTTCTCTTTTGTAGCGGCTACCCCTTATACTTAGCTATTAAAAATGTGGACAAGTGTTCCAAGACGCTCTTATTGTGTGAACCCTGCCCTGCTCTCCACAATCCACTGCTTAAGGTATTTCTGCACCGTGTCATGATATAGTGTCAAGGCCTTGTACATATACTCTATTGGTGTCCCTCCCCATGCTAATGATGTCTATCTCTTATTGACCCTGCAAAGTCCCGCAAACATACCACGCACGCTGCCGCTTGCTTGTGACAAAAAATAAAATCAACCCCTCCCTCTTCTCTCCCCCTTCTTTACACACACACACACCAGTCCACAAAACCATCCAATGTCACACCACACCATGACACACACAATTGCTGCCCTTCCTAGGGCCTGTTCTTTATCCACTAGAACACAAACACAATATACTAAAATAACAAGCACTACTTATTCCAGGCCTATTATGAAACCACTACTTTTATTTCAGTATTCTTCCTTTCAATATTATACTTTATTGTGGTACCACCTTCCCTGCCCTTGCGATGAGGGGCTCCCTGCATTACCTTTGCCTTGCCTTTATTTTACCTTATAATGCCTTAATGAAATAATCTCTTCACAGTACAAACACTAACCGGAATTCAGGGATCTTAAGGTTTAGTCATTTATATGGGCTATAACTCTTGGTCGCCTGGGGATGGAAATGGGCTGGGTCCAGTGTGAGATAACATGAGCACCAGGTGCATGTTTGTGATCTCGGCCTTGTAGGTCACATTCCTCTCGAGCATCTTTGCAACACTGTTCGAACAATTAATAGGCGTTGTGGCAGTTGGGGGTATGGGCTGTTCTCATGGGGGCTCGGGCATGGCTGGAGATTTCCCTTGCCTCGCAATGTGGGTCTAGTGCATACAATTTGCACATACAATCCACGCAGGCCTTCCCTTCTACCTATTATTACTAATATCTAAGTAAAGCACCTCAGTGGTGGAGTGGGGATGCCCCCTTCCCAACAATGGGTAAGTGAATATATTTGTTTCTGCAAGATTTGGGGTTTGCAGTTTTTAGATGATGGTGCTCATCTTAGAGAGATGAGCTAATCGGTAACCTCTACTTTTTTAGAAGCATTTTTATAGTGAATGCTTTTGTCTAATGCACTGTGTAGTTAAAGTGCTTCAGAGAAATTAGTCTTGGGTGGCTAGTGAACTGTGCATGAGTAATGGTAACATTGATCAATGGTGTGCAGCAGCATAGTATGATGAGGTAGTAAACACACCAGGCCTATTTGTTTATATGAACTGGCCGTACGTTTCTGGTTATTCTGGAAAAATCGTGTTGAAATATGTGTGATTTTGAAAGGGTTTTTTCAAAGAAATTCCTTCTAGGGGGATCCCCCATGCCACTAGTCAGATGCAGGCTTGTTCACTACATTGTATAAATACATTAATTGTGTCCCACCAATGTTTAGGCACACTAGCTACCCCCTGTCAGCTTGTCAGCCCATCAAACAGCAGCAAGCGACTGTGTGGCTAATGTGGCAAAGAGGCAGCTCTACATCTGCTGCTTAAATGCAATTCCTCAATCCACAGCAAGTCTTTGGCTGTGCTATTCCAAAGGACTTGCATTGTTTTATATAACCTCATAAAGTATTACCTACCACTATTGGATGAATGTTCACAATTTTGAATGGCAGAATAACTACATGTTAGTAGTAGTTTCAAATGAGTATTAGCATTATAGTATGCAATAGTAACGCTCGAAAAAGCATCACGTGCGTCCATATTGTATAGTTATGTGACGTCTAAACTTGCCATGGGCTCTAGCCCCAGATCTTTTACAAATCTATCAATGCCCCCCACACACACACACACACACTCACACATACACACAACTTTTCTCAATATTCCTGCAAGGAAGAGTCTTTGTCTTGGGTCATCTTCTTGTTTTGCCATTATGGGAAGCCTTATGGACTTGTCAAGAAGAAGCATCCATTAATGAATGAGCTGAGTCTAATCTGACCTCCAAATGACAGGGTTGAATGTATTCACATTTTTAGTAGCCACCCCTCAGTGATGGAAACCATACTCACATGTTCCCAGGCATCTTCCTTGGGTTTCACTCTGATATCAATTACACCCAGAAATGAAGACACCATCCTGTTATCCTGTCTCATTCGCCCTGGTTCTTGAGCTGTCAGTCATCCAAGGTAGTCTGAAAGTGGTAATGTTTAAGGCAGCACCTTCAGGTCCTACACCTACTACACTGTAATAGGTCTATAACAAATCATACAAATCATACAAATCATACCCAAAGAGTGCTCCACCCCACACATAGTAAAAGAAGAATATTCAACTGGGTGGCAGATCACAACTGCAACGCCGTTATCTCGTCCATCTCCCCCCAGATTTGGACAGACCATCACCTTATGGAATTCTCTGTAGCAACTAAAAGACTGAGCTCCTTACCCACCCTGGTGGCCCTGCCTATCCATACAAGGAACAAAAAGAATATTACCTCAGACAATTTACTCCCCTTGATCCTCCCCAAACTCAATTCTCTGCCAGAAAATCTGAGCCCTGAGGCCTTAGTGAATGAGTATAACAAAATGATGACCCCCTCACTTGATCTAATTGCACCACTCAAAATGAGACAAAGTAAGTCCAAAGCTCACCTCAATTCTTGGTACACTCCGTACCTAAAAAATTACGCACAAAAAAAAGACAATGCCAGACATCATGGAGACTATCACCCTCCGATGAAAATAAAACCAACCTTAGCAATATAACTGCTCTTTATAAAAGTGAAATACTGTTGGCTAAACGTGAATCCTATAATATTAGAATATCTCAAGCTAACTCAAGCGCAAAGGAACTCTTTGTCATCTTGAAAGAATTAGAAGCCCGAACCCCAGTGCCAGATAAATGCGTAAAAGATAAATCCTGGTGTTCCAATATAAAGCAAGCACTTGCTAACAAAGTCACTACTCTAAAAGCCAAAAATGCCAAGAAAAAAGTGTCATTCACCACAACTCCCCCTAACAATATCTCCTCTGCACCTCCCAAAAATACTGTATGCCCCCTCGTTTTAAGTTCTCTAAAGTATCCATCATAGAGACAGAAAAAAAAACTTTCAGGGAGTTCAATGTTCTGCCCAACTAATAAAAGAGGCAGCCATAGACCTGGCTCCATTTATCTCAAAACTTATCAACGCATAATTTTCCATTGGATCCATACAAAGAAACCTCAAAGAATCCTGGGTGCTCCCTTTACTAAAAAAACAGACGCTAGACCCCGCCATATCCACTAATTACCGACTGATTACAACAGTACCCTTTCTCTTAAAAATCATAGACAAGATGGCTTACATACAAATACAGAAACATTTGGAATCCCACCACCTGCTAGGAGCACATCAGTCTGGCTTTTGGCCCCAGCACGGAACTGAAACAGACATAATAGTCTTAAAGGCCCAAATTGACGAGCTCAGGGATAATGGGAAATCAGCCGTTCTCCTCCTCTTGGACCTATCAGCTGCATTCGACCTTGTGGACAACAAGATCCTTTGCAGCCACCTGGACTCAGCTGCTCATATTTCTGAAGAAGCCACAGTATGGATACAATCCTTTCTCAATAACAGGACTATGAGAGTCTTTTCCCCACGGCAGCCGCAGACCCTATCCCCATCACCTGTGGAGGACCCCAAGGATCATGTGTGTCTGCCACCTTATACAACATTTTCATGAAGCCCCTTTTTGATGACCTGGACCATCTTGGTATCACCTACACTAATTATGCAGATGCTACCCAGATTCTCCTACCACTTACTGGGGATTATGACAAGGATTTGGCCTTGGTGAACAATGTATATCTCATCATCCAGGCATGGATGGCCACACATGGACTTAGCCTGAATGATGACAAGACGGAGATCATCATCCTGGGCAACTCCTTCCCCCTCAAAACCTGGGACCTAGCTATTCCATGTTCAGCATTGATAACAACATCATCATGGCCACCAATGAGGTGAAAACCCTGGGTGTCTATCTGGACTCTACCCTCAGCTTTAATAAGCAGGGTAATGCAATGGCTTTGGCTACCGCACATACTTGCAAATTGATTCGAGCAGGGAAACCTTTCCTATCCAACAACAGTTGCATCACCCTGGCTAGAGCACTCATTCTGTCGAAGTTGGATTATTGCAACGCTCTATACATTGGGGCTAACAAGGCTACTATCAAGATAATCTAACTTCTCCAAAATAAGGCTCTCAGACCAGCACTTGGAATTCCTAGGAGAGAGCACATCTCTGAAATCAGAAAAATCAAATAACTGGCACTCAACTCACGAAAAAATCCAATTAAAAGTTGCGTCACTCACATATAAATGTCTAAACAATGCTGCACCTTTCTATCTCTCGGAGAGACTAACTAAAATAACTCCCACAAGACTCACTAGATCATCTAGCACAAACTGTCTTTCAGTCCCTAGATTTAAGCTTGCCAGAGTAGGGTGAAGGTAGCTTCCAGGTTAAAGCAGCTCAACTCTGGAACTCACAACCCCTTCCTCTGCGAGCGGATCAATCTTACCCCAAATTCCGTCAGAGCCCCATAAGGTGGTTCAAAGACTCAGACTAGTAAGGCCCCGCCTCTGACCATACCTACGACTGTCTATCCCCTACCGCTCTTTTGGGCCCATTTTGTATATATGTACTTTTGTATATACTCCTATCGACCTGCACTGTCTCTATTTGTAGTTTCTTATTTTATTTTAATATTAACCTGAATAACATGCCTGTGCAAAAACTTACCTCGCTATTTAACTAAATTGTAATCTGTATGTGTTTATAATGTTGTGCAACCAAGCAGTGAGTATTCTTTATGATGTGTAACCAAGCTGTAAGTATTCTTATGCTATGCGCCCTGATACCCTAGGTTCTGGAGCGCAATACAAGAAAATATACAAACAAACAAATACATCATTTTGTACAGAGCTGTACAAAGTGATCTGCAGTGGTGTAGACATGATTTCTTGCCAGAATGGGCCTCCAAATTAAGCATGTTTGTCTAGGACATGGGCACACACTCACAAGAAAGGGATCAATATGTACTTTACTAGTGCTTGCTCCTGCAGACCGGACCAATCTTTGAAAAATGATATGCTATTTTATACTTTTCACTAATTAAAAGACACATTTCGAACAAACGGAAACTTCCATTTTAGTGCTATATTGTCAACACACAAAACAAAAAGAAATAGAGTGATAACCTTAACTCCGTGTCATTGTTTTAAAAGGCATGAATCTAGTTCTTACTTGTGTGGCAGCATATTTGAAGTGCTCTAAAGTATGCAATACCTTTCTGGAGATGTGACTAGAGGACAATGTGGACATATATTTAGCTGTTTAAAAATACAAAGCTATAATGTGTCATTTAGTTTCTTCAATCTGTATATGTATAATCTTTCTAGTGAAATTAATACTATGTGAACACTGACCAGACTTTCTGGTTCAGAAAAGATTGATATGCACTTAGATGAGTAACTCCGTCAGCATTTTTATTTCAATGGCACAGCAACCATCCGGTATTGTATGCAGTGCTCTTTCATAGGCGAAACTATTTGCTTTCCGAAGTGAAACAGTTCATATTTACCAGATTGTTGATTGAAAGATCTCCCTAGACCACCCCTTGTCCAAGATATATTTCTCTAATGTCTTAGGTCATAAGGGACAGAAAGGACACATCTTATCCAACGCACATCTCTCTAATGTCTTAGGTCTTAAGGGAAAGTAAGACCACCTCATATCCAAAACATAATTCTTAATGCCCTAGGCCATAAGGGAAAGACATACACGTTCCTCTCTTTACTGGCCCATTATAGGGAAAGTTTTTCAGAGGAATCCTGTATCAACCAATTCCACTGTTAATTCAAGTTTGAACGCATCAGCAAAACGTTGCCTGGACATGTGTCCAGGTTACAGAATAGACATAGGCAAGCATAGTGCAGGTTGGCCGCCGAAACCCAACAATGTGCTTGTAGTTTCACTAAGGCGTTATCAGAGAATACGTGTGGGTTACCCAGTATCTTAAAAGGAAGATTCACACATATGCGTATTTCATTTTTTAGCAAAATCGTGAGTGTTGATTATCCTTACTGCTCTTCTAAGCTTCTAAACTTCCTATCAACTGTCAGTGTTGTCCTGTGAAGTATTCTGCAGTGTATATGAAGCGGGTAACAAGGGGGTTGGCAAACTCTTGACCCCTAAAGAAGGATATATATTTACCCTCTATTGTAACCGATTAAAATGAATTTCTTTCACTGTCACTGCTGCCGTCTTTGAACTGTGATAGAAGTAAGCATTTGCTGTAAGTCCTATTCAAGTTGGCATCCTGGCAGCTCATACAGCTTAGAAAGTTTCAAGTATGTCTCTCAGAATAATAAATCTACTTTGAAGAGCTAAGGAATGGACAAATGCCAGGGCACCTCCTAGTTACCTAGAGTAAACTGGATCACCAATATTTGCTACAAACTTGTGAGATACAAAGTCTAGGGGGATAGCGCTTCAGCTGACATCTCTGACTGTAAACCTGTTTATGTAAACATGTCTGCACACGCTCAATATTTTAAGCTGACCCACAACATCACGGCTATACCAACCATACAATGTCATTTTAACCTTTGTGCATGCACCACAACAAATGCAGAACCTTTAGCCCAACGCCATCTCTCATACAATACAAAACCCTTCAGATCATATTTACAAAGACACCATCCAGTTAAAAACAGTGAACTGTTGGCACAAGCCCATTGCTCTGCAATTATACATTTTCTCCAGTTGCAACAAGAAGAACCGATTTGTTTAGCCTTAACATATTTCCACTTGCCAATTCCAGAAAAAGATAGAGGAATTAGAGCCCACATGCTTTCTCATGTGGGTAACTCAAGATGAGCACTTTTAAACCTTGACGTTCTACTCTTGCTTTTCTGTTGTGAGAAATGTGGCAACATTCTCTCTGACAGACCATTCCCTAACATGTGATGCATTAGTATTACTGCTAGAAGAATACTCACTTTATAGAAATAATATAAAGCTTGCTTTATTCAGTCAGGGACAGTTCATATGTTTAATTACCCAAGTCATGTCACATGTCTAACAGTATATATAGTAACATTGCACTTTGCCATGAATAATCAGGACAATCATTAATTGTGGTGAAATGTGTACGTATAACAATAAAGCAAGTTGGTGTTCCATGACATCAGCCAAAGGAAATCAGGCTGCAGAGGATGTTTGGAAGCTTGTTGTGCCTGCTGAATATCTATATATATATTTTTTTTAAATAGGAAGACCTTACATCAAAAAAGTAAATTAGTTGTCTGATGACATTTTCTCTGAAGAATATTTTTTTACCACGTATACACGATTTGAAGAGCAATGGGGCACAGGTACATTTCCGTTTTTGAATAAATGTTTTGCTCAGCTAAATTCCTTCATCAATGTATTGGCTGTTTTCTAAAGATTGATGTTTTTATGGAGCATTCATGACTAACATGTAGGAGGTTGATTTCAGATGAGGATGTAAGAAATCAAGGTAGTGTACAATCATAGGACCTCTTAATTGAAAGATATTACATATTCATATCTCTCAATTAAGTGGTCCAATGATTGTACACTACCTTGGTTGCTGTAGAGCGCAGTAAGTAAACATTTTTTTTGAACAATGAAGGGAATCTATTACAATCAGAAAGGAAGTACTCCGGATTTATTTAGGAAATTACCTTACACCCTTATAGTAAGAAGTGATTAGCCAGGACCCTATATAGAGTGAAATGTGAAAGTAATCTTGTGAAGAGAGATATTAAATCCAAACATGCTTTGGGCGCGTAAAATATTCAATGCATGCATGTAGACTCAGGTAAAGACAAAAGCAGAAAAACTTTATTTTCAGGGAAATATATCATAGAAAGGGGGGCAAGATGAAGCTCTTTTGTGGGGACATGGCAATGTAAGTAGCGATATATACAGTTAGGCAAGAAGCAAAAATAATGCTAAACACAGATTGGTCCTTGTGGACATCTTTCGTCATAGAGGTCATTTGAATTACATTTACCATAGATGTAACCTTAGGGCCTAGGTCTTTGAATTTTTACCAACCTGTTTATAACAAATAAACAGTTCTCGTGATGGAATATCTTTCATTGAAACACATATTGTTTGTGATGTTGCCAATGTTGACATTTATAAAGACACTAGAGCATATTTATGGAATGTGTTGTACTTTTTAAAGTTTTCATGGTGGTCTGGTTACTGATATATTTCGGAAATCATTGAGTGTATTAATAAACTTGTAGCTACATTTGCGTTTTCATGCTTCTATAAATCTGTTAGTTAAAAAGAAAGAGCAAATACATGACTGGATAATTATTTGAGAAGATTAACTACATATAATAATCAGACTGAGCCATTAGCTATGGTCAGATAACTGTACACATATTTAAATCCTTTTGTTTGCAAGACTACCATCCACTAAGTTATTCTATGGAGATCCTGCCAACTTCAGTGCACATGGGTAAGGATATAATCTTACTGTTTTAACAGATAAACTGCAAAGTTTCAGCCAATGGGGGTTATATTTCAAGTTCTCTGGATCAGTAAACATGGCAGTAAACATAGTGGGAAACCTTTCCCATCATTGTTTCCATTCAGTGGGATTTACATTCATTTGTCAGATGGAGTTTGAAAGCAGGATGGAATTGCATTTATGCATGCTTTTCCTGTAATGTCTTACACATCTGTCAGGTTTTCCACCTGCATGTATTTTCATGCTGGTGGAAATCCAGGAATTTCCTACAGTATCCACCTGACATTACAACATGCTAAAAACAGTAGGAATCTATTGTGAATGCCTATTACAATCCGAAATTGTGGGGGCATTTACACTTTTCTATCAACATATTAGAACAACGAAATGTAATAGCAATTTTGTGTTTAATTTTCTTTTTAAGTTTGATTGAATTTTATTTAAGAATAGTGATACATTGCAATATATCATACACGCTCAATAACAATCATGTATGAAGAAGATAAAGCATAGAACATAATATGAGAGGACTACTAGATGAAACAAGGCATATGTGCACAACACAATAGAAATGTCAAATTTTAGATAAAGAACAAGACAGAGACACAAACGAAACAGACACAAATGAAAGGAACTTGAAGGGGGAAAATAGGATAATATAATAAAGACATTATTATTTAAGAAATAGAAACGTTAGTGGAAAGGATGTTAAGAAACATTTTCCACTTCAATTCATGTTTACGCACTTGACATAGGGAAGAAGCAATACACCCTTCTAGCCTGTGAATATTACATATAGAGTTCAACCAAATTTTATAATTGATACATCACAATTTTTCCAATTGACAGTAATAGATTGAATGGCCACAAAAATAAAAATAAAAACATCAAACATGTCAAGTATTAATCTGTAGCGTGTGTTGCAGGACTGCACTCCCCAATAAAATAAACTTAAAGTTAAAGTCATCTTTTATCTTAAAAATGAGTCTTGGAGTACCCCAAACATTTTTAACATACTTAGACTTAGTAAACACATGTTTAAATGGACCTTCTGCATCCATACAACTGCAACATTTAACATTTTGAGCAATCTTACATGTGAAGAATATGGTAAGGGTGATAAAACCTCTATGATGAACAAAAGATAGTGTTTGAGTCAAACTGGAAGATGAGGTAATCAAAGAAATGTGTTCCCACACAAGAGGCCAACAATTGTCTTCATTGGTGAAAGTACAATCCTGCTGCCAAGCTTACTGTGACCCTAACTAAGGATCAAAGGCCTGTCTCTCAGGAAGATCTTTTATAAAATATTGAGGCAATAAAATGAAGATCATGGACATGTTGTAGCTTTTTTTCATTAGGAGAAGATGTGCTTTATTAAAAGGTCTCAAAATAATCAATTTATGCATTAATGAAAATAACATATGGATATCAAAAGGATACTGGGGTAGAGAAAGTCATTCTAAACTCAGTAAAGGCAAATGGTTTTCCCAGATTACATCATGGATGTACAAATGTAGTACCTATATAGAGCCACACTCTCCAGAAGACAATTTTGAAATGTATACATATCAAGTCATTAAACCAAAGATATTGTGAGACAAATTGGGATGAACATGTGATGCATCAATATGTTATAATATGGTGGAAATAATAACATTTGTGCATTTAATACATCTATGTTCCCAATAAACATATATCAGTCTGTAAGTGATGAGGGGAAAACCATATCATTCTCTAGACATAGCAACTTTAGATCGAATGAATATAATTTACAGGTACAAACCACATCTGAGCCTGCCTTAAAATTAACACTCAATGATATTCCCTAAAATCCGGAAACCTTACACCCCCATTCTGAGTAGATACTTTAAGTTTGCCAAGTGAAATTCTATGTTTTTTTCCTTCCCCATAAAAATGCAGCAAGACATGATTCAATTGATTTATAAAACTTGGAAATAAAGCATACTGGCAGCATATATAGGGTGGGCAACACAATCAGAGATATAATTATTTTGATGGTCTCAAGATGGCCCCACCAGCATAACTATAAAGGGGAACATGAATATGTTAGATTTCTTATTCTAGAAAATACAATGTTCATATTTTTCTTACTAAGTCTTTTGTCGAAGAGGAAATATGGATGCCAAATTTGGGCACCATGTCATACCATAAGCATGAATGTGATTTTTAGAGCAATATACATTGAGGGATAATATTCCAGATTTATCGTTGTTTAATTTATAGCCAGAAGCTAATGAAACGTTGTAATGATGGGAAGCAGCCTTTTTAAACTAGTATTGTGATTTTGAGGAGCAGAAGAACATAATCTGCATAGGCAGCTGATTTAATCTGCCTGTCTCCAAAGTTAATGCCCTGTATTATTGAGTCAATTCTAATGGCTTCCAGAAATGTTTCTAATGCTAATGTAAATAATAGGGGAGCTAAGGGGCAACCTTTTCTCGTACCTCTAAAGAAAGGGAAACGTGATGAAATGTGTACATTGATGAAAATAGCCATCTTTGTGTTTGAGTGTAACACTCTGATCATGGGTAAGAACGGGTCATGAAGACCATGCCATCTGAGTGCATCAAATATAAAATCCCACTCCACCCTACCAAATGCTTTTTCAGCATCAAGTGCAACAGCTGGATAGATGTCTTTCAATCTATTAACAATATTTAAAACAATCCAAAATAGTCTTATGTTAGAGGAAGTCAATCTACCCTTGACATAGTCCATCTGATAATTTTGTATTAAATTGGGCAAGAATGGAAGAAGTCGATTGGATAGAATCTTAGCAAACATTTACATTGAGCCTTTATTAGGGAGATAGGCTTGTAGCTTTGAGGGAGTTCAGGATCTTTATTAGACTTTGGAAACACAATTAGCATGGCCTCCGAAAAGGTTCCTTCAGATTTACTCTGTGCAACAACATGAGTAAAGAGTTTGCACAGTTTGGGGTCTAGTAAATCTTTGTAATGTGTAAAGAAATCCATGAAAAAGCCATTTGGGCCTGGAGCTTTACCTTTTTAAAGGTCCTGAATCGCTTTATGAATTTTTCTTTGAGTTACCGGATTGTCTAATGAGCGGACCTAGGATAAGTTGATCGAGATAAGTGCTTAAGGAATTGTTTGGCTTTGATTCTAACTCAAATAATATATGATAGAATTTGGATAACATATCGATAACATCTTAAGCATGAAATGTTCTGTTGCCCAAAGTATCCTTAATCACTGCTACTCTTGTTCTTTCTCTTTTAATCTTAAAATAGGAGGTACCTGATGTGCTTGTTTTAGTGTAGAATTGATATGTTGTTTCCATATATTTTAGTAATGTAGCACATGAGTGCGCCAAAGTTCTTTTATTATACCTAATTCTCAATTGCATAATGTGCTAAGAGTATTATGAACAGGATTCTGAGTATACTGCCTTTCAAGGGTTTTCAATTGTTTCAGAATGGTTTCCAATTCTTGTTTTAATTTAATTTCTTCTTTTTCCTAGCTACATATAAGATGATTTGTCCTCATAATACAGCCTTATAACAGTCCCAATTGTTTACAATGGAAGTATCTTCACTCATAATATGAGTAAAACAGTTATGATGTGTTTTGATTAGGAAAGGTGTGAACAATTAATCTTTCAACAATGCAGTATCACATCCCCATCTATTTGAGTTTTGATTATCTTGTGCAATTTTAAGCTTAATATGAACAGGAGCATGTTTGTATATACAAATAAATCTATGTTAGTCTCTCTATAACAGGAGGGTGGGCATGGATTTGGACAGAAGAATATAATCAATTCTGGAGAAAAAATTCACATGTTCTAGAATAAAAGGTACATTCTAAATATGAAGGGTGAGACATATACCATGTATCAACTATGCCCAATTGATAAATATAGTTAGAAAAATGCTTATGTGATGAAGAGTTCTTAAATCACACAACTTCCTATCTAGAAATGCGTCAATGATGTCATTGCAATCCCTACACACAATTAGGTTATGAATATTGGATTGGAATAAATGATCTTTCAAAAGTGACTAGGAAGCAGAATCTGGTGAGGCACGGCCATATACATTAGGAATTGTACATTTCACTCATTCAACAATGATTCGTTATTTATAACATGCTTAATACCCAGAGGTTTCTAAGAGCGGATCCGGGGATCGAACTTGTGGTGCTGTGCATCGTCTTGCTTCCAAGACTAGTGTGTTGCCCCTGAGCAATCCTCCCTATTTGAATTTTAAGTAAGAGCCATCTACCCAAGTCATCTGAATCAGACTAAATCGCTTTACATTTTAGTGCTTTGTTGATTAGAATAATAATGTTTCTTTCCGTGTGCTGCACTTGACTGGGCCTACCCATGAACTCTTAAGTTTTGCAGCTTCAGCTTCTGAAAGGTGAGTTTCTTCAATACAAGCAAATCATGGTTTGGTTCTATTTAAATAGGAAAGTAATTTCTGTCTTATAATATAATATAATTATGCTTTTAACATTCTAGGAAGTTATATTTAGTGTCATTGCAACAAAGATAGGTGTAGATAAAGATCATAATGTTTAGTATTTAAAGTAAAAGGAAGCATCATGGGAGCAATACTATAACCTGACTTGCAATAGCAATGAGGACTCCCTTTATAATGCAAGCTCAGATTATCCTGCAGGGAGGGAAACTTAAGAGATAAGGGAAGACAAAGTTAACACAAATTAAGCCATAGTAAATAACAACTTTCAACTAAGAATATTAACATGGCTATCTTGAAACAGCCACACCAAATCTTGTTGACCATTAAAACTGCAGAGGTGGAGAGTCGGGTGAGAGGAGACCAGTCCCTGCCCCATTCCTTAAATCACTGAACAATGGGCTCATGCAAAGATAAATGTTATCAATAATGTTAAGGAGTCAGAGGGAGGTATCCATGTCTTCCATTTTATGGATTTGAATGAAATGGATTAGCTCTCTCGGGTTTTCAAATGTATATGTATGGCCTTTGAAAGTTACTTTCATAGTTCCTGAATGGATAATGCCAAATCTTGCATTTTACTATTAATTTATTTAATAATAAATAATAAATAATAATACATAATAAATAATAAATAATAAATAATAAATAATAAATAATAAAAATAAATAATAATTTATTAATAATATTAATGCAAGTCACCAAATCTATGGTTTTGCCACCCTTTCCCACCATTGCCAGATGGTAATCCCTCATAACAACATTAAAAAATATCTTTAGTGAGTTACAATTAAAGTTTTATTTGACTACAAATTGCTAGTCAACCAGATCTTACATCTGCTGGCCACTATATTTTCTAGGTTCCTTCCTATGTGTATTGAAAGTGCTTTTTCAGACTATAGTGGACAACTGGGATATTCATCTCTAGCTAGTACCTCTGAAACCAATGTTATGGATCTGGTGAGGGGATATTGAGGGTATGTATGAATGATTCATCATCATCTCCAGATCTTGAATCTCACAGAGCAACCACCACAAAAGTTCTTAATATACATACGGTTCATTTAACCCACACCATATAATTCTGAAAGTGGAGAAGTGGGGGCTGACTCCAATAATTCATCCATTTCATGGACCATGGAACTTCGGAGCATTGGATGTTGTACATAGTATAGATGGGTGACAAAATAAAATACATCCTATTCCTATACTGTTGGCCTGTCTGCACAAATGTTATGAAGGTATCCTACCCAATACAAGGGATTCAAGATCTAATTGCCAATGATGCAAACATCCCTGTCCGATAGGGCAAATCATATTCAGGTTTTAAGCCTCTCCTCCTCCTAGTGATTAATAATCCATCAGGTATTTTATGCCAAGTTTTGGATCTCAGAAAATAGCATCTAATTTATCACAACCAATTTGTTCTGAATGGAGTTGGTCAATTCAATTGGGACTGTTATAGGCATGGGGCAATGTATGAGCTCCGAGGAATTTGAAAGAATGCACGCTTTCACAATCCGATTGCTGAAAATAGACACGTATTTCATTTATGTTCTGGTGGACAATATCTATTTTCATTGCAATTTGGACTTAAAACACACTTAGTAGGAGCTTATGATTACCCCTGTTTAGGTGACTGGCTAATGTAGGCTCAGACAACAAATCTCAGATGATTTCATTCTCTGTGAATCTCTTCAGTATTATCAAGGTGAGAGAGTTGATTGAAAACATATTTTATGCATGCAAGATATGATTGTTTCCACAGCTCATAGGGACTAGACCTCTGATCTTTCCCCGCAGGCTTTGCAGCCAGGCAATGTTTCCGGGTACACCGAATAATGGTGGTGGCATAGTCACAGTACCCTGAACTGCATGAAAGACCTATGGTTAAACCCTTGCTCATTTGCTGATCTCCAGACTTGATGGTATACAAATGACTGATTACAATATCTCAGCAGCTGTAATCTACTCTGACACAGTGGACAACCACCTACACCATTGCATCCTGTTGTCCCTTATGGACCAAATGTTTGCTTGAACTGATATATTCTCAAGAAAGTTTGGGCTGAAACTCCAGGGATTATGGCATTGCTGAACCTTGTGGAAGCAAATAAGGCTTCCAATTGGAGCAAGCTAAATGTACTAATCTGGACAATTCAGTATTTTAAACCAATCCTTATGAACTAATATCTCTTGATCAGAATGGACAATTGGCTAGCAAAGGTGTATGTAAAGAGACGCGAGGATACCAAGGCTGTGTCCCTGGCTGTACTAGTCTGGAAAATTTGGATCATGGAGGAACCCAGGTTTCATTCTTCATTAGAGACATATATCCCATTAAACACAACTTTCTTTCAGACACTCTCAGAAAAAACGTTGTCTTGTCACAGGATATTTCCCTCCCCCAAATAGTTTTTCCTTGATTTGCCGTTCTGTGGAGTTTTCCTCAATAGACATGCAGGTGTGCAAACTTGACCTTCAGTTACTAACCTAATGCTCTGCAGTGAGCGCATACAGTGTGTGGGCATTAGATGGAATGGCAATACCATGATCCATTTGACACCTCCTCATTTTCCCTCCAATTTCATTTGTTACTGATAGTCCTTGAAAATAAAAAAGATGGTGCAAGGTGAATGTCATCCTACTTGCCCCAATATAGCCTGGATTAGATGGTTCCCACTACCAAGAAGATTTCTCAAGAAAACAGCCATCTGCTCCACCCCTTCCTACTCCATTGCACCTATATGCCACATGAGGCACTACACATATTGCCAATCATGGATTGGAGACAGAGAGGATGGGTTTTCTTTTTCCTTGCTGTACTGCCCAAGATATTGGGGAGTGAGGTGCTCTGGTCTGTATTACTCACTACCTCATATATCTACCGAATGCTGAAACTGTTGACATCTTTAACCAGAAAGTGTTATTACAAATTATTTCACAACATTAAATAGTTTCCATAATTTCATCCCTGCCTTTCTTTCTATGTTGGTAGGGCAGTGTAGGATAGCCTAACTTGCGCAACAACATTTTGTGAAACGGAATCACCCTATGAGTATTAGGAAAATGGAAATGTGGGCCCTGAAGCGCCACTCCTACCTGTAGTAGAAGAATTAGGGACACAATTAAGTCATGTAGTGAGCAACAACAGGGTATTTCCCCAAGTTTAACCAGAGTTGGTCTACAAGAAACATGGTCAGCTCCTGTTGTATGGTAAGGTGCTTTTTGGAGGGAAATGTACCTGTATACTGCATAATTAATTTAATGGGGTTGTTAATTAATTTTATTTCAGTTCTTCAGGTTGCCTATTGCAGAATTATGTTTTCCCTCTGCATTGTACTAAAACGTTTTCTACAGTATTTAATTGAGCATTGTTCCTTGATCTGAGTATGTCTGCTTGCTGGATACTCATTATTAAAGGACTACAATAGGGAACAGTGGCACAAAGGTAATCCCTTGATTACTAACTGAACATCTTTCCTACTTAGATTCCTATTCATCATGATCACAGTCCACATCCTGCCCTCCCTCTATGTATTGAGCCCAGTCTATGTTCCAATAATTTGAGATTATGTATAGGATTTCTTTGGGGTTTAGGGGGTCCATAAAGGCAAACTCCCACAGGGGGAAAGATATGATAAGTAGTCATTTGAAGAAGAAAAAAAAACATATTTGATTTACACAAGGATCTGTTTCGAGTGAATCTTCCTTAATTTTAAAGGACATGGAGAATGGACTGGGGTACAGATGGTTACTTGTAAGTAAGCGAGCCATTTAATGTCTCACCATGTAATCTGATATCACAGCTTCACATCTTCATGGTGGAAGTATATTGATCAGATTCACAAAATGATAAGAATACCTTGAGAATTCTTTGACAAAGTGTATCCATGAGCTTCCTCGTCACATTTGCACTACCAATGTGAACTCTGGATTCTGAGAAGGTATTTTGACATTATTACAGCGGCAACAAGCTCCGCTATGTGATTGTCATTCACAAGCGAGAAATGCACCCTGTAAGGCAATTACCCAAATTTTAGCAGCTTGAACGTATTAACAATAGGAAGGCAACGCACAGCTTTTGTGCTTCAAGGATGATAAGACATCAATTATTTCTTTAACTGCGTAAGCCACATATTCAGCTTAAAATGTGTGCAAGAGCTAATTACTGTGCCTTTGAGTTTGTCTGATGTAGTCAAATGATTAGGAGCAGATTTGAATAAATTGATATGCCACCTTTCCTTTCAAAACCGATGACACCACAAGTCCTTCATCAAACTGTTACTTATCAAACAAAAAACTCTGCATGCTCACAGCCTTGGCGGAGAAAGAACCTTTTTTGGTGACCTCCGGTTAGCGAAGCAAATCAATCAATGACTACACATCTGTTGAGTTGGATCGTTTGTGTGCTAATGACCAACTGGATTGCAGGTTTCCAAAACTTGCTGTCCAAATTTAGTTATGTGAGGCCCTAATTCTGTAAATACTAATTTCAAGGATGATACAGATGAGCACTATGGTTTATTTAAGAGGCACATTTAATTGGTTGATATTGCCCAGAGTGTAGTCACCTTTGTTGCTCAAATCTCATTGGGAAGGTGTGAGTAGCCCCTATGTGTCCCACTCATCTAATGGTGTCCTCTCTTATGCACTCACATGTAAATATGTAAATATTCCTTCTCAAGATTTGTCTTTCATGATCTTGCGTTTCGAGACATGACCAGCTTAAAGAAGGATGCATTCACAGAGGTGGTAATTGTCTCCCCATCCAACATGTACTGGACTAGACAACTCACCACTGGCATCAGCAAAGCAGACATTGAGAAAGCATTCCAAAGTCAGTCAGAGTCACAGAAGCATATTGTTTTTTTTTCTACCTCAAAGTGAGCCATAATATACAAAATGCTAATGGGGAACTCCAGCAAGAATCAATGCAGATCCAACCGGCTGGAACCTCTGGTCACCTGCCAGAGGATCCCTCCTGATGTGGCAGTTAAGCAAGCCTCAGGGATACTGCATGTGCTTTCACGCAGTGTCTATGGGAGGAATTGTCATCTAGCTAGGGTCTTAAAGATCTACCTTTTTATATTTTTATTAAATAATAAATTCATGTTGGTAAATCCATATCAGAAAGGGTGGTCTGCTAATCAGACCTCTCCTTCAGAAATATCCATGCCAGAGGCATAGTGTACGTATGTGACCTGCTTTATTTATTTTATTTATTCATGTACTTGTAAAGCACCAAAGACTGCAGGCATCAGGGTGCATTCATAGACAAAAACAACCTAAAGGACAGGGGACAGTTCAATGGTCAGTCAGTTAAATAGCACTGTCTTTAGAGATTTCAGAAATGTTCTCAAATGTCCTTCCTTTCTGCATAGTCATGGGACGTTTGTTCCCTGACAAGGCTGTTTGAACCAGGAACAACCAACCATTCCCTCTAGCCCACTTTTAATGTGAGCAGTTCAGATAGATGGTGTCACTTAATCTTGTATGTGTCGTTGACTGATGCTGGGAAAAACATTCTTGCAAATATGATGGGGCTGGCCCTTACAAACCTGCATCAATCTCCTAATCTGCAGTGCCTCCTCTTCAGTGTTGCGCTGTTTGGAATCTGCAGTGACAGCAAAGTCACTGCAGGCAGAGGTTGTACTGAAATCTGCTAGAAGAAGAACTAGAAGTCACTAGTTCAAGGTGAGCTCAAGCATAGCTCTCCTATGGAGCTGCAGTTGAATATCCTGTAAATGGTGTTATCATTTCAGGTATATATTTCAGCTGCACCTCCATAGGAGAGCTATGCTTGAGCACACCTTGAACTAGATTGATTTCTAGTTCTTCTTTCTTCTGTAACCTTGTGCCAAGATCTCGATGCATGCTCTGATAATCCTACTGACCATAATTATGAATATAAACCATTAAACTATAAGCAGCGCCCACCCTCAATCGTTATGAATCGTCCTGTATTTAAATCTGCATCTGATCCAAAACCGCAATAATTATGATGAACTATTGGTCTAGTGTCAGGGTAATCACCAATAATAAGCCAAACCTGGAAATGTTAGTATGGTGACTAATAGTTCACACACTTATTCCAGCTGTATCAGATTTGAATCATAGTCAGGTAAACACTTTAAGTTGAAGCCAGCAATGGAAAGGCTATATGTATTCTGGCCAGACTGCTTGTCTCAGCTCAGCTAGCAAGACAATTACCAGGAAGGTTGTGTCTCCTTTGATCCCTTGGGAGATTTCATAACACTGCTCCAGCACAGGAATCTTACATCAGGCACACTCCTGGGAAACAAGCTTCAAAGTAGCACACCCACAAGAAAATGGCAAGCCACACACCAGGGTATTACACACCAAATGGCCTTTGAAGCTGCAGGCTTAGGAAGAGTGCAGAGGTAGGGTAGTTAGACAGAGCAGAAGGGCTGGAGGAATGGTTCTTCAGTCCTTGGCTGTCTGGTGACATTTATTTCCTTCCTGTTTCCTATGCTTCCAGCAGAGTAAAACACTTTGGGTATGATGCAAGAAAGCAAATGTCGCTTGTTACCTTGACAACGATGGACCGCTTAAAGCAGGCTTGATTTCATCCAATCCTGGGTGGCCTTTCACCTTTATAAAGAATTGATTTCCCACTCCTTCCTTGATTCATCCTGGACTATTAAGAACATAAGAATTTGTTTGGACCCTGTTAGGAAAGCAGTCATTTCCAAAGCCTTCTGCCAGAGGGGAGGTAAAGTGTTCGAAGCTAGAGAAAGCTTTACTCCAAACCTATTCACAGGGCACTTTGTGGGTGACCTGCTATTGGACCAAGACCTGCACTCACTACCAGCTGCACTGGTACACAGGATTCTCAATGCAGGTGAAGGACTTCTGCAGATGAAAGCTAGCCTCTCCAGTGTGGGAGTGAAGAGGAAAATGAGAAATGTTGTCCCTGCATGCCTGGATTTGAACTCACTGCACCGAAATATGCCAAGCATCAGGATTTCTGAATTCTACAGCTTTGAGACATCCTAAACAATGAGTTGACTGCATTAAAAGATCATATGCACCACCAAGACCGACAATGTTGTTTTTGCCACTTCTTTGAACTCCTTGGAAAAGCTGTTGCTTGATTTGTTGTAATGCCACATCATACCCACTGATCACATCACCTGTTTGGCTCGAATACCAGCTTGCTTCTGAAGAAGACTTTGTACTGCTGCCTCTGCAAACAGTGCATTGAGCAACCAAGGTCATAGCGTTAAACCTCACCGGACCTTGACTCGAACCACTGGAAGCAAGCGTCTCTCGCAGTCGCAACCTGCTGTTAAGCATCGTATCAAACCAACTCAACCTTCAGACCAACCCTGGTGGGGACACAGAACTGCATTGCTGAAATGCCACCTTCAAACCACATGGATCGCTGCTTCATACACACTTGACACCTATCTCGCCAGCATGATCTGCTGCAAACAAACCTGGTTAAACGCCCACTGACGGCATTCCAAAGCCTGATTCAATGTTGGTGAACCGTGGCTCTGCCAGATTGTGCACCTACCTTAATTTGCAGTTTGTGTTGACCTGTACACCATAAGTAGACCCCATACTATGAGGCGTGGCTTTGCCAGGCTGTGCAACTACACCTACTGGTCTGACCTGCTGGGCACAATGGCACCCACCTGCAGAGTATTCATGGAAGCACTGGCACAGTTAGTAATGATGCCGGTGCTTCTGTCTCACCACTCCCATGGAGTCCTATGGGGCTCCATCGGAATGAGGATTAACATTTGTGGGCGCCTGACCTCCCAATCTGCTTGGACATGTAATGTGCCGGTGGCACCGGGAAGTCAGGCGCTGTTAAAGTGTTGCAAGTCAGGTGGCAACCCACCGAAATCACCGGCAGGGTTAGGCCCATACTCTCAATGGGTAAAAGCTTGCAAATTGAAAGGTATTACATATAGTGACCTAATACATTTTTTTTAAACATCAAGAAAATACAATAAATGTGTTGCATAATAGGAAGCCTCTATGATGTGAATTACATTACATGTGTATGTGTGCGTGGGTGGGTGTGTGTTTGTGTGTTGGTTTTCACATTCACACACTATGTACATTCATAACTGTTTATCCATAAATGTCTTGTCTTCATTGTGTTTATGTTTGTGAATCTCTTTTGAGTGTGTGTTTGTGTGTGTGTTTGTGTGTGTTTGTGTACCTACGGAATTGTTCCTCACATTAACATGCATTTGTCCATGGATATTTTGCTTTTGGTTTGATTGTGTGTGTGTTTTTTTTCACACATAGGGCCTCATTACAGGGTAGGCGGTAACCATGGCGCTATTAGCGCCATGGTTGCCGCCGGAATTTTACCGTGTCTGCCTTGGTGGATGGCGGAATTACCGCCCTGCTCCAAGGTGAGCGGGGGCGGTAATTCCCCATTCATCAAGACACTTCCCCATTCCCATTTTTGCCCCCATAGGGCTCAATGGGAATGGGGAAGGAGCTAATTACGGTACCGCAAATTGCAGTACCGTAATTAGCACCAAGGTCCCTTAGCGGGCCCGTTCTTTAACGGCTGGTAAAACCAGCCGTTAAGGTCGGGTCCCGCATAGGGACCTCGTAGTAAGGCGGTAAGGGTTTATAGGTATCGGTGCCCTTACCGGTACCGGTAAACCCTTACCGCCTACCATGTAATGAGGCCCATACAGTCAATATATTGGCTTTAGTGGTTCTGTAAACATTGCATCTAGATCTTGTTTGTGTGTACATTGTTGCCTGTGAAAGAGAGAGAGAGAGAGAGAGAGAGAGAGAGAGAGAGGGAGGGAGAGGGCGAGAGAGAGAAAGAGAAAGCAGCAAGTGAGAGAGAAGGGGAGAGGAGAGAGAAAGAGAGGGAGAAATAAGAGAGAGGGAGAGAGACAGAGAGAGAGAGATAGAGAGAGAGAGAGAGAGAGAGAGAGAGAGAGAGAGAGAGAGAGAGAGAGATAGAGAGATAGAGAGAGGGATCACAGTTTTGACTCCTTGGTGATTGTACAGTCACTAACATCATGCTGCATGTTTAGTATCCAACATTACTTTCTTGTTTCCGCTGGGTATTTCTTACTTGTCAATAAGAGTGTCAGGATGTTGCATTGCTCCTCGAGTAGTAGTAGTGCTGCACTGCATCACCACTTCAGGTGACATGTTTTGTCCTAACAGGGGTCAGGCTTCAGAAATGTTCAGTACTTCTGGACCACATTGTACTGTCATTATCACCTCCTTTATTAATATTTGCCATGTGCTGCCTGTCCAACATGCAAAGTAAGACTGTGCATAATTTAAATAATTACCCAAAGCAGAGCACAAGGAAGGCATAAAACAAACCAGATTTTCACATGCCCAATCACTGCCATTGGCCACTCTCAACCTAGGAAAATGTACATTACCAACATGCGATGCTCTTAGAACCAAATGAGCCAGAAGAACTGATTTCAGTACAAACACATCAATTTGCCATTAAGACAGCATTAAGAATGCTGTTGGCCACAAGGCCAGGCCCTGCCACTCAGTTTCTCTGCCCACCTTCAGTTTCTGCACCTTCCAAGCCTCTTCTTGAGGACTCTAGGCCAGCTCCAGGGAGACAGCATTGAGTAGGCTGCTGTTCACATTACCAGGCCCTGACGCTCAATTGGTTAGCACTCCACCTACTTAATCAGTCCTCCTTAGGTGTCCTCATACCCAGCGTCCTCAGCAAAGGACGTGCAAAGACAAGGCCCTCACCTGTTTGTGTCTGTGAGGGCCTTATAGGGACAAGGGCCTGACCCGCTATCCTGAATTTCACCTACAAACTACAAAACCTACAAACTAATCGCTAATAGTGCTACTCACCAAACGACAAAACTATGTGTCTCCTCCCTCCACAGCCCATCCCCACTCTCAATAGGGTTTGAATGGCCAAGTGCCCTGGGCAGCCCTGGCAAGCTACCCTAGCAAATCACTTCAATATTGGACTTGCCCCCATCCAACACCCATGAACCACAAGCACAAATCCTCTCATGTTTATCAATGCATGCTCAGTAGATGCTTGTGCTGTATAGATTGCTGACTTCATCTCGTGCAACAAACTTGATGCTCTGTTCATCACTGAAACATGGTTTACCCCTTCCTCCCTACATATTTTCTATGTCCTCCTACCCAAGGCTACGGTATCCAAAATGCTGACCGGCCATTAAGGACAGGATTCTGAGTAGCAATCATCCATAGGAGCGATCAGTCATTTTCCATCACCCCCTCTCTCAAAACAAGCTCATTTGAATCACTTGCCTGCCGTTTCCATCTATCACACAAGGAATCCATCACACACCACCTCATCTACAGGCCAACTCACAGGAGTGACTCTTTCTTTTGAGACATCTCCAACTTACTCTCCTCTACCAAATTTGCAAATTTAAAAAATGTCTTTCTCTGTGATTTTAATGATCTGACAACCACACTCAAAGCATACTTTTTGCACTGAAAACTTGCATGGAAATTAAGCAAATTGTGCTCTCCCCCATGCACAACAAAGGCAACAACCTAGACTTAGTCTTCACATCATCCCCAAGCATCAACTGTGCAGACCCTATCCCACTTGACTGGTCTGACCACGCCACCATCCCATTATTAGTCACCCACTCGACTATGGCTCACAAAGCTCAGGCTAAACCACTCACTCAACACCACTCATTTAAAACATTCCTGGTCTATGAGCTAGAAGCAAACTTTGCAGAATTCTCCACCAAAGGGAATGCCTTGGGCCTCCTGGAATTATTCAGCAACTCTGCTATGAAACTGGTGGACACTCATATCCCCCTAAAATCTAGCCACGCTAAAACCAAATCATCTGCCCCATGGTACACCCCAAGCTAGCCCTTAACAAACGCTAAATCAGAGTCCTAGAGAAATGCTGGCGCAAAAACCATAACTCGAGGGACCTCACCAACCTCAAATCTCTGTACGCAAACCATAGGATTCTGATTAATGAGGCCAAAGCTGCTTACTACTCTAACACCATTGTGCCTCTAACAGGAGAAAAGCACTCTTTGAAGCATTGTATCAAGCCCTCTCCTGAATCCGAGGTCCCAGCAACTCAGGAAATATGTGACAGAACCAAATGTAAAGTCTGTATTACGAAGGACCTTATAGTTTGAAGATTAATTGAAAAACATGTATTTAATGATTTTAAGGATGACATGTTATAGAGGTGGCATATATTGTCCACCTGACAGTGGGCAGCCAATCACAATCCTAGTTCCTATGCAATGTATACTTAGATGTTCCCCTTAAGCCTATCACAATCCCTAGGATTATTTGCCACATAGTGTGACGTCACCTCTGATGTATTTTTAGTATAAAGTCTAGGTTTTGTAAAAAGATCGTTGAGAGAAATTGAGCGAATGTCTGTTGATGTCCGTTGTAACTCCCTGTTTTAGATAATTGATAACAAAACAGTGCTTTGCCATCTTCCTCTGTTGGTTCAGTTATTTGGAGTCAGAGTTATTCTGTGAACCCACCCATTGCATGCACGTTACTAAAGGGCCCTAAGCTCACATATCTTAAAAATCAGTGCAAATGCACTTCAATTCCATAGATTATAAAATTCATGATCATTTAGAAGACAGAAAAAAATACATTATTATACTACAATACCTGTAGCCACCAGATCTAAGGAATTAATAAAACAATTACTGTGAGAGTTGAAAGTGGGACTTCTTGGCAATGTCCTGATTGTGAGGGAGGAAGGAGAAAGAGGAGTTGAAGATGACTCCAAGGTTTCTGGCTTTAGATGAAGGAGCAGTGGGAGAGCCCATGCAGGAAGGCCGCAGTGAAGGGCAGAAGTTGGGAGCAGGGGTCCCAATGGGAAGGATCTTTGTTTTGGTGGCATTGAGGCAGAGATCATTGGAAGTGCACGAGCCAGGATGGCAGATAGGCAGTCAGGGATGAAGGAAGGTGCAAGAGGGTCAGCAGGAAGTTTGAAGAAGAGTTTTGTGTTGTCTGCATAGCACTGGACATTGGGGGAAGAGGAGGGGATGAGGAGTGCCAGTTGAGTAACGTAGATGTTAAAGAGCCAAGGTGACAGGATAGAGCCCTGGCGGACAACACATGTGGAGAAGGAAGTAGGAGAAGAGAAGATGCCCAGGATGATTTAGGAGGAGCGGTCCGTTAGGAAGGATCTATGATTCATGAATCCATGATTTTGATGAGGTATGGCAGCATAGTGATTGGGCAGTAATTTATGGGGAGTGTGGGGTTGAGAGATGGTTTTTTGAGGAGTGATGATATTTGTCCAGTTTTGAGATCAAATGGGATAGTCTCATGTGATGTGAGAGACATAAGTTGATGATATTGAGCCAGTGGGGAGTCGGGGTGGTAATGCAATTGCATGTGGCTTGAGGTGGGCATGCATCATACAAGAGGTGTACACGTTTTATTTTGGTACTAAGGGTGAGGGTTGTGTTGGTGAGGTGGAAGGTGCCCAATAAGTTGAAAGGTTTGGGAGCTGAGGTATGTGTGGGAGAGCAGGGGGAGGGATTGCCATATGTTGTGTATTTTGGTATTGAAGTAGTAGATTTGACAATGTTGAATAGATTTTGAGTATGATTGGTGTATGGATATGCATGTGGGAGGAGTGGGGTGGTAAGAGTGGTGCTAAGGCTGTGATTGTAATTGGATTTTGTTTGTCTGGTTGTGGATGTGGGAATTTGTGCTAATTGGGGTGATCTTGTTCGGTAAAGAGACCATAAGGTGATAGCAAAGTGGTCTTACCACAACACCCACATTTTAATTTTCCACAAAACCATGATTTCTGCTTCAAATCCAAAGTTGCAGGTTGTTTCCAGTTGTGCATGTGGGGTAGGTGATGAGTTATGTTCTGTAATAGGGGGTAAATGGAGTGGGTATTCTCTTTGGTATGGGATTCCTATGTGGATGGGAGCTACCAGGGCTGAAGTCACCAAGATAGATATGATGCATGGAAAGCTGTGGATGCTAGTTGTGAACCCCTTTTTCAATGGTCCAGATGGACTGTAAAAATTTGCTGTGGAAGGTTGCTGAGAGCAGTGCCAGTGGTTCAAAATTATTCTAAACCTTCCACCCATCACTGTTTTGGTTGTTGGTAGTTGTGAAGTCAGTTCAGTTTGTGTGGAAGTTGGGATTGTGTTTTTGGGGGCCGTAAATGAGGTGGACAAAGGATGTGGGTGTGATGAAGGGAGCAAGTGTGAGAGAGTTCTTCTAAGTATGCAGGTGATAGGTATGGTATGTGGGTATGCTAAGTGTGCATGGATCTTTATATAGGATGGCAATGCCACTTCCCTGTGTGTGTGGGCAGTATCTGTGCTGGATGAGATAGTGTGGGGGAAGCATGTTCGGGATAGTGGTGTGTTGCAGGGTTTGCCCCATGGTTCTATAAGGAAGAATATATCTGGGGAGAATGAGATAATATGTCCATTGGTTTTATTTGTGTGAGCAGATGGAGAGTGGTATTTGAGAAGAATGCAGGTGTATGTAATTCGTTTTTTTTTAGTGGAGTGATATGTTGGAGCTTAATTTGAATGTTGTCTGTGTGCTTTCTATGAGGCATGTCTTGTGGCAAGCAGTGGAAAACATTAAACAAGCAGTATTACCCAAGAAGGACTTCTCCACAATTACCAGTCTGGGTTCAGACCAAAATGTAGCACTGAAACAGCCATCATCCAGGTCATAGATGGTGCTCTTCAAATCATGAACAAATGTGATTCATGACTTTTGATCCTTCTCGACCATTCTGCTGCGTTCCACACATTCAACCACCTCACAATGACAAAAATATTCAATAATAGAATGGGCTTCAAATAGGCAACTTCAGATCAGACCAACACCAGTTCACCTGTGGATTTCCCCATGACACAAGACTCTTCCCAATGATCTTTACTCAATACATTGAGCTTGTGAGATTTGCAATTTTGGAGTTCCTAAATGACCCTGACATCTCACTTCACTAATATGCAGAGGATATCACAAATGCCCAAACAGCTTGGTACCATCTAACCCTCCTACAGATGATTAAACCATTCCTTCCACAGCACAACATCAGAACCACAATACAGGCCCTCATAATCTTTCACATCAATCGGGAAAACACCCTGCTTACTGGTGTTCTGGCGATGTGCCTGGCCCCATTGTGCACCCCCTAACATGCAATGGCATGATTCATAATCCAAAACATGACATCTTATCAATTGTCTCCCATTCTAAGTGAGCTGAACTGGATTCCTATCTCAGAAAATATTCTTTAAGACTGTTTGCCTTAGATGCAAGCCAACCCCTGACTGCAACCCACCTGGCTCCTATGTACAAAAGCAGGTGGGATGTGCACCTCTAAGAGACAGGTCACCAATGGGCTCAAGAAACAACTGACACACAAGGACAAACACAGAAAACATGTTTTCTTTTGCTACACCCATGCCCACTATAGCTCAGTCTAGACAGGTCCAGCATTTTTGCAGTTAAGAAAGGAACTCAAATACTTCTTCAGTCAATATCTAGATGCCAGTTTGTGTTGATAATGTAACCCACTGCTTCCCTCATATGATACCCTAAATTACATGAACAATTCTCTGTTTCTTCCTACATAGGTTCACGCTACATAAAACCATACATATAAACCCAAATATAAATGCAATTAGAGTTTCACAGTGGGTCAAAAACAAAGCGAAGTACTGTGTAGGTAATCATAGGTATTCTGCATAGCCACTCCACTCGACACACTTCCCACCCAAACATACCATCAGAAACCATAAGTATATTGCACAAGTCCATTTTTAAAACTTGTACATTAGAATTGAGTTGCACAACACATGAAAGCAAACAATTGAAACATCGCACGTAGTTTACCTAATGACAGGGAATCAGCATAGACACCCCAGCACTCACTCACAACACACAAAAACATTCAGCTCCAAAATTATGAACATATCGAGTAATCATGTTTTCAACTGCCACCAAATCTTCTGGAACTAAAACATAAAACTTCAAACCCACATGTACCTCATTTTTAAAGAGCATCAACACACAAACTAAGGAGTGGCGGGGATGTACACAATCAAAATGGCAACATAACCAAAGTGCTCTACTCATGAGTGCCCAGCAAAACCAAATATGTGTGTCACCAGTATTTATTGTGAAAGCTACACCAAGGGTTGGCGAAAAATGAACAGAAGAGCAACATAGAGAATAAACATTGTACTCTGCTGTGGGGATTGCGCATTTGTCATGGGATTTCTTGATGAGGTAGTCATGCCAGGAAGGGAAATGGCCATTTGCTACACTGCATTGCCTCTAAAGTACTTTACTGGCAACAGAACGACACAGCCCTCTTAACGTGGCTAATACATGGCTGTGAGGTCTCGCTCAGTTTGGTGTCTGTCTCATGGTGTGGTGGCAGCAGCTGATCAGCACAAAAGAAAGAGCTCTTTCCCTGAGCACCCAAACTGCATGAGTGAAAAAAGAGAGTGGTGCCCTGCCATGAAGCACATGGATCATTAACTGAGATCTGTGATTGACAGAATGCTAGCAGAATTTTCAGACATTAAAATCATCATCTCAGCTCTGGACAAGAGAATTCTGGGTATGGAAGATAGCATTAGGGAAATACCGACTGAAATCTAATCCATGGCAAGAAGTACCTCTGAAAAAGAAGACTGCATGACTACTTTGAAAGAAAGAATTGAGTGCTTGTAACACCATCACAGAATTGCAAGTCACCTGCATGTATTTAGAAGACAGAAATGGGTAGTATAATATCTGATTCTTTGGAATCCCAGTAAAAATGGACGGGGTTGGTGTGATCAAGATGAATGGAAACCTGGATAAAGAATTAGTTAAACAATATAGTTGAGCCACAACTAGAGATAAAAAGAGGCCACTGTGATGCTGGAAATGCATCGGAGGGACAGGGCCTCCGTATCCTTGTCCTTTACTGCCTTTTTATCGTGTGTTCTGTCGTATTTTCTGCGCAGGAGTTCATGTGGGACTCCTGGCGGTGCAGCTCTCTCTCTTTTGGTTTGGTGAACAGACCCGTGGGATACCCTTATGGCACCCATGGGTGGGGGTACAACCCTGTGCCCATAGTGTATGTTTCTGGGCACCTGTGGGTGGCCTGCAGAGCAGGGTATGGGCTGTTGGCAGCTCCATGCTGACTTTGACAGGTGCGCTGAGTATCCTCCATTTTGGGAACCCCAGGCCTGCCATTGGAATCAGTTGATTCCTGATGGAAAACAAGATGGCCCCTGTGGCCTCTTGCTTTCTATTACCTATTACCTTGTTTTCCCAAAGTCCTGGGAAGCCCTGACTCTATCCCTTCCCCCTGACTGGCTGTTGGGTGGAAGTTCCATATATGGTGTTGTTGTGAAGTCCAGTCCAGACTGACTGGAGCCTTCCCAGTGCCTGTATGTTGTGGGTACCTCCTGTGGGTGGGACCTGGGTGAATGGAGTGTGTGACCAATATGCACTTCTTGTTGTGGCTGTCTGGTTTCTGGTATGAGAGACAAAGACTGAGACAGCCCTGCCCGAAACTGGACTGAATGCAGTGTGTAGTGTTGAATGGCTGGGTACTTGTCCCAATCCACATTCCTTGTTGTGAGTGTCGGAGAGGGAGGAGGATAGCCTGCATGCACTGTGTGCCTGATTGGGTGACTGACAGCATGAATGCCCTTCCGTATGATTGACTGCTAAGAGTGACCAAGCAGTGTGAATGAGAGACAAGATAGTATATCTGGGGACCTCTCACCACTGGAAATTGTTCAGAAGCTGTGTCTACACTTGAAGAGTAACTGGAACTGCTGATCCTCGACGCCCAGCTGGAAGACGAAGACTTGCTGTTGCATTTGCTTTGACCTGATCTGAAAGCTGGCGAACTCATCAAGGTCTGATCCGAGAAAGGACCTGGTAAGGCGCCCTCTTACCGTGCTCCGAGGGACCATCGAGCACCGCTAACCTTTGCCAAAGCTCCCTGGAAGTCAGTCCCTCGAAAGGCTGCCGACCCGAGACAGGACCGCTGAGGAGAACGAAGCAAAGCACCCGGACTTCGCCGCTGTCGAAGTCTATTGCCGTCGACCAGGGTTCGCAGGTTTGTGTAACCGCTGGAGCCCCGTCGAAGTTGTGTTGCCCAGCCATGGGGACCACTTGTCTCTGCGCCACCCACGACCGGAGCCGCCCGCTGCTTTGCCTAAGAACATTTGAATCCAAGGACTCCCTTGACAGCAACGTTGACCGCTTTGTCCCGCCGGAGAAAGTCGAGGACGACCAACATGCCGAGGAGAATCCGCCAGTGGTTTTCCCGCCACCTGAAGGCCACAAAGACTTCGACGACTCGACGCCCTTGTTGGGCCACAGTTCTTCTGAAACTCTTTGTGGTCCTGAACAATCCATCGCCGAGGTGCCCCGCACACATCATCCTCGCAGGACCTCACTGACGAGCACCGCCTGGATCGACATTGGGGTCTCGGCACCCTTGAACTTCTCATCGCTGCCGTCAATGACAAGTTCACCATCTTCGACGCCTCTCGACGATCCGTGGCTCCTGCTTTAAAACAAAAATGGGGGTGTTCTGAGGACGCTGTCATATTGTTTGTTGTCAAGTTGAAAGTGTTCTACAAACTCTCACGTTGTCCTAAAATGTTCGTAGGGGGTGTCCTGAAGACGCTGTCCGTATTGTTAGATGGCAAGTTGAAAGTGTTCTAAGAACTGTCTCGATGTCCTGAAATGTTTGCAAATAAACAAAATGGGGGTGTGTTCTAAGAACACACACGTTGTCCTGAAATGTTCGTAGGGGTGTCCTGAAGACGCTGTCCGTATTGTTCGTTGTCGAGTTGAAAGTGTTCTAAGAACTCTCGTGGTGTCCTGAAATGTTTGCTGGGGGTGTCCTGAAGACGCTGTCCGTATTGTTCGATGGCAAGTTGAAAGTGTTCTAAGAACACTCGGGGTGTCCTGAAATGTTCGCAAATAAACAAAATGGGGGTGTTCTGAGGACGCTGTCCGTATTGTTCGTTGTCAAGTTGAAAGTATTCTAAGAACTCTCGTGTTGTCCTGAAATGTTCGCACATAAACAAAATGGGGGTGTGTTCTAAGAACACACGCGTTGTCCTGAAATGTTAGAAGGGAGTGTCCTGAGGACGCTGTCCGTATTGTTCGTTGTCGAGTTGAAAGTGTTCTAAGAACTCTTGCGGTGTCCTGAAATGTTCGCAGGGGGTGTCCTGAAGACGCTGTCTGTATTGTTCGATGGTAAGTTGAAAGTGTTCTAAGAGCACTTGGGGTGTCCTGAAATGTTCGCAAATAAACATAATGGGGGTGTTCTGAGGACGCTGTCCGTATTTTTCGTTGTCAAGTTGAAAGTGTTCTAAGAACTCTCGCGGTGTCCTGAAATGTTCGTAGGGGGTGTCCTGAAGCCGCTGTCCGTATTGTTCGATGGCAAGTCGAAAGTGTTCTAAGAAGTCTCGCGTTGTCCTGAAATGTTCATAGGGGGTGTTCCGAAGACGCTGTCAGTATTGTTCGCTGGCAGTTTGAAAGTGTTCTAAGAACACTGGTAATGTCCGTGGACATTAAAAGTTTCCATAGGCTACAGTTGAAATGTTTGACTCTATGGGTGTGATATGCTGCGATAGTTGTGGCCATGGCATAGAGTGTATAATGTACTTACTGTTTGGTTTAGTAACTGGAGTACATGTATTTCTTGTTAATTTCTGTGATAAAAGAAAATAGCATGTTAGTATTAGTATTTGTATAATCAACATTTTTTTTTTTTTGGACCCTCATATTTTGTCAAGGATGGCACTCTGTTAAGAGTGGCACAGGGCACCCAGGTAGGGTTTGGGTGGTTGTGCCTAAGTAAGGTGGACAGATAAGTACACACACAGCTGAAAGTAAGAGAGAACAAAGGGTAGGCAAGTGTAGCAAGGAAATAAGGTACAACAGAATGGATTCCCTCTTGGGGTGTATGCAGATATGGGAAGAGTGTTCCACGGACCTTAGGAAATAACTCTAGCCTTCTGCACAGTTTGCTATAACAGAGGCCCACGCTGTTTGCTCATGGCTGGGAACAACAGCTGTGGGTGTCTGTAACACAGAAACAAGACAAGGGAAGGGGCAGAGGTTGCTTGGCGGAAACCACCAGACAAGCCCTGTACAAAAGAGTCTACAAACAATACAAGAGAAGACAATAACAGACAAATCCAGGAATAGGGAAGTCGATGAGCAAACTGGCAGAAGGAAATGAAAGGGAATCAGTATAACTGAACTGAACAGGGATAAAGAACTGAGTGTTGAAAACGAGAAAGATAGCAAGGGAGCAGCAGTCAGGAAACAGAGGGGCTGGAAGTAACTGAAAGTAATAAATGCAGGTAAACTGTTGAGGATTGCAGAGGACTGTACGGTGCAAGGTAGAGAGCTCAAAGGAGCAGGACAGCAAGGAGCAAGCCCAAAGGAGCAGGGCTGTAAGGAAGGGGGCCCAGAGGATAAGGGCTGCAGGCAATGAAAGGAAAGCAGTATAACTGAACTGAACAGGGATAAAGAACTGAGTGTTGAAAACGAGAAAGATAGCAAGGGAGCAGCAGTCAGGAAACAGAGGGGCTGCAAGTAACTGAAAGTAATAAATGCAGGTAAACTGTTGAGGATTGCAGAGGACTGTAGGGTGCAAGGTAGAGAGCTCAGAGGAGCAGGACAGCAAGGAGCAAGCCCAAAGGAGCAGGGCTGTAAGGAAGGGAGCCCAGAGGATAAGGGCTGCAGGCAGCGGAGTGAAGCAGGCTGCAAGGCAAGGAGCCCAAAGGATAAGGGCTGAAGGCAGGGAGCCCAAAAGGCTAGGGCTGTTGGCAGCAGGGTGTAGCAGGCGGAAAGGCAGGACGCCCAGAGGAGCAGGGCTGAGGCAGGGAGCCCAAAAGGCTAGGGCTGAAGGCAGCAGGGTGTAGCAGGCTGCAAGGCAGGACGCCCAGAGGAGCAGGGCTGAGGCAGGGATCCCAAAGGACAAGGGCTGCTGGCAGCGGAGGGAAGCAATCTGCAAGGCAGGGAGCCCAAAGGACAAGGGCTGTAGGCAGCGGAGTGAGGCAAGCTGCAAGGCAGGGAGCCCAAAGGACAAAGGGCTGTAGGCAGCGGAGGGAAGCAAGCTGCAAGGCAGGGAGCCAAAAGGACAAGGGCTGTAGGCAGCGGAGGGAAGCAAGATGCAAGGCAGGGAGCCCAAAGGAGCAGGGCAGCAAGGAGTAAGCCCAGGGGAGCAGGGCAACAAGGAGTGAGCCCAGAGGAGCTGGGCAGAGAGGCACTGGAAAAACAGGACTCAGAAAAAGCAGCAACAGGATGCAAAATGTGTAGCTCGAAGCAAAAAGGTGCTGGAAGGACTCTTAATGCAAGAGACTGAGCTCCTGCAGGCAGCAGCTTTTATACCGCCCAGTCCAGCACAGAGGCAGGCTAATTGGTTGCCCCTGGCTCAGCACACCTGCAGACAATCGGCCACCTCCCTCTCTGTTCCTGAGCTGGTGGAAGCAGAGCAAATCCCTAGGGCTTCTGGGGATTGTAGTTCTGATGAAGAAAAATAGGAATAGCCAGGAATAGATGGTTATAGCCAAGTGCATTGTGGTAAGTGTAGTTTTTTGGGAAAAATAAAAAAGCACCAAAGTCTCGCAAATGGGAAATAAGGTCCAAAAAGTGAATAGCGGTTGATCCAAGAGTTTTCTGTAGCTAAATGAATAACAATTTGTCCATATTGATCGCCAATGTATGCGCCCATGGCGCAGGCATGACATATTTAGTAGATTACAAAACAGAGTACTGTGCAATTTGCTCAGTTTCTGTGTTCGTTGCTAAACTCATTGGGTCTGTGGGAGAAAAAAAAAATCCATGTTGGATTAAAAAAAATACCCTTTTTCTGTTGCTACAGTTTGTTTGTTTGTTTGTTTTCAGTTTTCATTTGTTGTTTCTGGCTAATGCTTTATACATTGGGTTGTTGCATTTTTTTTGGAGCAGTAACATATTCTTTATTTGTTTGGATATTATGAAATTTTGGAGCAGTTAGATACCAGTAGGCGGATTCTAACTGTCTATTTTTTTATATATTTTAGTGGTATTGATTTATCTGTTTGGATATTGTTAAATTTTGGGACAGTTAGATACCAATTGGCGTATTCTAACTGTCTATTTTTTGCTCTAATTTAGTGGTATTCATTTATCTGATTAATTGTTGTAGAATCTTTGGGCAGTTAGATAGCTTTTGGAATATTCTAACAGTTTATATTTTTTACTACAAGTTTACTTGAGGTTTAAGTACAGTTTAGTTATCAAATTTTGGTTTTAAGAACATTAAATAAGCGTTTGTAAGATTTGCTGGTAATCTCTGCTTTAGAGTAATGGTACTATCATTACATTCAAACCATCCACATTTCTTTTCTATATATGCAGTGTAGTGCCCTGAATTGGTTGTGGCTGCTGCGTGGTAGATTATACCTTATGTTGTGAAGGTTTTCTTACCAAGTGATATTTGACCATGTGTGAATCCAGGCAGCTTGCAGTTGTTTTTGGTACCATCTCATTGTAACGTAGAAGCATTAGTATTACATATTTACTATGTGTTTGTATTACTAACGTGGAGCGTTTATCTGAATTGCAGGTAGAACATAATCTACCATGGTTTGCATTTAGTACAAGTTGCTGAAATGGAATGGATTCACAATAAGGTATTGATATATATACGAAGTGTTCATTGGGGATTTCCTCTTGTGTCACATTGTTGCAGAACGTGCATGTATGTTTCCACATGTATGAAATATGGAAGATTTCATTTATAGCTATGTTTTTGTTTTCCAGTACTTGTAGTAAGTACATTAGAAATTCTTGTGGATCTTCCTGTGAGTTTATAGTGAATTTCACCATTCCAGCACAGTAGTCAAATTGTTGTCTTATTCCATAAACACTATGGCCCTCATTACGACCCAGGCGTTGGACCATGGTGCTAATAGCACCATGGTCCATGCCGGTAACTTACCGAATCCACCATGGCGGAATGGGGAATTACCGCCCCATTCCGAGGTTGGCGGGGCGGTAATTCCCTATGCCGCCATGGCCCTTCCCCATTCCCATTTTTGACCCATAGGGCTCAATGGGAATGGGGAAGGCGCTAAGTACGGTGCCGCAAATTGCGGCACCATACTTAGCACCAAGGTCCCTTTGCGGGTTGGTTTTTTAACGCCTGCTAAAAGCATGCGTTAAAGTGCCACCCGCAAAGGGACCTCGTAATCAGGAGTTAAGGGTTTAACGGCGCCGCCACCTTTTACGGTGCCGTTAACCCCTTAACGCCTGGGTTGTAATGGGGGCCTATACGTGTTGTCAGGATTGTTTGCTGCATTTCTGTGAAGTACTAACATTTGCATACACAATGGGTCTGTACTGTGTAAGTAAATGTTGTCAACAATTGGTGGTAATTGAAATAGAATATGCATTGCTACATTTGCTTAACAATTTACACCAACTATATTTGAGAGTTTAAATGGACCAGGTAGTTCTGTATCTGAGTGATTTTTTTTTTTAGTTTGTCTTCCTTCTTTGACAAAGTACCTGGTGTACTTTCCCTAATTGGTTCTTTTTTGCTTGTGGTAGTTGATGAAGTTTTAGTTTCTTTTACTCTCTTTGGAGGATTTGCAGTGACATCCTGTTGCATTTCTGTTTTATTTAGTTTTCTTTCAGAACATTTTGCTTTTTGTGGAACAGGATATGTTTCTAGATGGGGGGTGTATAGTGAACGAAGTCTATTGTATTCTAAAATGCAAGGAATATCAGCGTTTATTTTACTTGCATCAAAGTTGATTAGAAATAGACGGTCAAGTGTACGTAAGCGTGATAGTGCTACGTAGCTCATGCCTTCTTTAAAGACTGTGTTACCAATATCTATCATTGCTTTGTCTACGGTAAGACCTTGTGATTTTTGAATCGTGATTGCGTATGCAAGAGTTAGAGAAAATTGTTCTCTGCGTACATACATGTCTTTGAAGAGAAGGAATCGAGCTGTTGAGCGTCCTATCCTTTTAACTTCTGAAAGTTTGTCACAGAGTATATTGACAAACTGAATTTTTTCGTCACGTGGGTATGTTTGAAAGCCAACAACTGTACCCAGTGCTCCATTAACTAGTCCTTGGTCCACGTGAAGGTTACGTTTAAGCATTACTCTGCAATTTAAGGATAATTTTAATATCTTTTCTAAGCCGCTGTGTTTCAGATTGATTTTTCTAAACTATTTAGTCTTGTTGTGGCTTGGTCACACATAGGTAGTGTCATACCATGTACATCTGGTTTGTCTGTGGTGCTAATTTCCATTATTGGTTGCATTTCTTTACTTAACATTATTTCATTGAATTTGAAACAGCTTACAAGAGTTGGCATTAAGGCCATACAATTGACATTTTTGTGGGCTAATTGTTCCATAACATCTGTAGCACATGCATTATCGCCATAAAGTGCATTAATTTGCCGGGTTTTAAATATTGTTTCTGCTTCTTTAGAGAGTATACCAACTCTGATACTTTTTAAGATGTTGGCATAAGTGAGATCTGCAGATTGCTGCATGTATTCTGTTAATTTTCTGTATTGGAAATGTTGCCAAAGGTTGACATTTCCAATGCTGCCAACAGTTTTAAGGCAGAGTTTGTGTCCTAATGTTTTAAAAATAGGCTCACCTTTTACTGGTGTCAATTGAAAAAGATCTCCGAAAACAATAATGTGTTTTCCTGAAAAGAGCTCTTCATAGTTTGTTTTCAGTACTTCTTGTAATCTGAGGTGAATCAAAGCCAACATTAGGTTGGAGACCATGCTCCCTTCATCTATTAGTAGCATTTTCATTTGTTTCAATACTCTGTGTAGTTCCATTCCAGTTTCTTCACAGAAAGTTTGTAATAGTCTAATTTGTTCTGGTGTTCTACTGGCAATAGTAGTAATCGGTGTAAAGTGACACCACCTATGTTGTAGGCAGCTAAGCCTATGGGGGCAGTGACAACAGCTGACAGTTTGTTGTTTGTCAATTGTTGAAGGAATTTACTGATGATTTTGATTAGGAATGTTTTGCCAGAACCAGCTTCACCACTGACGTACAGTAGTATAGGTTTATAATTATGGCAGGAACATTCTTTATTTTCATGTTGTACACCATGTGCAATTTGTTTTGTTGCTTCTTCAAAAATGCGACGTTGTTTGTTGTTTAGTTTTGATTGTAGTATAGTTAAGTCTTCTTTATCTTCATACTGACACATGGTGTTTTCTACTTCTATCATAGCTAATTCTGCCTAATTTATTATTAGTGGTTGTCCCAGTGGTTCTTGGCTTCCTGTTATAGAAGGTTGACTACTGTCAGGAGTGTCTTTATCTAGTTGGGCCTGGAGTTCTTCTTCGTGTCACTGTTCATTGTGCAACATTGTTTTGTATTGTGTAAAGTTTACATCAGTTATAGTGCTTTCATTTGCTTTGAAAGCATCTTCATAATAGTTTTCTAGTATTTCTTCTTCTTTTCTCCATGGTTTAAAGAGTTGTAGCAGGGACATGATATATTTCTTTATGTTGAGGAGTCTTCAATGACAATTTGATATGATTAATTAAATTTGGTTTAGTGAGTTTAACTAAGATGCCTTCACAGTTTGTCACTCTGTATTTACCTTTTTTTTCATCAAGTTTTATATTATTTTTGTATGTGTAGTTTTGGGCTATTTGGTATAGACACAAGGTTTCCAAAGTATTACTTCAGTTTGGGTAGTATGTATCCAATAAATTGTTTTTTAAAATGTCTTGGCTGTTGGGATCATGTTTGGCTATGACTTCTATATCTTCGTATGTTTTTAGAACTCTTTTTCTAGATTTAGCTGGACCAAGACTTAGCCATACTATATTTTCAGATGTACCATACAATGCAGTACCAGTTAAACGATCCGCTGCTACATATAATCCACATTCTCTATGAGAGAGCATTTTTATGCCCAAGCTGTATCATTTCTGAGACACTGTTTTATCTGATGACAGGTCATTCCAGAGGTATTGGAGCTCTGTCTTTTCTGCTTTGGTTAAGTATGCTGTGACATATCGTGCAACTGCAGTTGAATTGTCTGCAATGTACTGCACATCTATGTTTGCATTCCATACGTGAGCAATGATTGCATTATAATCATTGATATATTTTTCTTCTTCTTTTCTTTTTATGTAATATGTATTTTTAGGTGACTTACCTTTAACACTATGTGTAACTGAAGACATGAGGTTGTTCACTTGACCTGTATTTGTAACTGGTCCAGGGAAACCAAATCGGCATTTGGTGTAGTATTTCCCTTTGTTTTTGTATTTGCGACGACAATATTTGCCACATTTATGTCTTTGAAATTGTAAAATTTGTGAATGAAGATCACTATTTGTGGATTCTGATGGAATTTCACAAGTGACCTATTTTTCAATAAACTGTAAAACAGTGGCATCACTGTCTTGACCAAATTTAGGAGCATCTTTAATCCATAAAAGCATGTGGATATGTGGTGCTCCTCTGGCTTGGTATTCTTTTCTCCAAAAGAAGTGCTGCATTTCTCCAAGGGGAGGAACAGTTTTATTACAAATAAAATGTAGCATAGCAATGAAGCGATGGTGAAAATATCTTGAAACATTAACAGGATCTAAAGAACAAAGTTCTCCTGGTGTTAGTATATCTATGTTTGTTTTGTTTTTATTTGATATGCGTAGGAAATCATGTAAATCTTCCCATGCATATTTTGCACATTTTAATGGAACAAACCAAGTGGGTGGGCTAAGGTTTCGGATCATACAACGTACATCTCTGTGACGTCGAAACCAGTACTCTTTAGTACCACGCATATTTGCTAATAGATTTGTAATGTTTGATTGTAAAACCTCATCCTTTTGTTGCACATTTTGTAATAATTGTGTAGCTGTCATATTTTGAAAGTGGGATCCTGATTTTAATATGTGTGCAACTCCGTAACATAAAGTTGCTAGTTCACTTTCAAAGTGTAGGTGGAATATGTATTCCACACTTTGTCTAAATCTGGGATCTTCAGAATACATCCGTAATGAGCGGTATTCTGAAGCTGATATTTGAATAGGTCTATCTTTATATCTTCCTCCTTTGCCAGTAGGAAAGAATAGAGGAAAAGCACGTGCTTCTATACTTTTTTCCCATATGGTGATTGGTGATCCTTTTGTTTGACACATTTGGTATGTTTCCAGTGCATCTTCTATGGTGTCATTAGAGTGCAAAGGATGAATTGTATAATGGTCTAAAGTATTTGATATTGTAGCAGGATCTAGTAGCTATAATTGACCAGCTTCTTGTGTTTCATGAATTATTTCAGTTGTATCTTTCAGGTTTTCTTCAATATTAATTTCTTTGTAATATTCATTATTCTCTTTAAGATATTTTAAGGCTTGTCTAACTTTATGTAAATCTACCAGCTGTTGCCATATTTTTTTGTCTTTTGTAGGTACTCCATTTACTAAGATAATTAAATATTGCTGCATTGGACGTTGCACTCCTAGAGTATGCACATTTTCTTTTAGATCTAATGGTAAATAAACTACTTTTCCACGAATGCCTTTTACCAATTCAGAGGGAGGTAATTTTACTGTTTTTGGTTGAAGGCGTATTATTGCTTGAAATGGGTGTACTGTTTGAATTATGATGCTCTCATATAAATTAAGTTGTTGTAGGGGTTTTGGTAGTGGGTAATTCCAAATTATTTGTGATAGCACGTGAAGGAGTTTGGTTGTTGTCAAATTTTGTAGTGCAGTAACTGCAAAGTATTAAGGGGTCACTTATTTCGTATTTGTTTTCTGCTACAAGGTAGAGAGCTAATTCAAACCATTTAGAATCTTCATTGTCTTCTATTTTATATGATAGGTCTACAGTTTTCGTGTTACGTTTATAAAAAGTTCTGCAGCAACATACACATACATGGTTTGGTACTTCAGCTGATGTACTTTTAAATTTTAGTATTTCTTTTTTGTATGTGTTTAGCAAAAGGTTGCCATGTGTAGAATTGTTGCTAATTTGGTTTAAAGCTATTTCTTCTGTAAATGGCTTTCATTTCCAAAATATTTTTTCTGGATATAGTCAATTTCTTGAAGTAGGTCTTTCGCTGTATACCATGTAGAAGAATGTTATTTGAATTTGCTAGTGCTAAAGCAGGACTTTTAGCATAGTACAGTTTATAGACTAGATTTCTTATAGTTGAATGATGTGTTGATATTCTTTTGATATCATGGAAGGTGGTTTTACAAGTAGGTCCTGTAATGCAGGCCAATGAATTTCCTTGTAGTCCTGTGTATTTGCGCACTGGACAGGTATCCATATTTTGCAGTAGTTTAATTTTGATTTTGTCTTTGCTTTTTACATATTGATTGAGGAATTGGGGTAAAGACTTGAAAAATTGTTTAGGAATGTTACATATTGACGTGCATGGACATTTGTACACTAGACGTTCTGATTCAGTTGAATGGAGGGGTAATTCTAAGTTTTCAGGGCATATTTTTGTAAGGAGTACTTCTTGTTCCATTATGGTATTATTAACTTTTTCATAACCTCGACCACTGCTATGTATGGCAATTGTATTTGTTTGTTTTTGCTTGTATGCTTCTTCATTAAAGTATGGTTCTGTGCTCGTAGTGTGACTCCATTCACCTCCGCAGATACTTAAGAAGTTCTTTCTGTTGACATTTTGTTTATTGTGAAGTCTTTTTTGTAATTTAGTTATCAGTTTTGTTAGTGGTTTCATTTTGTTTAACACTAAAATAAATAACTTTTGTTTGAGAAGAATTGCACTATCTATCAACGCTTCTAAAATTAATTTCCTACGATAGGTTTTAAGCATTGAACCTGATTTCTCTCCTGTTTTTATAAAATTTTGAAGGACTTTGTGACGGAACATTTTGGCTAAAATACTTTTCTTGGTATGCTTACTTTGCACTATATTAAAATTTAAAGAAGTAGTTGTATCTGTAGTGATAGCTGATTTTTTTTAATTGTTTTTTGGTTTGTTTTACATTTTGATAGAGAAGGCAACGTTTTTGTACTTGAAACTTCTTGTGTTTCACTAAATGACTGTATTAGCTGTTTTGTTTGAACTTTTTTTGCAAATTCTGCTAGAGATGGATGCTTATGTTGGACACTTTTATTTTCATTTGCTCTACTTCTGTGTTGCTTTCTACGGACTTGACTTCTGGTAGGCATTCTTTAGGGTCTGTTGAAAAAAATAAAGAAGGTATGGGTTGGGGTGTTCCGCAATGTATGTGTGCTGTGTGCATGAGTGCTTCAGTGAGATGATGTATGTAATGGTGTCTGATTGTGCATTGGGAACTACAACTAGTAGGGATGTGTATTCTTCAATTAATATGTTACTAAACTCAGGTTCAGATGACAGAAAAAAAATAAGCTAGTGGTGTGGAGAAGTACAGATAGTAAATCTAATGTATACAATAAAAATAGTTGTTTGTTCTATAATATGAAAATTCTAGCGGTTGAGTTGGGTAATTTGTGTGTCCAAAAGTAGGAATTTGTGTGCCATTCTGGCTGTAAATCACTGTTTAAGACATGGGGATTTTTGGACAGAATGGTGTACAATCTCTATTTTTAGGCACAGAAATAGCATGAATTAACTTTACAGTATGTTTGAGTAATAGTACAAATATTATGGTGATATTCTACTTACTTTTTTTCTAAAATGAGCAGTTTAATTCTTAGTTCTTCTTTGTTCTTGAAAATCGGCTGCTTCTTTTCAGGAGAATGGTCTTCACTGCAATTGTAAAAGAAACAAATTAGTAATTGTGTCTGTATATAGCATTGTTTTTAATTTAGATATTGATTTTTTTAATTGAAATCCTCAGCGCCTTCCTTAAAACCATTAAAAATATCTTAATCACATAAGATACGTCGCACCAGTTCACTACATATGATATGTTCTTAATGAACAAATTGTATTGCAATGAGTAACTGTAACAAACAACATATCTTTAGTATGTCTTGAGAAATTCATAATGTACCACTGAATACCACCATGTTCTAGGTAATAGTTCCTTAATGTCATGCTTAAATTAAAGTAATCAAATAAATAAATAAATAAATAAATGTAATTGTATAAGTATTATTTTTTGAGATTGTAACATAGAGTATGCATGCATGCAATTTTGTTTCAATATATGTAGTCTATACATTTCATTTCAAAAATGTTAGTTTAACATGATTTGATACTGTGTGTATTAAGAAAGTAAATAGTACAAAGGTTTATAAGTGATAGTTGATTTTAGGAAATTGGAAAAAAGACAGTAGATTAATTTTACAGATTACACAAGCTAAAAGTCAGTTTGAAAATGTGTTCATGTACAGAAAATATGCATACCTGTAGTTTGTGTTCATGCATATGGATATTCATGGAGCTGCAAGTAGAAATCTTGGAGACTTGTCCAGTATTTCTTGTAGATGGTGCTTGCCAATGATATGACACTTGTACTCAGAGAGATTCACAGTACATTTGAAGTGCTGATCTATGATGATGCAGTTAGATGTAGAGGTCTTGAATGTGATTGGTGCATGGTCATGTGATTTCTTAGCTACATCCAATGAGGGAATGGCACAGAGAGTGAAGTGGAAATGGTAGAAGAGCTGTTCATGTTACAATATGTTTGCGGACATGGCGGTAGTTCGCGGACATCGGGAGTTACATCCGGGGATTTTTGGGTTCAGAAATCATGCAAATGAGAATGAGCAGAAGGGATTGGTCAGGAAAGTTTAGTGGGTGTGTTGTGCCAGGAGAGAGTTTCTCAGATACTCTTTTTGCTGAGAGAACAACAGATAGCTATGGCTGTGTGTTTCAGAAAACAGATTGTTTGGATTTTGGGAGATTCGTGGATACATTGGTTGAAGGTGCATGCACAAAGCTGTGGAGTAGCTGTAGATCTTGGATTTCCACGTGCGGAAGTACACTGGCATGGAGTACGTGGAATGAAGTGGTTGGACTTACTACATCTCTGTGCTACTTTGGAAACAAAACAACATCCAGACATAATTGTAATTCATTGTGGAGGGAACAGTTTAGGACATGTGTCTGGAATTTCTTTGCAATTTGCTATGAAAGAAGGACTTGGGAAAGTCATGGACATGTTTCCTAATTCTCAAATAATATTTTCATGGATTGCGCACAGACAAATGTGGCTTCGTTCTTCTTCATTTGGTCCACAAATGGAAAAAGCAAGGCACAATGTTAATAAGGCTGTTTGTGCATTTCTAAGAGATTTTGGCATGTCCTCTTTTCACAATGAAAATATTATGTTTCGTAGTACATACATTTTTCGCAGAGATGGAATCCATCTTACTTATGCTGGCAATCAGATTTTTCTGAGAAATGTACAAAATGCACTGCGACCTTTTTTAGAAATACAGCATCCATTTTGAAGTAGGTGTTAAGTATTTATAATTTTTGACATACAAACACCTCCCAAAGGCTCTTTTCAGAGCCACCACTTCCTCCCAGAGAAAAATGCAATGGTTACAATAGGGTAGCACCCCAATGTTTTTAATGTTTGCGAACTGTCTGCGGACTTTTAAGAAATACAAAGGGCCCTGCTTTATTTATCTTCACTTCTATTTTTTAACTGTGAAAGACGGCTCTGAAAAGAGCCTTATTTTTTTGGTGATTTTTGTAATTTTATATTTGTTTTTTGTTTTTTTTAGACACGAGACACCAGGAGAGGAGGGGAAAGGAGGGTAAAGGGGGGACACCAACCACAGGGATAAGAAAGGGCGATCTGAGAGAGGAATATGTAGAGTGGGTTTTATTTGGGTAGTGAGCAGGTCTTCTCGTGCCCTGAGACGATAGTCTCAAAAGCACTCCGAAGTCGCTCCCCCCTGCAGAGTACTGTGTCACAGTACATACATACAACTGTGACCCTCGAAAGGTAAGGTTCATCAGAATTCTGTATGGCCTGTGAGGCAGCTTGAGGAAGACGCTGCCCCACAGAGGTGGTCCTTGTGGTGACAGGATCAGAAACAGAGGATGAAGTAGAGGAAATCAACCTACTACGTGCTTCGCAAGGTACAACCTTGAGTGAAATGACCTCAGGTGTCGTTTCATGGTCGTGGTCCCAAAGCTGTATGAACCGTGCTTCCCGCGACTGAGTATCATTTTGCACTCATTGCAGATAACGCGGTTTGCACGAGCCTTAGGACCATTCCCATGAATGGAAAATAACCACCACACCCAAGACTCACGTCTAGTGCGGGTAGTAGGGATTTCCTCTACCTCATTCTCATCATCCTCTTCTTCCTTCTCTGCATCCTCACTCCTGTTCCCCTCTTCAGACCCTTGGGAAGGTGGTGGTGGTGGAGGGGGTGGGGGTGGTGCTGAAGCAGGTGCAGCACCAGGTGGCAGTTCTGCAGCCAGGGATGCCATCTCGATGGTGGAATCAGCAAGTTGCAGAGAAATAGCTGTGCTCTGAAGAATAGCCAGAAGAAACACAATGAGAATAAGCTCTAGGGTGTGGTCTTTTATAGGGGTGCTTGTACGCGGTTCGCGGACATGCGCGCAGTCTGCGGACAGATCGAACACAAAAAAGGGTTCAAAAAGTTTCAAAAGATATGTAGAAACTCAGGATTACTATGTGGGACTTGTGCCATGATGAGTTTTTATGGAAAAATATTGTGGATTACTCGAAAATGTACTTTTAAATTGTTCGGGGACACAAACAGTGTCCGCATTCAGAACACGCGATCAGCATGGGCGCAGTCACATGATCCCTTCGCGAACAGGTCCACGAAGGAAGCTCCTGTCCGCAGGACACCAAATGCACGGACATTGGGTTGCGCATGCGCGTTGATGTTCTACGGACAGTGTTCGGGTCCTGAATAAATTAAAAGTGCGTCACACATCAAACAAACATTTCTGGACATCACGTATGTTCTAGAACATTTTAAACTTGCTAGCGAACACTACGGACAGATATAGTGTTCTTTAGGACACTTCCATTTTAGTTTGATTACGAACTTTTTAGGACATCAATTGTATTCTTAGAACATTTAACTTGGTAGCGAACATTACGGACAGGTATAGTGTTCTTTATTAGGACATCTCCATTTTCGTTTAATTACGAACATTTCAGGACACCGCTTGTGTTCTTAGAACAGTTTCAACTTGCTAGCGAACGTTACGGACAGGTATAGTGTTCTTCAGGACACCTCCATTTTTGTTTATTTACGAACATTTCAGGACAATGCTTGTGTTCTTAGAACAGTTTTAACTTGGTAGCGAACAGTACGAACAGGTATCGTGTTCTTTATTAGGACACCTCCATTTTTGTTTAATTACGAACATTTCAGGACTCCAATTGGGTTCTTAGAACAGTTTCAACTTGCTAGCGAACAATACGGACAGGTATAGTGTTCTTCAGGACACCTCCATTTTCGTTTATTTACGAACATTTCAGAACACCTGCGCTGTCCGCGGACATCTACATTGTTTAAAAAAAAAATAAATGGGAAGTAATTACAACACAATATAAAAATGTAACTTTATTTCACATATATTAATAATTTATGACAGAGAAGGTGAGACAGAAACAGAAACAAAAACAGGAGAATTAGGGGTTTCAACATGATTGATATCAGGTGAAAAAGGGATGGAAGTCTCATCAAAACATTTTGGATTATGGAGAGGGTTTTGGGATAATTGACTGGGATATGGTGAGGGGGGACAAGTACGTGTGGGACAATGGTATGAGGTTTTTGTTTTAAAATGATCCTCAACAAAAGTTTTCAAATTATTAAAATTGCTCAATAATAAATCCATTTTTTCTTTTAAGCTGTCAAGCGTGTTTTCCATAACAGTTTCTTCAGACATATTTTCTATTTTGGTATGCTCTGTACAAAATGAACTATATATGTTAAATATATATAAAATAATAACACTTAAATGGTTTATATTGTAAAGTGTGTACCATTAGCTTCACTATTTTCTGACATTTCGTCATGTGGGAAGTGCGCATCTAGCCATTCCAGAGTACTAGACATTTCTGTGAGAAAAAAATAATAATATATTTTTTTAATCTAATACAGAAAGTTTATAAAGATATGAGAAAATGATGTACACTTACTATTTCAGGTAAGATATGTTCTGAGTAGTCTGTAGGTCTGGTCTTGGTCTTAGTTGTGGAGTGTCTGTCAGGTAATTATGTTGGAAGCCTATTTATCTTCTCTTGGTATATTCCATTTTAGAATATATTGTATTTAAATGAATGGTTAGTGTGGTATATACATGGGTTACATTTCTTATGTATTACTGCATATAATATGTATGTGTACTACTTTGTGATTTTTTTAAATGTTATCATGTTGTAATATAACAATGAAACATGCTCCTCCCCCCAGACTTTTTAGGTAGTGGTACTGTTGTCCGAATATGTCTGCGGACATCAAAAATGTTCGCGGACATTACATTCAGTAGAAGTGGTTCAGTATGTTCCATATTACATGTACATAAAGTCAAAGTTACTATTGTTAAGCTTTGCTACTAAAAACCTATGAAATTCAGTTAAAAAACTTTGTTAAAGGGACATTATGGTGAAGTTGTGCTACTAAAAACCTATGAAATTCAGTGAAAAAAACGTTGTTAAAGGGACGTTATGGTTAAGTTGCACTACTAAAAACCTATGAAATTCAAAGCGACGTTATGGTTAAGTTGTGCTACTAAAAACCTATGAAATTCAGTGAAAAAACTTTGTTAAAGGGACGTTATGGTTAAGTTTTGCTACTAAAAACCTATGAAATTCAGTGAAAAAACTTTGTTAAAGGGACGTTATGGTTCCAAGTAAAACCGAAAAACCCTTCAAATTCACCAGTTGTGGTAAGCTAAGCAACCATAACTCGCGCCACCACCGTGAACTGCTAAGACTAACACCCAGGACATCAAAGATGACATCATACATGTCATTGATGACATCACTGATGACATCACATGTGCATTTATCATGAAAAGTCTGTATAAGGGTTTCTCATTGTAATTTGAATTAAAAAAGTGTCAAGGATCATTGGAATAAATTTCAAGTGCTTATTCATCCATCCAGTATACTAAGGTGCTCATGTAGAAACATAGGCATTGTGTGCAGCATACATGATGGAGGTGCAATATTCATAAACTTGCCATGTTGAATAGTGAAATGATAACTGTTTTCTTATTAGACTTTTGCATACTGTGAAACATGTGATAAGTAGATAATAAAACCCACTTACTACATAATTGCATTATTATAGACAAAACACAAAGACACAACACCACATACAAATATGAGTATATACAAGGAAATTGAAGTAAGAAAAAAAACAGCAGTAGTAGCAAAAAGTGTTAATAACCTAACAGATTACCTTCATGCAAAGAAATGATTGCTCTGTTTCAAACATGCTACTTACCCTTTGTATAGATATATATCACATGATGTACCTGGACTCTAAGGAAAGTAGTGTGAATACAAGATATAAAAATAGGAACATATACAGGGAAAGTACAGTAATAAAAAACAACAGAACTATCAGAAAGTGCTGACAACTCTACTGATTATTTTAATGCACAGAAAGGATTGCTGTCTTTCAAGCTTGTGTCTTCCCCTATGTATATGTTTCATATGATATGACTGGACCCTAAGGGAATTATTGTAAGAACACACTTGAAGGATAAGTCTACAAATATACTACCCTTTCCAATTTTAATTCCTGACTGTTACTGAAGAAAACCATGTGGCCTAGATATGTCAGTAAAGGAAAAAGGGGGAGCCAGGCATGTGATGTCATCAGTGATGTCATCAATGACATTTGTGATGTCATCTTTGATGTCCTGGGTGTTAGTCTTAGCAGTGCACGGTGGTGGCGCGAGTTATGGTTACTTAGCTTAACATAACTGGCGAATTTCAAGGGTTTTTCAGTTTTACTTGGAACTATAACGTCCCTTTAACAAAGTTTTTTCACTGAATTTCATAGGTTTTTAGTAGCAAACCTTAACCATAACGTCCCTTTAACAAAGTTTTTTACTGAATATATTAAATAATATATAAAATAATGCTGGTTTCTCTACATGTTACATTATATTATTGTTGGGCAAGAGCACTATAGTTATTTGTGTCAATGATAATCTTACTATTCTCCTAAAGTGTTTCTGCAGTTATGGAATTATGGAAGCAGATGGATTTCCATAACCCTTCTCTCCTCAGAACTGTTGCACTGACCTTATTGTTCACTGGGTTGAGACGTTAGTGTTGAGAGGCATTGGATGGCTTTCCTATACATGTGTTGCTTAGTGGACACTGGAGCGGGATGGATGTATAAGGCTAATTGTGACTCCATCACACATGGTTGGTATGTATGGTTGAGGTAAGTAAATGCTTGTTTCATCTGACAATTTCCAGGCTCAACTAGGGTGGACTTCACACCACTTATTGCATGCATGTACAATTGAGGATTATTGCAGAGTGTGACAATAGGTATATTGATCAATTTGGAGGCAACAGATGGCCATTTACGATGTGAATGTTATGTTATGTTATTTGTCTTTTGCACTGCCCACATCACCGGCATTTTGGTCTTCATGGGCATGGACCTGTACCTATAGAGGCAACTTGTATCCCCACTCATGGTGGCACCCAGACTGTGGTGTGGGATGAAAATGAAGAGCAGTCAAGTAGAATGGGAAAGGGGAATTGTGGAAACAGATAAGGAGAACAAAATGTACAAACTCAACTCACATGTAGGGGATATGGAGCCATACAAACAAATGATCTTGATCATTGGGATGCATAAAAACTTTTAACCACAGGAAAATGGAAACAAATGAAGAAACAAGAGTTTCCATTTTTGTCTTATGGAACGTATATGCAGGCCATTACTGGTGTGGCAGCGTCATTATATTGTATTGTGGTTGCCTGGTGGTCTCGGGAAGGCTCACTAGTTTCTAGGAACTGTCGGGGATGCTAACCAGATAATGATATTGTATACTCTTATGCTGAAGATCAAAGTGGATTCTGGTAAAGCCGAGCCCACTGATGGGGGTATTAGAGCCATGTTTTGGCTGTGTGAAGAATGATTGCTGGGGGACTCCAAAGGATATTATTACAATAAGGATCTCGCCCACAAAGAGCCTTGCCAGATTGGCCTATGTTTGAGAAGGGGAGGAACTTCGAACGGGCAGATAGAGCAAACAACCCTAGGAATATGATGATGACAAATCACAGAGTAGAGACCAAACTGCAATCACGGCTGCAGTGAGGGCACCTTATCTCATGTGAAGGTGTGGATGGCGATGAAGGAAAAGTTTGATCAAGTGTAGAAGGCAAAGAGGTCCACCGGTGCACCGTCTGTGACTGGACAGGCCCAGACAGGGTCACACAGAGCCGTTATTGGTGGCCATTATTACACAGTGCTTACAATCACATGCGGGCAGTGGGAAGACAAAGGGCAAACAATACTTGCTTTGTTTGCTCCCCGATTCCTCATGTGACATGCACACACAAGACCTTTATCCCTCAAAAAGTACCAGCACAGACAGTACATTCATTGGTCCACCTGGCTTTATGCAGGGTTATGGGGTTGTTCCAGGGGCACAGGGTTTGGGGACAGTGGTTGCAGGAGAACGATGTTGTTTAAGAAGATAATTACATCAAGTTAAAGAACATGCCAGAAAGGAAAGAAACAAATAATATTGTGTTGCATTACAAAACAAAGGGACAAAGGAGCGGGGAGCAATCATTTACAATGCAAAACCCACTTTCTTGCAAAATGGAAGAGAACATTTGTTGCCATATTGTAGGATGAGACCACGATTTCACATAGAGGGTGCCTTTTACACCATGACAAGTGGGTTGAAGGATTAATTGGTATTAGGGCAGAATGATTGGTGGGATTTTCAGAAGAAGTGTCTATGCATACGAACAAAACTTAGTTTAGTATTTGGGAAAGTAATATACAGACACTAACTTGGATAGTTGAAAATAAGCAGCTCTTTAAGGTACAGGCACTCACACAATATTGCTTGTGTTTCACATCAAGAGGTAGCGTTAAACTGGGTGGGTACAAAAAGTGCACAAGAACAATGGAGCTCTCGAGCCTATGAGAAGGAGCAGTGGCACAAATGGACACATACTGGGCGTGTGCGGTTGTGCACAACTCCCACCACGTGGGGCTGGCGTCTGGTCCCGTGTTACCCTGCACTCACCAGTATTGATGGTACCACATTCTGATCTTGTGCCTTTGCTAAACATCCTGATATTTAAACATCTGTGCCATAAGAGGCGTAGGTAGTAATTATTTCTCACAGGAATCCTCTGATAGACTCTCAGAAACAGCTATGGAATTATGTCTTTTTACTTAAACTGCAAAAATGTTTATGTCACTTTTTGCACCTGGTATCCAGACAGCAGCCATGCCAAATGGTGTAGATCACTCATTGGGAATTGTTGCAGCTGGCAAAGTGTACAGAGCAGGGTTAATTGCAATCAGGGAAGAACTCTGGGCAGTACTGTTGACCACTTTGCAAAACCAAAAAGGAGTGTTTGAGGCCCTCTACTAAGAACAAATATGGTTCAAATACCCTGTTCTATGGAATTACTTCCACTCGGGAGGGTCTGCAACCACATTTGAGCTCACTGCACCTATCACAAAGGAGAAATAACCATGTGTATATCAGTCTTTGTCCCACTCACAAGGGCAGTCCAGCACTGAAATGCTAGGCAGTTCTCATCTGAACAAGAATACCATCACCAACCCAGACACATGTTTTGGCCTTGTTCAACCTATTCAGTGAGGTGAAGCTGAGCCTCTTTAAGGCACAGTGAACAATGGTTCCACGTCTGGATTACACTTGGTTAATTAGGGTGAAACCCCAAATTTTACAAAAATGAAAAGGAGTGTGGGAGCCCCTCTACTGAGAACTAAAAATGGTCAGATACCATTTTCTATGGAATTGTTTCCACCCAGGAGGGTATACAACCACGTTTTACCTCACTGCACTCTTCACAGGGGAGAAAGATCCACATGTGCCTATCAGTTTTTGTCCCACCCACAAGGGCAGTCCAGGACTGACATGCTAGACAATTCTCCTCTGAACAAGAGTACCATCAGCAACCCCAGACATATGTTGCAGCCTTGATGGGCCTCCTCAGTGAGGTGAAGCTGAGCCTCTCTAAGGCACAGTTCCCTTGTTACCCTGCACTCACCAGCATTGGTGGCAATGCATTTTTACAGTTTGCTATTTGCTGAACATCCTGATATTAAACATCTGTACCATATGAGGCCCAGGTGGTCCCTGAACTTACAAAAAAGCAGTCACAACAGTCATTACTTCTCCCAGGAATCATATGTTGCAACTGGTATCCAGACAGCAGCCAATGCCAAATGGTTGCAGATCACTCATTGGGAGTTTTTGTAGCTGGGAAATTGTGCAGACAGCATTAAACGTAATCAGGAAAGAACTCAGGGAAGTACCGTTGACCACCCTGAAAAATGTGTGTGCCCTCAAATGACACAGAGAACGGAATCTTGACTGAAGCTATTAGCACACTGCACAAACTCCATACTGCTATGGAAAAAGAAAGCAGCAGGATGGTCGAAGAGGACTGGCACAACAAAATATTTTCTTGAGTGCCCGCCTGGTTAAGTTATATCATAAAAGTGCTGGTTCCTCTCCTCGTAGTAGTGTTTGTTGCTTTGTGTGCACTCCAAGTTGATCTGAGTTATTACAAAAAAGGACATCCATGATGTCAGTTACACTAAAGAATCCCTATGACACTGTCACACCCCTCTCAAGACATTGTCATACACAGACAGATATGTGGAATGGTGAGCTTGAACACTGTATGGTTCGGATATGAAGTTTGATTTGTCCCCCAGGGACGCCCTCTAATACACCTTTAAATCCTGAAAATGGCACCGCCCATTGGGTAGATTTTGATGCCGATGGTGATTGTGCTTTTATGACCTGTACACCTAAGGAGTATGCATCACAGGGAGAAAGCTTACATGGTGTCTGCAAGACATGGATTCCTATGGATGATTGGGATAAAACAGAGGAGAAGTTATTAGTTAATAGATTAACTAAAGGGGCAAAGTGTAGATATACAAGTCCAACATCCTAAAGGTGAGCGCATGTACAAGATAAGAACATTCTTTTAGCAAGACAAGACCCCTGGTAGTGACCTATGTATCACATGCTTTCTTTGGAGTGACAATGTATTTAGAGCAGATGCAATTTTGTCACACTTCATGGAGCTTTTGGGCTGTGTGCTGCATAAAAAATACACACATGCAGAAAAATATTTCTTTACATCCTTTTTACCACACTTACATTATTAGATAAGGTTATGTAGTTTGGACTTTATTTGGATGATGTCGGTTGTGTTCTAGAAAGTGTTGCTGTTAGTTGATGTATTGAGCTAGAGGTCTGCCATGTCAAAATATCCCATTGATAAAGGTTGTAGACTTTGCCATTCTAGTGTGCTAGGCTTCATTTTTAATCTATGATCATTTAATTGAAGTTTATTTCTGCTGTTGGACAGAAAGCTCTAGTCAGTGCGAGGGGTCAGAAATGTGAGGTGGTACCATGCTTCTGCATCTCTGCCTCTGGGTGGAGCTGTCTGCAGACCTGCAGGATGTTTTCTACCATCTTCAGAGAATACCTTAAATCAGTATTTAACATTTCCTTTTACAAATGTGTATATCTGAACACATGGAATTCCCATAATGCACCTTGTGGCAGTTTTCATTCCCTGGTTATTCCTATGCATCAGTCTTGGAACCACAATCCCCAGAAGTCCTAGAGATCAGTGCTGCTTTCACTTTCCCAGGATCAGAGAGGGAGGAGGCAGATTACCATCAGGTGTGCTGCTCAGGGTGCTGCTAATTAGCCCGCTTCAGCACAGAGCAGGGCAGTATTTAAGCAGCTGCCTGCAGGAGCACAGGGCTCTTGCATTGAGTTCACTTCCAGCTGTTTGTGCCTTGAGCTTCGAAATTCTGCTGTTTCCTGTTGCTGTCAGATCCTGATCCTGCTCTTGTTCCGGTGCCCTGTGCTCCCTGCCTTGCAGCCCTACTACTCTCCTCTGCCCTCTGCCTTGTTCCCCTGAGCTATCTGCACTGCATCCCTGATCCCCAGTTGCAGTCTCTGTTACCTGTCTGCAGCCCTTTGCACGCTACCACCTAAATCTGCGGTCCACTTCTCAGATTCCGCCAATGCCTGGATCCATTCATTTCTGAGCAACAGATCCATGAGGGTCTTCTCACCTACAGCATCGGCTGACCCCTCCCCCATTCTCTGTGGCGTTCCTCAAGGCTCCTGTGTGTCCCCTACATTGTACAACGTATTCACCAAGCCCCTCTTCGATGTGCTTGACTAGCTGGGTGTCTCCTACACCAACTACGCGGACGACACCCAGATACTCATTCCTATCACTGTTGATTACATTGCCGACACCAAAACCTTGAATGATGTCTACCTGGTCATCCAGGCCTGGATGGCACATTACAAACTTTGCCTTAATGACGAAAAGACTGAGCTCCTACTACTAGGATCAAGCCATCGTCTTAACAAATTAGATCAAACTTACAAGTCCTTCACCATCGACGGCAATGATATCAAGGTCTCTAAAGACACTAAAACATTAGGCGTCTGCCTAGATTCCATGCTCTCCTTGAACAGACAAACAAATGCAGTAAGGTCGGCTTCAGCCTATACTTGCAAACTTATCACTGCCTGCAGACCCTTTCTAAACTCTCTCAACTGCATCACCCTAGCCAGAACACTTGTCATGGCCAAATTGGACTACTGCAGTGCTCTCTACTTAGTGACCAGTCAGTCCAACCTCAATAAACTGCAAAATGTACAAAACAATGCCATAAGGGCAGCCTTAAACATCCCAAGACGCTCTCATATCTCCACCGTCACATCTGACCTACGATGGCTCTCGGTAAAACAAAGAATTTCAAAAAAGGCAGAGTTTTGTTATCAATTGCACAATGAAGAGTGCCAACCAATGGCACTGTGGCATTTTGTGCTGACTATGAAAGTATATCATGTTTGAGGGATTGTATTCGTAATGATCTCGAGAAAAGGAACTCCCAATCATAATGTTCAATGTATAGTGTACTTTAGGGGCTTGATGAAGAGTAGCCAATTGAAATGCTGTAATTAGTTTAAATGTTGCATTTGGAGGATATGTTAATTTTGTGGTTTTCCACATTAAATACTGTAGCCTAGAATGGGCGTGTTGAGTTGGAGATGTCCTCTTCTCCCAAGAGTTTTTGAAAATAAAAAAACGTTTTTTTTCCTGCAGGTTCTGCACTCCGTTTATGATTACTTTGGTGTCATTTTTTACATTACCATGCTGTGACTGCATCTTTAGGGAAACCATCATCCTACAATGAACAACCCCTGTTCTATATTTCTACAATATTTGTGGTGATATTTTTTGTCAAGCCAATTTCCGGGTGTCTATTTAGCAGCGCCTATTATTTTTGCTTTTCATCTCCTTAGGTCTCATCTTCTATTACACACAATATTGGAAGCTGGTAGATTACCAAACATCAGTATTACATTCTATTTTTCAAATTCCATCAGTTATAGCCAGTAGAATCAATGGCTAGTGATCATGGGAGTTGTAGTCCGAAACATCTGAAGAGGGTTTATAGTGATTGCATCGAATGCCAAAGCAGCGAATGCCTTAGCATCTAAAAAAAAATCAATGAAAAAAAAGCATTGAATGCATTTTTTTTTAGAAAAAAAAACAACCCCTGTTTATTTACCCCTATAAACCCATTATACTTAAAATAAAAACTTTACCTTTGAAAAAAATGCATTCAATGTTTTTTTTCGATGCATTTTTTTTCGATGCTTTTGGCATTAAATGCTTTGTATTCGATGCAATGACTGGATACCCTGAAAAAGCCACAGGTTGCAGATAATTGCTCAAGAACTTTTTGCAATAGCACAAGTACCCGATAGTTGTACTAGTGCCCCAAATGTTTAAGTCCAATGTATGATAATTGTCCAATCTGCTGTGAACATTTGAAGGGCCTCATTATGAGTTTGTCCATATTTATTCAAAAATGATTGCCACACTCAAATATTATTACCACTTGTGATAGCCATGCAGACACAGGAATTGTTTGCATGATTGAGATTCATGTGGACCCTTCAGCTAGTTCCCATTTTGTAGACGCACTGGAGTCAATTGGGGAAACATAGTATTACTAGATGTGGCAATAATGCATACATAATACGCAAGGAGGCTTTTATGTGGAGTTGATTACATCCATACACAACCAGGCAGAACTGATGAGTTTGGCAAAGTAGGTAGTAATTTGGCAGAACGGTAAAACATGCATTATTTGGAAAGCACTTTATGATATGACGAATATTTGTCAGCACAAGTACTGTAGGGAAGATATGCACTTAAAGTACCTTACCACGTGACAATATATATCTGTTTATTGGAGAAGACTGCTGAGCGATTTTCAACTCTTAGGTGCATTATACACTACAAGTATAGTAGACTTTAGTTTAGAATCAGATTACTCGGTAGCTATGTCATAGTGCTGTATCTATAAATATGTGTTTCATTCAGGATTTGAAAGACTCGGGAGCATCAAGACCAAGCACTTTATTGTAAGACACATGTTTGTCAGGACATGTACTGTAAGGAAGATATGCACGCAAAGCGCCCTTATCATGTGACAATATCTACCGAGTCATTGGATAATTCCTAAGAGCTCTTTTTTAAAATCTCGGGTGCATTGTGCTATAAGGCTATGAATCCCTTATTTTTGGATGGGTATAAGGGACATCAGACATTTGCTAAAAGAGGAGAAAGGGGGCGGCCATATGGGGGATTATGGATTGGGGTTTCTAATATGCTGTGGTCTAGGAGGATTGATGTGAGCCAAGATGAACAAATAGTTGCTGTTGAAATAGCGCATAAAGGCAAGGAGAACACTGATAAACTATTAATGGTTTGCCTATATAATCCCCCTGAGGCAGGGATGAGAGAGTCACTACAGGAAGCCCTACATGAGCTTCTGGCTAAGTGGCTAACAACTCAAGAGAATGCTGATGTATGTGTAGTTGGATACGTTAATACTCATATGGCTGGGGGGGAATTGAGAACTGATAATCCGAAGTTGTACTCACAATGTGAAATGGTTCATCATAAAGTAGAGGGGGAAGGATTAGGTTGGGTATATTTCTTTCAAAATTGGGAACTTGAAATGTTAAATGGACAAACAGAAAGTGATCATCCGGGCAAACATACGTGGAATAATGGATCATTGGTTAGCACATTGGATTATATTTTTGTTTCCCCAAGCATGCTTCTCCTTGTCAATGACATGGCCGTTATTCCAAATAATTGGAGCGACCATGCCATCCTGGCATGTACATTTGACATACCTGTAGCTCATGCTCAGCTATGTAATGTAGGGGATCTAAAAATAAACCATGCAGGGACTAGTATCCGATGGTCCGATAGGAATGTGCATTTGGCGGAGGAAGCTATAAATAAAAACTGCTACCCCAAATTAGAAGAATTTCAAAACATGTTCATTGATGAGGTAGAGGACTAGATCCATCGGTTCTCTGATAAACATGCATCAACCCCAGTTAGAGCTATGATCAAGGAACAGGAGAAACCCCCTAATTATGACAGATATATCCGAGACGCCAAGAGGTCATTGAGGATCGAATTTAGACGGGCTAAGAAATTCAGTATGACCTGGGAGATTTATCAATCAATCTCCAAGAAACTAAAGAACAGATATCGGGCTGATTTCAAGGCTAAAAGAAGCTCTGATAGAAATAAAACTTGGCAAAGGTTAGTACAGACAATCTGCACAAGGAAAACAAGTAACATGGGCGCTACTCAATGAAGCCATGGGCAATAAGACATGGCAGTCAGCTAACTGTATTGCCAGCGCCAAATGGACTAGGTTTCTCGAGAAACGAAATATGGAACTTAAAAGTGAGGAAATAACTGAGATAGGCAAAATACCGTCCAAACCTACTATAGACATCTCTTGTGATTCCATCTTGTCTGAAATTAAATCGTTGAAATCCTCCAGGGCTCCTGGACCAAACGGGCTCGCAAATATTGTAATAAAGAGCAATCCCGACTTCTGGTCTACTTTGCTGAACATCTTGTCTGTGAAGATCTTGAGGCTAGGTAAGATTCCGTGCTCTTGGCAGTCGGCCATACTAATACCAATATTCAAAAAGGGCAATCGCCTGGATCCCAACAATTATAGACTACTCTCAATGCTTGACACCACAAGTAAACTATTTGCTTCATTAATATTGAAAGAATTACAACATTGGGTGGATCAGACCAATATCTTATGTAAGTTTCAATGCGGCTTTAGGCAAGGCTATTCTACTACCCATAACCTTCTGGTTATGTATTATATGCGTAGTAGGGCACAACAGAGTGGGCAGCCACCTCTGTATGCACTCTACGTAGACTTCAAAGCAGCGTTTGACTCTATCCCCCGAAAGAAACTTTGGATGAAGCTACAAAAATTAGGCTGCCCAGAAGATCTGTTATATTATCTCAGGTTGTTACACCAGAACACAAAGGTGAAATTAAAATTAGATCAGGAAGGCCATGTGTCTGAAGAAGTCGCACAGAACAGGGGGGTTAAACAGGGGTGTGTGACTGCCCCCCCTTGTGTATAATCTATATGTGCATGACATCCCCTTCACAATAGCGCAGGCTAACAATTGTCCTCCGAGTATTGGCAAAATTCCTTGCCTGGTCCTTGCATATGCTGTCGATTTGGTGGTTTTTGATCATACCATTGGTGGCCTACGTCGATCAGCTATAGCCCTCTGGGAATACTCTGAAAACAATGGTCTCACTATCAATGCTGAGAAAACACATGTGATAAGATACACAAATAAAAGATCTGCCCGAGTGATGCTCTGCATTGATAGTGTTGAAATTACATATGCCCCAGCATACAGATATCTTGGAATCGAATTTGAACCCAAAGGAGAATATACTATTTGTAAAAGTAACCGAATGATAAGAGCAGCACAAATTACTGCTCTCTTTAAAAGCTTTACAATAAAGCAGGGAGGTTACACCCTATGGGGATCTCGCCATCTATATATTCAAGTTCTTTCTCCTATGATGGTGTATGGGTTAGAAGCATTGATGCAAATGGATCTGAACTGGTTGCAAATTATAGAGGGCAAATATTGGAGGAACATATTAGGACTCCCGACATGTATTCCAATGGCTCTCCTAAGACTTGAGCTGAGACTTATATCATTAAAAGCTCTAGTATTGAAAAAGAGAGCAGGGCTTTACCTACAAATGATAAATGCAACCCAAAATGCTTTATTGGCGACAGTTGCTCTGGAAATTGATAAAGATAGCTCTACTTGCCAACTTAAAAATCAAATGGAATTGTTTTTTAAGGAGATATGTTGGTCGCTCCGAGCTGGGCCATGCACGGAGGCAATCTAGGCTTTAATGGGTAAACGGGTAGAGCTATGGGACTGGCTTGAGTATTATGAACATCTTCGCAAGTTAAAAAGGTATAATTTTGTGCAATCCAGGTTATTCTCATTTAAGAAACCACAATGCTACTTGCTATTATGCCCGTCTCACAGGCTCCGTAGAATTATACTTCTCTTAAGGTTAGAACATCTTCCCATTAAGACAACTACGGGGGTGATAGACAAAATACCCAAAGAACAACGCTATTGTCGACTTTATGATAAACAGAAATTTCCTGAGACAGCCAAGCATGTCCTCACCGAATGTGAGGACATGGCTAATTTCATAAAGCTGCATTTGGGAAAATATGTACACAACTGGGAGACTATTGGGGAGCTGTCTTTTTGGAACCAGTGTGTTAATACCGAAAGCATGCGTTTGGTAACGGCACTCTATAACATCTGGCAGAAGATGGAAGCCAAATTGGGTATTTCATTATGAGGCATCTTGGATCCATCCTGACTTAGCTATTATAAGGAGAAAGTGATACTATGAGGGAAATTAATACTGAGATAAAATATATTATGATTAAGAGATTAGGATGATCTGAATGTGATATTGAACTTGATGCTGAGATAAACTAGTTGAATTGTTTTGTATCATATTTTATCTATGTATATATATATTGTATTTTTATTTTATTCTTATTACTTGGATATGATGATGTATATGTGTAAAGTTTATTATTTAAACTAAATCACATTAAAGATATTATTATTATTATTGTGCACTAATGGTAAAGTAGCTCTTATCAAAATCTAGATTGCTTTGCATCCAAAATTGTCAGGACGACCCAATACGCGTGGAACACTATAGTTCGTATAAGCACAACGCACTTTGTTTGCCAGCTAAATGCGGGTACGATGTGGACAAAAGCAGCAAGTTCTGCATCGTGCACTTTAAAAACTGCCTTCTCTTTAGCAAGCACTATGAACTTTAACAACCAGGTATCTGAAATAGAGGTTGCCGCATGAATAGCCAAGATACGCAATCATTTTACTAAGTAGTACCATAGAGATAGTAACAACTTGCAAAATGCATGAATTAAAAGGTGGACCTTGGGAGGGGCTGCAATACACATTGCATGTATGCACTCATGTGTTTAAGTACAAAATACACCGTAAACGTTTGCCATTTTGTGGGTATGATATGAATTCAAGAAATTGATGCACCATGTACTATGAGATTGTGTTTTCTCTTGATGTGATCGCACCTTGTGTCAGTGATGAATTTGTGGCGATGTTTGCCAATGGGCAACACTGGCATTGTTTTTTCGGCACTGATACTCTGTTTGCAGCTGCCCCTGGTCACGCTCGCGACCGGCCGCACCTCGTTGTAGGAATTTTTTTTTGTTTTTTTTGGGGAGAGGGGGGGATCTGTCTGCTCCCAATGCTCCGCTATAGAGCAGACAGTCAGACCTTCTTCAGCAACGAAAAGAAATGGCAACAACGAGGCGACCTCACAGTGCACAAGGGCCTCGGGAGCTGGCCTGCTATTACGCACTCCACACCGTGTTTAATAGCAGGCCAGCGGCCGCAGAGGCCTTGGTAGTGGTGCGCTGTCCCTCGCCTGCACTCTGCACTTTGCCTCAGCCGCAGAGTCTCTGCTGCTGGAACATGCAGCGTCCTCCGAGCCTTTTGGAGTTTGGAGAGAGCTGCACCCGGGATTTGCATGCTCACGTGCTCACGGTGACCTAACAGATTGCTATTTAGGGAGCGGGCACTGCTGCCCAACCTACGCAACTCCAGGTAAAAGAGCGGAGACTCTCCGCTGTGGGAAACCGCTCAGGTCCATAATCTTCTGAGTGGCTCTTTCCGGTGTATCTGTACTTCTGAGTGGTCGTGCGCATAGCTATAGTGCACCTCATCAGGTGTTCTGCCTCTTGGCAAGGTGACCATCTACCGTTGACAGAGCTTCCGTGCACGTTATTTTTTTTAAAAAAGGCTTTCTTGTTTTCCTTATCTTAGCCCTTCCTAGAATATCTTCATTGAGAAACGACCCTCCTTTTCCCCGTTAGTCAGGCAGTTGTGGGCTGTCGGTCGACATAGTGAGCCAGTAGGCGAAGGTGGGCATGGGGGCCATACAGAGAGTAATTATATAAACCCAGTCACTGGGAGTACCTCGGCATATGATGGCAATGCCTATGCGCTGCCTATCTAATGCCTAAAGCTGTAAAACAGCCATTTACGTCAAGGAACAGATGCAGTACGTGTTTTTAACATGAATTCATTGCAAAGCACAGATGCAAAGGCCTTACAAATCAAATGACTAAGGGCCACTTGCGTAAGACATTTTTATTACATATGGGCGGATTCACAGCTGCAATTACGCCTGCTCAGGTGGTGTGATAGCTCAGTGGGTCGAAAGCTTGCTGTTCTGATCTATGTGTGGTCTGCAGGTTTGAATCCTGACAACGCTAGCTCAGCCTTTTTATCCTTCCAAGGTGGTTAAATGAGTAACAACTTCAGCTGGGATGATAATTGTATGTAAATACGTTCTATGTGCAACGTTTTGGCGAGAGTGCTATATACATTTTTTAAAAAAAATCCTCAGAAATAACAATGGTAGGCCTAAAAAAAGCCAATTGTTTGCTGTAACTCCCATAGGGTTTAGCATGGCCAGGGGCGTTCAATTGTTGTAAACAGTTCAAACAATTCTGACAGACTGTGTACCCCTCCTCACATCTCCCTGCTAGCTATAAGTAATATTCATGCATTTCAGAATTAAGTATTCTTTGGATGGGATGAACATCAATATGTCAATAGCACTCATACATGCATTTCCTATTCATGTTATTTATTTATTCCAGTTGAATGAATCTATTATAATGTCACAAGCACACTTTCCATTGAATGTCCCACAATTCTCCAATTTCGAAAATCTCTGAAAAGATGGCTCTTTCAACAACACCTGGCCAATGAAGACCTCACAGTACTGGGCTACTGTCAAAAGATGCCAGCCCAAATACCGTATATCCCAACTCTGTACAGCGCTCTGCTTCTCTCGACGAAAGTCTGCGCTTTAAACAACAAAATTAAAAAAAATAAAACCAATGTAAGAGGCAATACTGGGTGGGCATCCTTAACAGGGTGATGCCTGAAAGAAACATCGAATGAAAATGGCGCTCAAAGATTGATTACATGTCGACAGTAGGAAGAGCCGAATAGCAATCCATTGGATTATGGCAGTTTAAAAGGGGTGTTGACTGTGGCAACTCCGAGGAAGCCCTCAAGGGTGAAACGTGGCAGCCGTTGTTACAAGTTATTTTTGGATGGACACATACATTTTATCCGATTGGGAGGCTGAAAAACAAACGGAGTGCCGTGTTCCCTTTTTGAAGGAAAATAACAAGTCCCGTGGAGTGTGATGCCTCTTGGAAGGGGTTTCCTTTAATTAAATAATTATTTGGAAATACTGCAGGTTTTACCACTATAAAAAACGTATAATGATGCCTTAAATGTCAGCTATTGTATAGTTGTACTCGATTTAAAAGGCCGGCGTCTGTCTTTGAGACAGCCCTCTATTGTATCCAGGACGTATCAGAAGCATCATCTGAAGAAGTGTCTTGGTGGCAGTGATGGCAAAGTGGCCTTGTGTGATCTCACATTCTTTGAGAAGGTCTTGGACCCAATCACATTTGATGCCCTCCGGTGCACATCCGCCCCTCCGACAGAAGCGACCTAAGGCATGTGTGGTGACTCATTCCTCGTGTTCTCCATTTTATAACACGACCTATGCAAATTAGAAGTATATGCATTTGATAGGGCTCTTTAAGCAGGCAACAGGCCATTTTATATTGATGGCGGTCTGGGCGTGCATCCAAGTTCAGCTGCCTTAATGCTCACTCATTTCAGGAGACTTTCAACGCAGACAGGGAACGTTGGTGATTGGCAGTCGCCTTAGCGACTGCTGCGAAAGCTAAATTGATTTCTTTTTGTGCATCCTTTTTCGAGAACTCTGGATAATTTAAGCAAGGCTGGATGCTAAACATTGCATGAGAAATACTTCCGATGAAATTTTACACAACGGAAGATGCGCGGTAAAGGTCCTAGGTGCAATTAATTCCTCTGTTGTCACTTGGAAAAACAGGATGGATATCACCTGGGAAGTGACACCAACAAGAATGCATAGTTGTACGGGACTCGTCTCATTTCGAAGGCAAACTGCGCGCGATGCTAGCTGCACTGACAGTGCATCCCTAGCTTAAAGAAAGATGAACTCTGGGCTCCCGCGGTTGGCAAATCAAAGTATTGTATGCCATGCTCACAGCAGATGAGGCCATCTTGGGAACTCGCTGTGCAGAAAACTCAATTACCGTGTGTGCCACCATGCAGAAACGATCTGGCTCTCTCACGAGCAAAATTAACAGAGGTACCACTCCAGTGAAGCCAACAGAAAAAGGTAAAGGAGTCCGAAGTTGCCAGCATATGGTGTCTGAGAGTGGAGACAGCTTCCTGTTGCTGGAATGACATCCTACAGCCAGAAGCTGAGAGTAAGTATTCGTGTCATTCCTGCCATAATGGCTCAATATCATTATAGGTCCATAATCAATTGTGCTTATATGTTTTCTTTAAATAAATAATACGTACAACATATCTAAGCTTCAAAATCGTTGAAATCCTTAAATTCCAAAATAGTTATAAACATATCTTACTATTCTATTTATTGGCTTGCCATTGTCAAATTCCCTTCACATGGACATTGCCTTCTTAAAGCACATGGACTTGATTTGATTTAGTTTGTGTCATTCAAATTGCGGTAAGAATAATGACTTGTACTACCGTGATTAGAAGCTGGACGAGTCCAGCATAAAGTGTTATGTAAGAGCATATTATTATTATTATTATTATTATTATTACTTTTTTGTTATTTTATTTTTTAAATGCGAACATGTATTAGAAAGAGAGTGCATGAGTGTTCACTTTGGTATAGGGAACTTATGGTTAAATTACTTTTTTGTAAAAAACGGGCTCAGACAATCAACCTTCCCCTAGCCCACACCTCGTTTTGATTTGGCAGATCTGTGGCTATCCGTGACTATGCGTAGGTTCTGAATAAATCAAAAAGTACTGCCTAAACTCTGGGTTCCTGACCATCTTTTTTCAGCCTGCCATACATTTACAGAAGGTGCAATACCATATGCAAATCAGGCTTGGTCCAACCTCAAAAGAAACAGTCCAGCTCAAACTGCTAGATCACATCCCTTCTGCACAAGATCACAAGCAACCCCAGACATGTGACCTATCTGGCTGAAAAATGATGGTCTTGAGTGTTACTCAAAGCAATGCTAGAGGTTATGATTTGTTCAAATAATTACAGCCATCAATCTTCGGTTTTGCTCAAGGCATCGAACAGTTATGCTCAGATGTGAGCTCATACAGACGATATGCAACCTGGAAGTTTGGACTGGACACCCCCTTTTGGGGTTGGATGAAGACTGATTTTCGGAACAGCATTGCAGGCTGAAATAAAGATAGTCTAGGAATTGCTCCGAACAATTCCAGTGGTAAGATATGATATGATATGACATTTATAACGCACCTATACACAAGTGTTACAAGGAGCGACGAGGCAAGAGAGGGGAACAAAAGGAGGACGGACAATGATCATACTAGGCCAGGTGTCATTCAGATCATGCAAGTGCGTGGGAAGGGGGCTGGGGCAGTGCAGTACATGGGAAGAAGAGAACAATACATAAGTAAACATCCAGCATGTGGCAAGTGCATGGGTAACTGCGGGCAACAGGAGTCAAAGGCTGGTAGGGTGACTGTAGGGATACAGAAACAGTTCCCATGTGCGGGGTTTGCCAGGTGGGCAGTGCAGGTGTGTGACGCTGGCGAGGGAAGGACCTGGGCCCGAGATGAGAGGGTGTTCAGGTAGCCAGTGCAGTTCCGGTTACAGCCAGGAGGTTAGCAGAGGAGAGGAGGAGAAAAAGTGTAAGCAATGGAAAGGTTTTGAGGTGCTTCCGGAACCAGAGATGGTTCTTTTCAAGTTTAAGGGCGGCAGGGAGGCTCTTACAGAGGGAGGCACCAGCCGAAGAAAGAGATCTACCACCAACTCGTTGTTTGGAGAAGCGACTGACCCTGAGGGAGTTGGAGGCGGATGAGCGAAGAGCTCGAGAAGGAAGCTATTTAGGAAGAGAGTTGAAGGTATTGAGGCCCCAGACCCCAGAAAGCCTTGTGAACGATGCAGAGGGTTTTGAACGTAATCCTCTTAGCCACTGGGAGCCAGTGCAGAGATTTCTGTCCTGGAGAGATACGATCCCGGGCTTGAGGCCCTGAAAGTTCTGGAGATGTATTCAGAACTTTCCAGCCATTTCTCTTGAGTTTTGCTTTGAGTGGGCCAGGTATACCCAGAGGTGGTTTTCAAGCTAGCATGTCACCGGATCCAAGATACAACTTACTGAAAAAGCCCATTGAAGTTGACCCATCACTGTGGATGCTTGTTGTTTTGTGCAGAAAGGATCCAAATTAGCAGTTCCTGCAGAACTGCCTGAATTGTTGTGGGACCAAGCTATATTTGCATATTTTCTTTCCCCTTTTTAATGGAATGGCAGCCTGAGAAACAATTGCCTTGGTGGTTGTCCAGATCGACAAATCACTGTTCTGTTTTGCTGCTGAAAAGGAATGAAACCTTTAAATGTGATTTGGAGAAGTTTGACATTTGCATTAAATGCTGAGTAACATAACATAAACACTATAAGATGAAATGAGAGGACCAATTCTAACCATCAGTATCAGCAGAGCATAACAAAGAGGAATGACACATTAAAAGAAATGACACCCTAAAAGTGTGATTCTGAGAAGCTTACAAGTTGAATTAAAAGCTCTGTAGGATAACACAAATAGCCCATAGTACTCTGTAACATGGAATTTAGAATTCTAAAAGTACTCACTCTCAGCAAAGAATGCTAATGAGGAATGAGTCATTAATAATATGATTATGAGAAGTGTGAAATTTGCAAACATAATGCAGAGCTATTAATATAATACACAAACTCCCTCCAAATGGACCAGACAAATAATATTCCTGTAAGGAAATATTGACAGTGAATCCAAAAACGCAGACATTTTCACCTCATATGTCAGGGGCAGAGGTAAGTCAATAATAGCATAAGCACTTATAATTTAAGAATTTTTTTTAAACACTTTTGTGATTTGTCCTTTTCTTTTTTACTCTTCAGCATTGTAGGTTCTGATTCCTATTAATTTATGGCAGAACCATTGACTTGATATGTGGCAGGTTTAGCTGGATTTGCATCTTACCTATGCACATGCATAAAGCATTCACCCAATGGTAGTGGCAATTAGTTTGCACTGTGGTTAAATTAGGCAAATTCCATTTGGAATTTGGACAGCTCTCATATGGCACAAGTTGATTGTGAAAATAGTTTGCATTTAACGGTGCCAGGTTCTCAACATAAACCGGACATGTCAATTGGACCATACCTCTGCTTCGCTCCTTTTGTTATCCACCCACATTGAACTTTTACACAGTTTACTAGCTGTTCCCGGCGTAACATATGCCATTCTAACATATCTTAAAGGTCAATATCAGTTGGTGATTCATAGGGTCACTTCTGTTCCCCTTCTTAAATATTGGAATTACCACCAATTGCTTCCAGGCAGGGGACGTAGGTCTCTGTGACTTAATAATGGTCACTGGAAAGGCTAACCGTATCAGATGGAATGAGAGGTATGCACGGTTTAAGAACATTATCTAAGTTACATCGCTCACACAGGCCTCTATGATGTGTCTTTGTAAACACATAATAGTCAACCTTGTTCCATTGCAGAGTCCCAGTGATGGCATAAAATTGCATAGTAGCATAATCACAACACCTACTTTCAGTTTTAAAAATAAGATAGACTGGGGTTCGTAATTAGCCAGTGCGCTGGTTAATACCAAAATTAAAGCAAGTGAGATGGTCTGCTGCTCAGATATCCTTCCACTGATGTACCCTAGTAAACACCAGTACAGGTAAACATAGGATTGAGTACGGAAGGTAAAATCAGTGCGCAGATCCCAAAGTTCTTATTGTGGAATCCATGAAACGAAATGCAAAATAGGCTTCAAATCCATTTAATTGTTTACTAAACAGCCGACTCGTGTTTCGACCTTTCAGGGCGTTCTCAAGGCTGTGAATTAGTCCACAAAAATAAAATAATCATGTATACAGATAATCAAACCATAAATATTAAATTCAGACATGGTAACACAAATAGCAAAAGAAAATCACATACCAGTGTTTCAATGGCCGTCATTACAACCCAGGCGTTAAGGGGTTAACGGCGCCGTAAAAGGTGGCGGCGCCGTTAAAACCTTAACGCCTGATTACAAGGTCCCTTTGTGGGTGGCACTTTAACGCCTACTTTTAGCAGGCATTAAAAAACCATCCTGCAAAGGGATCTAGGAGCTAATTACGGCACCGTAATTTACGGTGCCGTAATTAGCGCCTTCCCCATCCCTTTGAGCCCTATGGGGCAAAAATGGGAATGGGGGAAGGGCCATGGTGGCATGGGGATTTACCGCCCAGCCAACCTCAGAATGGGGCAGTAATTCCCCATTCAGCCATGGCGGAGTCGGTAAGTTACCGCCATGAACCATGGTGCTATTAGCACCATGGTCCAATGCCTGGGTCGTAATGAGGGCCAATGTATGGATGTAGCCAATGAAAACAAAAGAATGCCCTAAGGTAAAACAAAAGAGAAATAAAAATTAGGGTATGCTAATTTAGCGTGAGGAAAAACATATTCCATTTTAGTAAACAATATGTATGTGGGAAGTTGCAACATACCGTGATTCCAATGAAATAATGGACAGGGTGGTGTGTTGAGCAACACAATTGCTACCTAAAGTAATGATAAAGTAACCATTTAGAAAGAAATCACTGATGTCGGTAGAATAGTAAAGAGAAAATGTCCAGTTTATGCAAGGATGCTTTTATGAAAAAGGAGTAAAGATAACTTACCCTCCAATGGGTATATATCTCAGTACAAAAACGATGTGTCTACAAGGTAAACAGATTACAGATAAAATCTCTGCTGTGCGTATAAATGCAATGCGTGGTGGCCCAGTAACCAAAGAAAAATAAATAAACTGTACCTGATGCCGGTCGCTCAATGTTGTAACGGGGTCAACTCCCCATCTCCAAGAGGAGTACATTTGTGTGCACACCAGCACCCGTGTTGTGATAGAGCAGACCTTTGGCCTGTTGAAGGTGCGTTTCCGCTGCCTAAGCAGGTCTGGTGGGGCACTCCTATATAGGCCTGAGAAGGTGGCAAAGATCACCATGGCCTGTGTCATGCTGCACAACATGTGCGTCCAGAGAAATGTACCACTGCCACCTGACATTGGCATACATGCCCCGGGTGAGGATGATGAGGATGGAGACGGAGGTGAGGTAGCCCCCCTGCTAGTACATGATCATGGGATGGCCATGCAGTACGCCAAGCACAGATTCACGAATACTCCTGACCCACAGGGACTATGAAAGACATGTGTCAGTCAGACACTGGGCCAATGTGAACATGCACACAGGGAATGTTGGGAGTTGGGCACTGAACACCGTAACACATTAAATGGATGCACACGAAAATAACAATGTCCAGCCATGGATGTTTCTTATCACAACGTGCGTATTATTTACAACAGCAAAATTGTGCCCACTCCCCCCTCCCTAACCCCCCCAACAAACTCCCAGAAACCCCCAACAAACTCCAAAACCCCCCCAACCAACACCAATACCCCCAATAGACTACACAAGATGCACCCCTTCACCCCCAACCTTGTGTCCCACTCCCATTGTCCACCCACACTACTTCTGGGATTTCTTCCTGTCCGGAGGCAGCATTTCAGTGTGCCTTGCACTCCTACGTGTCTGGCGCACTGGGCTGGTGGGGACAGATAAAGCTGGTGTGGAGGTAGTAGATGAGTCGCTGGCAGGTACCACACCTCCTGCAAGCCGTGGCCGCTGCATATGGAGCAGCATTGAAGTCAGCAACTGTGTCCCGCCCCCAGGCAGTCCCTCATTAGCCAAGCCAATGCATTAACAGCAGCTGTGTTGGCTGCGATGGCCGCTGTGGTCCCCGCAATTGCTGTGGCAATACCCCGCCTGGTTTCCTTCCCGTCCACTATGTACTGGCGGAGTAGGTCTAACATGGCCTCCTGTCGGGTCTCCACCATCGACAATCGTGTCTCCAGGGTTTTGGAGGGGGCTGGAGTGGTTGGTTGTGCAGTCACGTGGACAGCATTTTCAGGACTGTACTCCTCAGAGGTGGATAGGTCACAGTCACGGAGGCAGGGATGAGCTTCACTGCAGATGGGTGACTGCAGGTGTTGGGGCGAGGGGGTGGGCACGGGGTTCGGGGTGGCCGGGCATGTCACCGTGGTGTCTCCCTCACACTCCACACTGGCATCAAGTTTTTCCCCAGTGGAGGCGGGTGCTTCCAGGGACTCCCCTTCGACAGGTGTGGGTGTGGCCTGCTGGGTCAGTAGTGTGTCAGGCACACTGGCAGCATGTGTTGCTGGCTGTGTCCCAGCTCGCACAGGCACACTGGCAGTGGCTGCGGCCTGCTTGCCTCTAGCAGAGGTGGTGGTGGTGGTGGTAGCCCTCTTCTTAGGGTGTGAGGTGGATGCCCTCGCAGTGGTTTCCTGGGTTGCTTCTTCCTCATCGGTGCCTGAGAGGCAGAAGAGATGCAGGGCATCAGTGATGGTGTGACATGGCAGAGGCATACGATGGTGCTGTTCATTATTCATTTGATCATGCATTAATGTCTTACAGGTGTGTCCCGCAGGGTATTCAGAGGAGGCATGTTAGCATTCACTGCATGGCAGGTGGCATGCCATTGATATGGGGTTTGTGTGTTGGGTTACATAGGCACGGTCCTGGTATGTTGCCCGTGTGTAGGTTATGGGATTTGCACTCAGCATGCATTTCTGTGTGGCAGGGTTTGGGCCGCTATCTTGACTTGGATGTGTTGAGGTGGGTGAAGGGACATGCATTGCCTTGTCTAGACTCACATCCATGTCACTAGTGCTAAGTCATGTGCAGGGTCACTCACCTCTTTCTGTGGATGATGCTGCACCCATCTCCATCTCTCCGAATCCCTCTTTTGACTCAGGATCAATAAAAGTGCTGGCAGTCTCCTCCCAGGGCATCAGCTTAGCAGGTGAATGTGGACCCCCACCTGTCTCCATGCCGTCCCACCTCTTGCGGCAGTCACGCACGGTGCGTGGGGTGGTCCCCACGGCCGACACCTTCCGGGCAACCTCCTGCCAGATTTCATTTCTCCTCATCTGGGCTTCTCGCTTCATATAATTGCTTTTCATTATGGCTGCATGTGCAGCCAGAGTGTCAGCAAGCATATTGAGCTCAGCGTCTGAAAAACGCTTCTTCTGCTGCCGGGTGGTCGTCTTCCGAGTAACCTGAACATCCTCAGGGTTTTCCAACACAGCACGACATGAAAAGACTGGTGGTTAGGGAGGATGGCATTGGAATGTGTTTTTAAAGATGGCCGCCCGCCCATTTCCCGTTCCTGCGCAATGACGTAATTTCCGGGTACGGTTTTGCGAACCCGGTATTAGCCTGGTGGTATTACCGGGCTGGTATTTTGGGGTTGCTCTGGGGTGGTGCCGGTATCGGCGGGTCCCGTGATGCCGCTATCGGGGGGTTGGAAGGCCTTTAGCGGCATGCCGGTATTACCATTACCGGCATGGGGGTTTGCACGTGCTCGTGCACTCATAATCACCCACTATTATCGGGATCATAGGAGCACGGACCCGCTCTTACCGGCATGCCGGTAATTAACCCGTTTTTACCGGGCTACTCGTAATGAGGCCCAATGTATGGTTATCCTACAGAATCTTGTCAGCAACCTATGTTATTTAAGAATCTGTGTGTCAATAGACACATCCTGCATGTGCTGCATACCTGACTTGCTGTTGATGCACTTCTTTCTAGATGCTCCTGTCTGGCATTATAATGGGGCCATCCCACATCGATACTACAGGTTGATGGTAATAAATGGAGCAAAGAGCTGACCCCAGGGGCGCATCCCTAAGGTGACAAAAGGCGGGTGACCTGGGACCTACACCCTACACCACAAAACTACTTCCCCCAGATTACTGTGATGTAGTGACAGTGCAGGGCACTGAAGGGGAAGTCATGCAGAAGATGCCTTGATGTTAGAAGCTAGCAAAAGCTGTGTAGGACGAGGTGGATCCAGGTCAAGCACAGGAGGCAACAGCAGTGAATGGAATGGCAAGCCATAGTGCCAAGGAGCCAGGCATGATGAATAATGGAGCAAAGAGGGAACAATGAGCTGGCAAGGAGAAATATGATGGTAACACAACCCATGGACAGGAATCCAGAATGTTAAGATGCCCAGAGCGCTCTGAAATGGCTTGTTTGATGGCCACCATGGCCAAAGCAAGGCAACATTGTTCATGACCCCGTTGCCATGACCACCGAAGACACACACCAGAGAGCACATGCAGGAAGTCCTGACACCAGTTCTCTGCATCTGTGCACTGATCCACACGGGGCAGAGCTCCTATCCAGAAGTCCAGGCCTGTCCCCGGTTATACCCTGCTACAGCCCCATAGGTGAGCCCCCAGCGCTGAAAACCCGCAAAGGTGCCAGTGTGGGTAAAACCACCATGCAGGCAATTGAGCACACTGTGGATGGGCACTGTGTCACAAGCTCAGACTTTCATCAATATAATCTGAAGTTAAATCCAATAAGAAATGTTACAATTACAAGTGACTTTTGAGTACAAAAATATAATTCCAATACATGTCCTGGAAAATATGAAGCATATGTTCAGAATCTCCATAAAACAAACACCTTAGCAGTACAATGTCTTATTCTTATTCAGAAAGTGTATACTTCTCTATATATTTAGCAAATATAGATTAATTCAATTATATATGCTTTGACGTCTTCTTGTGCATTAAATAGGAATCGGGATGTTAGCACAATATCACATGTACACCCAATATATTCTATAGGGTATAATACATTTGAACAGAAATAGCAAGTTACTCCCAGGGCCTGCTGAAACCCTAAGCCTTTAGTGCAATATGGTTTGAGGTGTGTTCTCTGTTGATATGTATTAGTGAAATCAGGACAATGACAGTTTACTTCCACTAGGAGATTGCTGCATCAGTGGCAGGAGAGAGATAATCTGTTTCTTGCAAGCTGACAATCAAGTCCATTCAACAGAAGAAAGTAATGTTAATTTTCAGACGCATTGTTGAGGCACACCTAGGCAGACAAGGATTCATCCGGAGATCCACAAGGGGACAGAGCTTGGTAGACATTGTTAACTTGATCCACATTGTGAGAAGGGCGATTAGATTACATGCTGCCCAGTCATTGGCTGCTCCATCTAGTAAAGAGGGTGATGTCAACAGCCACAGAGGCCCAGAAACAATCATCCATGATGTTGACCCATGTTCAAAGGCTTAAATCCAGCAGTAAAGAGAAAACAAGAAAACCGATGTCCATCGTGTGTATTTGTTTATTCTTATCTCTGAAAATGGATACAAGAAAGAGTGGAGCTATTTCCCAAACATAAATACAATTAAGTAAATCATTATATTTAACCTGGTTTTGTGTTAGAAGCAGGGATCTCCTGGATACTCTGAACCTTGGCTGTTATAGGTGTCAGAGATGTTTCATTAAAAAAAGGCTTTGTAACAGGCTTTGCCAATTAGTGTCTTGCATTAGACTGTCTTTACCTAGTGATTAAAACAACAGGGAAGAGCTTTGGTATGGACATAGGATTCCAGGAACCAGTGAGGCAAATGTATTCTCCTTCTCACATGTTCTTACTTCAAAACCCAACTACTTAGATTTTCTATTGCTTGTTCATAGTAAGATTTTATTTGGAATACAACATTTCATTGCTTAGTGATGTTTTGCTAATTTGCTTTCTCAGTGGGCCAAGCCACCACCATAGTGGTATCAGAGAATGTCCATGTGGTGGCATACTGTACCCTACCAAGGGTATCTGGAGCTTTCCCAATTAGTGGAAAAAACTGAGCAAAGGGATTGCAAGAGAAAAGATGGGGGAAATCTGAAATACAAACACATATAGGTCTTAAGTGGAAAGTAAATGAGTGTGATCGTATGTGTGCATGTCAGTCCTGGTATGTCAACTAATATTCTGAAAAAGAGATGTTAAGGCTGTATCTGGGATAATTGGGTTGTGTTTCCCAGGAATTGTACGTCATCATGCAATGTTCAGTGCATTAGGGGCTCAGCAACCTGCCTAAGCAATACTGGAACTTTGGTGTCTTATTACATTTTATATAATGTATATGTTATACACACAATACAAACTTCACAAAATGCCAGACCCAAGAGTGTCCATTTAAAAAAGAGACTGCATATTATATTCAATGATTTTGATAACTGAAGGTAAATAGGTCGAGTGGTCAAATGAATGATGTAAAATTGAAAATCCTTGATGTCAGAAGGATTTTAATTTTTTTTGTCATATCATGCTAGAGTTTACTTAAGTTCACAGTAAGAATGTGTGGTGCCTCACTGGTTAGTAAGCTTTCAAAGTATATTTATACATACCTATTTATAGTGACAAACTATCCCCCAATATCCCTGTGCTGGCTCTGTTTATTAGACTGTGTTATGGGTGGGTGGTTGATAAGCAGAGTATCTTGGTAGAGAAGGTCCAGTTGGCTGCCTTCATGTATGCATTGGCAGTCTGACACCCTTTGTGTGAAATGATAATGTGATTATGTATTTGGCTCAGGGGTGGCATTCCCCATATGCAAGGGTTTAATTGTGCACTTGGGAGTTCACATTATGCACAGGAGCACAGGAGAACATGGCTCCTTCAACGTGCTCCCTAGGAAAAATTAAGACCTGTGCCTTATAGACAGGAAAGCTGTGAGGAACTACAAGCACTTTGAAATTATGGTACATTTTTAACTGTGCCTAGTCTGGGAGCAAAGCCCTAGATGGGGCTTCTGGGAGTTCTTTCGGCCTTCTACTAAATCCATTGGCGAGATAAGGTTGGGTGGGAGGCCAAATTACGATTGGCTCATAGGGTTCTGCAGGGTCTGGATCTGCTTAATTCTGCATTGTTTACACTTCTACACTAGGGCTACAGATACACTATCCTGTTAATAGAAGGCACCATAATACTCTTAGGTCCAACAAGTGTGCAGTATCAGCTTACCAGCTTACTTTTGCAAGTATGTTTAGGGCTACTAAAAATTCAACTTCTCAATGATTTCTGATAAACCAAATGCCATTTCAACCTCAATTTTAAAGGGTTTGAAGTCTGCATCAACATAGAGCATATATATACAGTTGATTCCTTAAAACATAGGTTATTGATGTGGCCTGTTTCATATTCTGACATTCCCTAACTACATGAAAATTTGATATTGCTTTTCCTAAGTTTAACAGTATTATGTGCAGGAGATTCCCAAGAGTTGTTTCGTGGAAAATGTTAAAATTGTGTTAGACAAATTATGTGCTTACCCCGGGAATGAATTAAATATGAAATAAACAGAAACATACAACAATGCATATTTAATTTAATCATATTTTAAAATATTATTCAACAATTCGAAAAAAATCATTTTCTGTTTGATCATCCATGTAATGTTTAGTGGTAAACATGTTTTTTTTAATACGTTCCTGCAACCCCCCATAGTTTCTATCATTTGTGAAAACAAACAAAACATGAATGCACAATACAAGTAAGAGTCCACATAATAAACTTGATTTTGTTAGTGACATACGCTTAAATATAGATAAACAGTTTATATTAACAGAAGACAACATACATTCACTGACATTGACCTGCAACATAACAGACAATAAATATGTAACACAATTTAATACATTTAATTAACATATTTCAGGCAAACTTGTTTTTAGATTTAGAATATTTCTCTGCCTGGATTTGCTCATGGCAATTACAGCAATTTTTGTGGAACAACTTCATTTTTAAATCACACGGGCAATTCAAGCAAGCAATTTCCTTTTAATAAATATCATACACATATCAAATTAGTTTAAGTTTGTGCAAAAAGCTGTTGTTTTCATAAGCAAACACAAATTGTTAAAACATTTTAATGACTACTGAATTGATTAAGGGCCATCTTAATTGTTATTTTAATATTTTTTGGCCAATTATTTTAATTCAACCATTCAACCATGCACGTGTAGGGTAACACTAATCCTGTAAACAATTAAGAATTTAGTATTGACCGTACATTATTTTTGTCTGCAACTTCACTCAAATTTTTCATTGCCTTACACATTTTACTTAATGAAGATATAGCTAATCGGTTCTGGTATTTACCAAAAAAGTTACGTTATTTTCTATGGTGCATTTACATTAAATTGCTGACTCATATTCTGAGGCTTGCACTTTTAGATTGATCAAGATATATTCTATGTGGATCGCCCATTGGACCAGTTTCTAGAGTGATGTCATATATGCACCCGTAGTCTATATATGCCAGTCCTAAAATGAATGAGGTAAGAGACGTTTTATATTCATACCTAACTGAAACCTGACTACCAGGGCACAGTAAAACAAGAATATTGATCACCTAGTTTTAAAAATGCCTAACTATTAAGCTCTATCAATGCAACATTGGAGCTTTCACTTCAGGATTCTATAATGTTTAAGGTGACCACTGTCAAAGTTAGTGTCCCCAATTGAAGGAGAGGGTCTCTAACTAGTGTATAGGTCATCTAGCACACAACAGAACATGATGATAAGGGCTCGAATTATATTAGTGAATTTTGCTAATAGCAGCATGGCTGCCTCCAAACTCGTAATGAGGCCTGTTATCTTGATGCCTCTGCTTTATATCTCTGGATATCCTTGGCTACAACAGCTAACAACTTGTCTGAGGGTTTCCTTGGTTGTTTGGAGTTTTCTAGTTGCTCTTCTTCTAAGAGGGTAAGCTTTGGGTTTAGTTGTATGTTGTTTTTTTAAGTGTGTCTGATCTCTCACATTTTCTGAGACAGTTAATGCATGTCTCAAGATATACTCAGGTCTGAGTGTGATTTTCTTTGTTGCTCAGGGTCTTCAGCACATTGCAAATGAACAATGAATAAATAAAAGAAATGCATCTATCATCTCAGCATAATATTTTCAATGCAAGGAATCAAAACTTGGATTTTGAGGGGACAAGCAGAAAGAAAGGCATTAGAAACATGCTTGTTCAGGGTCAATTTAGGATGTCTTAATCAGTGAGTGTCAACATAACAAACAAAACTGGTTGTGGTACTTGAGGGAGGGGACATTTCTGTAGAAATATCAAAATTGATGCAATCACTCTGATAATATGTTCTTCTAGGCACAATATGCTAAGCATGACATTGAAGCTTCTGTCACATTATCATTATGAGCATATTAGCTCCCAGTCTCGGTTTGGAAGGCGTTTATGACAAAACTTTGTAGTTTTTATTTATTTGAATAACATAGATGGCATTTTGTGACAAAAATGACTTACAATGTCACATTTATGGATGGTGGAGGCAGTCCCACAAAGGGTGCCTGCAAAATAGCACAAAGATGAGAACACATTATGAGTCAAATTGTGAGGGGGTCAGAAAGTGTGATATCTACCAGGGACAAAACAAAACAAACAGAAAAAAGTATACAAGAAAACGGGTGGCTTACAAAGGTAACATTAATTAAGGGGACAAGTGCTCCAAACTAAAAAAAGGAGTGCTATTTAAACACAGTGCATACATTTAAAAGTGTACCTATGAAAGTGCATAGAAACATATTTAAATATACACAATTACATTATTAAGCATCTCTGGAAGCAGTGGTAGGGTTAGCTAGAGCGTGTGGGAGAGGGCAGGGAGGAATCCCTCTTTAGCCAGTAAGTGCATTTTAAGTCAAGCTTTGAAAAGATCCACAGTTGGGCTGACTGTGATTGTCATTAGCATGGGTTCCAGTGAGAAGGGGGCGAATACATTGAGAAGGGGCCCCATATGGCATGGTGAGAGTGAGTACAGAGGGAGATGAGAGAGAACAAGATAGTGATTAAACTGAGATACAATCAGGCAAAAGCAAAACCACTGGTGGTTTTTATAGACTAGAAGAAGGAACCTGAAAAGGCAATGGTTGTATATGGAGAGCAAACCAGCTTGTTGTCAATAGGTAGAAGGAGATTTGGGGAAGTTGGAGAACGTGTTGGTATCAAAGTTGAGTACTTTGTTTAGACGAGGAAGTACTGATTTATTCTGCCTTGAGGCCTCCCTTGACTTTTGACAGATAAATTCCTGGGGATGGTTCTGCATGTGTGCCCTATACCGTGCACACCACATTTAGCAGGCACACATAGGTTTTGATTGACCTTATGGATATTCTTTTTATACTAAGCATATGTATGAGGAATATGTATTCCATCATGTGCCTGGTGCACTTTCCCCATGCAAAGGAGGGATAGATAACCTATTTGTAATGTGCACCCAAAATGTTAGCAAGTCTACATTGGATATTGTAGAAGGGGAATTGCAATCCCATACAAACATTGTAGTGCAAACAGCACAGTATTGATCTATTTGTCTTTCATGATGCCCCAATGCTGGTACTGCTTCAGACCGCCATTTGCACAGGTGCCATCAAATAGAGGGGAGGGGGATGATCATTATGTAGCTCATCTATCAGCAAAATATGCGCGACTGAGGGATGTACTCTCCGGTTCTCACACTGATGCCCTTTTATGTACAACGGGAGTATTAACACATTTCGAACATCTAATGACGTGATACCAACTTTCATTAAATGTTATACTAAAAAAGAAACACTTTAAAATATATACATAATCTACGGTACTTTTTTCTGCCGAATCCAATATTCTTTATCTAAAGCCAGAAATCTACCACCGTTTTTGTTTCCTGTTGCTTGTATTAAACATGTGTATGTGCTTACTCATGTTAAGACGATCATGCGGGAGAAATGGAAAATATGAGTTTTATATTGAGAGTGTAACCCAATATCACATGGCAAGGGAACAGCCATGTGCATGTCGAAAAGGGCATTTGAAATAACATTGGGAAAACTCTTTCGACATTCTGATGTCGTTAATTATGATACAGTAGAATTAAGCCAGCTGAGATTCTCTCCGGATTCATGACTCATTTTACCAATGGGACAGACTCTAAAACAGATATTTCTTGTGAAGTGCCCTGGCCGCAGATGTTGGTGGTGGATTTATCCTAGACTGATCATTTTCAGAGGGATGAGCAGCATCACAAATGATGTGCTGGCCAACTCTCTAGAATACATTAGCACACTCTGACACCATTGTATAAAAAGCTCCTAGCACCCATGTAGGTACTGGGAGAATATTTCACAATGACAGTTTGAGGGATAGACATGCAAGCGGGACAGCATTTTCCATCCCCATGACCTTATTCCAAATAGACGCATGGTAATGTTACTATTTTCTGCACATTTCAAGGGGAATTCCGTTGATGGATTTGGAGTGGATTTTGAAATGCACAAAACTGGTCTCTTATTTGTGAAAATGTGCACAGGGGGTGAAAAGGGACATTTGAATATCTGCATATGTTGTGCGCACATTCAAAGTCCCTTTGAGAATAGGGTGCACGTTTTTTTTTTTTGCAAGCGATACGAAGTGCAAGCGCATCTCAACACGTGTGACAAAGAAATGATCACCTGTTCCTCAAAGGTAATCTGCGCCTAAAAATTTGAACATACACGTAAAGAGTCTAGAACTAATTTTAAAAGAAAACAGTAAGAAACACCAAAGGCCATTTTCAAATAAGCACATTGAGAAGCCATGTATTTAATATAAAGTGGGTTATACTCTAGTTGAAAAATACATTTGAGAAAGCAATTTTTCAGGAAGATGGTTTTAAAAATGTTATTTTGATGTAGAACATTTGTGTCGGCAGTGCAAAGTCACTTTTCAGCAGTGGAAAGTCACTTTGAACCGTGCAAAACAATCCATGAATTGGGCCCATAGTACTTTGTCAGCTGACACAAGGATGCACTTCTGTAAGTTTGATGATGCATTTAAAGAAAGGAGTGTTTTATTAGATTCGGAAATCCGTAACAGTTCTTATTTGCCATCCTCTGTCTCAATATGTGTCTGTTGCCAAACGTTCCAGCCCCTTCCGTCCATTTCTTTTGCCTTCTCGAAAACCATTGCACTCTTCTGGACACTCTCTCAATGTCATTGTGCCCTGTCCACTCCTGCCCCATAACTTTTCCACACTCTTCATTTTTTTACGACCCCCCCCCTTGAAATGTTTCTGTGCCCAGTTCTCTCTACCAGTTCTCCATACCATGTTGGTCTTTCCATGTGTCATGCAGGTAATGGAGCCCAAGAGCAACACATGGACAATATGTTTTTTGTCATTTTTTTAAAGTGCATTGTTAAAAAAAATGGGCCCAATTCGTGGAATAATCTGTGCGTAAAAAACTGGACCTGCGCGCAAAATCGCAACCATGTCCCTGTTTGTCGATTCATGGAACACAATGCTCGGGGCTAACCGGGGACTTGCGATGAATACGCCCTGGTCCACCATGCCATGCTGACGAACGCCGTGAGCGAGACTGCAAGAGAAGTACCGGCCATCCTGAACAGCCCCCTAATAAGGCAGCGGAATACGTGGAATGAGAAAGAACCAGCAAAAATGTGAGTGCTGTGAGGGACGTTCCACTGTCAAACAATCGCATCGCCCATACTTGCACAAAGCAAACGTATTCATGGAGTTGAAGAGGGAATGCCGGTGTGCGAAAAAACATGTACAAATCCAGAAACACCTACTCCACGCGATAGCAGGTGTAAATGTCAATGCACACAATAACAAATGCATAAAAAGCATGAACACTCAACAATCACATGGATACAGTTTCAATGAATGCACCATTTGTTGCAGCAGTCATCCTGGGATACCGCAGGATGAGGAGGAAGGCCAGGGCCCGGATATTCCACTCAAGGACCAGCCTTTTTGGGATGCCTGATGACCAAGTCTATGGCATGTGTAGCCCCCCCCATATCATCCTTGACCTGGTCACGGAGTGGGAAGATGACCTCACATCACCCACCATGTGCTCCTAAGCACTAAGCCCCTTGCAAAAGGTGCTCAAGGTTCTGCATTTTTTGGCCACTGGTTCATTCCAGCGTACCACTGCCATAGTAGGTGGCATCTTCCAGGCCATGCAGTCACGCTGCTTACACCAGGTTTGGCGATCATACCTGCACGTCCTTCTGTCCACCAGCATATCTATATGCCCAGAACATGGGCAGAAAGGCATGCAGTGCTCCAGGATTTTTATGGGTTGGTGCACTTCCCAAAAGTGCTAGGTGCCATTGATTGCACACATGTTGCTCTACGTCCACCTCAAGCAACAGAGCACATCTAACACAACCAGAAACATTGGCATTTCATCAATGTTTAGGTTGTGTGTGATGCCAACGGCATCATAATTGAAGTGTTTACCAACTATTCTGGCAGCGCACATGATAGTTACATCTTCAAGATGTCCCCGCTACACTGGAAACTGGAAACTGGGAAGCATGGCAACACATGGCTCATTGGTGAGTATGAATGGGTTGTATACTAATTGACCTTTTCACTATTGACCTCGGGAGAATTGACCTTGGGAGAATTGATCTAATTTAGAAGGTCAATTAGGACATATATGCGGGGGAAACCCTCCGCAACCCCACCCCCTATCAAAAACCCCCCACAATTCCCCACCCAATCCCCTTATATTATTTATAATCCAAAACCAACTCAATACATATACAAAATAACTAAAATAATATAAAGGTCAATTATGCAGAAGGTCAATTAGAATTAGGTCCATTGTCCAAAAAGTCAACTGTAAAATGTCAATGTGGGTAATACCTATGAGTGGCCATGCACATGCATGCATGTTGCACGTAGACCAACAGACACTGTCAACAAATGACAATGACAACCATTCTCACCTCTACAGGGGACAGTGCCTACCCTCTGAGCCAATACATGATGACTACCATACGCAATCCCAACACACCTGCCGAGCTAAGGTACAACACTGCCTATATTGCAACTAGGGGCATAGTGGAGCGCACATTCGGAGTGCTCAAGTCATATTTTTGCTCCTTTGACCACTCTGGTGATTTGTTGCTATATGAACCACCAGTAGTCTGCAGGATCATTGTAGCAGCATGTGTCCTCCACAATGTTGGAATACGGTGTGGCGTTCCAGTGGATATGGTGGTGGCACCCCATCCACACCCACAGGCACACTGATTGTGTATGGCTGGACAAAGGGCACATGGCGAGACTGCATGTACCAAGCTTGCACAATCTTATTTCACCTAAAATCCCTCCCCTGTGCAGTGCACACGCAAAAACCCATGTGCCTTTCAATGATGACAATGGGCCAATCCACTGTGCCTGAAAAACCACCCTGAGAACTTGCCCTTGGAAGTGCACATTTGTGTGCATCCCTTTGAACTAAAATACATTTCCTTTAGTGTTTCCAAAAGAGAAAAGGGAGGACAACACTACCACTATGCCAACCATTTAAATCACCTCTTTGGCACCAAAACCATCCCAAATGTAGTGTTAAAGGATATTTATACTGCACACTATCCCCACCATAGTGGTCCCCTGGTTCTCTGGCAGTTCTGACTAACTAACATCCCTGTCAAATGTGCAAGCAGCGATAAATCCTGAAACATCATGTCTGAGCTGCAAGCCATACATGGGCTCAACAATTTACATGGACACAAAATACACCAAGCACAATGGCATATAGCTTCACACATGTTTTGGAATGTGCATTATTCGCACAAACATGTCCCTATTGTGGGGTCTAGAAAAGCAGTGCAGTATCGACCCACATGTTACTTAACATGGCAACCAGACCACAATAAACCCCATCCCCAAATTTACTATTAACAAGAGGTAATAGATAATTGTGACAAAGAGTGTGACCCACCAGAATGACCACATCCAGACATGTAGTAACTAAAGTAGCCATTCCATAACGATCAAGACAAAAGCACATCTTACCTGTCCCCTTGGCATGCAGTCAACAGTCAAATTTCATCCCATGAAATAGCCATCATTCCCTGATGAAGAGATCTGCAGACAATGGGCCTCATCACGAGTTGGGCGGTAATGACGGCGGTATTACTGCCGGCGGTATTAGCCTTACCGCCAAACTCCCCAGCGCTATTAGCGCCAGATCACGGGTTTGGCGGTAATGGAATTCCCCATTCCCCATTGAGCCCATTCGGGAATACCCCATTCCCCCTTAGGCTCAATGGGGAATTTTCGCGCTCTTACCGCCGGCGGGAATTCCGCCGGTGGTAATAGCGCAAATTTTTGGCGGATTTCCCCCCAGCTCAGAGCTGGGGAGAAATCCGCCAAAGCCCTGATTTGGGGGACCCTTAAATCCGGCGGTAGTAGCGCGACCGCCGGATTTAAGGGTTACCGCCAAACTCGTGATGAGGCTCAGCGAACAAAATAGAACAGAGTGCAGCTAACATATCCATGCACTGAAAAACTCAAGACCCACGGGCACCACTCAGTGACATACAGCTCACGCAAACAACAACTCACAAGACAACCATCAATATGTGTCCCAGCACACATGCAACACCTGCAGACTGCATGCAAATCAAACACAAAAAAAACACACACACTGACAAACAACAGCCCCCACACGGCCTGTCCCCCTCAATGACATGCAGCAAATGTGCATGTCAAATATAGCCATTCAATAGACAATGGCACATACACAACACACAACAGTCAAAATGATGCATGCAAATGAGAAGACATCACATATGCAGATAATTGAGCCCACAAAAAGAAGGGACACCCCTGGAAGACTATCAATGACATGCCAGGGCATGCCATTACCTGCGTAGTATTGGGACAGTGCACTGAACACAGTCATGGAAGAACATTTATGTATTCATTTATTTATTGTTCACTTGTTAGGTGCTTGTGCAATTAGGAAAACTGTTTCAAAGCGCTCACAGGGCAACAGGGTGGGGACAGGGGAAGGTAGACAATGAATTACAACAGAGATGAATAATAGAATTAATAGTACAAACAAATCATGAGAATAACTGGGAGGGAGACAAACCTACTATGCCTTGTGAGGGTTCAGAACATGCAAGTGCAGAGGGGAGAGGGTAAAGGAAAAGGTGCTGAGGTGCTTCTGGAGAAGTGTTGGGGTGAAGTGCCAAGAAAAGAAAAATGAAAGTGCAACCTACCGTGGTGAGGCTGAGCCTGAGCAAGTGCAGTATATAAAACAGCAGCTTGGATGAGAGATTTGGGGGGGTCAGGGCGCTGAGGATATATAACGATCCTGGACATCAGTCACACTACTGTATGATTAGCTGGGAAAAAAGGAGAAGGAAGAAGTGAAGAGAAAGCTCTTGAGGATTGTTTGGAACTTAAGGAGTTCCTACTCAAGACACAGAGGGAGGCTATTACACAGAAGCCAGCCCGCCGAGGAAACTGCTCGACCACCAGCTCTCTGTTTAGAAAACCGCTACTCACGCAGGGAGTTGGTGCCAGAGGAATGCAGGTTTCTAGGAGGGAAGTATTTGGACATGAAGCATTGAAGATCGAGTGGTATCCGACCCCAGATAGCCTTGTGGATAATACAGAGGGATTTGAATTGTGCTGAGACCTTGAGCCAGTGAAGGCTTTGTAGGGCAGGAGACATGCAGTCTCTGTGCTTCAGGCCAAGAATAAGTCTTGCTGCTCTATTCTGGGTAAGCTGGAGGGGTCGCAGGGTGGACGAAGGAACATTAAGGAGGAGGCTGTTGCAGTACTCTGGCCTGGAGAGACCCAGAGCACGGGTCACATTGAGTCTCTGGGGGAAGGTGAGGAAGGGCACAGTTACTTTAAGAAGGAAGTTCTGAAAGTGGGACTTCTTGACAATGTACTGAATGTGAAGGATGAGGGAAAGGGAGGATCTGAGGATGACTCCAAGATTCCTGGCTTCAGAGGAGGGGTTAGTGGGGGAGCCCATGCAGGAAGGCAAGAGTGAATGGAACAAGTAGGGTGCAGGGGATCCCATACAGAGAATCTCTGTTTTGCTGGCATCGAGACAGAGCTCATTAGCAGTGCACCAGGCCTGGATGGCGGAGAGGCAGTCAGAGATGAAGGAAGGTGCAAGGGCGTCAGTAGGAAGTTTGAAGAAGAGTTGTGTGTCATCAGCATAGCAATGGAAGTTGGGGGAGAAGGAGGCAATGAGATGTTCCAGCAGGGAATTGTATATGTTAAAGAGGCAGGGCGAAATAATGGAGCCCGGTGGACACCACAGGTGGAGGAGGAATCAGGAGAGGAGAAAGTGCCCAGAATGGTTTTGGAGGAGTGGTCGGTTAGGAACGAGCTTAACCAGTGCAGTGCCTACTCCGAGATACCAAGGGTATCATGGGGCCTTTTTATGAGGATGAAATGGTTCACTGTGTCAAATGCAGAAGAGAGATTAAGGAAGATGAGGACAGCAGAGGATTTCAAATCGAAGGACGCAAGCAGTTCTTCATGGGTGTTCAGGAGAGCAGTGTCCATGGCTTTGGAAGTTAGGAAACAAGACTGGTGGTCATGTAGACTGCCAACATGTTTGGTATGGGCATTCAGTTGGGGGAGGGCCAACTTCTCGAGCAGCATTGTCAGGAAGGGGATGATGGAAAAGGGGCAGTAGTTGGCTGGCCAGGAAGGGTCTGCAGAATGTATTGTAAGGATGGGACCAGAACCAGTAGCAAAGGAGTGGTTGCAGAGATCAGCAAGAGTATGGGCGAGAGAGGAGATGGTGTCCTTGATGGTACTGGAGGAGCATGGGCCAACCTGTTTGGAAGAGACCTTCATGGAGTTACAACTCTGGTGACTTCTTCAAGGGAGACAGGAGTCAAGGAGGAGGAGGAAGCAGGAAGGTGAGTGGTAGGGGGGCAGAGGGGAGAGGGTTCTGTTGGTAGAGTGCATGACAAGGATGTTCAGTATGTCCAACATTTTGGAAAAGACGTGAGAGGCGAGGGCCTGGGAAGGAGTAGGCGCAGAAGATATTGCGGACAGGTTGGCAAGTTCACTGCAGATTTTGTAGAGTTCAGCCATGATGCAAAGCACAAGAATGCAAGTACACAAATACTCATCTCTTGCACTCCAGGCAGGATCATGCTTGATGCATCAATTCAAAGAAGTCGATGTTAGACTGGAAGGCTGGCCACCGAGGCAACTGCCATGGAATCAATAAGCAGACAACACAAAGTAATGTGATACTGCAAGCAAGGATAAATGCATGCCAAACGTAGGATGCAATGCATGGTCAATGCAGACTTCATTGTGACAGCATACAATTCGTCGAATTCTGCATTCAATTGAATGCATGCACCCAGCTGTGGTCAACGTGGAGCTGCAAACACTATGGTGCAGCATGCATGGGACATGCATGTGAAAACACTAGCACTGCTAAACGTAATGTGCTGGTACACAACATAGCATCCGAAAAATGTGCATCAATGTTCCCATGGTTGCGGCTTGTAACTGGTGCTGCACACCATAATTGCGGAACCCTAAGAAAGAGAGGCAAAATATGCCATCGCACAACTTCCCCACAAACATTGCAAGGGATGTGAAGTGTCACTCAGTAAACATGGTCAAGGTGTAATGAGACACACTCCAGCACAACCATCAACACCTGTTCCAGGCCACAAACAGCCAGCCTGCTACCACTCCCAAACACCCAAGAAAGGCCCACACAGTTGGTACTCCCACAATGTTGAATAAGAAATCAGTGGCCGCACCAATCCATAGAAACAACACCATGCCCATATCTATCACCAGTACCACACCCTGTGAAACATGCACCCATGAAGAAGTACTGGTGCCCCACAAGACAAGTCAATCCCAAGTGATCACAGACAGTGCAAGACTCCCAGCGAAAACACCACAGAAGTGTATGCAAATGCCCTTCACTCTCCTGCACAGGGTACCCACCTGCCTTGCATACGATGAACCCCATCGGGAGACACATCCGCTAAATGCAATGACATGCATAGTAACAACAGAATGAACATGCACATCCATGACAACACATGAATTGATCACGAATATATGCATAGAGCACCCACTGCAGAAGCACCACAGGGTGCAAGAGGGTGACACGACAAAGATTATCTGCACATAAGTTCAGCGTACCACAACAGAGAGAGGGAGAGGGAGTGACAGTGAGAGCAAACGCCAAGTAAAACACTAATCAAGAAGTAGACTGTCTGGATTGGAGATGGCCAATGACGTGCACTACACCGCAGTAGGTGCGGCCATAGATGAATTGATCAAGGGAGGTAAGACAGTGACATGAGTCCCACCTAAATAAGAATCCCGGCATGGTAGCATGCAAAGTACATATAAGTCAAGTTACACATTCAGCAAACATGGTGACCAGTGATGCATGTTCAACATGCAAGACAGTGCTCATGCTTACCCGCTGACTGTGCCGGCATGGTTTGAATTTGCATCACTTTCACCAGGAACTGTGTCTCCAAATTAGGGACAGGAGGGACAGTGCCTGCTGGAGGGCATGGGAAGTATGGATGGCAAAGGGTGCAGGGTGTCTCCCCCGGGACAACAGTCACAACCAGAGCATGGATTACTGAAACAACTGTAACGCTCACCTGGTTCCCCCGGAGGCGCAGGTCTTGATCTGGCGAGGATACTGTCTTCAGTGTTAGACGCAGGGTTCGTTTTGCTCCCGGACTGGGCCCCCTTCCCACCGACAGTTTAAGCTGAAGAGTGAGATGTCTGCAAGGGTAAACCAAGGTATTAGTGTTTGGAAGGTTCGGAAAGTTCCTAGCCCCTCTCGCCCTTTCTTTCCCCGTGGAACTGGGTTGATATTGCGCTTACCTTATATAGGTAAATGCCGGGCTCTCCATCCTGCGTCTTGTGCAGGGGCGCTGGATCCAGTTGCTTCACTGGATGCGAGCTCTGCCTCTTGATAGCAGAGGATTTGCTGAGAGCGAAGACGCAGTTAATGCACGAGCGTGCCTTGTAAGTATTAAAGTTCCTTTTGCATTGTTCTCTTCTCTTTCAAAAGTCTTAAGTCTGTAAAGTCTATGGCCCTCATTACGACCCTGGCGGATTTTTTCCGCCATCGACGGACTTTCCGGCCATGGCGCAAAGTCCCTTTACGCCATGGCGGATGGCGGACTTACCGCCCCATTCCGAGGTCGGCGGGGCGGTAAGTCCCCATTGACCCATTTACCCTTCCCCATTCCCATTTCGGCCCCATAGGGCTCAATGGGAGTGGGGAAGGAGTTAATTACGCCACCGTAAAATACGGTGGCGTAATTAACACCAAGGTCCCAGAGCGCCATGGATTTTTCCGCCCGCAAAAAGCGGGCGGAAAAATGACCATGGCGCTCCAGAAACTCGTAGTTGGCGGTAAGGGGTCCGCGCAGCTAACGCTGGCGCAGACCCCTTAGCGCCAGGGTCGTAATGAGGCCCTATGTCTTTCCCTTTTCAGATGCTGTGACGATGAAGATTATCCTTCTAATGGCACGTAAGTAGAAAGACTGCACTAGCGCTGGAGAATGCTCCGTAATGTCTCTTTTGTCTTTGCAGCTGCTGAGGTGCAGCGCGAACAGATTGAAAGCGACGGGTAAGCAGTCTTGTAACTAAGCGTTACTAACCGATGTATCTTGCCTTGCAGGTGCCGGAATGCAGCGCGAGCTGAGTTGGAATGGGCGTAACACAGGTAAGCAGAACTTGTAGTTGAATATTACTGACCGATGTTCTCTCTCTTTGCAGATGTCGGATGCCGGAAGAGAAAGGCAGAAAAAGGCGCCTTGGATGCTGCCGTTGGATTAGGTAAGTAGATTCACTGCCTTTACTTTAGCCTAACCTGTGCCTTTGTTTTGCAGGAGCTGCAGAAGACTGAAGAAGACTGAAGATTGGATTCCAGCAGGTTATTTCGAGTTCACAGGATCTGGAGCTGGAGGTTTCCTTGAGCTGACACGGTGAGCTTCCTGCTGCAGATGCAGAATAACGCGAAGCACGTGAAACCAATCGGGTGTGGTTTAAATAGCCTTCTGTAGTGCTTAGGCGTCTCCTTCCACGGCCCCACCCAGGTAAGAAAGGAGTTCCAGATTTCTAGAAGAGTTCCTGTGTTCTGCTTCCAGGGAGTGGCTCCTGCTCCACCCAGATAGAAAAAGTAGTTCCAGGCAGAGAAGGATCAGGAGACCAGTTAGCTGGTAAGTAAGCAGCATGGTCTGCTACAGGTAGGTCCACCAAGCACTCTTATCTAATATGAGCCCGGCACTTCCTGTGCCGGGACCAGTCACCATCATGAGCCTGGCGCCACTGGCGCCAGGACAAGGTCCAGAGGGTCCCTATAGGGACTGGCTGGTTCCTGGGATCAGAGTCATGGGCCTGCTTCCAAGGTCGTGGGGCAAGTCCTGACCCCTTGGAAGCAGGGATCATGACAGCACCCCCCCTCAAGGCCCCTCCCAAGGTTGACTTCTCCGGAGGTCTTGGTTTGTTAGGAAATGTCCGATGAAATTTCTTGATTAGTCGGGGTGCGTGTACATGTTCTGCAGGTTCCCAAGATCTTTCTTGGGGGCCGTAGCCTTTCCAGTCAATCAGGTAGTGTAGTTTCGATTTGGAGATCTTGGAATCCAGGATATTTTTGATTTCAAACTCAAGTTCTCCGTCAACTAGGATAGGTTCAGGGGATTTAGTCAATCGGGTTTCTGGTTGAACAGGTTTTAGTAGTGAAACATGGAAGACTGGGTGCATTTTCATGCGATGGGGTAAATCCAACTTGACCGCTACTGGATTTATTATGGCAGTAATAGAGTAGGGTCCCAGGTATCTTGGGTTAAAGGTGCGTGGTCCCTTTAGGGGTAAATATTTGGTGGATAACCAGACTTGATCTCCTATTTGGTATTGAGGGGCTTCCTTTAGATGTTGATCTGCTCCTTTCTTGTATTGTTCCTTGGCCCTTTGAAGGTGGGTAGTAGCTTCCTTGAAGGCTTGGGTGATGGTTGAATGTAGGTGGTCAACTGCTGGTGTTCCAAGATCCTGAGGTCGATCCAGGTTAGAGGTTCGAGGATGATTACCATACAAAAGAAAAAACGGGGTCTTTCCGGTTCCAGAGTGGACTGAGTTATTGTAAGCGTACTCGGCTATCCAAAGGATGTCCTTCCAAGTTCCTCCTGTCTGTTGCAGCATGCAGCGTAGGTACTGTTCCAAAGTCTGATTGGTCCTTTCGGTCTGACCATCGGTTTATGGGTGGTGACTGGTGGAAAGCCTCACATCAATTTGAGCTAACCGACAGCAACTCCGCCAGAAGTGGGAGATGAATTGACTTCCTCTGTCTGAGATTAAAACTGAAGGAAAGCCGTGCAACCGAACGATGTTTTCAAGAAATTCTCGAGCCAGGATTGCTGCTGACGGTAACCCCTTTAGTGGGATGAAATGTGCCATTTTTGAAAATAAGTCTACGATTACCAGGATTGTATTGTATCCGGAACAGGGAGGTAAGTCGGTGATAAAGTCCATGGAAAGGGTATGCCAGGGATGAGGTGGGATTTCAAGTGGTTGTAAGAGGCCTGCTGGTTTTTCCTTAGGACTCTTGTTCTGGGCGCACACTCCACAGGACATGACAAAGTTTCTGATGTCTTTTCTCCAAGATGGCCACCAAAAGTGACGCTTGACCTTTTCTGAGGTCTTGGCCATACCCGGGTGTCCTTCCATTAAGGAGTCGTGATAAGAAGAGATGACTTGATTTTGTAAGCTGGTACAGGGTAGATAAAGTCGTTCCTTGAAGTATAATAAGTCGTTCTTTACTGTGAAGTCTTCCCCCTGAAGCTGCCATTTTTGTATGTCCGTTGGAGTTACAAGTTGTTTAACCTGGGTTTCAATTTCTTCAATGGATTGCATGCTGATCAAACCCAGGATTCTTTGTTCAGGAATAATAGGTACGAGCTCAGGGTTAACCATGTGTTCCTCTACTCCGATTCGAGAGAGGGCATCCGCTTTACCATTCTTATTGCCTGGTCGGTAGGTGATTATAAAATCAAATTCGGCAAAAAATAATGCCCAGCGAAGTTGTCTGGAGGATTGAGCTTTGGCTGATTTAAGATACTGTAGATTACGATGGTCAGTAATGACAGTGACTATGTGTCGGGCTCCTAAGAGATAATGCCGCCAGGCCTTAAAGGCGGACTTAATAGCCAACAGTTCCTTATCGGTAATGGTGTAATTGATTTCTGGGGCTGATAATTTGCGAGACCAAAACGCCACGGGGTGCAACTGGTTGGTTTCTGGATCTCTTTGTGAAAGCACTGCTCCCATAGCAAGGCTGGAGGCATCGGTCTCGACGATGTAAGGTAGTTCCGGGCGGGGATGTTTTAAAATCGGGGCGGAGGTAAATTTAGTCTTTAGCTCCTGAAAGGCTTGTTCTGCCTCGGTAGACCATTCAAAACGTTTGTTTTTTCTGAGGAGAGCTGTAATGGGTTGGACTACCCGAGAAAAGTCTGGAATAAACCTGCGATAGAAGTTGGCGAAGCCCAACATACTTTGAACCCCTTTTACAGATGATGGTGAGGGCCACTTGATTATTGCATCTACTTTCCTCGAGTCCATGTGAACTCCGTTAGGTGACAAAATAAATCCCAGAAATTCGATCTCAGTAACATGAAAGACGCACTTCTCTATTTTTGCAAAAAGTTTGTGTTTGCGGAGTCTCTCCAGTACTGCGGTTACATGTTTTCGGTGTTCTGCCTCAGAGGACGAATAAACCAGAATGTCGTCAATGTATACAACTACACACACATCAATGAGTTCACGGAGCACGTCATTCATAAAGAACTGGAATGCGGCCGGTGCGTTACACAACCCGAAGGGCATCACTTGATACTCGAACAGTCCATACTTGGTACGAAAGGCCGTCTTCCATTCATCGCTCTCCTTTATTCGCAGCAAATGGTAGGCTCCTCTGAGGTCTAACTTAGTATATATGCAGGCGTTTTTGACTTGGTCAAGTAGTTCTGGGATCAATGGCAATGGATACCTGTTCTTAATTGTAATCTGGTTCAGGGCACGGTAGTCTATACACGTTCTTAAGTCTCCCTCCTTTTTTGGCACGAAGAACAGAGCTGAGGAGGCCGGGGACTTCGAAGGACGGATGAATCCGTTAGCCAGGTACTGGTCCAAATATTGCCTTAGGTGGAGATTTTCATGTTCAGTAAGGGCATAAATCCGACTGCACGGAGGAGTGGATCCGGGAATCAGGTCTATCTGACAGTCGTATGATCTGTGGGGAGGCAAAGAATTAGCTTGGTCTTTCCGAAAGACATCTTGGAATTCCTGGTATTCAGGAGGCAGTTGCGGACTCTCAGAAACAGTTGCAGCTAGTTTGGTGGAGAGCTGAGGGTAGCAGGTAGAAGCGCATTCTGGAAACCGGATTGTCTTTGCTCGCCAATCAATTTGAGGATTGTGTTTCTCCAACCAAGGAACTCCCAAGATGACTTGAAACTGAGGGGCCTTGATCACATCAAACACGATCTTCTCTTGATGCCCATCTTGGCTTACTAACGTTACTTCCATGGTGGTGTGAGTTACGGGTCCGGAAGCTATTTCCGTCCCATCCACGGTGGTAATGACGTCTTTCACCGTCTTTGGACAAAGAGATAGATTCATCCTGGCGGCCAGCTCACAGTCCAAGTAATTCCCGATTGCGCCACTATCAATGTATGCTATAATGGCATGCATACGATTAGGTTGTTCAGGACTCACGAGGACCATGGGCATGATGAAATGCGAGGTCAAAGAACTGGTTTTAACGCTCGGCAAGCGGACCTCTACACTTGCCGGGCGAGGTCGTTTCCCGGCTCAGAATTCTCGGTACCTTTATCAGACGCCCCTACTATCTTCTTCTTGGGCTTCACTGGACAATCTCGAAGAAAGTGCCCTGAGTTTCCGCAATAGAGGCATAATTGCAGTTGTCTCCTCCTTTCCCTCTCCTTTTGGGTTAAAGGTCCTTTTACACCCCCTATTTGCATGGGTTCCACGGAATCAGTTCCTTTCGTAGAACTTTGTGGCCTTGAAAAAGGTCGGGTTTCAAATCTGGATCGATCGGCTTTCCGATTCTGTAGTCGATGATCCAATTGCACTACCAGATCGATATATTCGGAACAGTCTTGTGGAGGATTTACCACTTGAGCCAGAACGTCTTTTAATTCCCCACGCAGACCTCTGTAAAACAGTGTGATCCTCTTATCCTCCGGCCATCCGGTTTCCACCACTAGTCTGTTAAATGATGCAATATAAGTCAGAAGATCTTGATTGCCCTGTCGTAGTGAAAGAAGTTCATTGTCCAAGGCCTGTCCCTGATAGTGCCTTGCGAACAGTTTCTCCATACTGGCTTGAAAGTCCTGGAAGTTATGGAGAATGGGGTCATCTCGAGACACTAAAGGAACAGACCAATCTGCGGCACTGCCACTGAGATAAGAGAGCACGAAGGCCACTTTAGCCTGGTCCGTTGGAAAAGCGGCAGGTCTGCACAAAAAGTGCAAGCGACATTGATTGAAGAACACAGCAAACCTTTTTGAATCACCTGAAAAGCGTTCGGGCGGAGCCAAAGGTATATTTCCTGGTAGATTGATTTGTATCGGATTCGAGGAAGCTGTAGGAGCGTGGCCCCCACTTGGGGTTGATAGAGGAGTTTGTCCAGCTTGGGCTTGCAGCAATTGTCTAGCCAAATCGTCTGTTCGCTCTTTGGAGACCACTAACTCCCTCCTTAGGGCATTTGTTTCCTGACGTGCAGCGTGTACTTCCGCCCTCAACTCCCCGAGTAATTGGGCCAACTGGTCTGTGTCTGAGGTTTCCATTGCGCCTGGGCGGGAATTTTGTGGTAAGGCTTCGCGTTCTGTAACGCTCACCTGGTTCCCCCGGAGGCGCAGGTCTTGATCTGGCGAGGATGCTGTCTTCAGTGTTAGACGCAGGGTTCGTTTTGCTCCCGGACTGCGCCCCCTTCCCACCGACAGTTTAAGCTGAAGAGTGAGATGTCTGCAAGGGTAAACCAAGGTATTAGTGTTTGGAAGGTTCGGAAAGTTCCTAGCCCCTCTCGCCCTTTCTTTCCCCGTGGAACTGGGTTGATATTGCGCTTACCTTATATAGGTAAATGCCGGGCTCTCCATCCTGCGTCTTGTGCAGGGGCGCTGGGTCCAGTTGCTTCACTGGATGCGAGCTCTGCCTCTTGATAGCAGAGGATTTACTGAGAGCGAAGACGCCGTAAATGCACGAGCGTGCCTTTTGCATTGTTCTCTTCTCTTTCAAAAGTCTTAAGTCTGTAAAGTCTATGTCTTTCCCTTTTCAGATGCTGTGACGATGAAGATTATCCTTCTAATGGCACGTAAGTAGAAAGACTGCACTAGCGCTGGAGAATGCTCCGTAATGTCTCTTTTGTCTTTGCAGCTGCTGAGGTGCAGCGCGAACAGATTGAAAGCGACGGGTAAGCAGTCTTGTAACTAAGCGTTACTAACCGATGTATCTTGCCTTGCAGGTGCCGGAATGCAGCGCGAGCTGAGTTGGAACGGGCGTAACACAGGTAAGCAGAACTTGTAGTTGAATATTACTGACCGATGTTCTCTCTCTTTGCAGATGTCGGATGCCGGAAGAGAAAGGCAGAAAAAGGCGCCTTGGATGCTGCCGTTGGATTAGGTAAGTAGATTCACTGCCTTTACTTTAGCCTAACCTGTGCCTTTGTTTTGCAGGAGCTGCAGAAGGCTGAAGAAGACTGAAGATTGGATTCCAGCAGGTTATTTCGAGTTCACAGGATCTGGAGCTGGAGGTTTCCTGGAGCTGACACGGTGAGCGTCCTGCTGCAGATGCAGAATAACGCGAAGCACGTGAAACCAATCGGGTGTGGTTTAAATAGCCTTCTGTAGTGCTTAGGCGTCTCCTTCCACGGCCCCACCCAGGTAAGAAAAGAGTTCCAGATTTCTAGAAGAGTTCCTGTGTTCTGCTTCCAGGGAGTGGCTCCTGCTCCACCCAGATAGAAAAAGTAGTTCCAGGCAGAGAAGGATCAGGAGACCAGTTAGCTGGTAAGTAAGCAGCATGGTCTGCTACAGGTAGGTCCACCAAGCACTCTTATCTAATATGAGCCCGGCGCTTCCTGTGCCGGGACCAGTCACCATCATGAGCCTGGCACCACTGGCGCCAGGACAAGGTCCAGAGGGTCCCTATAGGGACTGGCTGGTTCCTGGGATCAGAGTCATGGGCCTGCTTCCAAGGTCGTGGGGCAAGTCCTGACCCCTTGGAAGCAGGGATCATGACAACAACATGGGAGAAGACATTACAACAGGCATAGTGAAGTACCATTCACACAGTACACATGTGAAAGGAAATACTGAACCCATAGTTACCTGCACATGCCATCCTGTGCACCACCATCCAAACATGCAAGTTGACCTCATCATGCATGCCTCCATGTCCACCATTGCAAACATCATGGCCTTGAGAGGTAATCTGCACAACTCAAGGAAAAAAAATAATTTCAAAAAAAGAACCTGGAAAGGGCAACTCAAAAATAAAATGCCAACATACTGGCCTAGGGATCAACTAAAGTATCAAAAAATAGAAAAATTAAAAATGTGGAGTCCACCCAAGAGGGGAAGGGGCAGGGTGCATGTCAAAGTGCACATGGTTGGATGTAAACAAAAAATACATATTCCATTTGATGGGCTCAAGGACTGCATGGCTACGGTAGACCAGGAGGAATATTTCTGCTGGCACCACCATCCTTTGTTGAATCAGAAGGTGGAAGTGTTGCTGGAGGCTTACCACGCAGTACCCTGGCCTGGTCCTCAGTGGCAGCGGCCATGCATGACACTTATGAATGCAACAGCAGACTGAGGGCTTGGCGGTCACTATGCACAACCACACGGTTTGCACATAGTTCCTCCACCATTGTCTGTCTGGTGGAACAGTCTTCTGCTGGCTGCCTCTTCCTCATGGGTTGCAGCTCTGTGGGCCAAAAACTCACGCCTCAGGGCTTCTCTGTGTGCCTGACCCTCTGCAAGCAGGGATGTCTGAAGGCACTGAATATCTGCCCATCGGCCCCTCATGTTGGCCTCCATGCACAGCCTTTGGGAGTGAAATGTGGACTGCATGATCTGCAGCTGTTGCTCCCCCTGTGTTGCTGGGAGGATCATGGAACTGGCCACCCTATCCATGCCATCAGCTAAACTCTCATCGACAACACCCAGTTGGTGTGCAGAATGCAGCATCTGCTGCTCCCACACTGTCTGCCCAGCCTGCACATATCCTCCACGTGTGTGGGGCCCATGCCTGCCTGATACAAGGGAGCATGGCCCTTGTTGTGATGCCACTGTCTCTGGCTGCAGGACTGCAACCCTCCCTTGAACATCTGCCCCTGGACCAGAAATCAATACATGGAGTGTGGCCTTGCAGCCGTTTCCATCCCAGATGGGCATGACATCACGGACTGGACTTGTAAAGACACCTGACCCCCTGCAGACTCAAGGGCCCCAACTGCTCCACCCATTGGGGCACTCACATATATCAGCATTGAGGGTAGCACATCCAGTCCATCATCACAGCTACTTGAGTTCAAAGAGTTAAAATTGTCTACAGCATGGCTCAGGATGGTCTGTAGTAGCACCAGTGGATTCTCACAGCCTGCCACGACACATCCTCCTCTGGTGGTGTGAAGCAACACAGACTCTTCTTCCTCCTCTTCTTCCTCCTCTGCATCCTGGGCCTCCTCACCTGTACACGGACAGCACAAGACATGTGGAGTCATGTGCAACGTGTCTACAATAAACATGTGTATCACATTGCAGTAATGCAACAAAATGCAGGGCATGTCACCATAAGAAAAACAACATCCACACACTATGGACTAAGCTATCTGAGCATGGCATATGCAGACTGACAACAACAATCGATGCGCAGGGCCATGCTGCCAGTGGACACATTGCCAACGAACAGGGTCATTAAGAAGCACATTATAGCCCATGGCACAGCCAGCTGTTGACTAATACCAGTGAAATGGGCATGGTAATGTGGTTCTGTGTCATGCAATTACATCACATGGCAACAGGCAGACAAACATATCCACATCCAAGTCTTCATCCATCACATGCTACACCACGGTTGACCTGGCACAGGGACTGTACACAAAGGGAACATGTAAGTGTGTGAAAAATTAAACAGTCCCAGTTTATGTATGGCTGTAAGAGCACCACCTAGCCAAGGTCTGTGAAGTGGAGAGAGTAAGTCAATGGAGTTGTAAATAGGAACAAGGTACAGTGATCCACAAGAGGGAGAGGGGCATGGACTCATGCAGTGTGGGCTGAGTGTGGGAGCATAACAGGGATCACTCTTCACAACGATTTGCTTCAGGAGTCATATTTATTGGGGCAGCGGGGATGTGCACAGTCTAGACATATGCAAACTCACTCAGTGCACGCCGTAAGGTGTGTTGGTTGTCATCTTGTATGTTCTATGTAGCATGGAAGCACATACGTACATGTGTGAAAAGAGATTCTATACCCTTCAGGGCATGAAGTGTAACTCGTATTTCGTATACAAGCACATGTCTAGCAGAGCAGGGGCACTGACATCAAGGATGCAGCTAATAAGACTGCACATTGTGTTATCATGTTGCAGATGTTGTGGGGGTAGGCTAGTGCGGGCAGAGTACTGTCACACAGCCATGTTCAACTGATGTACAACATATGGGTTGTATCCACACTTGTGTACACTGGATAGCAGACAGTACACCACAACATGGTTCACAAACGGCAGTCATTCAAGTGCAGCCAGAGGTGCACCGCATTTATGCATCTTGGTTATGCTTCACTACACATACTCAGGATGCACAATCTTGGTCACTCACTGGACGTGTCTTTGTCATATTCCAGGCTTCACATGCCTTGCACCTGCTCCAGTAGAATGATTTGGCTCATAGCCTCTTCATGCTCGGCCAGCTCCTCCACCGCTGGTGATCACGCTCCAGCTGCCAGAGCAGAGGCAAGGATGGCACCCAGTTTGGACTTGGTCTAATGGGTGAGGTCATTCCAGCGCTTCACTATCTGTGCAGTAGTGTGCTTCTCAAACCCTAAGGTGTTGATCTCATCCATGACATACTGCCAACGCACCATGTGATGAACAGGTGTATGTGTGCTACCCGGTTGATGGCACATGTCACGGTGGTGAATGGCCACGTCGTCCATAAGTATCTTGAGTTCTTCATTATAGAAGTTTTTCTTCCTCAATGTGCCACTTTCCTGTGCCATATCATGGGGTTGAGCCTGTTCCTGCTGTGCAGGGTTTGCCTTCTTGCCACAAGGGTTGGTTAACAAGTGGCCTGGGGCATGTCATTACACTCTGGGGTTAGTGCAGCAGCTTCTGGAAGGGACTGCCTGGCGGGTGTACAGTCTGTAGTGGGTTGCCAGTGGGAGGTGTTCAGTCTGGACGAGGGCTGCCTGGGGCGTGCCTGGACTGGAGTGGGCTGCCCAGTCTGCATGGGGACTGCCTGTAGGGGGTCTCCAGTCTGGACAGAGGCTGCCTGTGGGGGGTATCTAGTTTGGAGTGGGCTGCCTGTGGGGGGTGTCCAGTCTGGATGGGGCTGCCTGTGGGGGATGTCCAGTCAGGACAAGGGCTGCCTGGGGGTGTCCTGTCTGCACGGAGGCTGCCTGTGGGAGGTATCCAGTATGGAGGAAGCTACCTGTGGGGGTGTCCATTGTGGAGCGGGCTGCCTGTGAGGGTGTCCAGTCTGGACGGGGGCTGCCTGGGGGGTTGTCCATTGTCGATGGAGGCTGCCTGCAGGGGTTGTCTAGTCTGCAGTGGGATGCCTGTGGATGGTGTCTAATCTGGATGGGGGCTGCCTGTGGTGTGTGTCCAGTCTGGAGGGGGCTTCCTGGGGGGGTGTACAGTCTGTAGTGGTCTGCATGTGAGGGGTGTTAAGTCTGGATGAGGGCTGCCTGGGGGGGTGCCCAGTTTGGAGGGGGCTGCCTGTGGGGGGTGTCCAGTCTGAACGGGGGCTGCCTGGTGGGTGTACAGTATGGAGGGGGCTGCCTGGAGGGGTGTCCAGTCTGGATTGGGCTGCCTGTGGGAGGGGGTCCAATCTGAACAGGGGCTGCCTGGGGATATCCAGTCTGGAGGGGACTGGCTAGAGTGGTGTCCAGTCTGGACTGAGGCTGCCCGGGGAGGAGGGCTTTACAGTCTCGAAGGGGGCTGCCTGGGTGTGTGTCCAGTCTGGATGGGAGCTGCCTGGGGGGAGTCACATGTGAGGGGCCTGGGGGTGGTGCCCAGTGTAGAGGGGCCTTCCTCTTCGGGGGTATCCAGTCAGGAGGGGGTTGGCTGTGGGGGTGTCCAGTCTGGAGTGGGCTGCCTGTGGGGGGTGTCCAGTCTGGATGGCGGCTGTCTGGGGGTTGTCCAGTCTTGACGGGGGCTGCCTGTGGGGGGTTGTTAAGGCGAATTATCAACATGTGCTAATTTCCCTTACCTTTTCAGACCCCCAGCAACTTTGCTGGATTTCTAGGATTTTATTTTGTTTTTAACCTGGGAAGAGTGTGAGCCTTTTTTCCCACTCTTCCATGTATTTTGATGTGTGTTTTACTTTTGTATTCTTTGGTTATGGAGTTTTAAAACAACTCCACAGGCATCATCTTTTTCTGTGTGTCACACAGCACCTTCAGTGCAGTGACACAGGGATGTCTTCCAGACTTCTTCCCAAGGTTTTTTTTTTTTTAAAACTTTATTTATTATACCACACAGATACATCAACCATATGGACATGTCAAATCTGCCATTTATACATTATTGAACACAGTAAAGCTCTACAAAAGAAAAGGTGGGGGGGGAACCACAGGTTTCAAGATAGTTCCTCTCCTTCTGCCTTATCAGCTAGGTATTGTTTATATAAGGACCATATGTTTTTAGGTCTCGTAGCCACTTGCAATGAGTCAATATATATTTCTTTGTTATCATTTGCCCATATCATGTCTCTATCCCAGTCTCTGTTATTGGGGGGGTTTTTGCTTTTCCATTTTAATAATATCGCTCTCTTGGCCAGTAGTAAGCCCACGTTCAGTAGTTTCCGCCAAATTGGGTTCATCTTCCCTGTGGCCCCCAACAGGCATAACATTGGTGACCATTCAACAGGTTCCTCGGACATGTCATCCAATGCTTTGCATATCTCCTCCCAGTACATCCTCAGATGTGTGCATGACCAGAACATGTGATAAGTGTCAGCTGTCTCAGAGCCACATCTTGGACATAGACCTTCGGTGGTTGGATATATACTTTTCAGTTTGACTGGGGTATAATGCAGTCTATGTACAATTTTGTAATGAATCAGTTTATATCTGGCGTTACAGGATAAAGATTTGGATAGTGCACATATTCGTGACCACTGGTCGTCAGTGATGGCTTGTCCCAGGTCATACTCCCACCTGTCTTTGGCCTTATGTGGCTCTGATGGGCGGGTTTGAATAATGATCTTATACAGTGTTGATGCTAATATCCTACCCTTCTCAGCCGTGAAAATATAAACCAAGCCAAGATTTATCGTAGGTTCAGCCGGAAATTCCGACCATGTTTTAGCTGTGGCAGATCTCATTCGCATGTAGTGTAGCTTGTGGCTCGGCGTATCATCCACAGTTTCTTTTAGGATTTCCCACGTCACAAACTGTTTATTGCGAAATAACTGCCCCCACTGCTTTATTCCTCTTGCGCTCCAAAGTGTCGCCACCACTTTGTCCATCATGGATGGTATGGCCTGGTTACCCCAGATTGGCATACTCGGATGATACAATATTTCTGTGCTGTGTATATCAACAATCTTTGCCCATGCTGTAGATGTAACCCTTGTGGGGTCAATAGTATTATAGTGTTTGGGGCGTGACGATGTCAGGGCATGTAGTAGTGTAGCTGAGCATGGAGTAGGGCCATCGTTTGTGGGATCTTTTGGGTCAAGGAAATCAGTCGCCCATTGTGCCGCATAGTGCGCCTGGGCTGCCAAATAGTATATTTCGAAATCTGGAGCCGCCAGGCCACCCAGCGGGAATTGGTCCGTGAGGACCCTCCACTTCAATCTAGCATGTCCGCCTCACACGAGCTCCTTACAAGCGCTCTCAATTTTTACAAATAGCGCTCTCCCCGGCCACTCCGGTAAGGTGGTAAATAGGTAGAAGAGTTTGGGAAGAATTATCATTTTTATCAGAGCGAGTCTCCCCATCAATGATATCGGAAGAGATTTCCAGCATGACATTTACACACATAGGGCCTCAGCAAGGGCGTTATAGTTCAGTGCACAAGATAGTTGTGCCGTCCTAGTTACATTCACCTCCAAGTATGTGATGTGTACCGGGCTCCATACAAGGCCATGCAGAACTGATGGTTCTGCCGTTGCCTCGGTAAGGGGGAAGACTTCTGATTTGGCCGAGTTTAACTTCAGGCCCGAGAACCTGCCAAATGTTTGGACCACTGCCAGGACCCTACCGAGAGTATGGGCTGGGTTCTTTAAGTACAACAATATGTCATCGGCATACATCGTGATGATGTCGACCTTACCCTCGCGAGGTATTCCGCATTTACTATATCTGGCCCTGATTAGATCCGCTAGGGGTTCTATCACTAGAGCAAATAAAAGAGGAGACAGTGGACAGCCTTGACGGGTGCCCCCTAATAGTTCCAGTTGTTCCGATAGTGTGCCGTTTATGCTAGTATAGAGGCATGTATAGAGAACCTTGACCCATTTAATAAAATTGGGACCGAACCCATAATTATGCAGGACCCTAAACAGGAAGGGCCAATATACAGTGTCAAAGGTATTTTGCATGTCTAAGGAGACAGCCACTGCTTGTAAATCCGGTGGTATCGCTGCTAGGATTTTGTGGCAGCGTCTAATATTCGGTGCTGTGGATCTTCCCGTTATGAACCCTGCTCGGTCCTCATGGACCATGTATGGCATTAGTGGTGTCAATCGCGCGGCCAGGATCTTCGCGAAGATCTTAGCATCCGTGTTTATTAATGACAGCGGCCTGTAAGAGCCACAGTCTTCGGGGGGCTTCCCTGGTTTGAGCAGTAAAGTAATGACCGCTTCTCTGGTAGTGTCCGGTAATTCCCCAACTTCTAGGGCTTCAGGCCAGACAGCTAATAATTTGGGGACCAGGAGTTGTGCAAACTCCTTGTAGAACTCTGCCCCAAGGCCATCGGTGCCCGGGGCCTTCCCCTTAGGCAATGCCTTTATAACTTCAGCTATCTCTGTTTCGGTAATCGGGCTCTCTACGGCCTCTCTGGTTTCATCTGATATGAGTGTCCTCGGTATCTGGGCCAAGTATTGATCTATTTCTTGTTCCGTTGTGGTACTTTGTGGTGAGTAGAGACGTTTGTAGAAGTCAAAGAATAAGTCCTTGATCTCCTCTTGGTCTGTGGTCGCCGTCCCATCACCCCTTATTATACACGGTATACTCGTTGGGCCACGTTCACCCCTCACCATCCTAGCCAATAGCCTACCTGGGCATTGCTGTTCCCCGTATCGCTGCACTGCTGCTGGCCTATCAAAGTAGCGAATTTCACGGTCAGCAGCTTCTCTAAATGCATCTATCTTGGTCTTAATGTCAAGCCCCAGTTGTGTGGAAGGTGTTAGTGCGTAGTGATTTTGTGCTTGGGCTATGTCTTTTTCCCGTCGGGCAAGGTCCCCACGGATGTCCCTTAGTACACCAAACTCGGTTGACATTGCAGTGCCCCTGATGTATACCTTGAACGCTTGCCACAATACCGCCTGACTAGACACAGACCCTTCGTTAAATTCAAAGTATTCTTGAATATGACGAGTTAGAGATAACTTGTAAACCTGGTCTTGTAGGGCTGCTGGTTTGAACATCCACGGTGGCCTGTTTATCTTGATCTCAGGGATTGTCAATGTTATCAGGATCGGAGAGTGGTCAGAGTGTGTTCTCGGGCAGATATGTGTGTCAGAAATCCAGCTCAGTGGCTCACAGGATAGTAACCATACATCTATCCTTGAGTGCATGTCATGCACCGAGGAGTAGAATGTGTAGGCGCGTTTGGTACCCCTTAACGAGCGCCACACGTCTCTGAGTCCCAGGTCCGCCATATATGTTAATATTTTTTGGGCTGCTTTAGTAAGTGTTCTCGGCTGGTCCGATGTTCGATTTAGTTGGATGTCCAGGATAGTGTTTATATCACCCCCGCAGATCAAGTGGGCCGTGGGGAACTTAGCTAGTTTCCCGAACAGTGTGGAGTAAAAATCAGGATCATCGTTATTTGGGCCATATATGTTTAAGAGTAGCACCTCTCTATCTTGAAGCGTGCCATGAACCACGACGTATCTACCCTGAGGATCACATTCCGTATTGAGGCAGGTGAAGGGAATAGTTTTATGTATTAGGGTTATTACTCCCCTCGCCCTAGTTGAATAAGATGTGTAATACCGGTGCTTGCCCCAATTAGGAGCCAGCTTTTCAGCTTGTTTCTGTAGTAAGTGTGTCTCCTGTAGAAACACTATTTTGGGGCCCAGCCTAGTAACGTATGCCATAATTTTCCTTCTTTTTATCGGGGATCCCAGCCCATGAACATTCCAGCTCAACATAGTGATATCTCCATTGTTTGTCTTAGCCATCATCTCGGGACCTCCTCGGGTGATGTGTGACTTGCTCCCTCCCCTCTATGTGCGCATCTGTGTTTTTTTGAAGCATCTGTGTGTTTTTAACTTTAACACCCTCCCAACCAAACTGAATCCCCAACAAGGTCTCCCTGGATCCCACCCCCACCCTCATAGTTACCCAAACTTTAACTATGTCAGTATACCCATCCACCTTCCCTCCCATATCTTGCATGTGCACCCGCAACGGGTGGGTTCCGCTGCGCCTTCCAGGCCAAACCTTTTATTGCTTTCGGTGTTATGGCCGGTCTTGCTTGTCGTTACTCGAACACATATTAAATGGTGAGAGCAAGTTCGTTCTTTCTGACTGTTGATCTCTCTGATGTTTGAGGTGCTCCCACGAGGGGGTATCACAGTCCCCACGTCGTTGTTTTCCCATCATGTCTTGCTCCCCTGAACATATCTGGGTATCAGGCTTCATCCCCCTTCGTTGATTGTTGGGTTGGTAGTGGGATATTGGCTTTGACGAAGCTTGCGGCTTCTTCCGGGAAGGTGAAGAAGTACGTTTTATTTTTATGTTGTAGCCTCAGCCTGGCTGGGTATAGCATTGCATAAGGGATGTTGCACTCGCATAGCAGATTCTTGACCCCGATGAATGAGCGTCATTCTTGCTGTACCGCCAGCATGAAATCAGGGAATATACGTATAGTATTGGCCCCCCACCTTAGTTCTTGCTTTTCTCTAGCCGTTTTCAGTACCAAATCCCTATCCCTATAGTTCATTATGCGCGCTATGGCGGGTCTTGGGAAGGCTCCAGGCTTGGGTTTGGGGGCCAGGGATCTGTGCGCCCGCTCCACTATGAACATGGGAGACCAACCCGGATCCCCTAGAACGTCGCGCAGTAGCTTCTCTATTGCCTGCTCCATGGGTCCCCTCAATGCTTCTTCCGGCAAACCTAATATGCATATATTGTTGCGTCGGGATCTCGCTTCCAGGTCCTTGCACTTTATTTTGACTGTCCCCAGTTCCTTTGCCATCGTTGTGACGGTATTCTTTAGCGCTTCCAGTGCATCTTCAGTATCACCAATCCTGGTCTCGGCCTCAGTGATACGACTAGTGGTTTTATCTAGTTGTGTCTTGATGGATGCTACGTTGGCCGTTATGCCATCCAATTTCTCATTGAGCGAGGAGAATCCCTGCTGCATAGCTGCAAAAACTGCTTGCGGATCCATTGCGGCATTCACTGTTGGTGATAGTGGTTGCAGCGTGGGTTCAGATGACATAGTGACCTCGACTACTTTCTTCGTTGCCGTTGCGAACTTCTCTATGGCGCCTTTCCCCTTTTTTGGACCTATGCCCTTGGGCATCGTCCTGTAGTAGTTCCCGGTTTCAGTATTATGCCTGACAACTACGTGGTGAATTGGTACGATATGCCAGGATTGCGTGGCTCGTCTGGTTTGATTCGGTGGGCACAATGGGGAAGATGTGCCCGTGAGCCACTTTACTCACACCTTTCCAGGCTGCACCAGGACCAGAGATGACACTGCTGCTTTGCAATAGTCTACACTTTCTTGAGGCTATAGACGCTTTCTGTTGCACTTTAGGTTAGTGGTAAGGCTCACGCCATGAGCATTACCATAAAAGTTATGGTTGTGCCTTGCTGTATTCCTGCCCAGGTTATCGAGAGACGAACGTTGCAGGATTTCGATTTAGGCTTGTATGGGGGGAGCTCCACGCGGTTTGGGTCTGATTCACGTCAGACAGTTGGACACCGGAGCCTGCCGGCCTGGGACCTGCCCTGAAAATGCAGCCAGTAGGGTATTGTCGTGGGAGGGTTATTGTAGACTTTCCTGCCCCACTTTAGTGTAACTAAGTGTGTGAAACCACAGAGGGGGACCACCGCATCCCTGTAGATGTCTCTTCTGCCCGCACCGGAGATGACACCCCAGATGGCTCCAGTGTGTCCCCGCTGCGCGGGCTTACGTTTCCCCGTGCAGCACTTGCAGGAGGTGCCCAATCCGGAGCCACGTCGCCAGCGCCAAGTCCTCTCAGTTGAATTTACCCAGTTGGGGACAATGCACTTGACTGCTCAGGGCGCGATGTGGCTGTAGGTGTAATGACCACCCGCTCGTGCTGGTGTATTAAGGCCGCTGCAGTGGTCCTCAGACGTGGCCCAGCTTTGTGTAGGCCAATGACATTATTACCATGGGAAAGCGTGTCAGTCTACAGTTCCTTTTCTGGCCGTCCACACCTCCCCTGCTCCCAGCCGCACATATCTCCGGGCTATGTGCCCAACACACTGCCAGGCAGTACGGGATGGGGGTGAGCCGATCACGGCTCCCCCCCTGCCGCGGTATGCAGCTGAACTGCCGAGTGTCCTCTAGTGCGCGTCCCCCCTTCTCCTTACCGCCGTCTCACCGCGTTCACCCGCCTCGCCGGTGGGGGGGCCGCGCTTCCCTCTTCGGTGTAGCAGGAGAGCTCGATGGATCTGCGGGCGCTCTACGTGAGACGGAGCGCCCGCGGCCGTTCAATGCAGTGCGTCCCCGGGCGCAGATGGCAATGGCACAGAAACGTCTCCTCGCAGCCGGGCTCCTCCTCCCGCGCCGCGGGCGAAATGGCGGACTGTGCTCGCTGGTCTTCGCAGCAGTTGCCACGCTGTAACTTCAGAGCTGTGCCACATCCACAGACGAGAATCAGACGACACGTTCTTGGTGCCTCGGTGTCTACTTCAGGGAAATGGCAGGCAAACCAGGATAAATTGACGGAGATGTTTGTAGTTGGCCTGGAGTGGCTGTGGAGCTCACAAAAGAGCAGCCATCTGCTTCGTGCACAACAGCGCCCCCCTTCTTCCCAAGGTTTAAATACCTTCTTTGGTACTGACTACTGTCTCCCAGAGCATGTAAAGTTAAATTGACTAGTCTCTTTAAGTTTACTGACCCAGCACACACTATGTACCTATAGCGTGCTGGAGGGGTTGCCTAGATTCCCCTGAGTCAAAACACTCATGTAACTGTCACATTTTACCCTTTCCTACTTTAAATGGCTGGTGGCAGTGGTTTAGATCAAACTACCAGGATTTTTCCTGACCGCGAACAACGGTAGCTAAAAATAGTGTCAGCCATGTTTTTCAAATTGGCGCCCAAGACCTATTTCTAAAAACAGACTCTGTTCGACTTTTTTCACCATTTGTTTTAGGAAAGGTCCTTCTTCTGTTTGTCTCTGCACGCAAAACCACGTTTGGTCCCTTTGTTAGTTGGCCTTTGGCGGGCTTCAGTGCTGAAGCCCTCCACTGGCGCCAGGATGTCTGGGGTGGACACGATGTGAGGGAGGTCCCCAAAACTCCCTGTGCTTAGTCTCCTAGGAAACATGAATGAACTCTGGTTTGATTGGTCAGCTGGCTGTCCGGCAAGAACAGCCATCCTGATGTGTGAGTAACAGTCAGGCTGGAATGAATGGGGGAAAACTGTTTAAAAGCAGGTCTCTGGGACTTGGAAAGCAGGGTCCACCACTGGAACGAAAGAACCGAAGACAAGCTGAAGGAAGAGGACTGCTGCAGCTCCTGGATGACTGGTGAAGGTCTGCTGCAGGTCCCATTTGCCTGAAACTCCATCGACAGAGAAACCCTTCAAGGTTAACTTCTTCCCTTGAGTTTGGTGGGAAAAACCAAACTCAGGCTACCTGGACACCGTCCCCATCTGGTCGAATTTTCATCAGTGTGCTGTTGAAAACCGGATAGCCAGAGGGAAGTAAACAAGTTTGTGGACTTTAAGGCACTCACACCTTAAAACAACGTTTTGCCAAGCTTGTGGCCTCATCCCTGGGCAGTGCAGGACCCAACGTCCTCCTTCTTGTCCCCACGACTGAAGCTCAGGAACAGCGAGATTTGCTGCCAGGAACAACTGCCTCAGATACAGCTTTTCTTCACTTTCAAGGTACTGTGCAAACACGGTCCGGAAATCTTTTCGGCCAACGTGAAAGTTCCTGGAATTTTCCCAACTTCTAAGGATTTTCCTTCCTTAAACATTCGTCTAACTTTTCGCCTAGCCAAATTCTTCTAAACTCTGGGGCAAAGACTTAAGGGTTTACTGCCAGAACTGTGCTACCCTATACAAAGACTCTGAACCATTGACTTTGGCCCAGGACTATGAACTGAATTGCTGGTGTAGTTTACTGAAACCCTTTGCCCTGCCTATGAATGTGTTTGTGCTACTGATTCTTATAACTTTGTCTTTTTCCCTTTTTTAAAGTATCTGAAGTGCCATTTTGCTCCCACTTCAGGGGAGTTGAACTTGTTAAGTAACTTATTGGTTGTGTATGTGTCGTATATTAGTGTGTGAAATTGAGCCGCTCTTGCTAGTGTAATGTTTTCAAACTGACTGTGTAAATAAATGTATTTTCTTTTACCAAGAAACCTTGAATAAGTGTTTGTTTGAACCTTTGTGTAACTTGTTCGACTGCTCACTAAACTCTTGAGGTAAGTCTGGATGCTCAGCCACTGGTACCACATAACTGTGTAGTACGGGCTTGTACCAAAGTTGAAATTGTACTGACACTTGTAGTCTTAATTGCATGTAGTGTTCCCAAAGGGTACTGCATGTGATTCTGCCAAACAGGGGTATCCAGTCTGGAGTGGGCTGTCGGCGGGGGGTGTGTAGTCTGGATAGGGGCTGCATGGTGTGTGAACAGTCTGGAGGGGGCTGCCTGTGGGTGGTGCCCAGTCTGGGTGGGCTGAATGAGGGGGTGTCCAGTCTGGAGTGGACTGCCTATGGGGGGTGTCCAATCTGGACAGGGGCTGCCTGTGGGGGGTGTCCAGTCTGGACAGGTCTGCCTGGCAGGTGTTCAGTCTGACCAGGGCTGCCTGGTGGGGGGGTTGTCAAGTCTGGAGGGGTCTGTCTGGGGGTTGTTCTGTCTGGATGGGGGCTGCCTGTTTGGAAGGTGGTCGTAAACTCTCCTGGAAGGAGCTTTCCCCAAGGAGGAGGATGCACTGGACACCCAGGAGAGATAAAGGGGTGGAGCCAAGTGACCATCTGCAGTTAAGAATGAACAATTAAAATGTTTTAAAAGACAGCTGTCAGATGAGTTACTGATGAATCTTTAAAGTGAGCTAAAACTAAAAGTCTGCTGGATTAGCAAACATTAAAAGGATTGTTGCCAAAAAGGAATACAGATTTTAGTTGTGTTTTTGATCCCACATATTTTAAGGCTAAGAAAGTAATGTATTTATGTTTGATGAAACAAATTTGGTTTTTGCTGGATTTAAGAAGTTAATTAGCCTGGCTGAGCTGCAAGAACTGGAAAAGCAGGTTTCTCCCAGAAGGAGGGCCTTCCTCTCAGCAGAAACTCACTGAGAGATTCTAATTGTGGGTTAGAGCAGACTCTTGTCTACATAAAGAGAAGGAACAATGACAAGCCTTTCAGCCCAGGAAGCGGAGGTGTGAAGGTGGTCATAAACTCTCCTGGAAGGAGCTTCCCCCAAGGAGGGGGATGCACTGGACTCCCAGCAGAGACAAAGGGGTGTAGCCAAGTGACCATCTGCTGTTAAGAATAAACAATTAACAATTTTTAAAAGACTCATAACTTGTTATTCAAAGTGGTGAAAAATATAAAAAGGGCAGAGTTATTAATTTAAATTTCAGGTTGCACGTGTGAAGAGGTGGTAGAACTGTTTGACATGTTCTGGGCCGGAATGGCATTACATGTGGTTTTATGCAAAATGTATTTATGTTAGAATTGTGAAAATGTACACCACATCCCTATGTTAAACACACGCATTTGTGGAAATTTGCATAACATTTGGAAATTGTGTTCATAGCGAAAAGGACAAAATTGTGTAGAAAGTTGTGACAATATCCCACCGCTACAGGGTTTTGAGCAATAGCTGCTACATAAATATATGGCACCTTTGTGTGTGATTTGTATAAAGGTGACCAATGTAGAAATGTACATTTAGTATCAAATCCGATTTTGAGACCAGTGGCTAAAGGGAGGTCTCTGAGGACTGTAAAGCAAACCATTAAATGTGACATCATCCGTCCTTGATCCAATCACTCAAATTGCAAAACAGTGATGAATTTTTTATCCTATCCCAGCTCAGAGGGGTGAGCTTAGCTAAGCCGGCCCATACCCCCACATTGTGATGTCATTTTAAAGCATAAATAGAGGCAGCTGACAACACATAGGGACTCACAGATCCATTCACTTTCCTGATTCCAGTGAAGCACTCTGATCCAGCATTCTACATTCAGCTTTAACATCCTTCCAGATCCAGATGCCAAAACTCTTGCCAGCAATAGAGAACTATTGATTTCACCAAGGCCCAAATTCTCCAATGTATTCTCTCCACCCAGTGAAGCGTTGTGTGGTGTGAGAAGGCCTTTTGAACCAGCATCCTGAAATTCTCTAGCTGCCACTGTTAGGCGGAAACCTGTGCAGTTCCCTTTGGGACCACTGCAAAAGATTTAGGACTACAGGTGTTTGGCGGTGAACCCACTTGGTAGCAGTCTGTACCACACATATTCACTTGGTAGCTGTGGCTGAGCAGTCAGACTTCCCTCAAGAAGAGTTGAGCAGTATGTGGAGTATACAAAATAGGGCAATTCTTCACAGCAAGACAAGCAAACACGCAACGAGGCTTAGTGTAAAGATATTAAGGTATTTATTTATAACGAAACATCTATCAAAAACACTATGGCACTTTCACGGCAAACAAATCAAACACAATTACTCTACGAAGAAGAAACGATCAATCCCCCTAGACAATATTTCGACAAGTCTAGGTTCTACCGGTACCACTTATTTACAGACAGAGGTGTATATCTCAACCTACATGGCACTCTAATATTAGTTAGGACGGGAGAGAAAAAGGTAGGCAGGTTATGAATGCAACACAGTTCAATACTTCACGGGTAAAATGCAAGGCAGGAAGGCAGGAATCACAATAGAGCGTAAAGTTCAGAGGCCAGACCCACTCAGAGAGAGGCAAGGCGCGATGTCCCAAAAAGTCTCTAGTGGAGATGCATTCAAGTCTTTGTAGCAAATTGTTATCGGCAGATTGAACCAGTTCAGAACAATAAATGAGAAAAGCTTGGAGGCGACCCAACGGAACGGAGAGGATTAAGACACCTCACTCGAACCGATCGAAAGGGAAGCCAGGCGGACACGGTACCTTGTTGTGGAGGGCATCTCCGGCGGGGGCAGTTGTTCCTGGTGGTGGATGCACGTTGGGTCTTTGCCAAGAGTAGAGATGATCTCATCGTCGAAGAAAAGTGAAGTCCGGTGCACCACCAGGGAAGAGGCCAGCCGCGGAGTGCTCCGTCACAAGGCACCACCTTTTGGTCGCGGTACAGGGGTAGTGGCTAACCGGTTGCCGAGGTGCTCTGCACGGGCAATTCGACCACTGCGTCCTGAGGCGAATAAAAAGCAAAGGGGACTGGTTGTTCCCACCAGTCAGGGGAAGAGACTCTCCAGCAGGGAGATCTCCTCTGTCGTCGGGAAGTGGTGAGTCGGTTCCGCAGGGCTCCACCGGAGGTGTCGTCGTGCAGGTCGGCTCAGCGTTACCCTCGTCCGATTCTTAGGTCCTGTGGCAACTTCTGAAGATCCAGTCCCAAAAGCCCTGCTTTTATGCAGAAAACCCCCATTCATTCAGCCTAGCTGTCAATCAACACTTGCTAAGTGGTGAGCGGGAAGGCTCACCACTTGGGCCAATCACTCCAGAGTGCGATCGGAGTTGGCAAGGCAACTCGGTCCAGGGTGCCTAAACCCCCTCCCACACCCCTGTGGTAACCCAGACAGAATGGCACCACTTTGGAGGGTCTCTGTACAGAGGCCCGCCAAAAGTGGAACAAAGGGCTCAACCTTTGGTTTAGGAGTCGCAGAGACGAACACAGACGCCATTTTACAAACCGAGTTCTGGCAGAAAATACCATCCGATAAACTTATTTAGGATAAGTAGACCGGTGGTACGTTAGAGATTAACGAGAAAAAGTATCAATCTCCAACAATGGGACGAATCCCATAGGGTTATGTTCGGGGTCGGACATAACAAGTAGTTTCCACTGCCACCAGCCAAAACTCGACGAGGGGGGACGGGACAGTGCCCCCTCGAGTAACAGATCCAGGAGTAATCGAATTACCCCTACTAGTACGTCCACAATAAGATGGTTTGTACTAGTCCTGTTAGTAAATTTGGGTCTAGTAAAGCCAATGGTGACTTTACATGCCCGGGGAGACAGTAGTCAGTCCCCGGGTATGGAGTCTATGGTGGGGGTCCGCTAGGACTCCCCAGTGTTACGGCACGTAGGGTGCGGTGTAACACACATAGAAAAACATATGAGACCCTATGGAGTAAAAGACCCCATAGCCCATAGAACACATTGCTATTCAAAGGAATTACACACATACATGTCCAAGAGAGGGAGGAAAAGAGTCTCACTCTTGGCAGGATGGAAAAAAACAAACTCCAGAAATCCAGCAAAGCTGCTGGGGGACTCACTAGGTTAGGAAATTCAGCCTAAACAGAGAATTCTCCCTAACAGCCACCACTAGGCTTGCCTGAGGAACTTGCTATCCAGCCGATTGAAATATCCACAAACAAGAAGGACAGATCCTGTGCAAAACCGGTGACCGGCTGAGCTGATCCAATCCTGTGCCTGATCTGCTGTTCTTCCAAGACCAGATCCAATCTATGACCAGAACTGACGGTCCAATTTAATAACTTATTTTGTGAGTATTAATAATATCTTTGCATTGCCTTGTCCCAATCTCAACCCATCCTATCTTTTAATTCAGAATCATAGTCTTGTCAGAACCTTTCCTGCGCTGATTTTTCTCATTTGTTTTATAAAATTATAAGTCATTGGTGATCTTGAGTAAGAAAATTAAATCCCAGAATGGAAACTAGAGTATCACACGTGAAGTGTTACGGTGGCCACGTAACTGTGGAAATTCACGTGTCACATTCTCTTTTTCATAGTCATAATCTACTGGAATCAAAACCATCTTTCATTTTCAAATTGCATTTCTTTTTTTCATATTTGCGCCAATTTTACCAAAACGACGTTTACTAAAACCTCTATAACTCCCTCAGTTATTATGATAGAAACACCATTCCAACTCCTCCATGTACCTAACATCCATAGCTATCCATAGGACCCAAAATGTTGCAACACAGATTCTCCTATTATCGCAAATATCGTGCAAGGAAAAGTTTGCCGCAAATTACGATTCTGAAAGATTTCTACACGTGTAAACTAGCTTTAAATTGTTTATTAATTGGACTTTGAGATTTCAAATGCTTTCTTTGGACTAAATCATTGTTTGTGATTGTGGCAACTGTTCAAAGCACTCCCATAGAAATTTACAACAAGTATTTTTGACCATATTTGGTGTTTTTGCTCATTCAATTCTAAAGACAATTTTAAAGCCATCTGACAGCTGTAAAGTCAATTCCGTTTTTATCTTATGTTTGAAGGGGGAAGGTAGGACTGATATTCTGTTTGATTTGTGCTATTCCTGAATACCTGCTCTCTCCTCACATCTATTTAATTGCCTATTGGGGGGTTGAGGGGTGTTGCAGAGGGAACCTCTAACCATAGTGCCATCTGTCCACACCAACACAAAAGTATTCTTTTCTGTGCTGCACTTGTTTTGGTGCTCATTACTTGATTCCTAGTGTATTAAAATATATTATTCTGTGTTCTGTCACCCCATTGGTGATTGTTGTTTACCTATTAAAATATACTGTGATTAAATTTTAAATACATAAATAGATATTTACCTTTGCAAACTAGCCTGATTCCTGGTTCAGTGTGACCGGGGGGTATCAGGAGAAGGGTGTGATATGAGTGGTATATTGTTCAGAATATTGAATTCATAGACACAAATAAATAAGGGTTTCAATTGTGCACTACTATGCTGGGCTTGACTTGGGTGTGTGCCGGATTGAAATCACTTACAGGCTGCCTTTGGGGGGTGCCCAGTCTGGATGGGGTCTTCCTGGGGACGTGTCTAGTCTGGACTCTGGAGTGGGTTGCCAGTGGGGGGTGTCCAGTCTGGACAAGTGTTGCCTGGGGGTGTCCTGTCTAGACGGGGGTTGCCTGGGGGTTATCCAGTCTGGAGGGGGCTGCCTGTTGCGGTGTCCATTCTGGAACGGGCTGCCTGTGGGGGTGTCCATTCTGGAGTGGGCTGCCTGTGGCTGGTGTCCAGTCTGGATGGGGGCTGCCTGGGAGGTGTCTAGTGTGGTTGTGGGCTGCCTGTGGGGTGTGTCCAGTCTGGAGTGGGCTGCCTGTGGATGGCGTCCAGTCTGGATGGGGGGTGCCTGAGGAGTGTGTCCAGTCTGTAGGGGGCTGCCTGGGGGGGGGTGTACAGTCTGTAGTCGGCTGCCTGTGGGCGGGTGGTGCCCAGGCTGGAGCGTGCTGCCTGTGGGTAGTGCCCTATCTGGAATGGGCTGCCTGGGGGGGTATCCAATCTGGACGTGGGCTGCGTGGGGGTGTCCAGTCTGGAGTGGGCTGTCAGTGGGGTGTCCAGTCTGGAGTGGGCTGCCTGGGCGGGGGTGTCACAGGTTAGGAGAACTGGGGATGGTGTCCAATCTGGAGGGTGCAACCTGTGCTTGCGAGGTGAGCTGCACAATTTTGCTGGGGTGCAGTCTGGGCTTGCAAGGGAGTACCTGTATTTTCACTGGGATGCAGTCTGGCCTTGTGAGGGAGGACCAGCATTGTCACTGGGGTGCAGCCTGGGCTAGCAAGGTGAGGCACGTGATTTTGCTGGGGGCAGTTCGGCCTTGCGAGGAAGTACCCGCATTTTTGCTGGGTTTCAGCCTGGGCTTGCGATATGAGGTGCGTGATTTCGCTGGGGTGCAGTCTGGCCTTGCGAGGGAGGATCTGCGTTTTCACTGGGATTCAATCTGGGCTTGCAAGGGCGGACAAGCATTTTCACTGGGATGCAGCCTGTGCTTGCGAAGGGAGAACCCGTGTTTTTGCTGGGGTACAGCCTGGGCTTGTGAGGTGAGATGGGTAATTTTGCTGGGGTGTTACCTGGGCTTGCAAGGTGAGGTGCGCTTTCTCACAGGGGTACAGGATGGTGAGCAAGGGGTGGTGCTGAGGCTTGCACTTTCTTTTTCCTTTTGCAAGCTTTTCAGTGTGCTTGGGACGTGTTGTTGGTGTTCCTTCGCGCAGCTTGTTTTTACTCGCGCGACGGCTATTCTGCGCCACGGCTCTTGGGTGTGGGGGTCTTCTCGGCGCGCGGACGTTGTGCCATTTTGATGCAGCCCCATTACATGAATCGGGCCCAATGTATTTACATGGCATAATTTATAATGAGAAAATTCAGGAGTACACGTTTCAGAAAGAAGGAAAAGAAAACAGCACTGAACTAGGATTCTCAGAATGAAATTGGAGATGTTGCCATTTATCTTAATCGGGACCTCAACGAAACGTGTACCAAGATAACCCGGATGCACAATGTGGTTATTTGAATTTGTCAGTGGGGGAAGAAATGACCATGATGATTTGTAGGGTGTTACAGTTTTAAGCAGCAGCACTTTCATTTGAACAATACCACATTCAAGAATGATCGACAACCCATCCACAATCAAGACTCATACAATTAATTATTTCTGGTCCTTTTTACTGATATTGTTAAAACCAGTCAAGGCCTGGCAAACTACAATGTCATTCACAGCTTCTGGGACAAGAAACAACAATATATGTCTTTCACTTGAATGAAACCGCACCATCAGCGACAGGTGCCTCCACACTCTTAATACACTCAAACCACTAAGGACAAAGCTCAGCAAGATGAATCACAAACAAATCCCAAACGAATACAATATGCCTCGTTCTGTCTTTCTATAAACAACCATAGAATGTCATTTGTAATAGTTATTCAAAACGAAAACAAGCATTTCTACCAGGCAAATGTCTCATCTTCAACCACACTTGCCAATCTATGCCTCCTCAGAATATGACCAATAGCATGGAGTTGCTTGTATCTTTTTATTATTAGTGAAATGTAATGATGGTGTGCAGTTTGCTGTTTTAAGTATCACATTTCTAGCTTCAGAGAGCCACATTAAAATTGCCCCTTTTTCAACAAGGCATGAGCGAGCATTAAATGTTATGTTATGTTATTTTGCATTTGTATAGCGCCTTATGTATCATTGGTATGATCTCAAGGCGCTGGTAGGTTGAACGCCCTCGGGAACCTTAGTTCAAGTCAGTTGAGAGAGAGAGAGAGAGAGTCATAAAGTGCGTGGGTGCATCAGATATGTGTGCAGGTGGTGTGGTTGTTGCATGATAGCTGCTTCTTAGCGGTAGGTGTGGTGCTGAGGAGATCAGTTGAATGTGTTCAGTCTGGAGGGTGGACATCCAGACTGAGTTCTGGCTGCGTTAGGCCTGAGGAGATGCCAAAGCAAGCCGATATGTGCTAGCCAGCTGTGTTTTATTAGGATGATGGGTAGTTTGATGAGTCATGTTTGTATGAGAACAGCTTTACCGACTGTGTCATAGTACTGCTGTGTTCTAGCTGAATGGTGGTGTATAGTATATAGTAAAGTGTATGCGACTGGGCAATGATGTTGGGAATACCTTCTAAATTCAGCTTTTAACATAGGGATGCTATTAGGGCACATTCAATGATGTTGGGAGTACCATCTTATTTCAACTCTAATATAGTGACGCTATTAGGGCATACTTCTAAGTTCAACTTTAACACAGTGACGCTATTGGGGCACACTCAATGATGTTGGGAATAGCGTCTAGATTTAACATTAGAACAGTGATGCTATTAGGGCACATTTTCTAAGTTCAACTTTAACACAGTGTCGCTATTAGGGCACACTTTCTAAGTTCAACTTTAACCCGGTCGTGATAGTGGGGCATATTTTGTAGATTCTACATTAACACAGTGACGCTATTAGGGTGTACTTTCTAGATTCAACATTAACAGAGTGACGCTATTAGGGTGTACTTTCTAGATTCAACATTGACACAGTGATGGTATTAGGGCGTACTTTCTAAGTTCAACTTTAACACAGTGACGCTACTAGGCACACTTTCTAGATTCAACTTTAACTCAGTGACGCTATTAGGGCACATTTTCTAAGTTCAACTTTACCATAGTGACGCTATTAGGCACACTTTCTAAGTGCACCTTTACAACAGTGATGCTATTAGGGCACACTCGATGTAGGGAATACCCTCTAAATTCAACATTAACACAATGATGCTAATAGGAACACCTTCTAAGTTCAACTTTATGACAGTGACACTATTAGGGCACACTCGATATAGGGAATACCCTCTAAATTCAACATTAACACAGTGAAGCTAATAATAATAATAATTTGGCATTTATATAGCGCTACGAACCCTCAGGTATCTGAGCGCTGCTTATTATTACCCACGGTGTGTGGTGCTCATTTATCGACCTCGGAAGGATGAAACGCTGAGTTTGGTGCTGCCGGGATTCGAACCTGCGTTCGCAGGCTCTGCACTGATGTCAAAGCGAGCGCTCTACTCGCTGTGCCACTTGACCGGCACTTGATAGGAGCACTAAGTTTAACTTTACCACAGTGACGCTATTAGGGCACACTCGATGTAGGGAATACCCTCTAAATTCAACATTAACACAGTGATGCTAATAGGAGAACTTTCTAATTTCAACTTTGCCACAGTGACGCTATTAGGAACACTTTCTAAGTTCAACTTTACCACAGTGACGCTATTAGGCACACTTTCTAAGTTCAACTTTAATACAGTGACGCTATTAGGCACATTTTATAAGTTCAACTTTAACATAGTGGGCCTCATTACGACCCAGCGGAATGGGGAATTACCACCCCATTCCGAGTTTGGTGGGCAGTAATTCCCCATGCCACCATGGCCCTTCCCCATTCCCATTTTTGCCCCATAGGGTTCAATCGGAATGGGGAAGGCGCTAATAATGGTACCGCAAATTGTGGTACCGTTACTAGCACCAAAGTCCCTTTACGGGTCTCTACTTTAACGGCTGGAAAAACCAGCCATTAATGTCAGGTCCCGCAAAGGGACCTCGTAACCAGGCGTTAAGGGTTTAACGGCGCCAACACCTTTTACGGTGCCGTTAAACTCTTAACGCCAGGGTCGTAATGAGGCCCAGTGACTCAACTTTAATGCTGGCTCGAAACTTTGAAGAAATACTTTGAATCAGCTTGATCCATTAGAGCTTTTAAAGGAAATGGCTTGTGAGTGAAATCAAGTCGATTCAATAAATGATATGATATGATATGATAAGATATGATATGGCATTTATAATGCGCCTATACATGTTTCAAGGCGCGATGAGGCAAGGGAGGCAACGATCTTACTAGGCCAGGTGACATTGAGATCTCGCGAGTGCAGGGGAAGAGAATTCTTAATACAGATCGAATTGGCTCGATCCTATTCAAGCCATAGGGGGTCATTACGAGTTGGGCGGTAAGGGTTTACCGGCACCGTTAAGGATGCTGGTGCCGGTAAACTCTTACTGCCCTATTCCGAGGTCGCTTAGCGGGTCCCAGCAAGAAAGGATGGTCTGACCAGCCGTTCTATGCGGGTCCCGTTATTAGCGCCTTCCCCATTCCCATTGAGCCCTATGGGGGCTCGAATGGGAATGGGGAATGGTTTACTGAATGGGGACTTACCAGATCCTCCAAGGTCAGAATGACCCGGTAAGTCCCCATTCAGTCAGACCGGACCAGGTTTGGAGGCAGCCATGGCGCTAATATCGCCATGGCTGCCTCCAAACTCGTAATGACCCCCATAGTATTCTATTGCACACATTTAGCTATTTTTCTTTATTCCTATAGATTTTAGGAAAGGATGGGGCAGATTGTCAAATCTCTGTGTAGAGCAAGTGATGAGATTTTCTTACGCATCTCATTACTTGCTTTAACAAAACATGTGCCCTCTTCTCAAAAGGCAATCTGGATGTGCGCATATCAGATGTAGACATTCAGTTGCCCTTGTTCACCCCATGTGCGCAAATAAACACGTTTTTTCTGCAGATTTCAAAGAGCGTATGATCCAACCACGTGAGATATGTTCTCATAAATGAAATAGCAGCTGTATGAAACGCTGATGCCCCACTTGCATTTATATCCCTCACACAGAGATAACACTTTTGTTTCCTTTTTCCCATTTCATAGTGATGAAAAGGGCTCTCGGCACACATATGGGTGCTGGGAGTCTGTTATACATTACTGTCGGAAGTGTGCTCCCAGAACTAATGAATATAAGTGTCTGGCCATCAGATCATTTGCTCTGTCCCAAAAATCTCCTGCAATTGAAATGTCCATATATTTATGTTCATCCCTGATTATTTGTTTTATGCATTGGTGTTTTTTTTTTGTATATAACTTGATGTTTATGTTGTTTCAATCTTCTTAAATGCGTTTGTTTTCATGCAGTTCTGCATGTTTGGCATTTTTGAAGTGGATGCATTTATTTTATTTATTACATTTTTTATGTTATTTATTGGACATTTGTATGACACCTATACACAGGTGCTTCCAGCACCACAAGGCCAGATGGGGTGGGTGAGACATGGGAATCAAAAAGTAAAACAACAAAAAGCAGTTATATTGGCCTTCTGACATTCCTACCGTGCAAGTGCATGAAAAGGTGGTAAGCACAGGGGAGGGGGTGAGGTTGAAGTGTGGAAGTGGGGTGTCCCCAAGGGTTGGGTGCTGGGCGGGCCAAGGTGGCAAGTGCCAGGGGAGAGGGGAGAAGGAGAGGCAGGACCAGTTGGGGTAGTCCAGGAAGGGTGGTCCAAGGGCAAGTGCTGAGAAAGGATGCCAGAAGGAATGCTAGAGGGACTATTAGGTGATGGTCTGGTCCCTGTATGACTCTAGAGGGATCGGGCCCCAGTGGCAGATGGGGCGCAAGCACAGGAGGGGTTGAAAGAAAGAAGAGGAGAATAGGCAAGTCTTGAGAAGTTCTCATCTCTAGTCTGACGGGGGTCGGGAGGCTGTTCCAGAGGAAGAAGCCAGCAGAGGAAAGGAATTTTTCTCCACCTCTCTGCTTGGAGAATCGTTTGATATGCAGAGAGATGGAGCCAGAAGACCCAAGGACTCTGGCTGGGAGGTATTTAGGGAGGGAAAGCTGGATGTAAAGAGGTCCCATGCCCCAGACAGCCTTGTGGATGATGCAAAGGGTCTTGAACTTGATCCTTGCCGTCACCGGGACCTAGTGGAGAGATTTTAGGGCTGGAGTGATGCGGCCCCTGGACTTGAGGCCAATTGCAGTCCTATTCTGGATTAGTTGAAGAGGGCGAAGGGAGAAAAGAGGCAGGTTGAAGTATAGACTGTTTGCATTATTCGAGGCTAAAGAAAACCAGGGCGCTGGAGATATTGAGCTTCTGGGGAAGATGAGGAAAGGTAGAATGCCCCTGAGTAGCTGTAATTGGAAATTGGATTTCTTGGCAAGGTCCATGTTGTGAGGAGAGAAAGAAAGAGAGAAGTCAAAGATTATCCCAAGGTTGTTTGCCTCACAAGTGGGTGAGGGGAGAGGACCATGGGAGAATGGCCAGATGGGAGGAAACAAGGAGCAAGCGTCCTGATGAGAAGAAGGATCTCTGTCTTACTGGCATTCAGGCAGAGATTATTGGCAGAGCACCATGCCTGAATAGCAGTCAGGCAGCTAGGTAGGGGGGAGGAGGAGGAGGTAGGGGAAGGAAGCTTGAAAGATAGCTGTGTGTCATCTGCTTAACACTGGAGATGAGGGGAGAAAGTTGAGATCAGGTGGGCCACAGGTAGAGAGCGAGGTGGAGGAGAGAAAAAGACCCATTTGCACTTAGGAAGGTCTGCTTCAGAGGAAAGAGGTCAGCCATACAGTGCCTTGTCCATGACACCTAGGGTATTATGGAGACGGTTTATGAGGATGGAATGGTTGACTGTGTAAAAAGCAGAAGAAAGATCGAGGAAGATCAGGACAGAGGGACTATTCAAATCCGGGATAGAGAGCAGGTCTTCACGGGTGTTCAGCAGAGCGGTTTCTGTGCCACAGGCTGCCCTGAAACCAGACTGGTGGTCATGGAGGCAGCCAACCATTTTGGTATGGAGGGTCAGTTGGGGGATGACCAGCTCCTCCAAGAGTATGCCCAAAAACGGGGTTATAGAGATAGGGCAATAGTTAGCCAGGAAAGAAGGGTCGGCATACAGCTTTTTTAGGAGAGGGTGCACAAGAGAGTGCTTAAGGGCTCGATGGAAGTAGACAGTGGCAAATGAGTGGTTATAAAGGTCAGCCAAGGCTGTATTGAGAGAGGTGATGTTGTTCTTGATCGTTCTGAAGGAGCAGGGGAGCATCTGTTTAGAGGAGACTTTCATAGAACGGACCACTCTCGAAATATCAGCAAATGCAATGAGAGAGAAAGAGGAGAGTATAAGGGGAAACGGGGGCCAGGGGAGGCAAGACAAGGGGTTGGGGGTGGGAGAAGGGAGCAGAAGACAGAGAGGACAGGATGTCTAGAATTCTGGAGGAAAAGTGGGCAGTCAGTGAGGAGCAGAAGGCCTGGGAGGGAGGAGGAGAGGAGAAGACTGAGGTAGGATTGGCAAGTTCCTGGCAGATTTTAAAGAGCTCAGACATATTATTTGGGGCCCAGAGATTCAGGCTTGGACATGAGCCCTTTTGTTAGAGCAGATAGAGAGAGGGTATTAACTTTGGAGTAGGTGACAGTCCATTTTGTCCAAGGATGAGCTAGTTGCCTACCACTTCCGCTCTGCAGCTTTGCACTTGCGTTTCAAAGTGGCCAAGTCGGAAACATAACAAGAATTGCATTTGGAGGCAGGCTTCGTGCAGATACTCATGACGGGCGTAAAGATATCCAGGATGTTAGAGATGGAGGTTAGCAAGAACAGAGACAGAAGGAGAGTCTAATGAAGGGGTAGGAGGAGGGATGAAAGAAGATGCAAAAGCTGCGACTGAACCACGCTTCATCGGTTGCATGAAGGAGAAGGAAACTGGCAGTGTGGGAGGAGGCACCAGGGGATAGGGGAGGTCAAGGTGGGAAGAGAGGAGAGGGTGGTCAGACCAGGAAAGAGGGGTAGTGAGAGGATTGGGGAGAGTGATGTCTGTTGAGATGAGAGCATCCAAGGTGTGTCCGGGTTGGGCCAGAGGGAAGGATAATGAGGGAAAGAGTGTTGCAGAGGTCCCAGAAAATGAACAGTGCCTACACCAGGAAAGTCGAGAAGGATATTGAAGTCCGAATAGAAGATAACTTTGGGGGAGGAGGCAAGAAGAGAGGAGGACAGTTCAGTCCATTCTGAGAGGAAGAAGGAAGATGGTCTTGGGGGTCTGTGGATGGGAGGGAGAGTAAGAGAAAGAGTAGGTCAGACAGACAGCTTGCAGACTAGGATTTCAAATAATGAGTAGGTTTGACTACTGATGATGGAAGCAGGAACCCACTCAGGGAAGATCAGAGCCACTCCACCATCGTACCGAGAGGACCTGGGTTTGGACAGGATCTTCTAGTCCTCAGGGAGAATAGTGTCAAAAGCAGTGACAGAGCTGGCAGTTTCGGGAGGATCTTCCAAAGATGTTGTTTCCAAAGGAATTTTTCACGAAGGTACAGAAGTTGTTTTTACCAGAAGGTGTTTTTAGCAGCTATGTTTACAGTTTACAGTCTGTAAATGGTAAACTAATATATAATAATTCCCCTAAACAAATAATAAACTGTTGCTCAACAAGCTCACTGTCCCCTTATGTTGACCTCTTGGTTACATCAGTCTTTCCCTCTTCAACTTGTCAGACCATTTTGTAAATGTCAAGTGCTATCTATCCCCCTGACTTAGTTTAATTTCTCCAATCACAAGATATTTTGTTAGTTTAATTATTTCTGGACTCCAGTGTCAGCTTGTCTTTCCAGGGATAGTGCTGAACTAATGCTATCTCTCTTGCATTGCTCTTTAACATAGTGTTTACATATACCTGCAATAAACAGGTCCGGACGAGCTCATTCGGATTATTTCAGCTTCTACACAGGGTCAGACTTGGTAATATAATTGTCTCTAGCACCAATGAAAACGTGTCCTACACTTGCAAAAGGCAATTCGTTCCTTTTGTGACAGACTGTTTGAATAGCACCCAAGGGGGAGTTTTTTTTTGATAAAATGTAATACAAATTGTGAAATGTAAAGAATATTTATTCAGCAACAATGGTCAAAACTACGAGCCACATAGTGAAGAAACTCATCAAATTGGCCCACATTAGCCAAAAAAAGTGGCACACTTTGAGCAAAAAACTGGCCCTCGCTAGTATTTTGTGCTTTTGGTTCGGGCAATGCCCTATTGAACTATAGGCCAGTCCGAGTCTTCATCTACACATTAAAATGTTTTAATATAGAACACATAGGGCCTCATTACGACCCAGGCGGTAAGTTACCGCCTGGGTCGTACCCTTACCACCATGGTGTAAACTACGTTTACACCATGGTGGATGGCGGATTTACCGCCCCATTCCAAGGTGAGTGGGGCGGTAAATCCCCATTTCCCATTTTACCCTTCCCCATTCCCATTTTTGCCCCATAGGGCATAATGGGAGTGGGGAAGGCGCTAATTACGCCACTGTAAATTACGGTGGCGTAATTAGCACCATGGTCCCTTAGCGCGATTTTAACGCCTGCAAAAAGCAGGCGTTAAAATCACCATGGCGCTAAGGGACCTTGGGCCTCATTAGGACCTTGGCGGAGGACCATGGCGCTATTAGCACCATGGTCCATGGCGCTAAGTTGCCAACTCCGCCATGGTGGTTGGCGGACTTACCGCCCCATTCCGACCTTGGCGGGGCGGTAAGTCCCCAATCCCCATTTACCCTTCCCCATTCCCATTTTTGCCCCATAGGGCATAATGGGAGTGGGGAAGGCGTTAAAATTAACAACAAGGTCCCTTAGCGCCATGGATTTTAACACCTGCTAAAAGCAGGTGTTAAATCCTCCATGGCGCTAAGGGATCTCGTACTCAGGCGGTAAGGGTCGGCGCTGTTTACGCTGGCGTAAACCCCTTACCGCCTGGGTCGTAATGAGGCCCATAGACGCTTGTCTCCTTTCTTTGACCCAGCCAAGGCAATAGAGACATGCCTATCCCAGTTGCAAAAACATAAACATCCGAGGCAGGAAGGGCAGGCGTAGAGAACCACGGCTACAGGTGAAATTGCCCTTGGTGCTGATTGTGCATACAGGGAAGCGAACGGGCGGGGAAGAAGCATCTGACCACAGCCATCCTCTAGAGAAGGAAACACGTGAATAAGCTGTCATACTGAGCTGTAGCGGGTTTAGGGCATGTTGCAAATACATGAAATAGTCAACGCTGTTTTGTTGGGGATTCGCACCAATCACATGTTTTATTTATTTATTTATTTTTAATAAGTATACAGGTGAAAAATATGACGATGTTCGAAAAAAGACACAACACAATATCATCTGTTAGTGAAACCAATGATCGACCATTGAAAAAAACAAAAGACCGACATAAGATGAAGAATGAAATTGCATACACAATCTATCTGCCTGAGCCGACACACTCGCTTTTCAGCACGCCTTCATTTCTCAGCGGGGAACTTTGCATCTAGTAATGGGTTTCAGCAGCACATTACTTAATGTGCCCGTAATATAAGCGCGTGTTATCGACAATGCAGAGCAGAAGTTCGGATGCATGTGCAAAGTGTAACGATGCCACCAGGCTGACTTGCTTCCCTGCCTGCGAGCAGGCTCACTTCTGAAAGGTCAGCATTCCGCATCTCTTCAAGACCATTAAAGCATACGCATCCATTACATGGCCAGCGGAGCCCATTAAAAAGGTCAAATGTTATAAGAAAGCATACCTTTTAGCTGGAAATGTAATTACATTTCCTGAAAATCGCATCTCTGGAATTGTTTTAGAAATGCATAATGAGATTTTTATTAAGAAGCGGAACGGCTGAAGTATGGGTGAAGCTGTATGGACTAAATCCAGTATGCCTTCCCTACCCCTGCCCACCCTGGACGTGGCAGTGATCACATAAAAACTCAGCTTTTGTGGCACTCACACACTCAGCTTCCAAAACCTCTCCTCATCGAAGTAGGACAAGATGGATTTTTCTAGTATGGCACCTACCATATCCAGTAGACAGTGAATTTTGTTTACCAGGTGACGACCTATTCTGTTGTTCACGTCTTTCAAATTCAGCTCTATTTCATTATTTTCATGTTTAACATTTTTAACATGTGACCATTATGAGGACACATATAAAAAAAAACAGATCTTTCAAATGGTTCCTATCGAATATTGCTTTGCTTTAACTCCCCACTTCTCGCCCGTGCCATTGCATACCCCTCTCTTGATCACTTACCGGTAATTATCATCCCTCTTAGTGCGTATCTTCCATGTTCCAGTCCTATACAAGTGAGAGGTGGCAGGCCCAAGACAGACTTCTGCTATAAAACAGCGTCTTTGAATCCCTTTATTTGTTTAATTGTGCTCCATTTTGGGGAAGGTTATATAAGGATGGTACTGCCCCTCTACGTTCTGTACCTCGATAGCCATTTTGAGTTCAAAATCTTACTATGCACTGGGAGGGTGGAGGGTTGCAGACTGTGACGACGAAGACAAAGGGCCTCATTAGGAGTGCAGCAGTAAGGGGTTAACAGCACCGGTAAGGATACTGGTGCTGTTAACCCCCTACCGCTGCATTCCGAGGTCCCTTAGCGGGTGCCAATAAGGCCGGCTGGGTTTTACCAGCCGCCCTTAGCGGGAGCCGCTGAGGGACCACTTAGCTAATAACGGGCCTGCTATTTGCGGGCTCGTTATTATCTCATTCCCCATTGCCATTGAGCCCAAATGGGCGCTAGAATGGGAATGGGGAATGGTTTTCAGAATGGGGACTTCAAGGATGGAATTACCCGGTAAGTCCCCATTCCGAATACACGGACCGGGACACGGGGTTGGAGGCAGCCATGCCGCTAATTGCACCATGGCTACCTCCAAACTCGTATTGAGGCCCATGAACTATTAATGAAGATTACCTGTAAGTAATATGGCCATTACCTCATTGATCAATTTTCCTTGACCCATTGCTATCCAAGTGAGACTGTAGCAGGTTCCCAGACTTTTAACTAAAGGACCATAGATAGATAATGACTAAGAGCCTCATTACAAGGTTGGAGGTAGCCTTGCCGGTAAAACCGGCAAGAAAGTCTGGCACCCGCAAATGGGCAATTACCGGGGAATCCCAGCCCCCCCGGACCCAGTAATTGCCCTTTCACGGGTGCCGGAATCGGGTGATCCCCATTCCCAACTTAAATCTGCTGCTGAACTACATACCATCCTAGAGGACACCAACAGCAAACTAGAAAGCTATAAACGTGACATAGAACAGCAGAAAATTCACTAGACTACACCAGGGAGATAGTTTATACATGGGAAGAATATTACGAGAATTACAAACCTAGACCGGGAACACCGGGAGCACCTAGGAAGCCACCTTCTAACAACAACACTGATAGTAGTGAAATCACCAGTGGAGAACAAGAAGAATAAACCAGCACAAGCTCAGCTAACTCCATTCAAACTCCAACATTAACGGATATTACGGCACCTGCACCAAGAACAATAGACACTCCAATCCCTCCAAATCCAGTACAGCCTTTTTTAGGAGACGTCCGACCAGACGAGGTCAAAAGAAAGCCATGCCAAAAGAACAAATAGACTCACCATTGATCATAAACATCTCTTCGAAGCAATTAGCGAAAGCACAAATCAATACATTAGGAGGGTAATTCATAGAATTTCGCAGAAAAGTGTCGCAAGCGGCTGGCGCAGAGTGTCCGCGTGCGATTGACTGCGCCAGGCACGTGCGCTAAAACCGATTTCCGCGCACAGCGTATTCATGGATTTCAGGCTCCCAAACCAGCCGTGGCGCAGAGAATCGCAGCGACCCTGCAGCAGCGCCAGTAACGCCCCCAAGAACGCCCTTGCGCAAGGAAAAGCCATCAAAATCGCTAAATCATCGCAAAGGGCTGCGCTAACCCTGGACCAGTTCACCGGGCTGGCAAACAGCAAACGTCAAGCGGGGAACGTGTATTGCAGGGGTGCGCGGGAAGTTCCACATGCGACTGGCCCGTTGCAAGCAGGGTACGTGAATTTCAGGGGTGCGCGGGAAGTTGCACACGCAATTTCAGCTGGGTACGTGTATTTCAGGGGTGCGCGGCAAGTTCCACACGCGATTTCTGCAGGGTACGTGCATTTCAGGGGTGCGCGGGAAGTTCCACACGCGAATGGGCCAGTGCGAGCAGGGTACGTGTATTACATGGGTGCGCGGGAAGTTCCACACGCGATTTCAGCAGGGTACGTGTATTTCAGGGGTGCGCGGCAAGTTCCACACGCGATTTCTGCAGGGTACGTGCATTTCAGGGGTGCGCGGGAAGTTCCACACGCGAATGGGCCAGTGCGAGCAGGGTACGTGCATTACATGGGTGCGCGGGAAGTTCCACACACGATTTCAGCAGGGTACGTGTATTTCATGGGTGCGCGGGAAGTTACACACGCGAATGGGCCAGTGCGAGCAGGGTACGTGTATTCCATGGGTGCGCGGGAAGTTCCACACGCGATTTCATCATGGTACGTGTATTCCATGGGTGCGCGGGAAGTTCCACACGCGATTTCATCAGGGTACGTGTATTTCAGGGGTTCTGGGGAGTACTACACGTGAATTGGCCGTGTGGGTCCTCCCAGGTGTACGCTCCACAACCTCCACAGCCCCTGCAGGCAGCCCACACCACGGGGGACTACCCTGCACCCCTGCTCATGTCCAGCAGGCAGCCCATCCACCATAGGCATGCCCCCCAGCCAACCCACATGTCACCTTGCACTACTGATCAACAATGCATGTCTACCACCCCCCCACCCCCCAGTACTGTGGGGCACCTGCCAGCAGGCCCCCACCCATGTCTCCCACCACCCCCACCCCCCAGCCACCAGGGGCAGCCTCCACCAGGCCCCCACTCATGTCTCCCACCACCCCCACCCCCCAGCATCCAGGGGCACCCTCCACCAGGCACCCACTCATGTCTCCCACCACCCCCACCCCCCAGCCACCAGGGGCAGCCTCCACCAGGCCCCCACCCATGTCTCCCACCACCCCCACCCCCCAGCAGTGCAGGGGCAGCCTCCACCAGGCCCCCACTCATGTCTCCCACCACCCCCACCCCCGAGCAGTGCAGGGGCAGCCTCCACCAGGCCCCCACTCATGTCTCCCACCACCCCCACCCCCAAGCATCCAGGGTCACCCTCCACCAGGCCCCAACTCATGTCTCCCACCACCCCCACCCCCCAGCATCCAGGGTCACCCTCCACCAGGCACCCACCCATGTCTCCCACCACCCCCACCCCCCAGCAGTGCAGGGGCAGCCTCCACCAGGCCCCCACTCATGTCTCCCACTACCCCCACCCCCCAGCATCCAGGGTCACCCTCCACCAGGCACCCACTCATGTCTCCCACCACCCCCACCCCCCAGCAGTGCAGGGGCAGCCTCCACCAGGCACCCACCCATGTCTCCCACCACCCCCACCCCCCAGCCACCAGGGGCAGCGTCCAGCAGGCCCCCACTCATGTCCCCCTGCAGACCCACCCCCAGCATCCAGGGTCACCCTCCACCAGGCACCCACTCATGTCTTCCACCACCCCCACCCCCCAGCAGTGCAGGGGCAGCCTCCACCATGCCCCCACTCATGTCTCCCACCACCCCCACCCCCCAGCAGTGCAGGGGCAGCCTCCACCAGGCCCCCACTCATGTCTCCCACCACCCCCACCCCCCAGCAGTGCAGGGGCAGCCTCCACCAGGCCCCCACTCATGTCTCCCACCACCCCCACCCCCAAGCATCCAGGGTCACCCTCCACCAGGCCCCAACTCATGTCTTCCACCACCCCCACCCCCCAGCATCCAGGGTCACCCTCCACCAGGCACCCACCCATGTCTCCCACCACCCCCACCCCCCAGCAGTGCAGGGGCAGCCTCCACCAGGCCCCCACTCATGTCTCCCACCACCCCCACCCCCCAGCATCCAGGGTCACCCTCCACCAGGCACCCACTCATGTCTCCCACCACCCCCACCCCCCAGCAGTGCAGGGGCAGCCTCCACCAGGCACCCACCCATGTCTCCCACCACCCCAACCCCCCAGCCACCAGGGGCAGCCTCCAGCAGGCCCCCACTCATGTCCCCCTGCAGACCCACCCCCAGCATCCAGGGTCACCCTCCACCAGGCACCCACTCATGTCTCCCACCACCCCCACCCCCCAGCAGTGCAGGGGCAGCCTCCACCAGGCACCCACCCATGTCTCCCACCACCCCCACCCCCCAGCCACCAGGGGCAGCCTCCAGCAGGCCCCCACTCATGTCCCCCTGCAGACCCACCCCCAGCATCCAGGGTCACCCTCCACCAGGCACCCACTCATGTCTCCCACCACCCCCACCCCCCAGCAGTGCAGGGGCAGCCTCCACCATGCCCCCACTCATGTCTCCCACCACCCCCACCCCCCAGCAGTGCAGGGTCACCCTCCACCAGGCCCCCACCCATGTCTCCCACCACCCCCACCCCCCAGCAGTGCAGGGGCAGCCTCCACCAGGCCCCCACTCATGTCTCCCACCACCCCCACCCGCCAGCAGTGCAGGGGCAGCCTCCACCAGGCCCCCACTCATGTCTCCCACCACCCCCACCCCCCAGCAGTGCAGGGGCAGCCTCCACCAGGCCCCCACTCATGTCTCCCACCACCCCCACCCCCCAGCATCCAGGGTCACCCTCCACCAGGCCCCCACTCATGTCTCCCACCACCCCCACCCCCCAGCATCCAGGGTCACCCTCCACCAGGCCCCCACTCATGTCTAAACACCCGAACCCCCCAGCAGTGCAGGGTCACCCTCCACCAGGCCCCCACCCATGTCTCCCACCACCCCCACCCCCCAGCAGTGCAGGGGCAGCCTCCACCAGGCCCCCACTCATGTCTTCCACCACCCCCACCCCCCAGCAGTGCAGGGGCAGCCTCCACCAGGCCCCCACTCATGTCTCCCACCACCCCCACCCCCCAGCAGTGCAGGGGCAGCCTCCACCAGGCCCCGACTCATGTCTCCCACCACCCCCACCCCCCAGCATCCAGGGTCACCCTCCACCAGGCCCCCACTCATGTCTCCCACCACCCCCACCCCCCAGCAGTGCAGGGTCACCCTCCACCAGGCCCCCACCCATGTCTCCCACCACCCCCACCCCCAGCATCCAGGGTCACCCTCCACCAGGCCCCCACTCATGTCTCCCACCACCCCCACCCCCCAGCCACCAGGGGCAGCCTCCAGCAGGCCCCCACTCATGTCCCCCTGCACCCCCACCCCCCAGCATCCAGGGTCACCCTCCACCAGGCACCCACTCATGTCTCCCACCACCCCCACCCCCCAGCAGTGCAGGGGCAGCCTCCACCAGCCCCCACTCATGTCTCCCACCACCCCACCCCCCAGCCACCAGGGGCAGCCCCCACCAGGCCCCCACCCATGTCTCCCACCACCCCCACCCCCCAGCAGTGCAGGGGCAGCCTCCACCAGGCCCCCACTCATGTCTCCCACCACCCCCCAGCATCCAGGGTCACCCTCCACCAGGCACCCACTCATGTCTCCCACCACCCCCACCCCCCAGCCACCAGGGGCAGCCTCCACCAGGCCCCCACCCATGTCTCCCACCACCCCCACCCCCCAGCAGTGCAGGGGCAGCCTCCACCAGGCCCCCACTCATGTCTCCCACCACCCCCACCCCCCAGCATCCAGGGTCACCCTCCACCAGGCCCCCACTCATGTCTCCCACCACCCCCACCCCCCAGCAGTGCAGTGGCAGCCTCCACCAGGCCCCCACTCATGTCTCCCACCACCCCCACCCCCCAGCATCCAGGGTCACCCTCCACCAGGCACCCACTCATGTCTCCCACCACCCCCACCCCCCAGCCACCAGGGGCAGCCTCCACCAGGCCCCCACCCATGTCTCCCACCCCCCAACCCCCCAGCAGTGCAGGGGCAGCCTCCACCAGGCCCCCACGCATGTCTCCCACCACCCCCACCCCCCTGCCACCAGGGGCAGCCTCCACCAGGCCCCCACCCAAGTCTCCCACCACCCCCACCCCCCAGCAGTGCAGGGGCAGCCTCCACCAGGCCCCCACTCATGTCTCCCACCACCCCCACCCCCCAGCATCCAGGGTCACCCTCCACGAGGCCCCCACTCATGTCTCCCACCACCCCCACCCCCCAGCCACCAGGGGCAGCCTCCACCAGGCCCCCACCCATGTCTCCCACCCCCCAACCCCCCAGCAGTGCAGGGGCAGTCTCCACCAGGCCCCCACTCATGTCTCCCACCACCCCCACCCCCCTGCCACCAGGGGCAGCCTCCACCAGGCCCCCACCCATGTCTCCCACCACCCCCACCCCCCAGCAGTGCAGGGGCAGCCTCCACCAGGCCCCCACTCATGTCTCCCACCACCCCCACCCCCCAGCATCCAGGGTCACCCTCCACCAGGCCCCCACTCATGTCTCCCACCACCCCCACCCCCCAGCAGTGCAGGGGCAGCCTCCACCAGGCCCCCACTCATGTCTACCACCACCCCCACCCCCCAGCATCCGGGGTCACCCTCCACCAGGCCCCCACTCATGTCTACCACCACCCCCACCCCCCTGCCACCATGGGCAGCCTCCACCAGGCCCCCACTCATGTCTCCCACCACCCCCACCCCCCTGCCACCATGGGCAGCCTCCACCAGGCCCCCACTCATGTCTCCCACCACCCCCACCCCCCAGCAGTGCAGGGTCACCCTCCACCAGGCCCCCACTCATGTCTCCCACCACCCCCACCCCCCAGCAGTGCAGGGGCAGCCTCCACCAGGCCCCCACTCATGTCTCCCACCACCCCCACCCCCAGCAGTGCAGGGGCAGCCTCCACCAGGCCCCCACTCATGTCTAAAACCACCACCCCCACCCCCCTGCCACCATGGCCACCCTCCACCAGGCCCCCACTCATGTCCCCCTGCACCCCCACTCCCCAGCATCCAGGGTCACCCTCCACCAGGCCCCCACTCATGTCTCCCACCACCCCCACCCCCAGCATCCAGGGTCACCCTCCACCAGGCCCCCACTCATGTCTCCCACCACCCCCACCCCCCAGCCGCCAGGGGCAGCCCCCACCAGGCCCCCACCCATGTCTCCCACCACCCCCACCCCCAGCAGTGCAGGGGCAGCCTCCACCAGGCCCCCACTCATGTCTCCCACCACCCCCACCCCCCAGCAGTGCAGGGGCAGCCTCCACCAGGCCCCCACTCATGTCTCCCACCACCCCCACCCCCCAGCATCCAGGGGCAGCCTCCACCAGGCCCCCACTCATGTTTCCCACCACCCCCACCCCCCAGCATCCGGGGTCACCCTCCACCAGGCCCCCACTCATGTCTCCCACCACCCCCACCCCTCTGCCACCAGGGGCAGCCTCCACCAGGCCTCCACCCATGTCTCCCACCACCCCCACCCCCCAGCATCCAGGGTCACCCTCCACCAGGCCCCCACTCATGTCTCCCACCACCCCCACCCCCCAGCAGTGCAGGGTCACCCTCCACCAGGCCCCCACTCATGTCTCCCACCACCCCCACCCCCCAGCATCCAGGGTCACCCTCCACCAGGCCCCCACTCATGTCTCCCACCACCCCCACCCCCCAGCAGTGCAGGGTCACCCTCCACCAGGCCCCCACTCATGTCTCCTACCACCCCCACACCCCTGCCACCATGGGCAGCCCCCACCAGGTCCTCACAATCCCCAATCATGTGCGTAATGGTCAGCCTCCACAGCCAAAAAGCCCTATCAAGTAACCCATTCAGCCACATGGAAATGGAAATCACATGTTACACCCCCAATGTTCATGAAGCTAATGAACCCATGTCCGTCACACACAATGGTTGCAATTGAATGGGAAAACACACAACATGACATGCATGAAACCAATGAGATGATACCACACAGTGAAGTATGGAAACAAAATTGTATTGAAAAAAATAAAGAATGCTAAAGAAAGAAAACAAACTACAATGTGAATGAGAAAAAAAAGCTGCATGTCCGTATAAAAACACAAAACTGCAAATCAGAATCCAAAACATTTTTGTCCATTGTTGTATGTGTATGGATGGTGGTGGCAGTTGCGATATGGCTGTGGTATGGCTCATGTGTGCGAGTTGCAGTGACATGTGTGTTGGGGATTGTGATGACATGTCTGAGGTTTGCCAATGCCACTCAAGTGCAACTGTCATGCGTGTATGTGTCCATTGTACAGTGCCCTGATGCCTGTGTTTTGTTTCTCCCTGTCTGCAGCGTCAACTGATGAAGAGGGCGGAGAAGGTGCTGTGGAGCAAAGCGGCGGGGATCCGACCGCCAGCCGGAGACGCAAAGCCCGGCTCCCCTCCCGTGTTGTCATCTCGTCGGGGAGTGAGGAGTCCGGTGCCGCGTCCCAGGCCGCAGCTGCCGGGGGGAGGTCCAAGAGGCGGAGGTTGCAGTTGGACTCCTCGGCAGCAGAAGGGGCAGCTGGGACCCCACAGGGCCCAACAGGGGAAGATGGCACGGAGTCATCCAGGTTGGTGGGGGGTTTGGTGGAGGAGGAGGCCGTGCAAGCACCAGAGACGGGGTCTGGAGGTGGGGATCCCACTGGTGCTAGTGGTGCAGTGCAGGACCAGGGACAGGAGGCAGCACAGGCGGCCACGGAGGTGCCTGTGTGCAATCCTGTCCCCGATCCTGTCCCTGCATCATCTTGCACCAGCAGGGATGCCTACGTCCAGACCCGTTTTCAGGCAGGGGATGAGCTGACGTCAACTGGCCTTCCTCTGCCTGCGGACGTGGCCATCCAGGTCCGGGTTGAGCCTGTCCTGGCTGGTGTGGCGTTGCGTCAATGGGCCATGCGAGGTGACCTGCAATCTTTACATGGAGAGACTGCACGTCATCTCGAATGGCTCGTTGACCACGTCAGCCTGCTGGGACAGGTCACCCAGGCCGGATTCCTCCGTCTGATGGGGCTTGCTCCGACCCCCTCCTCAACTGGACCCCCTACGCGCCAGTCTTCCTCTGTGCCATCTTCCCACCCACCAAAACGCTGTACAGTGGAACAACTTAATACATAAAAACATAAACAATATAACGATGGAAGCAAAGTTACAATATGAATCAATCAACAAAACAGCGAGAAGAGCAATTAACTGAAGGAGATAGGGAGAATAGTGGAGTAGGACTAGGTGGGGGGTGGTGATGAGTAGGAGGAGGGAAGGGGAAGGGTGAGAGTAGGGAGGCAGGGGAGGGGAGGGAGATAGTCAAGGGGAAAGAAAAAGGAAGGAGGGGATGCAGTCGGGGGAAGGGGTTGAAGGAGGAGAATGGAGGAGAAGAGATTTAAGGAACTCACTTTTTTGACAAATGGTTTAAAGAGACTGCATCTCTATTGGAGATACAACACAAACTGTGTGTTACACTCACCTGTATCTGCAGAGGCATTGGGGCATGGTTGCAGCCCTCCCAGGCATGAAACCCCTCTTGTCTGTTCCTCCCTCTGCGTTTGTGTGGGGAACTGTGGTGATGAGCAGTGCGGTTCTTGCCTGAATATAAGGGGGGGTCATATGAGTATGCAGCCTGTGGTCCCTGACCCCTTCTCCAGACCTCTTCTCCCTGGCTGTGGCTTCCCTCGGGTTGCACTACTCTTGAGGCTCACCTGCTGAATGATGATGATGAGCTCTCTATCCTGCTGCTTCTGGCAGGGGCGCTTGTTGAAGGGAACCAAATTCCTTCACTGGTCCCTTGTTGTGGAAGTCCAGGCCAGCTGCGACTAGTCCACTTCCCTTGTAGTTAAGTGTTCATGGGCGTAGGACATGGGGAGGACAGGGGGTCACATACCCCCCACCATTTTAGGTGGGGGGATATAATGGCATGTATTCCCCCCAGAATATGTAAGTAGAACATGTAAGTGTTATGCATGCAGCATGTAAACATTTGCAGCGTGTAATTATACTTCTGCAGTAGGGGTACATTTCCAAAAATTAAAGTGGGGGGACTCGTCAATAAATGCAATTGGATGTGACGTCAGCAGAAGTTAGAATATCAAGGTCAAATATGCACATTTCATTACATTTGATTTGCATAACCACCCAAATTGCACAGGACGAATGTCATTTGCCTTTCATATAAACAACACACACACAAAGCCCAGAGAGGATGTTTTCGTCTAATATTGTTTTTGAAAACGTTAACCTATGTGCATGTTTTAAACTCCAAGAACCAATACAAATGTTTTCCCTGGTAATTGCAGTACCGAAATGAGACATTTTACCATTAGTTGTGTGTTATTTTTCATCAGGTTATATAATGCAGTGGTGAAGTGTCCGGCCTACTGTGGTTCGATCCCTGTGTTTGGCTTTAATGCATAAATTCAAAGAGGACATTCACTGTTTATCATTTTATCAGGGGGGGACTGAGTCCACCCTCTGAAAAAGTGGGTGGACTCTGTCCCCCCGCTTGTACCCTCGACTTGAGCCCTGTTCTGCAGGCTGCAGCCATCAGCTTGCTTAAGGTACTTCTGCTCCTTGCATGCCACGCGCCTGTGCATTTGGTATATTTGCTGGGGGAATAAACTGCACATGCCCCTGCGCAGTTCACTGCTGCGCAGCATCAGCCTGCGTTTGTCCAGAGGCCAGAGTGAAGTGGAGCAGCCAGGCAGTGACCCGTGCAGAGAACCCTGCGACAGCATTTGATTATCGAGGCAGGGGAGTGGGAGACTAGGGAGAGACTCGACTTGAACCGGAGCTAGCTGAGGTAAGTGACTGAGTATTAATGTTTGTGTGTGTGTGATCCCGGTCACTGTCTGGACGAGGGGAGACAGCGTGACTGAGTGTGTGATGTCGTGAGGGGGGCGTCAGATTCCCTTGGCCTTGGCCCCAGTCCTCCAGACCAATAGCACCCACAAAGGCAATGGCAGTGCCCCCGGGCCAGGCTAAAAAATAGGCCTGGAAGTGGAATGGATCAGAGATTAAAATGCTGCAAAATGTGTTGCTCAAGCCAAGCGACACACATGACTTCTGCACTCTGAGTCTCATCCCTGGTGTGACACGCATAATGTCCCTCCCATATCGCTGAGGTCTCCCAGGGGGCATGTGGCTATATCACACCAGGGCCCCAGACACGCACGGCACAAGGTGGTGTCCTCATCCGACAGTGCTCTGGGGCTCCTCGTCCTCAAGGACCCAAAGCTCCATGGACCCCCTGCACCCCAGCAACGGCAACCCTGCCTCTTCTTAAGTCACTCCTATCTTTCCAATAAGAAGGACCCTCCTGTTGTGCACCTGACAGACGTTCTAGATAATTCTGCTGAGCCGGGCCCACATAGCATTCCACATCACCTGAATAGGTCCTCACATGTTGGATACATCCCTGAAGATTACCAGGCCACATGAAAGTCACGCAAAGGGGCCCTTACAGACTTTAACATCATTACTGGGGTCTTCATACACGACCCATATAAGGTGCTGAAAATGGAAAAAGTGAGCATTGCCTGGGTTTGGGTCTCGCAGCGCTACTGCATGACACACTTTGCCTTAGTCCAGTTCTGCTTTACTCTGGTATTGCAAACCCTGTCCCCATCAAATGATGGGCCCATCCTCCTACTGTCATACAAGGCGACCTGATGCATCTGCATCACATGTCAGAAGCCACCAGATTCTATGTGAGTTGCCTATCCAGTCCCGGCTTTCATCTGCGTTCTGGGACTTGTGGTTTTGCTTTTCCCATTTTGAATAAGAGACTGCAATCCCCATATTGCAAAGAGCTATGCCCTCAGAAAGAGTGTGTAGGCCCTTGCCCCACCCCTTGATTTCCCTCCTTCCATAAAAATGTTACCCCATCACTGACCTCAGCACTCTGTGCAGAAAAGCGATGCAAACCAACAGGACGTATCCTAGTGAAAGGGCGCCCAGCACTTCTTTTTCCTAATTAAAAATGCTTTTGGAGGCTGCAGAAGTTAATCAAATGTAAATGCCTACACGTGTGTCAAAAGTAACCTGAAACATAATTGCAGGCTGATACTTTAAATGTGGCCTCGTGTAGTAGGAACAATTATTCACTACAACTCTAAGTGTATTGCCTACCCAGATTTCAGTATAGACGTCTATGTCCCCCAGCTCTCTTTAACAACTGCACCCAACGACCTGTCATGTACATTCCCAGAGTCACAATGCTGAGCATGGGGGTGCATGTGGGGGTCTGAAGCTTCCATGTTAGGGTCTGGTCGGCACATGTGGGGGCTCAAGCTTCCATGTTAGAACCTGGTTGGTGGGGGGTGCATCTGGGGAGCTCAGGCTTCCATGTTAGGGCCTGGTAGGTGGGAGGTGCATGTGAGAGGGCTCGCGCTTCCATGTTAGGGCCTGGTCGGCGGGGGGTGCATGTGGGGGGATCAAGCTTCCATGTTAGGGCCTGGTCAGCGGGGGGTGCATGTGGGGGGTTCAAGCTTCCATGTTAGGGCCTGGTCGGCGGGTGGTGCATGTGGGGGCTGAAGCTTCAATGTTAGGGCCTGTTCGGTGGGGGGTGCATGTGGGGGGCTGAAGCTTCCATGTTGGGGCCTGTTCGGTGGGGGGTGTATGTGGGGGGCTCACGCTTCCATGATAAGGCCTGCTGGTGGGGGGTGCATGTGGAGGGGCTCACGCTTCCATGTTATGGCCTGGTCAGCGGGGGTGCATGTTAGGGCTCAAGCTTCCGTTTTAGGGCCTGGTCGGCAGGGGGTGCATGTGTGGGGCTCAAGCTTCCATGTTAGGGCCTGGTCGGCAGGTGTGCATGTGGGGGGTTCAAGCTTCTATGTTAGGGCCTGGTCAACGGGGGTGCATGTGGAGGGCCCAAGCTTCCATGTTAGGGCCCGGTCAGTGGGGGGTGCAGGTGACGGGCTCAAGCTTCCATGTTAGGGCCTGATCGGGTGACCTACAGAAAATGACATGTCATGTTATAACGCAGAACTATATAATAGGCAATGTTTTGTTGGTGGGCAATTTGATTGTCCTACCATTCCATTGTAAATGCACAGCTCTAGCTTAGTTGGAAGCAAACCACTTTTCCTAAATGAATGGAAGCAGAGACAGGGAAGCAGAGAAAATGCACCCTGTGGTTGGCGAATAGTGCCAGCAAAGGAGCAAAGCGCAAACTCTGAAGAGGCAGCCGTATCTCACACATGTGGCAGGGCCAGATGTCTACGTATTTGGGGGCTGCACTGTGCATTTTTAAGCACTAATGTAAATTAACTGCACCCGTTTTGGGAGCTGTGTTATCAATGTAATACCGAAGCATCTGGTGAAGAGTAAAGAGGAAACCATATGGCCAACATCCCAGGCATCCCCCAAAAGGAATTCCATATTAGTGGCCCGAACCTAAATGCAGGGGTGCACAACTTGTTTAGCTTGGGGGCCGGATGTTTGACCCTCCCTCCATGGTTTGCACGGGTTCCTGATGATAGAAATTACAGGTGACCACGTTGCAGCCAGTGGGGGAAGGAGGGATTAGGGAGAGGTTGTGGATGGGTAGAGGGGAAGAAGGGAAACCAGGGAGAGGGTTGGGGTAACAAAATTGGATAGGTAGAGGGATGGTAGGTGAAAAAACACAACTTGATACTCTGCATACCCACTGAGCGACCTGACCTCACCTAATAGTAACCAAACCTGCCTGATAAAAATAACCTACTGCCTTCCTAAATCTCTACAAACATACATTTGTCTGACCCCTTGTACCTGAACATTAGAAACAAAGCATCAAACCTGTACCACAACCTTAATGGGAGTTGAGGCAGCAAAATGTACATGGCAACATAATGATGGCAACATAATGAAACAAAACAGCAGGGAGCTTATTCCCTCAAGATTGACAAAACTCATGGAAAGGGCCCAGGGTTCTGCTTGAGCGTCTGGGGGAAGATGGGCACAGGGTAAGTGGGAACATGGTGCAACTTATGTCAAGGGCTGGCACAAGTTAACGGCCAAGTGGGTAAAACCGGAAAAAAACAATGTGGTCCCCAGGGGCAGCATAGGGGCCTTTCAACCATTTCATTTAAAAGGCCCTCCAACTTCCAGATGAAATTGACCCCCCATTTTGCCAGTCAGCACCTACAACATAGCAATATATTCCTTTCTATATTACATTAATTCTGGGGCTTATAATGTGTGCTTTGCTGGAGACCTTCCGGAGTCACTTCCCTCAAGTCCACCTTGGGGACTTCCCTCATACACAAAAGCAAAGCCCCCAAGGTGTCCCCAGTCCCCAAGACTGTATGTGTCTCCTATGCCCCTATAAGTGTTTCCCTTGTTTCCACTTGCCTGCTTGTCTTCCGACTGTTGTGATTGTATTTGTAAAGTCTGTTCTCTGTCCTTCGTATGTAATGTCTCTTTTCTCTGCTCTGTGGTGTAGCGTTGCCAGCGGTAGCTGTGGTAGAATAAGCGGAGTCGGCGGTAAGGAGGAGCACGGCTGAGATGGTCCAACAGCTGGTAAGTAGCCTTTAATGGTGCCTTAGGAAGCGCGTTGGGTTTTAAATGTGCCACAACCCTGGGTTGGGTGTTTTCGGGAGTTCTAACCTTGTCTTGTTTTCTTTTCTCGATTCAGGACTTCGGCTTCGTGGGACAGAGAGTGCAGGTGCTGCAGCGTCGATTCGGGATCTTCCAAGAAGATGGAGCGTTGCCGTGAGATGCGAGCCAGGGTCCAGGTAAGGATGCTGTTGTTGCAGGATCACGAGGTAAGTAGCTGGTCCAGGTGACCGTGAGCATCACGTTGCACAGAGTTGCTTGAGGGATCAGTGGGTTTATATAGTCTTGTTCCCAGCCACGCCCAGTAGCTCTGGCCAGCCGCTGCCACGCCCTGCCACACCCGATGAGTCAGCACCTGAAGATCAGGCCTAGGGAGCCACGCCTGATGAGTCAGCACATGGGGATGTTCTCTGGAATAAAGGCTTTCAGCACCTGGAAAGTTCTTGTAAAATAAAAGCACTCCATCACTGAAGTAAAATAAAAGCAGTCCTGCACTGAAATAAAGTGTGCACTAAAGTAAAATAAAAGCACTCCAGCATGGAAATAAAGTGTTCCTGCTTACATCTCTATATGAGCCTGGCACCAAGGTGCCAGGACTGAGTCCAGCTAGGGCCCCTGTGTTTATGAGTCCCAAAGGGACATAAGTGAGTGAAGTGACCCATTGCCCCCATCACTAGATGGTGTGGTTTATGTGTTCTGCGGTCCATGGCCATGACACTGTGCTCAATATATCATCTTCAGACAAACAGATTTGTGGAAAAACTGAATGGACTGTTAAAGAGTAAACTGTCTAGAATATGTACTACATAAGGGAATAATTGGCTGCACTGTCTCCCTCAGGCTTTGTTTAGCCTGAGAATGCAGCTAAGCAAAGACAATCACTTGTTCCTGCATGCGATAGTGACAGCGAGAAGAATGCACACATCTCTCACACCTACCTGCACAGCATCAGATGCTCACAGGGCAGCAGGAGCTTTGGGGTTGAGTTTCAGGGTTACTTGAGGGAGCTAACAAAACGTATAAAGTCTGTGTCGCACCATATTGCTCCTTGAAGAGAATAACAGGTGAAGCATCGCAGACAGATTAAATGAACTTACCGGTGCCACAGCTATACCCATGTATGGACCATGTGTTTGTGAGGAACTTTGTCTCGCACTGGAACAATCAGAGGTTTCAGGGGCCATTTACTGTTGTCTTTGCGATGTCCTTTGCTGTTTGTTTGAAGGAGTTGTAGTACTGCGTCCACTTTATGTTCGTAAAGCACCCGGCACTGCTCCACCTTCTCGTGAGAATGTACAAATGACTTAGTGATAGTAAAGTAGACTTTGCAGCACATTGCCTAATGATACTACAGTTGATCAAGCCTTATATTATAATCACAAGTTTGGATTTTTCTGCATGTATGCTAGTTTTACTATCCCTCTGCAGATTCTACACTGCAAGTGGTGTGTGATATTTATGTCATGTTGCATTTGTTGTTTTGTTTTTGGAGTAGGTATAGTTTTTCTGTGTGGTTATTTTATATGGTTGTGACATATAAAAGGGGGGTGTGGAAATGAAAATGAACATGACCCAGATGTATCTTTGGGGATGACACGAAAAAGGAGGCAAACTGAGACAGAGGTAGAATATAATCAATATAAAGTGGTAATATTAGATACTATTGCTGATGTGCACTACCCCAAATAACATAATATGTGGTATAATCACATGCAAAAAAGTGGGGAGTAAGAGGTCAAATGAGAGCTGTTATGTGTGATCTTTGATACCTCATGCAACAGGCACATCCTAGTAATTTATATCCAAAGAAATGTCACCTCTTATAGCCCAATGTTTAGGATACCTGGCCCTATGCAGAGTATGAAGTATCTTCCAAGGGCACATGGTCCAAACAGTAATAATGGACAGAGATGATGAAGAATGTGCCAAGAAGAAAGAACAAGCCTATAAAACCATTGATTAAAATAGAAGCAGCTCTGTTTTCCAATAGGTGGGTGGCAGGAGGAGTGAGCTGTGCAGCTTGGGCATATTGTGGTTCTCTGAAGATATAGTGAACACAAGAAGGGGACTGCTACCATTGTTGGTACTTGTTTGGTTATTGATTTTAACCTAGGTTTATTAACATATTATCACACAATATTAATTTTATTTGCATCTATATCCACAAAGTTTCATGCAGACAACTGGAACATATTTAAATTTTACTCAGTGAAAAATATCAACAGAACTGGTACATTTAAAACCTACTCGTAATGTATGGAAAACAATTGAGTGAAGAGATTCAGGGTGGTGTTCAAGATAGAAAAAGACCCAGTGCAAGTATCAAACAAACAGATCAGAAATCTGTAAGAAGTGAAACAGAAACTAAAAGGCAAGATAAAGACTCTTGATGAAATGAAGATTTCAAAAATGTTGGCACAAAAATTGATTATCAAAACTTTCTTAGTGCTTTGTAAATGGCAAACCAAATTCTTAAATTGTGTAGTAAGAACAATTTTTAAGGTTTTGTAGTTCAAGCAATCATTTTTACTGAAGAAACATATAATGAAAAAACAGTAGAGGATCACAAATATTTCATCATTGTTTCGGCTAACAGGGGATAATTACACCCACCTAATTTCCATTTACGTCCCTTCTAGATTTCAAAGGGATTTTTTAAAAACCAAAAAGGAGGAACCAATTGGTCTGCCTACTTGACAGTAGGGATTTCTTGTTACAATGTAGGGGTGTAATTCTCTGTTCCGATTCCTGGTTCGCTGCAGTTTCTGTGCACCCCCGGCTACACTGCTAATGGTACCGTCTGCTCTGGATCGAGCTAGGCCTCCTGATGACCGCCAGAGCTTCCTTCACGATGGCCACCGCGCCCTCGATCACTTCACTTTGAGCTCCCTGCCGCATCTGACAGCTACAGCACAGGGCACATACTGCCCGAACAAGCCACCTTCGGCTCCGTCCGCACAGTTTCCAAGATCCAAGACAGGTACTGTGCACATTTACTCGTGGTGATCCTGTGTTCTTTCACTCTTTTAGCACGTCACTATGTCCATTCAAGGACTCGTGCGTTCTGCGTTTTTGAGCATCTACAAAGCATCAATGTTGGAATAGGACATCCATTTTCCTGCAAGCTAGAACTTGTAACAAAAAATACAAAGACAAACAATGTATTTTGGCTGTTTCATTAGTACTTTAGAAAATATATATTTCTAAATCTACAATAAAACACGTTGGCGATACTTACTTACCGCCATCCATTTTTTCAGTTCTGCGATTACGGGATGAATCGTTGTTCCAGCATGAAAACACAGTGAGCTGGTCGTCCTCACCATAGGAGACTGTAATACACCCCTTGATGCCGCACAGCCGACACATCTATATCCCCCTTCCTGGTCCTACCAAGGTTTCTCTATTCTATACCCAGGTGGCCTGCCTGCAAGGTGCCCTTAGCATGCCTCCTACCACACTCTGAGCCGCCTTACCAAGCACTACACTGTAAACCTTTCCCTCGCCTGGAGCGTTAACCCAGAACTAGAATGCCTCCTATCCACCCACGCTTACCCACTTCTCCCCATGAGCAAGATGAAAAGCATGTTTCACTTGGTGTCACTGCTACTTGCATTCACCAATACTAACATGGGAAAGATCATTCACTTGACACAGTGCCAGACATACTGGTCCGCATCTTATTTACCCTTGCCTTTAGATACCTGCTTTTCTGGAATGCTGAGCTGAACCCCTGTGCATGTTCCCGGTTGATGTATCATATGTGACTCTGGACATACGCGGGTGTAGTCACACATTGTGCTTACTCCTGCTTATGCAAGAGGGTAAGTAATCTGTGGACTCACCTCCCTGTTTTTAGCCTTTAATCACCCTCCATGGCGAAGCTTTCAAAATTCCAATGTATTGGTGCTCTATCTGATACACATCTGTATCTTTTTTCTTTTTTCTTTATCTCTTTTTCCCACAGAGCCAGCAGCTCATCTTTTTCGCCCTGAGGAAGGCAACATATATATGCCATCAACTATTGGCATAGCCGAAACGTGTCTCCCGGTGCACAACAACTTTACGGGGGGAAGTTATCTCCATAATACCCTCCAGGGTAGCACTGGACATTTTTTCTTAAATAATTTGGTATCTTTACACGTTGGCACACAACAAATTTGAATACCTGTTCAAATAACTAACAGGTCCACAGTTCTGTAAATGACTACAGTCCTATATGCTTTATACAGAACAATATCCTGTTTTCCCTTCTTTTCCCAGCAGGATTTATCCAATTTACTCTAGAAACACAAGTCTGTTACTGTGTAGATGACTGTAACTATTATTGCAGTTTGACTATCTTCTCTTACTACTCACAATTATGTTTTTGATCTTACAATCAAATTATGTAAATGTATATATATTCTATGTTTGCACATATTTGCAACGTTTGTGTTTGTTTCTTTTGAACCTTTTTTGTCACATGTCTTTGGTTGTTATATTAATGTTCTTACTGGTCTTTTTGAATTTAAATATATTAGAACTGCAAAGCTATCAGAGTGCACCTGTATTTTGTCGTTTTCTCTGGTGACCTATATGGCACTGATTCTAATCCTTCTCCATAAGTTTATTACTTTCTCTGTGAATTTATGAGAATTAAATGAATATTGGTTTTTATGTGGATTTCCCTTTTTTTGTTAAAAGTATCCACACGAGAACTCATGGCAAAATACAGACACATTTCGAAAGAAGCAGCTTTTTGTAGATTTTGTGAGAACAAACTGATGGTGGAGAATCTACATCATATCATTATGATCTGCCCTGCGCTTACGGATAAGAGAAATTGGTTCAGAGAAATTATATCTATGAAGGGGCCTGAGTTAGATAGCAGTGATAGATGGAACCTCATCCTGTCAGGGAACAACAGGAGTCTGACAACAACCATCGTTCAATTTTGGAACCATATTGTCTCCATACAAACTTTGGGGGCAGAGGGCAACCTGATCTTATAGAAGGAAGCTCGCTACCCTCCTCATACACTTTATCGAATATAGAAGACTGGTGGTTTCGAAGTCTTGGAGGGGAAAAAGTGATTTTATGTCGTCGATTCATTGACTATTTAGATGAAACTCTGAAGGACCATACTGAAACTGTTCCCTGAAAAATCAAAATCTAGAAGTGTAATGAATGAAATATTGTTTTAAAAAGTTTGTAAATCAAACTATAAAATTACAATAAAAAAAATATATATATAGTACCTTTTCAATGTTTACTTCCTGACTGTTACTGAAGAAAACTATGTGGCCTAGATATGTCAGTAAAGGGAAAAAAGGGAGAGCCAGACATGCGATGTCATCAGTGATGTCATCAATGCCATTTGTGATGTCATCTTTGATGTCCTGGGTGTTAGTGTTAGCAGTGCACGGTGGTGCAGGTTATGGTTGCTTATTTTACCACAACTGCCGAATTTCAGGGGTTTTTCGGTTTTACTTTGAACCATAATGTCCCTTTAACAAAGTTTTTTCACTGAATTTCATAGGTTTTTAGTAGCACAACTTAACCATAATATCCCTGACTTTAAATACATGTAACATAGAACATACTGAACCCCTAGCTAGTGATTTCGATGTCCGCGGACTACTGCCATGTCCGCGGACATATTGAAAATCTGAGCGTGGTGAATGTAAATTTAAATAGTGTGCCCCATTTCCCCTTTGAGGTTGGCTCTGAAAAGAGTTGTTTTTTTGTTTTTTTTGCAGATGCTTGACAGACACCTGTTATTTTGTATTTTTTTTCTTCTTTTTTTCTTACTTTACTCCTAAAATCTTCACATAACCTTCTCCAAAGCAACCCTTACAGTCCAAAACAGCATGGCATTTCCCATAAAAGATAAGGAAATGCCATCTTCTTTAAAATAAACAGCATTACTGGAATCAATATTCTCATTATTACAGACGAACATACCATCTCTAAGCATGAAGGCACACATGCCTCGGTTGATTACACACCTAGCATTGTTTTGCTGAGGGCAAAAAACTGAACTATTGTCCCATATTGCCCTAGGTAGTAATCCAGAAAAAAATACTTTGGCATTTGGAAGGATGTTCATTACTGTGTGAACCAAGTGTTCCAAATCTGCCAACAAAGTAGGGGCACTGATATAGCCCAAATGGAAAGCACCATAGTGCAAAACTACCACATAGGGACTGTTGATCCTGCCCATATCTTCACAAACTTGTACAATTCCCTGTACATTGCAATCAGGCACAGTGCTCCACACGACCTCCACTCCTTTAACATCAAAATTCTTTGCAACATGCCTGCATTGAGCATACTGTTATAAACCATGCACAAACATATCTCCGAACACCAACACCCTGACTTTCTCCACTTCTGCCATCTTCACTACACACAGGGCCTCATTACGACCCTGGCGGTAAGGGGTTTACGCCAGCGTTAGCTGCGCCGACCCCTTACCGCCAATTACGAGGTCCCTTAGCGCCATGGAGGTTTTAACACCCGCTTTTAGCGGGTGTTAAAATCCATGGCGCTAAGGGACCATGGAGTTAATTACGCCACCGTAATTTACGGTGGCGTAATTAACGCCTTCCCCACTCCCATTATGCCCTATGGGGCAAAAATGGGAATGGGGAAGGGTAAATGGGGATTGGGGACTTACCGCCCCGCCAAGGTCGGAATGGGGCGGTAAGTCCGCCAACCACCATGGCGTAAACGTAGTTTACGCCATGGTGGTAAAGTGACGGCCCAGGCGGTAACTTACCGCCTGGGTCGTAATGAGGCCCACAGTCTCTTTCAGCACAAATCCACAACCTCAACATCTGATTGGCTGATCCCTACAGTCTTCTTTCCATGCTGGATTTGCTGGAAACCCCAGATGTAGCACGCCCTGTCCACGGACAGCCGTGGTGTCCGCGGACCGCATAACTCTTGGACAGCCCTTCTACCATTTCCACTTCACTCTCTGTGCCATTCCCTCATTGCATACAGTTAAGCAGTCACACAATACAGAGGATGCCCTCAGAACACCCCCATTTTGTTTATTTTCGAACATTTCAGGACACCACGAGTGTTCTTATAACACATGCAACTTGCCAGCAAACAAGACGGACAAAGTCCTCAGAACACCCCCATTTTCTTTATGTATGAACATTTCAGGACACTGCGAGTGTTCTTCTGGCTCACTCTTTTTTCTTATTGCTGACATATCTAGGCCACATGGTTTTCTTCAGTAACAGTCAGAAACTAAAATTGTATTTTATTTGTAGACGTAGCATACAAGTAGGTTCTTATAGTAATTCCCTTAGAGTCCAGTCACATCATATGAAACATATACATAGGGGAAGACACAGCATTAAGTTCAAGCAAATAAATGATGATTTCTCTGTTTCAAAACTGCTATTTACCCTATGTATATGTATATTGGTATGTGTTCTTGTCTCTTTCTGTTTTCTCTATAGTAATGCAATTATGTAATACATGGGTTTTATTAGCTACTTATTACAGATTTCACAGTACACAAAAATCTATTAATAAAACAATTATCATTTCATTATTCAACATATTAACATTACGAATATTATACCTTCATCTTGTACGCTGAACACAATGCTATGTTTCTGCATTAGTAGCTTAGTATACTAGATAGAACCCCATAATAGAATGCTATTTATATCAATGCATCGTTCAAAGCACTAATTAGGGTATGATATTTATTGTAATGATCCTTGACACTTGTTTCGCAACATTATAATAAGAATACCTTGTACACATATTTCATGAAAAGTACATACACATTTGATGTCATCAGTGATGTCATCAATGACATTTGTGATGTCATCTTTGATGTCCTGGGTGTTAATCTTAGCAGTGCACGGTGGTGGCGAGAGTTATGGTTGCTTAGTTTACCATAACTGGCGAATTTCAGGGGTTTTTCGGTTTTACTTGGAACCATAACTTCCCTTTAACAAAGTTTTTTTATTAGCACGCAAACAATATATAAAGATGGAGTGTAAAAAGAAATTTCTCAGAGATGGCTGTACACAGAATGTTGCAAACTAAGAATTTATGATCCTTTACAGTGAAGGTCAGCTGCTTCCATTTTTTGCTTGCGTGCCGGAGAGGCCCACGACTCGCTCTATAAGGTTCTATTGTTTTTTGACCTTGACAGACAGGGATCGTGCTAAAAGACTTCTTTTGAAGGAGTGTTGCAAAAACGTAAGACACGATAAGGATGACATTTCTGAAACAAAACCACTTTTATATATTATATCACTCTGAGAAAGATCGTTGGCACAGACGGAGTCATATTTTGGGACTGCACTACGCTTAGACAATGGAAAATGCCAATATAATGTAAGTAACCCTTTAGATTATTTTATACCGAAATATAATAACAATAGCGTGGCATTAAAGCTCGGTTAAGTTGTACTTGTTCGTTCAATGTGGCATAGTGTTTTCTACCGCGCACTATCACAGCCGAATTGGTCCCCTGTCGCTTAGAAGGCTCTGAAAAAGGCAGAGGACAGAGAGTGGGTTAATGGGAATAAGTTGACATACTCCATTGCACTATCCTCGCTAGCAAATAGTTTCACGCCCTAATAAATAAAATGAATATTTTTAATGAAGATCGGCTGGTGAGACTAATTTATGTTTTTTACAACAGGTATGTCCTTCCGTACTGTCAATGCCACGATTTTCACACCCCGGCCGATGTATTTTTTTAACTGCCAGGTGCAGCTACTTCTAAACAACTTCATGAACCTCACCATTTTATGGGACAATCGCCAAGGACTAATATACCCTTACACGGTACTAGCGGCTAGAAGCAACATACCAACCATTATGGTGGTCTAATGCCTCGTTGTTGGAACAGCCTTCCGATTATCAGTGCGAACATAGTGCTTCTTTTGTCATAAACCAACACCCTGTTTACCGCAAAGGAACAGCGCGTGACTCAAGATGAACTTTTGCGGATCGACAGCAAAGACAAATGCAAATTGCTGAATATTCTCTAAACATTTGATGTCAAATAAAAGTAATTTACGAAATGTACAATCTTGCTGTTTGCTTTTAAATCACAGTTTCATATTCCGAATTGTGGCGCGCTGTGTTGTGAGATGATCTGTGTTGTTTTCCGGGTTCTGTGTAAAGTCGCGTAGGACTGGAAACGACTGGGCCTTACACGGTACTAGAAGCTAGAAGCAACATACCAACCATTATGGTGGTCTAATGCCTCGTTGTTGGAAGAGCCTTCCAATTATCAGTGCGACCATAGTGCTTCTTTTATCATAAACCAACCCCCTGTGTACCGGAAAGGAACAGCGCGTGACTCAAGATGAACTTTTGCGGATCAACAGCAAAGACAAATGCAAATCGCCGAATATTCTCTAAACATTTGATGTCAAATAAAAGTACTTTACGAAATGTACAATCTTGCTGTTTGCTTTTAAATCACAGTTTCATATTCCGAATTGTTGCGCGCGGTGTTGTGAGATGATCTGTGTTGTTTTCCGGGTTCTGTGTAAAGTCGCGTAGGACTGGGGACGACTGGGCGCGTTTGGCTACGCACCCTGTACCATCATGGAGACAGACGGGGAATATGAATGCTTTGATAATGTCAGGCTTAGGGGCGGGAGATATGATTTAGTGTCGCAAAAGCAGGTCAGCCAGGTCGATGGGGCAAGTGATAGGATTATCACATAATGTCGACGCACAGCAGCCTTATTTATCGTTTGTTTAGTGGACAAAAAGTCGGATAAGGGCCATAGGAAATTGTAATGTCAACGGACATAAGGAGGGTTCTTAGAACACTTTCAACCTGACAACGAACAATATGAACAACGTCCTCAGGACACCCCTGTTTTGTTTATGTACGAACATTTAAGGACACCGCAAGTATTATTAGCTCAATTTTAGCTTGCTTGCGAACAAAACGGACACATACTCCGTCCTCAGAACACCCCACCATTTAGTTTATATAGAACATTTCAGAACAGCCGTGTTGTCCGCAGACAAATTGAACACAACAAAAGTGTCTAGCATATAAAAAAAACAGAACATTGAACCTATCTCATACTCCCCCGCCCTCCCCAAACACTCTTACACACCAACACACTCCACTAAATACAATTTTTATTTCCACACCACGCCGTCCAATCAGCAAACACGTTGCATGTCCCTTTAACAAAGTTTTTTCACTGAATTTCATAGGTTTTTAGTAGCGCAACTTAACCATAACGTCCCTTTAACAATGTTTTTTCACTGAATTTCATAGGTTTTTAATAGCGCTACTTAACCATAACGTCCCTTTAACAAAGTTTTTTCACTGAATTTCATTGGTTTCTATTAGTGCAACTTTACCATAACGTCCCTGTAACAATGTTTTTTCATTGATTTTCATAGGTTTTTATTAGTGCAACTTAACCATAACGTCCCCTTAACAAAGTTTTTTCATTGAATTTCATAGTTTTTTATTAGTGAAACATAACCATAACGTCCTTTTCAATGGATGAAGACCACTAGCATCCTAGGTTCTCAAAGTGGGAACCCAGGGTGATAAAAAAAAGATTTTTCTTCCCAAACCGGAACGCCTGCGGCGTCCCGGTGTAGGAAGGAAAATCTTTTACCAAGATGGACACCATGGAAAGGGAAGGCGGGGTGTATAAAGAGAACACAACAGGGCATGGGTAGGGGGGACCAGGAGGGAGACACGGGGCATGAGAGGGGGGTGGGGGTTAACAGGAGAGAGACATGGGGCATGAGCGGGGGTTGGGGGGTAACAAGAGGGAAACACGGGGCATGAGCGGGGGGTGGGGGGCAACAGCAGGGAGACACGGGGCATGAGCAGGGGGTGGGGGGTAACAGGAGAGAGACACGGGGCATGAGCGGGGGGTGGGGGGCAACAGCAGGGAGACACAGGGCATGAGCGGGGGTGGGGTGCAACAGCAGGGAGACACGGGGCATAAGCGGGGGGTGGCGGGAACCCGAGGGAGACACGGGACATGAGAGGGGGGGTGGGAGGTAACAGAAGAGAGACACAGGGCATGAGCGGGGGGTGGAGGGCAACAGGAGGGAGACACGGGGCATGACTGGGGGTGGGGGCAACAGGAGGGATACAACGGGCATGACCAGGGAGTGGGGGGCAACAGGAGAGAGACACAGGGCATCAGGGCATGACCGGGGGGTGGGGGGCAACAGGAGAGAGACACGGGGCATGAGAGGGGGTGGAAGGTAACAGGAGAGAGACACAGGGCATGAGCAGGGGGTGGGAGGCAACATGAGAGAGACACGGGGCATGAGCAGGGGGTGGGGGGCAACAGCAGGGAGACACAGGGCATGAGCAGGGGGTGGGGGGAACACGAGGGAGACACAGGGCATGAGAAGGGGGTCAGGGGTAACAGGAGAGAGACACGGGGCATGATCGGGAGGTGGGGGGCAACAGCAGGGTGACACGGGGCATGACCGGGGGGTGGGGGGCAACAGGAGAGAGACACAGGGCATGAGAGGGGGATGGGGGTAACAGGAGAGAGACATGGGGAATGAGAGGGGGGTGGGGGGTAATAGGAGAGAGACACGGGGCATGAGCGGGGGGTGGGGGGTAACAGCAGGGAGACACGGGGCATGAGAGGGGGGGTGGGGGTATCAGGAGAGATATGCGTATAGGGAGACAAAGTTGTAAAGCAGGTACTAGAGGTGTGTGGTGTAAACACTCTCAGTAAAACATTAGGAGGGACCAAAAAAGGTTAAAAAAGCCAATATCAAATTTTAATAATCAACAGTCCGTCAAGATTAAAACATCAATTAAATAAATAGATCAAAAATACAGACATTGTCAAGTCCCATGTAGAAAGCAGCAATAGGAAATACATAACAGGCTCTGAAGGCCAGATGAAAGTGGTGTTATATCAAAAATACGACCACTAAGGGTACTTTTCAACCTAAATAACAAGGTACCCATCCAAATATGGATAAATGTGTCATAAATTATAATCTCTGTTTAAAGTTCAGAGATACGTCTCGACATGTTTCTGTTCCTAGAGAGCAAGGTGTGGAACATTCATCAGGAGGGAGTACATTATAGTATATCCTATTTGACAATTGAGATGAAAAACAATAATGCCACTACATTATCATAGCACCTGCAAGAAATAAAAAACAGCAAACATCAAAGGTTAACTATTAAATAGTTATATACTTTGGAAAGTTCAGAACATGAACCGGGCAACTTATAAGGGAAGATAGTTACCTTATAGTGTGCCTGTGGGTGCTCTCTACTAACATTAGTAGGTATAGGGTGGTCAAAATCACGGCCCTAAAGAAGAGAGGGAAATAATACCCAAAGTATCAGCTATTACATAGCCTAGTAGTACAGAAAACAAAACAGCGAACAGTGTGGAAGAAGACCCCCATTATGCGAATAAGCGTAAAAGCGTGTCAACATTGGGAGGGGGAACCATAACTGGTGATTACCACATATAAAAAGGGTCATTGACACAACAGCGGTGGCTCAGCGGGACGTGCTACACAACAATGTAGGTAGTGTCAAAGTACAGACGGTGTAAGGACATCCGGACACGGCATATTAAAGATAACATTCCACTATGTCACAGTGCATCAGGAGGAGAAGCATGGAGTCAGTGTTTTACTAACCAGTTGGGCGAACAACACGGGGCAGGGAAACCTTGCTGTGAAAGCCGAGATAGTGATAAAGGTCGGGAGCGCCCATAACTCCATCAACGCCCGGAGGCATCCTACCTTGGTAAGACCACAGGGAGGTCATCAGGGGCAAATCCCAGGTATCCGCACTGTAGATACAGTAAATATAACAAAGTAGTGCAGTCAGGTTAGGGGAAATACGATCAAATTGCAACAACGGTCAATGAAGAAGAATCGATGTGAGGGCAGCAAAGTGCTGATCGTCAATCGGTAAAGTGACTTACCCAGTATGGGAGAGTAAGTGGCAGGAAGGTGTATCGCCTTTGATGGTCTAAACAGAGTATCCACAAGTAGCGCGATGCGGCCGACGCAGGTTAGTAGTCAAGGAAACCACAAGTTAGTCCTACTATTATGTCCGTGTCTCTTAAGAAGAGTGTCTTGAGTGTGTGAAACCCGGCGGCCATCTTAACAGGGAGTGGAAGGGGAAGAAAGTGATTTCTTCGCCCAACTGGTTAGTAAAACACCGACTCCATGCTTCTCCTACTGATGCACTGTGACATAGTGGATTGTTATCTTTAATATGCCGTGTCCGGATGTCCTTACACCGTCTGTACTTTGACACTACCTACATTGTTGTGTAGCACGTCCCGCTGAGCCACCGCTGTTGTGTCAATGACCCTTTTTATATGTGGTAATCACCAGTTATGGTTCCCCCTCCCAATGTTGACACGCTTTTACGCTTATTCGCATAATGGGGGTCTTCTTCCACACTGTTCGCTGTTTTGTTTTCTGTACTACTAGGCTATGTAATAGCTGATACTTTGGGTATTATTTCCCTCTCTTCTTTAGGGCCGTGATTTTGACCACCCTATACCTACTAATGTTAGTAGAGAGCACCCACAGGCACACTATAAGGTAACTATCTTCCCTTATAAGTTGCCCGGTTCATGTTCTGAACTTTCCAAAGTATATAACTATTTAATAGTTAACCTTTGATGTTTGCTGTTTTTTATTTCTTGCAGGTGCTATGATAATGTAGTGGCATTATTGTTTTTCATCTCAATTGTCAAATAGGATATACTATAATGTACTCCCTCCTGATGAATTTTTAACCTTTTTTGGTCCCTCCTAATGTTTTACTGAGAGTGTTTACACCACACACCTCTAGTACCTGCTTTACAACTTTGTCTCCCTATACGCATATCACTATCCTCCCGGATATAGACAAAGTATACACTGCTAATTGTGACTAGACAGTAGTATACCGGGTTTCCTCTCTTTGTAAAAAGGTATCAGGAGAGAGACACGGGGCATGAGCGGGGGCTGGAGGGCAACAGCACAGAGACACAGGGCATGAGCGGGGTGTGGGGCAACAGCAGGAAGACACAGGGCATGAGCGGGGGTAGGGGGAACATGAGAGAGACACGGGCATGAGAGGGGGTGGGGGGCAACAGGAGGGAGACACGGGGCATGACTGGGGGCGGGGGGGCAACAGGAGGGAGACACGGGGCATGACCGGGGGGTGGGGAGGCAACAGGAGAGAGACAGTTTCATGAGAGAGGGGTGGGGGGTAACAGGAGAGAGACACGGGGCATGAGCGGGGGGTGGGGGGCAACATGAGAAAGACACAGGGCATGACTGGGGGTGGGGGGCAACAGGAGAGAGACACAGGGCATGAGCGGGGGGTGGGGGGCAACAGCAGGGAGACACGGGGCATGACCGGGGGGTGGGAGGGCAACAGGAGAGAGGCACGGGGCATGAGAGGTGGTTCGGGGGTAACAGGAGAGAGACACAGGGCATGAACGGGGGATGGGGGGTAACAGGAGAGAAACACGGGGCATGAGCGGGGGGTGGGGGGCAACAGCAGGGAGACACGGGGCATGAGCGGGGGTGGGGGACAACAGCAGGGAGACACGGGGCATGAGCCGGGGGTGGGGGGTGACAGAAGAGAGACATGGGGCATGAGCGGTGGGTGGGGGGCAACAGGAGGGAGACACGGGGCATGACGGGGGTGGGGGGCAACAGGAGAGAGACATGGGGCATGACCGGGAGGTGGGGGGCAACAGAAGAGAGACACGGGGCATGAGAGGGGCGTGGGGGGTAACAGGAGAGAGACACAAGGCATGAGCAGGGGGTGGGGGCAACATGAGAGAGACATGGGGCATGAGCGGGGGTGGGGGGCAACAGGAGAGAGACACGGGGCATGAGCGGGGGCTGGGGGGCAACAGCAGGGAGACACGGGGCATGACTGGGGGGTGGGAGGGCAACAGGAGAGAGGCACGGGGCATGAGAGGTGGTTGGGGGGTAACAGGAGAGAGACACAGGGCATGAACGGGGCCTGGGGGGCAACAGGAGAGAGACACGGGGCATGAGCGGGGGGGTGGGGGTCAACAGCAGGGGACACGGGGCATGAGCGGGGGTGGGGGACAACAGCAGGGAGACACGGGGCATGAGCAGGGGGTGACAGAAGAGAGACATGGGGCATGAGCAGGGGGTGGGGGACAACAGGAGGGAGACACGGGGCATGATGGGGGGTGGAGGGCAACAGGAGAGAGACATGGGGCATGACCGGGAGGTGGGGGGCAACAGAAGAGAGACACGTGGCATGAGAGGGGGGGTAACAGGAGAGAGACACAAGGCATGAGCAGGGGGTGGGGGCAACATGAGAGAGACATGGGGCATGAGCGGGGGTGGGGGGCAAAAGCAGGGAGACACAGGGCATGAGCGGGGCGAACACGAGGGAGACACGGGGCATGTGCGGGGGTGGGGGGCAACAGCAGGGAGATACGGGACATGACCGGGGGTGGGGGGTCAACAGAAGGGAGACACGGGGCATGACGGGGGTGGGGGGCAACAGGAGAGAGACACGGGGCATGAGCGGGGGTGGGGGGCAACAGCAGGGAGACACGGGGCATGAGCGGGGTGGGGGGTAACAGAAGAGAGACACGTGGCATGAGCGGGAGTGGGGGGCAACAGAAGAGAGACACGTGGCATGAGCGGGGGGCGGGGGGCAACAGGAGGGAGATACGGGGCATGAGAGGTGGTTGGGGGGTAACAGGAGAGAGACACAGGGCATGAACGGGGGCGGGGGTAACAGGAGAGAGACACGGGGCATGAGCGGGGGGGTAGGGGGAAACAGCAGGGAGACACGGGGCATGAGCGGGGGTGGGGGACAACAGCAGGGAGACACGGGGCATGAGCCGGGGGTGGGGGGTGACAGAAGAGAGACATGGGGCATGAGCGGGGGGTGGGGGGCAACAGGAGGGAGACACGGGGCATGACAGGGGTGGGGGGCAACAGGAGAGAGACATGGGGCATGACCGGGAGGTGGGGGGCAACAGAAGAGAGACACGGGGCATGAGAGGGGGGTGGGGGTAACAGGAGAGAGACACAAGGCATGAGCAAGGGGTGGGGGCAACATGAGAGAGACATGGGGCATGAGCGGGGGTGGGGGGCAAAAGCAGGGAGACACGGTGCATGAGCGGGGGGAACACGAGGGAGATACGGGGCATGAGCGGGGCGTGGGGGGCAACAGCAGGGAGATACGGGAAATTAACGGCGGTGTGAGGGGTCAACAGAAGGGAGACACAGGGCATGACGGGGGTGGGGGGCAACAGGAGAGAGACACGGAGCATGAGCGGGGGGTGGGGGGCAACAGCAGGGAGACATGGGGCATGAGCGGGGGTGGGGGGCAACAGCAGGGAGACACGGGGCATGACCAGGGGGTGGGGGGTAACAGGAGAGAGACACGGGCAGGGGCTGGGGGGAAACAGCAGGGAGACACGGGGCATGCCCGGGGGTTGGGGGGTAACAGGAGAGAGACACGGGGCATGAGGGGGCAGTGGGGGTAACAGGAGAGAGACACGGGGCATGAGAGGGGGGTGGGGGTAACAGGAGAGAGACAGGGGGCATGAGCGGGGGGTGGGGGGTACAGTAGGGAGACACGGGGTATGAGCGGGGGTGGGGGGTAGGGGGCAAGGGGAGAGACACACAGGGCATGAGCAGGGGGTGGGGGAAGGGGCAGGGGTGGACTGGCCAATAGGGAACTCTGGAGATTTCCCGGTGGGCCTCTGCACCCTGGGCCTCTTTTATGTGGTATTTCCAAATTTTCTCATTGGAAAAGCTTTGGGCCTGCTGAAAATGTGTCATATGGGGCCACTTTGAACATTATTTCCAGGGCCACTTTTGGTCCCCAGTCCACCCCTGGGAAGGGGTGAGACACACGGGGCATGAGTGGGGGTGGGGGGGAAGGGGAGAGACACACGGGGCATGAGCGGGGGGTGGGGGGAAGGGGGGAATGGGAGAGAGACACGGGGCATGAGCGGGGGGTGGGGGGGAAGGGGAGAGACACACAGGGCATGAGCGGGGGGTGGGGGGGAAGGGGGGAATGGGAGAGAGACACGGGGCATGAGCGGGGGGTGGGGGGGAAGGGGAGAGACACAAGGGGCCTGAGCGGGGGTGGGGGGAACAGTAGGGAGACACGGGGTATGAGCAGGGGGTGGGGGGAAGGGGAGAGACACACGGGGCATGAGCGGGGGTGGGGGGAAAGGAGGGAGACACACGGGGCATGAGCGGGGGAAGGGGAGAGAGACAAGGGACATGAGCGGGAGTGGGGCGAAGGGGAGAGAGACACGGGGCATGAGTGTGGGGTGGGGGGAAGGGGAGAGACACACGGGGCATGAGCGGGGGGTGGGGGGAAAGGGGAGAGAGACACGGGGCATGAGCGGGGGTTGGGGGGAACAGTAGGGAGACACGGGGTATGAGCGGGGGGTGGGGGGGAAGGGGAGAGACACACAGGCATGAGTGGGGTGGTGGGGGGGAAGGGGAGAGAGACATGGGGCATGAGCGGGGGGTGGGGGGAACAGTAGGGAGACACACGGGGCATGAGCGGGGGTTGGGGGGAACAGTAGGGAGACACGGGGTATGCGCGGGGGGTGGGGGGAAGGGGAGAGACACACAGGGCATGTGCAGCAGGTGGGGGGGATGGGGAGAGACACACAGGGCATGAGCGGGGGGTGGGGGGGAAGGGGAGAGAGACACAGGGCATGAGCGGGGGGTGGGGGGAAGGGGAGAGAGACACAGGGTATGAGCTGGGGTGGGGGCGAAGGGGTGAGACACACGGGGCATGAGCGGGGGGTGGGGGGAAGGGGAGAGACACACAGGTCATGAGCGGGGGTGTGGGGGAAAGGGGAGAGAGACACAGGGCATGAGCGGGGGTGGGGGGAAGGGGAGAGACACACGGGGCATGAGCGGGGGGTGGGGGGAAGGAGAGAGAGACACAGGGTATGAGCGGGGGGTGGGGGCAACATGAGAGAGACATGGGGCATGAGCGGGGTGGGGGGCAAAAGCAGGGAGACACGGGGCATGAGCGGGGGGAACACGAGGGAGACACGGGGCATGAACGGGGGTGGGGGCAACAGCAGGGAGATACGGGACATGACTGGGGGGTGGGGGGGCAACAGAAGAGAGACACGGGGCATGACAGTGGTGGGGGGCAACAGGAGAGAGACACGGGGCATGAGCGGGGGTGGGGGGCAACAGCAGGGAGACACGGGGCATGAGCGGGGGGTGGGGGGTAACAGAAGAGAGACACGTGACATGAGCGGGAGTGGGGGGCAACAGAAGAGAGACACGTGGCATGAGCGCGGGGTGGGGGGCAACAGGATAGAGATACAGGGCATGAGAGGTGGTTGGGGTGTAACAGGAGAGAGACACAGGGCATGAACGGGGTGTGGGAGGTAACAGGAGAGAGACACGGGGAGACACGGGGCATGAGCGGGGGGCGAGGGGCAACATCACTGAGACACGGGGAGACACATGGGGCATAAGCGGGGGTGGGGGGAAGGGGATGGAGACACGGGGTATGAGCGGGGGTGGGGGGAAGGGAAGAGACACACGGGGCATGAGCGGGGGTGGGGGAAAGGCGGGAGACATGGGGCATGAGCACGGGGTGGGGGGAAGGGGAGAGAGACACGGGGCATTAGCGGGGGTGGGGGGAAGGGTAGAGACACACAGGGCATGAGTGAGGGGAATGGGAAAGGGAAACGGAGCATGAGCGGGGAGTGGGAGGAACACACGGTGAATCAGCGATGGTGGGGACATGGGAGACACGGGACATGAGCGGGGGTGGGGGGAACAAGAGAGAGACATGAGGGCCTGTGCCTCACCGCATTTTCGTGGCCGATGCAGCCCACATATGCACTGTGCAGGCAGCAGATCCCGCTCTGATAAACAAAGATGGCGGGCGTCTCTGAAATATATATATATATATATATATATATATATATATATATATATATATATATATATATATATATATTCAGTAAAAATACTTTGTTAAAGGGATGTTAGGGTTAAGTTGTGCTACTAAAAACCTATGAAATTCAGTAAAAAAACTTTGTTAAAGGGACGTTATGGTTCCAAGTAAAACTGAAAAACCCCTGAAATTCACCAGTTATGGTAAGCTAAGCAACCTTAACTCGTGCCACCACCGTGCACTGCTAAGCCTAACACCCAGGACATCAAAGATGACATCACAAATGACATTGATGACATCACTGATGACTTCACATGTCTGACGCCCCCTTTATTCCTTTCCTGACATATCTAGGCCACATGATTTTCTTCAGTAACAGTCAGGAACTAAAAATTGTAAATGTACTATATTTGTAGACTTATCCTTCAAGTATGTTCTTACAATACTTCCCTTATGGTCCAGTCATATCATATGAAACATATACATAGGGGAAGATACAACCTTGAAAGACAGCAATCCTTTTTGTGCATTAAAATTATCAGTAGAGTTATCAGCACTTTCTGATAGTTTTGATGTTTTTTTATTACTGTACTTTCCCTGTATATGCTCATATTTTTATATGTTGTACTCACACTATTTTCCTTAGGGTCCAGGCACATCATGTGATATAAATACATAGGATAAGTAGCAGCTTTGAAACAGAGCAATCATTTCTCTGCATAAAGGTAATCAGTTAGGTTATGAACACGTTTTGCTACTACTGCTGTTTTTTTCTTACTTCAATTTCCTTGTATATGCTCATATTTGTATGTGGTGTTGTCTCTTTGTGTTTTGTCAATTATGTAGTAAGTGGGTTTTATTATCTACTTATCACATGTTTCACATTATGCAAAAGTCTAATAAGAAAACAGTTATCATTTCACTATTCAACATGGCAAGCTTATGAATATTGAACCTCCATCATGTATGCTGCACACACTGCTTATGTTTCTACATGAGCACCTTAGTGTACTGGATGGACTAATTAGCCCTTGATATTTATTCCAATGATCCTTCACACTTTTTTTATTAACATTAGAATAAGAAACCCTTATACAGACTTTTCATGAAAGGTAAATGCACATGTGATGTCATCAGTGATGTCATTAATGACATTTGTGATGTCATCTTTGATGTCCTGGGTGTTAGTCTTAGCAGTGCACGGTGGTGGCGCGAGTTATGGTTGCTTAGCATGTAAAATGGAACATACTGAACCCTTTCTACTGAATTTGATTCTCCGCGGACATGTTCGGACAACAGTACCACCACCTAAAAACTCTGGGGGGGTATGTGTAATTGTTATATCATAACATAGGAACATTTAACAAATTCACAAAGCAGCACGCATACAAAGTATATGTAGTAATACTTAAGAAATGTAACCCATATATGTAACACACTAACCATTCATTAAAATACAATATGTTCTAAAATGGAATATACCAAAAGAAGATAAAGTGGCTTCCAACATAATTACCTCACAGGCACTCCACAACTAAGAGCAAGACCAGACGTACAGACTACTCATCACATATCTTACCTGAAATAGTAAGTGCACTTCATTTTACTCATATATTTATAAACTTTCTGTATTAGATTAAAAAAAATATTACTTTTTTGTTTTCTCACATAAATGTGTAGTACTCTGGAGTGGCTAGAGGAGCATTTCCCACGAGAGGAAATGTCAGAAGATAGTGCACCTAATGGTACACACTTTACTATATAAACCAATTAATAAATATTATTTTGTATACATTTAACATATACTTTTTTTTTTGTACAGACCATACAAAAATTTAAACTATTACAGAAAAAGAAGCGGTGGATAACCCTCTGGAACACATAAACGAAGAAATGGACCAACTTATGGCAAATTTTACCAATTTAAAAAACTTTGTGGAAGATCACTTAAAACTAACAACAAGATACCATTGTCCCACCTGTACTTGTCCCCCCTCACCATATCCCACTCATTTAACCCAAACCCTTTCCATGGACCAAAACGTTTTGATGACATTTCCATCCTTTCTTCACCTGATCCCAATTATGTTGAAATCCCTAATTCTCCTGTTTTTGTTTCCGTTTCTGCCGCACCTTCTCAGTCATAAATTGTTAATATATGTCAAATAAAGTTACTTTTTTATATTGTGTTGTAATTAGTTTCAGTTCTTTTTGTTAAAACCAATTTAGGTGTCCACGGACAGCGCGGTTGTTCGGAAATGTTCATAAATAGACGAAAATGTAAGTGTCCTGAGGACACTATATCTGTCTGTAATGTTCTCATGCAAGTTGAAACTGTTCTAAGAACACTCGTAGTGTCCTGAAATGTTTGTAAATAAACAAAAATGGAGGTGACCTTAAGAACACTATGCCTGTTCGTAGTGTTCGCTAGCAAGTTGAAACTGTTCTAAGAACACTCGTTGTGTCCTGAATTGTTCGTAAATAAATGAAAATGGAGGTGTGCTGGGGACACTATGTCTGTCCGTATTGTTCGCAAGTAAGTTAAACTGTGCTAAGAACAAACGGCTGTCCGTAACTGTTCGTTTTACGTGTGACGCACTTTTAATTAGTTCAGGACCTGAACACTATCCGTAGAACATCAACGCGCATGCGCAAAAGCAATGTCCGTACATTGGGTGTCCTGCGGACGGCCGCTTCCTTAACGAACATGCTCACGAAGCAATCATGTGACCGCGGCCACGCTGATCACGTGTTCTGAATGCGGACACTGTTTGTGTCCCCGAACAATTTAAAAGTACATTTCTAAGTAATCCACAAGATTTCTCATTAAAAACTCACCATACCACAAATCCCACATACTAATCCTAAGTTTCCACATAGTTTTTGTGACTTTTTGAACATTTTTTGGTGTTCGATCTGTCTTGCGGACGGCGCGCATGTCCGTGAACCGCGTACAAGCACCCCTATAAAAGACCTCGCCCTAAAGGTCATCCCTTTAACAGAAAATCAACTATCACTACAAATAAAACTTCTTCTATAAATCTTGATATAGTACAAAGTAAGCATACCAAGAAAAGTATTTTAGCCAAAATGTTCCGTCACAAAGTCCTTCAAAATCTTATAAAAACAGGAGAGAAACCAGGTTCAACACTTCAAACCTATCGTAGGAAAGTAATCTTAGAAGCATTGATAGACAGTGCATTTCTTCTCAAAACAAAGTTATTTATGTTAGTGTTAAACAGAATTAAACCACTAACAAAACTAATAACTAAATTACAACAAAGACTTCTCAATAAACGAAATATCAACAGAAATAACTTCTTAAATACCTGTGGAGGTGAATGGAGTCACACTACAAGCACAGAACCATACTTTAATGAAGAAGCGTACAAACAAAAGCAAACAAATACAATTGCCATACATAGCAGTGGTCGAGGTTATGAAAAAGTTAATAATACCATAATGGAACAAGAAGTACTCCTTACAAAAATATGCCTTGAAAACATAGTTTAACCCTCCATTCAACTGAATCAGAACATTTAGTGTACAAATGGCCATGCACGTCAATGTGTAACATTCCCAAAAAAATGTTCAAGTCTTTACGCCAATTCCTTTATCAATATGTGAAAACCAAAGACAAAATCAAAATTAAACTACTGCAAAATATGGATGCTTGTCCAGTACGCAAGTACACAGGACTACAAGGACATTCATTGGCCTGCATTACAGGACCTACTTGCAAAAAAACCTTCCATGATATCAAAAGGATATGCAAGTATAATAAATCTAGTTTATAAACTGTACTATGCTAAAGGTCCTGCTTTAGCACTAGCCAATTTAAATAACATTCTTCTACATGGTACAGCAAAAGACATACTAGAAGAAATCGACTATATCCAGACAAAATATTTTGGAAGTGAAACCCACTTACAAGATAAATTAGCTTTAAACCAACTTCGTAACAATTCTGCACATGGCAACCTTTCACTACACACATACAAAAAAGAAATACTAAAATTTGAAAGTACTTCAGCTGAAGTACCAAACCACGTGTGTGTATGTTGCCGCAGAACTTATTATAAAAGTAACACAAAAACTGTAGACCTATCATACAAAATAGAAGACAATGAAGATTCTAAATGGTTTGAATTAGCTCTCTACCTTATAGCATAAAACAAATACGAAATAACTGACCCCATAATACTTTGCAGTTACTGCACTACAAAACTGGACAACAACCAAACTCCTTCACGTGCTATCACAAATAACTTGGAATTATATCCACTACCAAAACCCCTTCAACAACTTAATTTATATGAGAGCATCATAATTCAAACAGTGCACCCATTTCAAGCAATAATACGCCTTCAACCAAAAACTGCAAAATTACCTCCCTCTGAATTGGTAAAAGGCATTCGTGGAAAAGTATTTTATTTACCATTAAATCTAAAAGGAAATGTGCATACTCTAGGAGTGCAACGTCCAATGCAGCAATCTTTAATTATATTAGTAAATGGAGTACCTACAAAAGACAAAAAAATATGGCAACAGCTGGTAGATTTATATATAAAGTTAGACAAGCCTTCCAATATCTTAAAGAGAATAATGAATATTACAAAGAAATTAATATTGAAGAAAACTTGAAAGATACAACTGAAATAATTCAAGAAACACAAGAAGCTGGTCAATTTGAGCTACTAGATCCTGCTACAATATCAAATACTTTAGACCATTATACAATTCATCCTTTGCACTGTAATGACACCGTACAAGATGTACTAGAAACCTACCAAATGCGTCAAACAAAAGGATCGCCAATCAGTATATGGGAAAAAAGTATAGAAGCACGTGCTTTTCCTCTACTCTTTCCTACTGGCAAAGGAGGAAGGTATGATGATAGACCTATTCAAATATCAGCATCAGAATATCGCTCATTACGAATGTATTCTGAAGATCCCAGATTTTGACAAAATGTGGAATACATATTCCACCTACTCTTTGAAAGTGAACTAGCAACTTTATGTTACGGAGTTGCACACATATTAAAATCAGGATCACACTTTCAAAATATGACAGCTACACAATTATTACAAAAAGTTCAACAAAAAGATGAGGTTTTACAAGCAAATCTTACAAATCTATTAGCAAATATGCGTGGTACTAAAGAGTACTGGTTTCAACGTCATGGAGATGTACGTTGTATGATCAGAAACCTCGGCCCACCCACTTGGTTTGTTACATTAAGTTGCGCAGAATATGCATGGGAAGATTTACATGCTTTCCTACGCATATCAAACGAAAACAAAACAAACATAGATATACTAACACCTGGAGAACTTTGTTCTCGGGATCCTGTTAATGTTTCAAGATATTTTCACCATCGCTTCATTGCTATGCTACATTTTATTTGTAATAAAACTGTTCCTCCCCTTGGAGAAGTGCAACACTTATTTGGAGAAAAGAATACCAAGCCAGAGGAGCACCACATGTCCACATGCTGTTATGGGTTAAAGGTGCTCCTAAATTTGGTCAAGACAGTGATGCCACTGTTTTACAGTTTATTGAAAAATATGTCACTTGTGAAATTCCATCAGAATCCACAAATAGTGATCTTCATGCAACCATTTTACAATTCCAAAGACACAAATGTGGCAAATACTGTCGTCGAAATTACAAAAACAAAGGGAAATACCACACCAAATGCCGATTTGGTTTCCCTAGACCAGTTACAAATACAGGTCAAGTGAACAACCTCATGTCTTCAATTAGACATAGTGTTAAAGGTAAGTCACCTAAAAATACATCTTGCATAAAAAGAAAAGAAGAAGAAAAATATATCAATGATTACAATGCAATCATTGCCCACTTATGGAATGCAAACATAGATGTGCAGTACATTGCAGACAATTCTACTGCAGTTGCACGATATGTCACAGCATACTTAACCAAATCAGAAAAGACAGAGCTCCAAGACCTCTGGAATGACCTGTCATCAGATAAAACAGTGTCTCAGAAATTATACAGCTTGGGCATAAAAATGCTGTACCATAGAGAATGTGTATCCTATGAAGCAGCTGATCGTTTAACTGGTACTTCATTGTATGGTAAATCTGAAAATAGAGTATGGCTAAGTCTTGGTCCAGCTAAATCTAGAAAAAGAGTTCTAAAATCAAACGAAGATATAGACACAATAGCCAAACATGATTCCAACAGCCAAGACATTTTAAAAAAACAATTTATTGGACACATACTACTCAAACAGGCGTGCCACTTTGGAAACCATGTGTCTATACGACATAGCCCAAAACTACACATACAAAAATAATATAAAACCTGATGAACAAAACCGTAAATACAAAGTGACCAACTGTGAAGGCAGCTTAGTAAAACTCACCAAACCAAATTTAATTAATCATATCAAATTGTCATTAAAGACTCCTCAACATAAAGAAGTATATTACATGTCACTGCTACAATTCTTTAAACCATGGAGAAAAGAAGAAGAAATACTATATAACTATGACTCATATGAAGACGCTTTCAAAGCAAATGAAAGCAGTATGACTGATGTAAACTTTGCACAGTACAAAACAATGTTGCACAATGAACAGCAACATGAAGAAGAACTCCAGGCCCAACTAGATAAGGACACTCCTGACAGTAGTCAACCTTCTGTCACAGGAAGCCAAGAACCACTGGGAGACCCACTAATAACAAATGAGGCAGAATTAGCTATGAAAGAAGTAGAAAACACCATGTGTCAGTATGAAGATAAAGAAGACTTAACTATACCGACATACTGGTGCCCATCTACAAGGTAACCCACTAGCTCCCTAAGGTCCTGCACGGTCCAAGACTACCACCTTGGTCACACGCCAGCATGGCATGATGCACTGCGCTGCACTGTTTGACATTTACATATGCTACTGTACTACAACTTAAGCTAGACTACGCCTCACTATATGCATCTGAACCACTATACTGCAAGCCATAGCACCATAATTGATTCCAGGTGTAATACTACTCTGCCTTTTAACTGCTGTTTCTCAGGTATTAGCGTTAAAGTCGAATCTAGATGAGATATTATTTGGTGATATAACTAACTCCAGGAGCATTACTACTTATGCTCTGTAACCGTTGTGCTTCAGACATTATTGCTAAAGCTGAATCTAGATGTGACATTATTGGTGATATATTGATTCTATATGTAATACCACTTATGCTTCTTAACTGCTGTGTCTCAGACATTAGTGCCAATTTCAAATCTAGGCGATACACCCTATGCTATCTGCCAACAATACCACTGCACTAGTCCTATCCCACACAGATAATGTATCTCCCCATGCTCTACACTGCTCTGCTTAGATTAATACTGTATATTGTGAGCACCCAATACCCTATCATGCCACCAAATTCACTCCCTCAGGAGTCAACACCCAAACCAACTGATATGATCACCTCACCTTGCACGGTCCTTCAAAGGAACCTTACATTATGGGCCAGACTCCCGAGACTATATGACCCATTATCTAGAACACCCCACAGTAAGGCTAGCACCAGCAACCCCTCGCAACACCCTATTCAACTGAACAGCAGACTATTCCGTGAGCCTATCAATACCATCCCTAAAAGCTCGCCACTTCCACCAACCCCAGCACAACCCAGAACTAAGGGAGCACTCATAAATGCACGCTCTATGGTAGCCCATGCAACAGACATTGCTGACCTGCTGTACAATGATGACCTGGATTTCATAGCTATCACGTAATTATGGCTTCATCCTACAGCAGGCCCCGCAATTATACTAGCCATACCAGATGATTACACTCTACTAAGACTGGACAGTACCACCTCTCGAGGTGGAGGTCTTGCCATTATAGTCAAATCTAATCTTTCATTGACAATCCTGTCACACGCTATTGTAGGTTCCTGCGAATCCCTAACCGTTAAGCTTACCCTAACTAATACGCAGTCCATCTCCATCCACCTCATTTACCGACCACCCGGCCCGCTAGGATCTTTTGAAGAAGACCTTACAAACATCCTATCTAACAACCTGAAGAACTCCACACAAAGTATCCTATTAGGAGATTTCAACCTTGGTCTCAGTGATCCCTTAGATATTAATGCCGCAACCATCAACAATACCCTAGAGGAATTAGGTTTTACCCAGAAGATCTCGGATCCCAGCCACACTAAAGGTAGAACTTTGGATTGGTTAGCTGTGCATAACTTGCCAGTCCTAGTCACAGCTATACTACCACAGCCTTGGACTGACCACTACCTGATCTCGTTCACCTTAGAAGCGACCTCAGTGCAGTCTGATAGCATAGCTCCAGCCGTCCAAACCAGAAATAAAAAGAACATCACCCCTGAAAATCTGCTCCCACTGATCTTGTCGACTCTGAATGCCATCCCAGATCATACAGATCTATATAACAAAGTCATGCTCTCCTCTCTGGATGACATAGCTCCCCTGAAGTTGAGAAAGAGCAAACCCCGGAAACACATCAATACCTGGTTCTCCCCTCACCTTAAAGCCCTCAGACAGGAAAAGCGACACTGTGAACAAACCTGGAGATCACATCCCTCAGAGAACAACAAGAAAAACTTGAGTATACTAGCCTCTCAATACAAAAAAGAAATCATCCTAGCTAAACAAATGTCCTACAGTACTCGAATTTCACAAGCTAAATCTAACACTAGAGAGCTCTTTACAATACTTAAAGAGGTAGAATCGCCCATCGGAGTACCTGACTCGTGCCTCAAGGATAAGAATTAGTGTGCAGGTATGCAAAATGCCCTAGCCAACAAAATCTCCTCCCTCAAGACTAAGATAAGTATTAAAAAAGATTGCCTTCTCACGTCCACCAAGCCTAGTAGCCTGATTCCTGAAACTGCACACCCCACTTGGTCGCACACTCCTGCGCCTAACCCCCATTTCAACTTTCACAAAGTAAATACTAAAGAGGTTGAAAATGTCATTCTTACCCTCAAGCCCTCGAATTGCCACGGGGACCTATGCCCTGCACAGCTGATAAAGGATGCAGCTCGTGATCTCGCACCATTTATTACCAAACTAATAAATGTGTCAATCACTTCAGGCACCGTACCCAACAATCTGAAACAATCCTGGGTCCTCCCCCTTCTCAAAAAACCTAACTTAGACCCCGCCACCCCCACCAATTATCGCTCCATCACTACAGTACCATTCCTACTTAAAATCCTCGATAAAATAGCGTATCAACAAATCCAACATCACCTTCAACATTTCCATCTCCTCGGAGTCCGACAATCAGGCTTCCGGCCCCAACACGGTACTGAAACCGCACTCATAGATCTCAAGGCACAGATAGATGAGCTAAGAGACAAGGGCAAGACGGCACTATTACTACTCCTTGACCTCTCAGCCGCTTTCGACCTGGTCGACCATGAGATCTTATGTAACCACCTTCAAAAAGCAGCCCATTTCTCTCAAGAAGCAACTAACTGGATCCAATCCTTCCTAAACAACCGCACGATGAGAGTCTTCTCCACTCTGGCAGCAGCAGACCTATCGCCTATTATCTGTGGCATGCCCCAGGGATCGTGCGTCTCCCCGAACCTTTACAATATCTTCACGAAGCCTCTTTTTGATGATCTAGATGGCCTGGGTATCACCTACACCAACTATGCCGATGATACCCAGATCCTCATCCCGCTGACGGGGGATTACGACAAGGATTTGGCCTTCGTTAATAAAGTTTACCTCATCACCCAGGCATGGACGGCCCCACATGGTCTATGCCTGAATGATGACAAAACAGAACTCCTCATTCTAGGGTCCTCCCAAAATATCACCAAACTAGACCCTATCTACTCCTCCTTTGTAATAGACAATAACAATATTACTGTAGCCAAGGAGGTCAAAACCCTTGGCTTCTACCTGGATTCCACTCTCACCTTCAAAAAACAGGTCAACGCTATGGCATCCGCCACATCCTACACCTGCAAAATGATCAGAGTAGCCAAACCATTCCTCTCTCCCTCTAACTGCATCACCCTAGCCAGAGCTCTGATCCTATCCATACTGGACTATTGCAATGCGCTATATGTAGGCTGCAACAAATAAATTACGAACAAAATTTAAATCTTACATAATAACACACTAAGAGCGGCCCTTAGCATCCCAAAGAAAGCCCACATCTCTGAGACCAGAAGATCCGTCAACTGGCTATCCACTAAAGACAAAATATTCCTTAAATCTGTCTCCCTAACCCACAAATGCCTCCACCAAGCAGCCCCTCAATACCTTATAACTAAATTCACTAGACCACGTCTCTCCTGACCCCCTAGAATGATTAATTCCAATCTCCTCCTGGTGCCCAGATTTAAACGTACTATGGCTGGAGGGAATAGTTTTCCCGTAAAAGCAGCGCAATTTTGGAACTCCCTTCCACCTCCTTGCAGGAAGAACCTCCCTTACCATCAATTCCGATCCAAGACCATTCAGTGGCTCAAGGAACATGATATATAAGGCCTGTTGCGACATACCACTATAGCTGTAAATCTGATCACTCAGGTGGTCTATTGACCTGTATAGTTATACTTCATGTTACAACCCTCATCGTGTATATATATCCTGCTGTAAACCCATTCCACTCCGGTGCTTTGTGTTTCTGAGCTTGACCTGTTTAGTTATACTTCATGTTATAACCTTCATCTTGTATATATTTCTTATTGTAAACTCATGCCTTTCCGGTGCTTAGTGTTTCTGAATACCCCGCAATGTAACCTCAGCTGGACTTCATCCTCTCGCAAACTTTTGCCTCACTGGTGCTCTGTGTGGGTAGATGTTCCAGCAATGTAACCTCAGCTAGACTTCATTTTATGTATGTAACAAGCTTCGCAAACCTCTTGATGCCTTTGCGCCCTGCTACCCCCGGGTTAGGTGCGCACTATAAATAAATAAATACTAAAATACTAAATACTATACTACAATCAAAGCTAAACAATGAGCAACGAAGCATTTTTCAAGAAGTAACAAAAGAAATTGCACATGGTGTACAACATGAAAACAAAGAATGCACTTGTCAAAATTACAAACCTATACTATTGTATGTCAGTGGTGAAGCTGGTTCTGGCAAAACATTCCTAATGAATATTATCAGTAAGTTCCTTCAACAATTGACAAAAAACAAACTGTCAGCTGTTGTCACTGCCCCCACAGGTTTAGCTGCCTACAACATAGGTGGTGTCACTTTACACCGAAAACTACTTCTGCCAGTAGAACACCAAAACAACTTAGATTATTACAAACATTCTGCAGAAGCTGCAATGGAACTACGCAGAGTATTGAAACAAATGAAAATGCTACTAATAGATGATGTGAGCATGGTGTCCAACCTAATGTTGGCTTTGATTCACCTCAGATTACAAGAAGTACTCAAAACAAACTATGAAGAGCTCTTTGCAGGAAAACACATTATTGTTTTCGGAGATCTTCTTCAATTGACACCAGTAAAAGGTGAGACTATTTTTAAAACATTAGGACACAAACTCTGCCGTAAAACTGTTGGCAGCTTTGGAAATGTCAACCTTTGGCCACATTTCCAATGCAGAGAATTAACGGAAAACATGCGCTAGTATAGTGTTTCTGATGACCCCGCAATGTAACCTCAGCTGGACTTCATCCTCTCGCAAACTTTTGCCTCACTGGTGCTCTGTGTTTGTAGATGTTCCAGCAATGTAACTTCAGCGGGACTTCATCTTATGTATGTAACAAGCTTCGCAAACCTCTTGATGCCTTTGTGCCCTGCTACCCCCGGGTTTGGTGCGCACTATAAATAAATAAATACTAAAATACTAAATACTATACTACAATCAAAGCTAAACAATGAGCAACGTAGCATTTTTCAAGAAGTAACAAAAGAAATTGCACATGGTGTACAACATGAAAACAAAGAATGCACTTGTCAAAATTACGAACCTATACTATTGTATGTCAGTGGTGAAGCTGGTTCTGGCAAAACATTCCTAATCAAAATTATCAGTAAGTTCCTTCAACAATTGACAAACAACAAACTGTCAGCTGTTGTCACTGCCCCCACAGGTTTAGCTGCCTGCAACATAGGTGGTGTCACTTTACACCGATTACTACTCCTGCCAGTAGAACACCAAAACAAATTAGATTATTACAAACTTTCTGCAGAAGCTGCAATGGAACTACGCAGAGTATTGAAACAAATGAAAATGCTACTAATAGATGATGTGAGCATGGTGTCCAACCTAATGTTGGCTTTGATTCACCTCAGATTACAAGAAGTACTCAAAACAAACTATGAAGAGCTCTTTGCAGGAAAACACATTATTGTTTTCGGAGATCTTCTTCAATTGACACCAGTAAAAGGTGAGCCTATTTTTAAAGCATTAGGACACAAACTCTGCCGTAAAACTGTTGGCAGCTTTGGAAATGTCAACCTTTGGCAACATTTCCAATACAGAGAATTTACAGAAAACATGCGCCAATCTGCAGATCTCACTTATGCCAACATCTTAAAAAGTATCAGAGTTGGTATACTTTCTAAAGAAGCAGAAGCAATATTGAAAACCCGGCACATTCATGCACTTTATGGTGATAATGCATGTGCTACAGGTGTTATGGAACAATTAGCCCACAAAAATGTCAATTGTATCGCCTTAATGCCAACTCTTACAAGCTGTTTCAAATTCAATGAAATAATGTTAAGTAAAGAAATTCAACCAATAAGGGAAATTAGCGCCACAGACAAACTAGATGTACATGGAATGACACTACCCATGTGTGACCAAGCCACAACAAGAATAAATAGTTTAGAAAAATCAATCTCAAACACAGCAGGCTTGGAAAAGATATTAAAATTATCCTTAAATTGCAGAGTAATGCGGAAAAGTAACCTTGACGTGGACCAAGGACTAGTTAATGGAGCACTGGGTACAGTTGTTGCTTTCAAACATACCCAAGTGACAACAAAATTCAGTTTGTCAATATTCTCTTTGACAAACCTTCAGAAGTAAAAAGAATAGGACGCTCAACAGCTCGATTCCATCTCTTCAAAGACATGTTTGTACGCAGAGAACAATTTTCTCTAACTCTTGCATACGCAGTCACCATTCATAAATCACAAGGTCTTACCCTAGACAAAGCAATGATAGACATTGGTAACACAGTCTTTAAAGAAGGCATGAGCTACGTAGCACTATCACACTTACGTACACTTGACAGTCTATTTCTAATCAACTTTGATGCAAGTAAAATAAACGCTGATATTCCTTGCATTTTAGAATACAATAGACTTCGTTCACTATACACTGCCCATCTAAACACATATTCTGTTCCACAAAAAGTAAAACATTTTAAAAGAAAAATAAATCAAACAGAAAAGCAACAGGATGTCACTGCAAATCCTTCAAAGAGAGTAAAAGAAAGTAATACTTCAACAAGTGCCACAAGCAAAAAAGAATCAATTAGGGAAAGTAAACCAAGTACTTCTTCAAAGAAGGAAGACAAACTCCAAAAAAAGCAGTCAGATACAGAACTACCTGGTCCATTTAAACTCTCAAATATAGTTGGTGTAAGTTGCTACGCAAATGTAGTAATGAATATTCTATTTCAATTACCACCAATTGTTGAGAACATTTACTTACACGGTACAGACCCATTGTGTTTGCAAATGTTAGTACTTCACAGAAATGCAGCAAACAATCTTGACAACACGTGTAGTGTTTATGGAATAAGACAACAATTGGACTACTGTTCTGGAATGGTGAAATTCTCTATAAACTCAGAGGAAGATCCACAAGAATGTCTAATATACTTACTATTAGTACTGGAAAACAAAAACATACCTATAAATGAAATCTTCCAGATTTCAAACATGTGGAAACATACATGCACTCTCTGCAACAATGTGACACAAGAACAAATCCCCAATGAACGCTTTATGTATATATCAATACCTAATTGTGAATCCGTTCCATTTCAGCAACTTGTACAAAATGCAAACCATGGTAGATTATGTTCGATCTGCAATTCAGATAATCGCTCCACGTTAGTAATACAAACACATAGTAAATACATAATACTAATGCTTCTACGTTAAAATGCAGATGGTACCAAAAACAACTGCAAGCTGACTGGATTCATCCATGGTCAAATATCACTTGGTAGGAAAACCTTCACAACAATAGGTATAATCTACCACGCAGGAGCCACAACCAATTCAAGGCACTACACTGCATATATAAAAAAGAAATGTGGATGGTTTGAATGTAATGATAGTACCATTACTCTAAAGCAGAGATTACCAGAAAATCTTACAAATGCTTATTTAATGTAATTAAAACCAAAATTTGATAACTAAACTGTACTTAAACCTTAAGTACACTTGTAGTAAAAAAATATAAACGGTCACAATATTCCAAAAGCTATCTAACTGCCCAAAGATGCTACAACAACTAATCAGATAAATTAATACCACTCAAATAGAGAAAAAAATAGACAGTTAGAATACGCCAATTGGTATCTAACTGTCCCAAAATTTAGAAATATCCAAAAAGATAAATCAATACCACGAAATTATATAAAAAAAAAACAGTTAGAATACGCCTACTGGTATCTAACTGCTCCAAAATTTTACAATATCCAAACAAAACCTAATATCTTACTGCTCCCAAAAACTAGAACAATCCAATGTATAAAGCATTAGCCAGAAACAACAAGTAAACACTGAAAACAAACAAACAAATGAACTGTAGCATAACAGAAAAAGGTTTTTTTTTTATTCCACCATGGACTTTTTTTCTCCCACCGACCCAATGATTTTAGCAAGAAACACAGAAACTGAGCAAATTGCACAGTACTCTGGTTTGTCATCTACTAAATATGAGGGTAAAAAAAAAAGAAGAAAATGTTGATTGTACAATGTAATAAGGCTTTATAAAATACTAATACTAACATGCTATTTTCTTTTATCACAGAAATGAACAAGAAAAACATGGACTCCCATTACTAAACCAAATAGTAAGTATAACATGATAAATACAACCATCGCAGCATATCACACCAATACTGGCTTATAACATTGTTCCTTATAAATTTGTTTTTGACCCAAAGTTATAAGCCACTATGAGTGTGATATGCTGCGGTGCTTGTGGCCAGGGCATAGACTCTTGGGTGCATGGCATATGAGTGTGATATGCTGTGGTGTTTGTGGCCAGGGCATAGAGTCTTCGGTGCATGGCCAAATGGCCATGCACCCAACATTCTATACCCTGGCCACAACCACTGCAGCATATCAGACCCATAGATTCAAGCATTGCAACCATTTTAATGTCCGCGGACACAAGGAAGTTCCTAGAACACATTCAACTTGCCAGAGGACGATACGGACAGCGTCCTCAGGACACCCCCATTTTCTTTATGTACGAACATTTCAGGACACCGCGAGTGTTCTTAAAACACTTTCAGCTTGCCAACGAACAATACAGACAAGGTCTTCAGGACACCCCATGCGAACATTCCAGGACCCTATGAGTGTTCTTAGAACACTTTCAACTTGACACCAAATCCATTCTATTTATTTACGAACATTTCAGAACATTGCACCTATCTCATACTCCCCCACCCTCCCCAAACACTCATACACACCAACATACTCCACTAAATACAATTTTTAAACAAATTTTCACCTCGCTGTCCGTGGTCGTCTGCGAATGCAAGATGTCGGTACCACCAAAAATCTGATGCGCTCCACGCCCCACGCTGTCCAATCAGCGAACACGTCGGATGTCCGCAGACATCGCGCAAGCCGCTCGGCCAATCAGGGCACTGTCCGCGGAGCGAATGGGGAAGTCCATCTGCACAGAGAACTGAGATATTAATAATTTTGTTGCCTTACATTTTGGTCATTTTAAAAAAAACTACTGGACGGATTTACACCAAATTTGCAAAAGCACGCTTTCGGGACCAAGCCCCCACTCCTGCCGCAAATTTGGTGTAAATCCGTCCAGCGATTTGGGCTGAATGCGTGTGCAAAGTTTTTTCCCATTATGTCTATGGGAAAAAACAAAAGTTTTGGGACCCCCCTATAACTTTGCCCCCCCTGGACCAAACCTCTCCAAACTTTGCAAGGGTTTTTTGGTTTTACTTCAAAATTGAGAGTGGGCCATATACTTTATTTGCAAAGTTTGGTGCGGATTCGTCCAGAGGAAGCAAAGTTATAAGCCACCCAAAAAATGCTCTTCCTATGGAAACACCAACTTAACCATAACTACATGGACGCTACCGCGTCCATGTAATATATATATATATATATTCAGTGAAAAAACTTTGTTAAAGGGACGTCATCTTTGATGTCCTGGGTGTTAGTCTTAGCAGTGCACGGTGGTGGCGCGAGTTACGGTTGCTTAGCATACCATTACTGGCGAATTTCAAGGGTTTTTCAGTTTTACTTGGAACCATAACGTCCCTTTAACAAAGTTTTTTCACTGAATTTCATAGGTTTTTAGTAGCGCAACTTAACCATAACGTCCCTTTAACAAAGTTTTTTTCACTGAATTTCATAGGTTTTTAGTAGCGCAACTTAACCATAACGTCCCTTTAACAAAGTTTTTTCACTGAATTTCATAGTTCTTTAGTAGCACAACTTAACAATAATGAATTTGACTTTACATACATGTCATATGGAACTGACTAGATCTCTTCTTATGAACTTGATGTCCGCGAACTTATTTAATGTTCGCGGACATGTTCGGAGAACAGTACCACTACCTAAAAACTGTGGGGGGGGTGGGGGGGTATGTTTGATTGTTATATCATAATATAGGAACATTTAACAAATTCAAAAAGCAGCACACAAACACATTATATATAGTAATACATAAGAAATGTAACCCATATATGTAACACACTAACCATTTATTTAAATACAATATGTTCTGAAATGGAATATACCACACAAAGATAAATTGGCTTCCAACATAATTACCTCACAGACACAACAGAACTGAGAACAAGACCAGACCCACTGAATACATAGAAATGTCACAAGATAGTGAAACTAATGGTAAACACTTTATTATATAAACCATTTATTTATTATTTTTTTTATATACATTTAACATATATATTATTTTTTGTACAGAGCATACCAAAATAGAAACAACTTCAGAAAACCCTGTTATGGATAACAGTCTTCACAATATAGAAGACAAAATGGATGTATTGTTGGCTAATTTTAATAATTTAAAAACTTTTGTAGAAAATCATTTCAAACCAAAAACCTCGTACCATTACCCCACATGTACTTGTCCCTCCTCACCATATCCCAGTCAATTATCCCCAAACCCTCTCCATAATCCAAAACGTTTTGATGAGACTTCCATCCCTTCTTCACCTAATACCAATCATGTTGAAACCCCAAATTCTCCTGTTTTTGTTTCTGTTTCTGCCTCACCTTCTCTGTCATAAATTATTAATATATGTTAAATAAAGTTTAATTTTATATTGTATTGTGAATAGTTTCCATTTTTTTTTTTAAACAATAAAAGTGTCCGCGGACAGTGCGAGTGTTCTGAAATGTTCGTACATAAACGAAAATGGAGGTGTCCTGAAGAACACCACACCTGTTCGTACTGTTCGCTAGCAAGTTGAAACTGTTCTAAGAACACACGTGGTGTCCTGAAATGTTCGTAAAGAAACAAAAATTAAAGTGTTCTAAAGAACACTATATCTGTCCGTAATGTTCGCTATCAACTTAAAACTGTCCTAAGAACACAATTGGTGTCCTGAAATGTTCGTAAATAAACGAAAATGATGTGTCCTGAACAACAGTACAACTGTTCGTAGTGTTCGCTAGCAACATGAAACTGTACTAAGAACACACGCGGTGTCCTGAATTGTTCGTAACAAAAATTAAAGTGTCCTAAAGAACACTATACCTGTCCGGTACTGTTCGCTAGCAAGTTCAAACTGTTCTAAGAACGCTATTGGTGTCCTGAAATGTTCATACGTAAACGAAAATGGAGGTGTCCTGAAGAACACTATACCTGTTCGTAGTGTTCGCTACCCAATTGAAACTGTTCTAAGAACACAATTGGTGTCCTGAAATGTTCGTACATAAACGAAATTACACGTGTCCTGAAGAACACTATATCTGTCCTTACTGTTCGCTACCAGGTTTAAACTGTTCTAAGAACACACGCGGTGTCCTGAAATGTTCGTTTCACGTGTGACGCACTTTTAATTACTTCAGAACCCGAACAGTGTCCGTAGGACATCAATGCGCATGCGCTAACCAATCTCCGTGCACTTGGTGTCCTGCGGACAGGCGCTTCCTTCGCAGACTAGTTTGCGAACGGGATCATATGACCGCGCCCACGCTCATCGTGTGTCCTGAAATGCGGACACTGTTCGTGTCCCCGAACAATTTAAAAGTACATTTTCAGTTAATCCATAATATTTTTCAATAAAATCTCACCATGGCACAAGTCCCACATAGCAATCTTGAGTTTCTATATACCTTTTGAAACTTTCCGATCCTTTTTTTGTGTTCGATCTGTCCGCGGACAGTGCGCATGTCCGCGAACCGCGCACAAGCACCCCTATAAAAGACCACGCCCAAGAGCTTATTCCCATTGTGTTTCTGGCTATTCTTCAGAACACAGTGATTTTTGCTGCCACCTGCAGACTACACCATCATCGAGATGGCATCCTTGGCTGCTGAAGTGCCACTTGGTGCTGCAACTGCTTCAGCACCACCCCCTCCACCACCACCACCTCCCCAAGGGCCTGAAGAGGGGAACAGGAGTGAGGATGTGGAGGAGGAAGAAGAGGATGATGAGAATGAGGTAGAGGAAAACCCTACTACCCGCACTAGGCGTGAGTCTTGGGTGTGGCGGTTATTTACCATTCATGGTAATGTTCCTAAGGCTCGTGCGAACCGTGTTACCTGCAATGAGTGCAAAATGATACTCAGTCGCGGGAAGCACGGTAAGTACAGCTTTGGGACCACTACTATGAAGCGACACCTAAGGTCATTTCACTCTGGGGCTATTCGCAGGGTTCTACCTTGCGAAGAACGTAGCAGGTTAATTTCCTCTACTTCATCCTCTGTTTCTGATCCTGTCACCACAAGGACCACCTCTGTGGGACAGCGTCTTCCTCAAGCTGCCTCACAGGCCATACAGAATGCTGATGACCCTTACCTTTCGAGGGTCACAGTTGTATGTATGTACTGTGACACAGTACTCTGCAGGGGGGAGCAACTTCGGAGTGCTTTTGAGACTATCGTCTCAGAGCACGAGAAGACCTGCTCACTACCCAAATAAAACCCACTCTACATCTTCCTCTCTCAGCTCGCCCTTTCTTATCCCTGTGGTTGGTGTCCCCCCCTTTACCCTCCTTTACCCTCCTCTCCTAGTGTGTCGTGTCTGAAAAACCAAAAAAAATACAAAATTACAAAAATCAAAAAAAATAAGGCTCTTTTCAGAGCCGCCTTTCCCAGTTAAAAAATAGAAGTGAAAATAAATGAAGCAGGGCTCTTTGTATTTTTTAGAAGTCCGCGGACAGTTCGCGAACATTAAAAAAATTGGGTTGCTACTCCATCACAAACATTGTAATTTTCTCTGGAAAAAAGTGGTGGCTCTGAAAAGAGCCTTTGAGTGGTTATTGTAAGTCAAAAATTGTAAATGCTTAACATCTACTTCAAAATCGTTGTTGTAATTCCAAAAAAGGTTGCAATGCATTTTGTACATTTCTCAGAAAAATCTGATTGCCAGCATAAGTAAGATGGACTCCATCTCTGCGAAAAATGTATGTACTAAAAAACATAATATTTTCATTGTGAAAAGAAGACATGCCAAAATCTCTTAGAAAGGCACAAACAGCCTTATTAACATTGCGCCTTGTTTTTCCATTTGTAGACCAAATGGAGAAGAACGAAGCCACATTTGTCTCTGCGCAATCCGTGAAAATATCACTTGAGAATTAGGAAACATGTCCATAACTTTCCTAAGTCCTTCTTTCATAGCAAATTGCAAAAAAATTCCAGTCATATGTCCTAAACTGTTCCCTCCACAATGAATTACAATTATGTCTGGATGTTGCTCTGTCTCCAAAGTAGCACAGAGAGGTAGCGATTCCAACCACTTCATTCCACGTACTCCATGCCAGTGTACTTCCACATGTGGGAATCCAAGATCTACAGCTACTCCACAGCTTTCTTCATGCACCTTCAACCAATGTATCCACGAATCTCCTAAAATCCAAACAATCTGTTTTCTGAAACACACAGCCATAGCTATCTTTTGTTCTCTCAGCAAAAAGAGTATCTGAGAAAATCTCTCCTGGCACAACACACCCACCAAACTTTCCTGACCAATCCCTTTCAGTGCTTATTCTCATTTGCATGACTTCTGAACCCAAAAATCCCCAGATGTAACTCCTGATGTCCGCGAACTACCGCCATGTCCGCAGACATATCGTAACATGAACAGCCCTTCTACCATTTCCACTACACTCTCTCTGCCATTCCCTCATTGGATGTACCTCAAAAATCACATGACCATGCACCAATCACATTCAAGACCTCTACATCTAACTGCATCATCATAGATCAGCACTGCAAATGTACTCTGAATCTCTCTGAGTACAAGTGTCATATGATTGGCGAGCAGCATCTAACATGAAATACTGCACAAGTCTTCAAGATTACTACTTGCAGCTCGATGTATATCCATATACATGAACACAAACTTCAGGTATGCATATTTTCTGTATAGTAGATGAACACATTTTCAAACAGACTTTTACCTTGTAAAATCTGTAAAATGAATTTACTGTACTTTTTTCAATTTCCTAAAATCAACTATCACTTATAAACCTTTATACTATTTACTTTCTTTATACACACACACTCAAATCATGTTAAACTAACATTTTTTAAATGAAATATATAGACTACATATATTCAAACAAAATTGAATCCAAACACAATCTATATTTAAACCTTTATAAAAATACTTATACATATACAATTTCATATTTTTTGTTTTATTTATTTATTTACTTGATTACTTTAAATTAGACATGACATTGAGGCGCTATTACCTAGGACAGTTTACTTACAGAAATAGTGGTATTCACTAATATATTATAAATTTCACAAGACATAGTAAAGATATGTTTTTTTGCTACAGTTAGTCATTCAATACAATTTGTTCATTAAGAACATATCATATGTACTGAACTGATGCAATGTATCTTATGTAAATAAATTAGTTTAATTGTTTTAAAGAAGGCAATGAGGATTTCAATTAAAAAAATCGATATCTAAATAAAAACAGTGCTATATACAAACAAAGTTACTAATTTGAAGCTTTTACAATTGCAGTGAAGAACAGTTTCCTGAAAAGAAGCAGCCGAATTCGAAGAAGAAAGAAAAACTAAGTTACCTGTTAATTTTAAAAAAAGTAAGTAAAATATCACCATAATATTTGTATTATTAATCAAATATACTAAAACGTTAATACGAGCTATTTCGGTTTCTAAAAATAGAGATTTTGTACCATTTTGTCCAAAAATGTCCATGTCTTAAACAGCGATTTACAGCCAGAATGGCCCACAGATTTCTATTTTTGGACACACAAATTACCCAACTGAACCACTACAATTTTCATATTATAGAACAAACAACTGTTTTAATTGTATACATTAGATTTACTATTTGTACTTTTCCACACCACTAGCTTACTTTTTTTTTGTCATCTGAACCCCAGATTAGTAACACATAAATTCAAGAATACCAATCCCTACTATTTTTAGTTCATGATGCACAATCACACACCATTACATACATCTTTATCATCTTACTCAAACACTCATGCACACAGCACACATACATTCCAGAACACCCCAACCCATATCTTCTTTATTTTTTTCAACAGACCCTAAAGAATGCCTACCAAAAGTCAAGTCCGTAGAAAGCAACGCAAAAGTAGAGCAAATGAAAATAAAGGTGTCCAACATAAGCATCCATCTCTAGCAGAATTTGTAAAAAAAAAGTTGAAACAAAACAGCTAATACAATCATTTAGGGAAACACAAGAAGTTTCAAGTACAACAACTTTGCTTCCTCTATCAAAATGTAAAACAAACCAAAAAACAATTAACAGAAAATCAGCTATCAGTACAGATAAAACTACTTCTTCAAATTTTAATATAGTGCAAAGTAAGCATACCAAGAAAAGTATTTTAGCCAAAATATACCGTCACAAAGTCCTTCAAAATCTTATAAAAACAGGAGAGAAATCAGGTTCAAAGCTTTAAACCTATCGTAGGAAATTAATCTTAGAAGCATTGATGGACAGTGCAATTCTTCTCAAAAGAAATGTATTTATTTTACTGTTAAACAAAATGAAACCACTAACAAAACTAATAACTAAATTATAAAAAAGACTTCTCAATAAGCAAAATGTCAACAGAAAGAATTTCTTAAGTATCTGCGGAGGTGAATGGAATCACACTACGTTCACAGAACCATATTTTAATGAAGAAGCATACAAACAAAAGCAAACGAATACAATTGCCATAAATAGCAGTGGTCGAGGTTATGAAAAAGTGAATAATACCATAATGGAACAAGAAGTACTCCTTACAAAAATATGTCCTGAAAACTTAGAATTACCCCTCCATTCATTTGAATCAGAACGTCTAGTGTACAAATGGCCATGCACGTCAAGGTGTAACATTCCCAAACAATGTTTCAATAAATATGTAAAAAGCAAAGACAAAATCAAAATTAAATTACTGCAAAATATAGATACCTGTCCAGTGCGCAAGTACACAGGACTACAAGGACATTCATTGGCCTGCATTACAGGACCTACTTGTAAAACCATTTTCCATGATATCAAAAGGATATCAACACATCATTCAACTATAAGAAATCTAGTCTATAAACTGTACTATGCTAAAAGTCCTGCTTTAGCACTAGCAAAGTTAAATAACATCCTTCTACATGGTACAGCAAAAGACCTACTTGAAGAAATTCACTATATCCAGAAAAAATATTTTGGAAGTGAAAGCCAACTACCCAAACAGAAGTAATACTTTGGAAAACATGTGTCTATACCAAATAGCCCAAAACTACACATACAAAAATAATATGAAACCTGATGAAAAAAAGGTAAATATAGAGTGACAGACTGTGAAGGCAGCTTAGTTAAACTCACTAAACCAAATTTAATTAATCATATCAAATTGTCATTGAAGACTCCTCAACATAAAGAAGTATATTACGTGTCCCTGCTACAACTCTTCAAACCATGGAGAAAAGAAGAACAATTACTTGATAACTATGACTCATATGAGGATGCTTTCAAAGCAAATGAAAGCACTATAACTGATGTAAACTTTACACAGTACAAAACAATGTTGCACAATGACCAGCAACATGAAGAAGAACTCCAAGCCCAACTAGATAAGGATACTCCTGACAGTAGTCAACCTTCTGTAACAGGAAGCCAAGAACCACTGGGAGAACCACTAATAACAAATGAGGCAGAATTAGCTATGATAGAAGTAGAAAACACCATGTGTCAGTATGAAGATAAGGAATATTTAACTATACTACAATCAAAACTAAACAATGAGCAAAGTAGCATTTTTCAAGAAGTAACAAAACAAATTGCACATGGTGTAAAACATGAAAATAAAGAATGTTCCTGTCATAATTATAAACCTATACTACTGTACGTCAGTGGTGAAGCTGGTTCTGGCAAAACATTCCTAATCAAAATCATTAGTAAGTTCCTTCAACAATTGACAAACAACAAACTGTCAGCTGTTGTCACTGCCCCCACAGGTTTAGCTGCCTACAACATAGGTGGTGTTACATTACACCGATTACTACTGTTACCAGTAGAACACCAGAACAAATTAGACTATTACAAACTTTCTGCAGAAGCTGCAATGGAATTACGCAGAGTATTGAAACAAATGAAAATGCTACTAATAGATGAAGTGAGCATGGTCTCCAACCTGATGTTAGCTTTGATTCACCTCAGATTACAAGAAGTATTCAAAACAGACTATGAAGAGCTCTTTGCAGGAAAACACATTATTGTTTTTGGAGATCTGCTTCAATTAACACCAGTAAAAGGTGAACCTATTTTTAAAACATTAGGGCACAACCTCTGCCGTAAAACTGTTGGCAGCATTGGAAATGTCAACCTTTGGCAACATTTCCAATACAGAGAATTAACAGAAAACATGCACCAATCTGCAGATCTAACTTATGCCAACATTTTAAAAAGTTTGAGAGTTGGTATACTTTCTAAAGAAGCAGAAGCAACATCGAAAACCTGGCACATTAATGCACTTTATGGCGATAATGCATGTGCTACAGATGTTATGGAACAATTAGCCCACAAAAATGTCAATTGTATGGCCTTAATGCCAACTCTTGCAAGTTGTCTCAAATTCAATGAAATAATGTTAAGTAAAGAAATGCAACCAATAATGGAAATTAGCGCCACAGACAAACTAGATGTACATGGTATGACACTACCCATGTGTGACCAAGCCACAACAAGACTAAATAATTTAGAAAAATCAATCTCAAACACAGCAGGCTTAGAAAAGATGTTAAAATTATCCTTAAATTGCAGAGTAATGCCTAAATGTAACCTTGACGTGGACCAAGGACTAGTTAATGGAGCACTGGGTACAGTTGTTGGCTTTCAAACATACCCACGTGACAACAAAATTCAGTTTGTCAATATACTCTTTGACAAACTTTCAGAAGTAAAACAGATAGGACGTTCAACAGCTAGATTCCTTCTCTTCAAAGATATGTATGTACGCGGAGAACAATTTTCTCTAACTCTTGCATACGCAGCAGGATTCATAAATCACAAGGTCTTACCCTAGACAAAGCAATGATAGATATTGGTAACACAGTCTTTAAAGAAGGCATGAGCTACGTAGCACTATCACGCTTACGTACACTTGACGGTCTATTTCTAATCAACTTTGATGCAAGTAAAGTAAACGCTGATATTCCTTGCATTTTAGAATATAATAGACTTCGCTCACTATACACTCCCCATCTAAACACATATTCTGTTCCACAAAAACTAAAACGTTGTAAAAGAAAACTAAATCAAACAGAAATACAACAGGACGTCACTGCAAATCCTCCAAAGAGAGTAAAAGAAACTAATACTTCATCAAGTACCACAAACAAAAAAGAATCAGTTAGAGAAAGTAAACCAGGTACTTCTTTAAAGAAGGAAGACAAACTCCAAAAAAAGCAGTTAGATACAGAACTACCTGGACCATTTAAATTCTCAAATATAGTTGGTGTAAGTTGCTATGCAAATGTAGCAATGAATATTCTATTTCAATTACCACCAATTGTTGACAACATTTACTTACACAGTACAGACCCACTGTGTTTGCAAATGTTAGTACTTCATAGAAATGCAGGAAACAATCCTGACAACACATATAGTGTTTTTGGAATAAGACGACAATTGGACTACTGTGCTGGAATGGTGAAATTCACTATAAACTCACAGGAAGATCCACAAGAATTTCTAATGTACTTACTACAAGTACTGGAAAACAAAAACATACCTATAAATGAAATCTTTCAGATTTCATACATGTGGAAACATACATGCACTCTCTGCAACAATGTGACACAAGAAGAAATCCCCAATGAACGCTTCATATATATATCAATACCAAATTGTGAATCCATTCCATTTCAGCAACTTGTACAAAATGCAAACCATGGTAGATTATGCTCTACCTGCAATTCAGATAATCGCTCCACGTTAGTAATACAAACACATAGTAAATAGGTAATACTAATGCTTCTACGTTACAATGCAGATGGTACCAAAAACAACTGCAAGCTGACTGGATTCACACATGGTCAAATATCACTTGGTAAGAAAACCTTCACAACAATAGGTATAATCTACCACGCAGGAGCCACAACCAATTCAGGGCACTACAATGCATATATAAAAAAAGAAATGTGGATGGTTTGAATGTAATGATAGTACCATTACTCTAAAGCAGAGATTACCAGCAAATCTTACAAACGCTTATTTGATGTTCTTAAAACCGAAATTTGATAAATAAATTGTATTTAAACCTTTAAGTAAATTTGTGTTAAAAAAATATAAACTGTTAGAATACTCCAAACGCTATCTAACTGCTCAAAGATTCTACAACAACTAATCAGATAAATGAATACCACTAAATTAGACCAAAAAATACACAGTTAGAATACGCCAATTGGTATCTAACTGTCCCAAAATTATAAATTTGTGTTAAAATAATATAAACTGTTAGAATACTCCAAAAGCTATCTAACAGCTCAAAGATTCTACAACAACTAATCAGATAAATGAATACCACTAAATTAGGCCAAAAAATACACAGTTAGAATACGCCAATTGGTATCTAACTGTCCCAAAATTTAACAATATCCAAATAGATAAATCAAAACCACTAAAATATATTAAAAAAATAGACAGTTAGAATACGCCAATTGGTATCTAACTGCTCCAAAATTTTATAATATCAAAACAAATGAAGAATCTGTTACTGCTCCAAAAAAATGCAACAAAGCAAAGTATAAAGCATTAGCCAGAAACAACAAGTGAACACTGAAAACAAACAAACAAATAAACTGTAGCATAACAGAAAAAAGTGTTTTTTTTTAATCCAACATGGATTTTTTTTTCTCCCACAGACCCAATGATTTTAGCAACAAATACAGAAACTGAGCAAATTGCACAGTACTCTGATTTGTACTCTACTAAATATGAGGGTCTAAAAAAAAGAAAAGTATATTGCTTATACAATGTAATAAGTCATTACAAAATACTAATAGTAACATGCTATTTTCTTTTATCACAGAAATGAAGAAGAAAAACATGGACTCCCATTACTAGACCAAACAGTAAGTATACAATAATAAGGACAACCATAGCAGCACATCCATAGTATCTAATACCTTTGTTCCTTATACATTTGTTTTTCACCCAAAGTTATAAGCAAATATGAATGTGATATGCTGCGGTGGTTGTTGCCAGGGCATAGAGTCTTGGGTGCATGGCCAAATGGCCATGCACCCAAGACTCTATGCCCTGGCAACAACCACTGCAGCATATCACATCCATAGAGTCAAACATTTCAACTATGATCTATGGGAAACTTTTAATGTTCGCGAACAATGTGAGTGTTCTTAGAACACTTTGAACTTGCCCGCGAACAATACGGACACCGTTTTCAGGACACCCCCTACGAACATTTCAGAACAACGCGATAGTTCTTAGAACACTTTCAACTTAACAACAAAAAATACGGACAGCGTCCTAAGGACACCCCCTACGAACATTCCAGGACACCGGGAGTGTTCTCAAAAGCGTTTTCAGAACACCCCCATTTTGTTTATTTGCGAACATTTCAGGACACCACAGGTGTTCTTAGAACACATTCAACTTGACAGAGAACAATATGGACAGCGTCCTCAGGACACCCCCTACGAACACTCCCCGGACACCGCGAGTGTTCTTAGAAGCGTCTTCAGAACACCACCATCTAGTTTATTTGCGAACATTTCAGGACACCGCAAGTGTGTTCTTAGGACACATTCAACTTGACAGAGAACAATACGGACAGCGTCCTCAGGACACCCCCTACGAACATTCCAGGACACCGGGAGTGTTCTTAGAAGCTTCTTCAGAACACCACCATCTTGTTTATTTGCGAACATTTCAGGACACCGTGAGTGTTCTTAGGACACATTCAACTTGACAGAGAACAATACGGACAGCGTCCTCAGGACACCCCCTACGAACACTCCCCGGACACTCCGAGTGTTCTTAGAAGCGTCTTCAGAACACCCCCATTTTGTTTATTTGCGAACATTTCAGGACACCGCGGGTGTTCTTAGAACACATTCAACTTGACAGAGTACAATACGGACAGCGTCCTCAGGACACCCCCTACGAACATTCCAGGACACCGGGAGTGTTCTTAGAAGCGTCTTCAGAACACCACCATCTTGTTTATTTGCAAACATTTCAGGACACCGCGAGTGTTCTTAGGACACATTCAACTTGACAGAGAACAATACGGACAGCGTCCTCAGGACACCCCCTACGAACACTCCCCGGACACCGCGAGTGTTCTTAGAAGCGTCTTCAGAACACCCCCATTTTGTTTATTTGCGAACATTTCAGGACACCGTGAGTGTTCTTAGGACACATTCAACTTGACAGAGAACAATACGGACAGCGTCCTCAGGACACCCCCTACGAATACTCCCCGGACACCGCGAGTATTCTTAGAAGCGTCTTCAGAACACCCCCATTTTGTTTATTTGCGAACATTTCAGGACACGGCGGGTGTTCTTAGAACACATTCAACTTGACAGAGAACAATACGGACAGCGTCCTCAGGACACCCCCTACGAACATTTCAGGACACCCGGAGTGTTTTCAAAAACGTCTTCAGAACACCCCCATTTTGTTTATTTGCGAACATTTGAGGACACTGCGGGTGTTCTTAGAACACATTCAACTTGACAGAGAACAATACGGACAGCGTCCTAGGACACCCCCTATGAACACTCCCCGGACACCGCGAGTGTTCTTAGAACAGTTTCACTTTGCTTGCGAACAAAACGGACACATATTGAGTCCTTAGAACACCCCCCAGTCAGTTTATTTAGAACATTTCAGAACACCTGTGATGTCCGCAAACAAATCGAACACAAAAAGAACGTCTAACACATAAAAAACACAACTTTCATCCTATCTCATACACTCCCACCCTCCCCAAACACTCCTACACACCAACACACTCTACAAAATACACATTTTGAACAAAGTTTCACCGCGAATCCAAGATGGCGGGCGCTACCGAAAAATCTGACGCGCTTCACGCTCCACGCCGTCCAATCAGCGAACACGTTGCATGTCCGCGAACATCACGCAAGACGATTGGCCAATCAGGACACTGTCCGCGGAGCGAACAGGGAAGTGTGTCCGCGAACCGAACACAGATATCACTAATTTTTTTTTACCTACTTTTTGGTCATTTAAAAAAAAACTACTGGACGGATTTCCACCAAATTTGCAAAAGCACGCTTTCGGGACCAAGCCGCTGCTCCTGGTCCAAATTTGGTGGAAATCCATCCAGCGGTTTGGGCTGTAGGTGCGAGCAAAATTTTTTTCCCATTCAGTCTATGGGGAAAAAAAAAGTTTTCGGACCCCCCTATAACTTTGCCCCCCCTGGACGAATCCTCACCAATCTTTGCAAAAAAAGTGACCCAAATAATTTTTTTGAAAAGTTTGGTGAGGATCCGTCCAGGGAGAGCGAAGTTATAAGCCACCCAAAAAGTGCTCTTCCTATGGAAACAGCAACTTAACCATAACTACATGGCCACTACCGTGGCCATGTAATATCTGATTAGGTCTGAATACTAGTGGATATGGAACTGTGAGTAAATCGTGACAAAAAGGAATGGGATTTCGACTGAAAGAGAGATTCCCCATGGTTGAAACTTACCCTGGAGAATTAGTTCTCCAATTATCATCATCTGGGTGGCTTGGACACTCTGTCAGTGGTGCGTGGCAGGGGCATCTGCTATTGGCGAGCCTGGACCATGTGTCATGTTGCAGTGGACTGCATGTATATTGTAAGTGGGGAAGCCATCTTTCACAAGGTGTGGTTGGGTCTACCGATCAGACTCTAGAGAGGAGGCAAAACAGGTGCATACTAGGGTAAATGCCACTGTAGTGTGGCACACTGAGTGGAGCATATGTGCGTACACTTAAATTGTAACCGTGGGTGAGAAAAAGAAGCCTGTTTTTGTGTGACCCAAGAACGACACTTACCAGGAGGTGGCCGACGAGTAAAAAAGAGTAGGTCAATGCATCAACAAGGAAGAGCCTTCTGTTTTAAAGTAATGGAGGCTCTTGATCATCAGGCTCTAAAATAATTGACAAGAGGATAAGTATCCATGATAATGACATTCTCTGCACCTACATTTGTGCAGATCCAAGAAAGGTGCAACTGTCTGTAATGCGAAAATGCAGAGGCTTACCCAGACATGCCTGGTGCTTCTCATTAATTGATCACAGGTCCGGCATATGCAGAACTTGTATCGTTCTCAGCTTTATACTGATTCAAATCTCTTTGGCTTGCCGTGGCGTCCCTGGACTATGGCGGGGCATGTGAATAGTCTGCTGTGTATGAGGAACCAAGAAGGGCTTCCCTCATTTGGCTACTCATAATGCGAGAAGCCCACCCATTACTGTGGAAACCCGTACACATTGCACTGTATTGCTAAGCAACAGGGGACACAAGACGTGTTAGGCCGTGGGTGGGTCTCTGGGTGTTGGTCACAGAGCGGTACTCTGCCAAGCTATTATGGGATTTGATAAAGAGGATGTGTAATGTAGTGGCACATGTCAATCAGAACTGTGTCAGGACATGGAAAAATTCTGTGCCAACATGTTCAATGATTGAGTTTGGTGCTACCCCACCAAAAGTGCAGAGGCCAGAAGAGTATTTGTTCTGTTTTCAAGGAATTGGTATCATACCTGTAGGAACAAACATTTGTTGTAATAAAACACTGTGCATCCCTGACCTGACCGAAGGCACAGCAGCATTTCTGGATGTCTACTGGGTGTGTGGACAACACGTGTACTTACACCTCCCGACATCATGGATGGATGTGGGTTCATTGACCACCTTACACTCAGCAGTTTTAGTAGTTCCTGATGCCGATTTCACTGTTATAAATGTGCTGCCCACATATCCAACTAAGTCTACATCTACCAAGCATGCCCGCCACTCACCATGGTTTTGGCGCCAGAAAAGATAAAATTGTCCTTCTAAAGACTCATCTGATAAATTGAAGGTGATCCTGGACCAAATAAAACTATTCACCAAAATCAAGACTTTTTACCTCCATCTTGAGCCTTGGTATACAGACAGCAGCCAGCGCGAAATGGCTGCAGATCACCGGGTGGGAGATGCTTCAGTTGGTAAACCAAACAGACCAGGGTCTTAATTCAATAAAGACTGACATTCAGGCCACCAGGCTTATGACGCTCCAGAATAGATACATTCTGGATTTGCTCACTGTTACGGAGGGGGCAGAGTACAAGAAAATCTGAATGTCTTGCAGCAGGTACATCCCCCAAATGATAAGGACAATGGGTCTGTGGCCATGCGATAGGGGCCCTTCACAATTTGAGGATTGCTATGGAAAAAGAAGCTGTAGTAAATGCTGATGACTGGTTTGATTAAATGTGGGCCCCATCGTGGTTAGAAATAGCCATAACATGATTGGTTCCCATTGTGATTTTTGTGCTCATGCTTTTTTGCTCGTGTCAGATGATCCTGAGATGATGTACGAAGACCCTGCTGAAGAGTGCAATGATTATGGTATCAATAACATTGGGTAAAGCTCCTCCCCTCACAAAACATAACTACACCCAGACTGATAGATGGGATGGGGTTGTAAAACCAAGAATAGTGACAATACAGTAGGCTTTTTGACCCCCAGGTCCTTTGACCATACCCCCAGCAGACCAGAGAATTATGTAGAACATTGGTTTGATCGAGCAGTAGATGGAGGGTGTTGCTTTATGATGGGTACCCCAGAAGAATATGCCAGGGGGTAGTTTACATCATGTGTTTAGGGGTTGTGTGTATATACAATCATGATGACTATAGAAGAAAGGAAGCAGCAGGGTTAGTTAATGTAGTATTTACTTAAGTGTGAAAGTTGGGAAGAACATACAGTGTCACAGCCAGGAAAAAAGTTTTGGGCTAAGAAAAACCTATTATAACATACCATGGTGTGATCTCAGTGAGTTTGGTGCGGCAGAAGCCTCACGTATCACTTGGAGTTAGTTTTGACACGTATTAGATATCCACATATTGAAAAATAGGAGGAGTAACAATTCTATTAATGTTGCAGTTACAGGGGTTATAAATAGGGCAGTGTATAGGGCCTGTGTTTAAGAATTGTATACAATATTATGTTATTTAATGAGGTGCCAGGAACAAGTTGAGTAGGTGAAAGATGGAGTCAAAAAGATACAATGGTTGAATCAATTTCATTGTGTTAACATGCCAGGAGTATCACCATATTGGATTTTAAGGCCTAATACCCAATGAATGAAGACCTTTATGTGGAGCTGTGGCTCTGTTTAGCTCAGTCCCAAGTAAAATACCTTTTCCGCTCCCTAGGAGAAAAGCTGCCATTAGAGGCTGCCGCAGGGCACAGATAAATGCTAATTGTATCCAACTGTAAGACCTGAATGTGGTGGGAATGGAATGTTAGTTGTAAGGAGAAAATGACTCATGCGCTAACTTAAGCTCCTGAAAACTTCTGATTCGCTGTGTTGAATGGCAAATCGACTCCACAAAATCATTGTTTCCTTGCCCACTCAACTGCCAAAAGCAACCATTGGAAGCCATAGACTCAACTGTCATGAACACATTAAGTGATTTTAATGTGTTACATGCATCAATTGTTTCATTAAAGTCCCTATTGTTATTGTCCTTTGGTTGCACATTGTGTTACTTTGATACCATATCTGCTCATACCTCTCATGAGGTCATAGCCTTACCACAGATGTCATTTGGGGGTCATCAAGGGTCGCAACTGCAACCAGTTGCTACTCACCTGCGACCACTGACACTTCCTCTGCAACCCCTGAGCTACGCCTGGCATTTTGCTGAAATGATGTCCCAAAGTCTGCCCTCAGCCGCGATATGAAAATAGGCATGGGAAGTAGTTTGGTCGGCTATTCCTCTTTCTCCTTTATGACTGGGATCAGTGATGGTTGGATAGTAGAGTGTGACTTGTGGTGTAGTCATTTGGATACACCATCCACCAGGGGAAGGGATGTAAAAATAAAATAGTTAGAAGGGCTTTCCTTAATTGAAGATGGATGTTCATTTTTAGTTATAAAATATTGTTGCACATGTGGAGCTATATATTGTTGCATTCTATTTGCTTATTTTTCTTTTAAGCATCATATTTTCATCATTATCTATTTTGTTTAAATTCTAAGATTTGTCACATATACAAAACACAGTAAATCCATAATTTGTGTTGCAGAATGTCTATAATAGGGCAGCAGTACCTGCCCTATATTTAAGGTGAGTCAGACTCCCATAAGAACCCCTCAACATTCTAATTCTATTGTTAATAACCTTTGATTCAAGCAAGGGATTTGACTGACATTTTGAAAGTGATTAAGGACTCAGCCACCCCCACACCCGCCAGACTGCAAAGTTTTGTAAAGATTTGTTAAGAAATAAAACAGTTATTAAGAAGACTAAACATTTTTTTCTCCAAATGTGTGGCCTACTTCCCAGGTACATTTTTGTAAAAGTGCACAGTCCATACCGCTGGATGGATTTGGTACAGGTCCGAAACAATTTGGGCATGCGGCATTGACTCTGTATCCATGCATGGTTTGGGGCTAGTCCGTGCATTAGTTATTTAAATATTTGATGGAGAAGGGTGTGCCCCCTTCTAAAAAAAAGAGAGCTATATCTCAGGGATTTACCCAAAAGGTGTGGTTTTTAGAAATTTAACAACCACCATCTTGTTTTTCTCTCCATGCAAGAGATAAATGCAGTTATAGCCGAGGATAACGGGAAACGAAAAGTAGGTAAAAGCGATATGCAGGTTTAGATAATTGCAAATTAGTTCGGTATAGAGGTGGGGAGGTTGCTGGAGGACAGCAAGTGGAATTTGGGGGTTATAGGCGGTTCAAGGACTGAGTTTGCAACACAAAGCTTTCTGTAGCCAAAGCTATAGCCTCAAATAGCTGACATCTCAAAGAAAACTGTGTCACAGAAGCAGCGTGTGTTGTGGGAGCAAAGGGAGAGGGCAGGGAGGTGTAGCCATCTGGGAAGTGGGGGGAGCTGGCATAGATGAGGAGAGAACTTGGTGAGGACCTGGGAGAGCCGGAATGCCTTTTGGTTATCAACCTTTTCCCAATATTCACGGCTATATCCGAGGCTATGAGGGACTACAGATACCCACGGGTAAGAGTAGTTCCGTACACGCCCCTATACATTTTGGGGTGTCTGTGTTATTTCGTATTCAAAGTTAATTTCATAGGTATTGTGACGTTGGGGTGAAAAATCACTGGCCATCGCCAAAGGCCATGTTCAGTGACACAGTAAGTATTTGGGAGTCTTATCTATTTTGGCTGTTTGTTTTCAGACTTTCTTACGTGTGAGACTGTGGAGAAAAACAGAAGAAAAAAGTTTGGAAAAATCAATTGAAAAAGGAGCCACCCTACACTAGTTTTAGATGACCATACACTGTATTTTAGCTTTGTGTTGTCACCCATGCTATTTTATCTTGTGTAATTGTACTTATTAAATGTGTCCCCACCTAGTTTACTGTCATGTATTATACTGTGATTTATTTATCTTCACCTACCTTACATAAGTACATGAGCAGTGTTTTGCTGTATTGATCTTTGAACTTCTAATGTATTATAAAACCCGAAGTGACCCCCCCTTTAACTAATAATTTGTAACCGCGATTATAAAAAAGTCAGTGAACTCTAAACAAATGGTTTTGGGTATTATTTTATTGTATTGTGTATGTATATGCAATAGTCCCTAAAATAAATGTTTTGGGGTACACTGATTGTAGAATTTTAGCACATTTGGAGAACTGATTTGATGTTATGAAGGGACACCATATTTCCTTCATCGTTTAGGTGTACTCCATCATGTCTATAGAAATTGGCCATTTACAACTGTATGTTGTTGTTTGAAATCTATAATTGGTTGTGGTCTCTCATGAATGCTGAAACTACTATATTAACATCTCTCTGTGATTTTTAAATTTGAAGATTAAATGTGGTGATCCATCTCCATTTTTTCCTTCGAGCCAGATTGGAAAGGATAAAGAGGGTGTGAAGAAAAAGTTCCATTAGTTTTTCCAACTCTTGTTTCATCATTAAAGTAAGGGACACACCTTGTACATTCCTTAAAGCATTGCCTCCACAAAGAATTAGTATGATGTCTGGCTGCCCTGTACTTTTCAAACTGAACAATTTTGGGAAAACTTGGAAAGAATGCATTTCCCGCAATTCAGATTATTAAATTGTAAAATCTCTGAAAAAAAGGTACATGTTAATATTTAGATTCTCACAAAAGGCTTGTAATCAAAACACCCAATTGTCTCTGATCAGCCACACAGTTTTCAAAACAGACATGATATCTGCAGTCTTTCTCGGTTTCCAGGAAAATTATTCCTAGTTTGAATTCCTAGTAATTTCTACGAATAGGCTATATATGAGGTGTGTATTTTGGTGTTTGTAATTGGTTGATGTCACTGTTGTAATTCTGTGTTTGCCTGTGATAGGTTATACTCAAAATGTGTCGCCCATGTTTGTATTTGGGTTAGTAAATATAGTCCTCTTTTTGTGATTTTGATTTTGGAAAGTATAAAAGCTAACACTTTATGTAGTTCTGCTCTTCTGATTTGACCTGTTTTTGAACATTTTCCACCCTATCTATACCCAAACTTATATATCCTAACTATGGGCCTCATTTTAAGTTTGCCGGTCTGGGAACTATGGTACCGGTAAGCTTGCTGGTACCGTAGTTGTCGGACCGGCAAACTACGAGTTGCGCTTGTGCGTGCCTTTCTGCCTGCCTGGTCGGACCTGGAGGGCAGAGCGGCACCCGCAAGCACAGCATGTCGGATGCACCGGCACCGTTATAAACGGTGCCGTTGCATCCGACCTCCCCATTCCCATTCAGCCCTATGGGGCCGAATGGGTATGGAGAGCATCTTTTTTCCGGTGCCCGCTAATGGGCAATAATGACCTGGTAAATGGCCATTTGCGGGTGCCAGGAAAAAATATGACGCGGCAGCAGCCCTGCCTGTATTACAGGCACAACTACTGCCAATGTTATAATGAGGCCCAATGTATACTTTACCATCATCCACTTTAAATAACTTCATGAGCAGTCATTTATTGTATTGACACCTTTTAAGGACCATTTTATCAGTACTGTCTTTTTGTCATTTATATTTCAGGATCAGAATTTTTTTTTTTTTTTTATTGTGAAAGCCGCAGATATACAAAAAGGGAGGGTGATGGGTGTACTTAGGGTCACGCTGAGCAACAACAATGACTGGGGTATTTAACTGTGGCTATCCAGCACCCATTCAGTGTGTGGCGTTGCTACCCGTGGCTAAACGTGGGACCCTGTGCAGCCATGGCTATATTCTGGGAAATGGCAGGTTGTGTGGCCATCCAACATGAGCAGCATCATAGATGCCTTGAGTGTTTTGGGGGATTGGGAGAGACCAGGGGAGTGGTGGAGAACCATGGGGAGTACAGGAAGGCTTTTAAGCGTGTTTGGGACATTTGTTTGGATTTTGGGAGTGGAAATGCATTTTTGTAGTTGTACTTTTTTCGCAAAGCTGCGGCTAAGAGCAAGCAGGCATGTATGGCTTTTCGATAACTGTTTCTATCAATAAAGCAAATGCGTAGGTGCATCAAAGCTTTTTGTTATTTTTATGGTTGTATCCGTAGGCCCTGTTATATTTATAGCCACGTGTATCAACTATACATTTTCTGTGCAATAATCATATTGTTATGTCGATGATACAGCACATCATTTTATTTGTGTGTGCTATTTTATCTGCTTAGGTGTTCTCTTATTTCATTTGATGTTTTGAAGCCGGCTTAGCTTGATTTTGGACTTGCAAAAAAATAATGTGTAGCCACAAATATAAAGCAGGATTTCCAGCTGTATTGAATAGCCGCAACTATGAAAGATGCTGGGTGGGGAAAAATAGATTTCTGTGAGTTTCATTGTTTATTGTTGGTTGTTGTTACTGTTGTATCAGTGTAGGTGTCTGTGATAGGTTGTGGAGAAAATGTATCACCCATTTTAGTAGTTTTTTTTATTTTGAATTTTATTATTAATTAACGTGTTGCACGTTCTACAGTAAAGATAGCTTTTTAACACAGCACGCAACAGAAAAAGAAGAAAACAGCCTCCCCACAAATTCCTCAGTTCCCAACCCTTCATCCGCCCGTCCTTAATTACCACCATCCCCAGACCCTCAGTACACATTCAGATCCTCCAGGATCAATAATATCTTTCTCCACATAATCGTGAAGAAGATAATACAAGGTTTGTTGTTACCATTCATGAACCGAGATCACAACACCTGTTCCCGGATAGTTGGTTTGATTCTTGCAACCTAGAACAATCAACCTCAGTGCTGCTAATACTTCCCAACTTGATAACAGATGCTTGGCATATTCTTGTAGGATATCTCCACACAAGCAACAATAGCAGTAAGACTGTGGGATATTAATTCATGCCCCTGTTATTTCAAGCATTTTAACTGCATTATTTTTTAGCCTCAAGTAATCCCAAACTAAGGAGTTACCCAGGAACTGTTGAACATGGTGTGGGGCTTGCTCCTGAGTCAGAATATAGTCAAGGAATAGGACGCTATTGCTATTAGTAGCAAGTTACTAGATTTTCAGATCATGATAAAATGCAAAAACAATAGCATCCTTGTGACACTGATTTTGTAAATTTGAAAGACTGCCCGGAACCATTCCATACCATTGATCAGAAGCAGTGATGATGTTAGCCAAGGTACTATCTTGCATAAAAGAAATCTTGGTCCTGGCTGCTTCAAAAATTTACATTGGAGGATACAAGAAGGGACTTTACCCACTAAAACTGTTGACATCTACACCGCTATGAATGTATAGAGGGCACAGAATACAGATGTAATTTCAACATAGAGGGTAATTTGTGGAATTAATGTCTGCTGAAAACAGGAGCGCAAGTGTGAAAATCACAGTGCACGCATGATAAAGCTGAGCAAGCGCCTGTTTGGCGATTCATGGAAGGCGCTGGGCGTGGCTTACCTGACGTTTCTGCTGAATCTGCGTGTGGCGCACACATCATTGCGACATCCCGAAGGCTGTGTGTGAGAGGGCCAGTGAAGGCACACACCTGCCAGTGCACACACCTAAAAATGGGGCGGATCATGTGGAATGGGGAACAACACGTGAAAATGTGAGCGTTACGGGGAAGTACCGCTGCAAAATCCTCGCAATGCCCACATGCGTGCTAACAACACGTATTCATGGAATCAAAAAGGGGAAAACCGCGCGCCACAAAATACACGCTAATCCGGAAACAAGTTCACCAGCCGAAAGTAGACGTAAGTGCCCATGGGCAGCATAAAAGTGCGCGGAAACAACAAACAAGCTAATACCGCTGTGATGAATGTACCGTTCCTCGCTGCAGTGGTCGTGGGACACCGCTGGAGGAGGAGGATTGCCAGGCCCTGCATTTTTTTTACTCACCACCAGCCTTTTTGGGATGCCTGATGACCAGGTCTATGGCAGGTACAGGTTTACACCCCATATCATACTTGACCTTGTCACTGATTGGGAGGATGACCTCACATCACCCACCCAGTTCTTCCAAGCACTGAGAACCTTGGAAAAGGTGCTTAATGTACTGAATTTCCTGGCCACTCAGTCATTTCAGCAGACATCTGCCATATTTTGGGGTGTCTCACAGCCCACACAGTAACGCTGCCTACACCAGGTGTTGGCAATCATGACTGTATGCCCCTCAGTCCGCAGGCACATATACATGACCAGAACAACCACAAGAAAAAACAAAAAGACAGATTGACTACCCCTCTCTAGAGGTCCCTTTGGATACAACTGGTGGGTGACCTATTAGGGAATTAAAAATGTTATGTTTCCCTTGTTCTCTGTTACATAACTGAATAACTGTTGTGGTACTAAAGAAAAGTTCAATTAAGTTACTCCGTGAAAAAGTGAAATTGATGTTTATAAGTGGTATTTTGTGTCAGTTAATTATGTATTGTACAGGTTTTTTAAATTGTATGTTTTAAAAAAAATGGAAATAAAATAAAATGTTTGTAATATACTCAGCTTATCTCATAAAGGAGTGCCCAAAAGGCCAAAGTTGGTCGATCTACAAAAAAACATAGAGTCTGTTTTCACCCACCAGTTGTATCCAAAACGACTTCTAGAGAGGGGTAGTCGATCTGTCTTTTTGTTTTTTCTTGTATAACATTCCCCATAGTACAGATCCGACCCCCCGTAAACAAAAATAGGGGAAAACCTATCTTTTTTCACAGAACACCCTCAGAAAGGCAGGCAGTGGTCCAGGACTTTTTACGGGGTGGCACACTTCCCCAAAGTGCTTGGTGCCATTGATTGCACCCATGTGGCTCTACGTCCACCTAGGGCCACTGAGCACATCTATCGCAACCGCAAGCACTGGCATTCCATCAACGTGCAGGTGGTATGCGATGCCAAGGGAATATTCACCTCAGTGTATGCAAACTATCCAGGGTCCATTGGTGAGTACAAATGCCTGTGCACATGCATGGATGTCTCACACAGAGAAATGGAGAAACCCAACTAATCACAACCATTATGACCTTCCCAGGGGACAGTGCATACGCTCTCAGCACCAACATGATGATGCCAATACGGAACCCCACCACATCACCTGAGGTAAGATACAACGCAGCCCATATTGCAACCCGGGGCATAGTGGAGCGCACATTTGGAGTGCTGAAGTCACATTTCCGCTCCCCTGACCGCTATGGTGGGCAGCTACTATATGCGCCCCCAGTAATGTGCAGGATCATTGTGGCAGCATGTGTCCTGCACAATGTATCAACCCGACGAGGCATACTGGTGGACATGGTGATGCCCCCAAATCCCCAACCACACACACAGCCCATGCATATGGGAGGGGAAAGAGCATGTGGTGAGGCAGCCTGTACCCAGCTTGTGGCTACATTTTTCACCTAAAATACCACCCCTGCGGAGTGCACACAGGCCTGGCACATACCAGGTGACAATTCATGATGAGAAAGGGACAGTAAACTGTCACAACCTTACCAACCTGACAATGTGTCCCTGGAAGTGCTACAATGTGTGCATCCCTAGCTCCTTAAAGAAACCCAATGCCGTGTGACATTCATGGTGCATCATCCACTTCCCCCTTACAAATCATCACAACCAAATACTGGTATGTCACCTAACTCCTCCCAAAGGCCATGTCACCCGCCCAATTTACCCGCCCAACACACCATGCCATGGCATGCGATGTGAATACAACCAAATCAATGCACACGACATGACACAAATGTCACAAAGTGCACTGTCAGAAATGGAAACAGGCCACATAAAATTACCTCTCACATATGAAAATGAAACTGTACACATGAACATATATTTACCTGCATGACAAATCATGAATACAGGACCCAACAGTGGCAACGTCAGACAGTGACCAATCACAATAGCCCAAGTGTCACAATCTGAGAAATCCACCACATGAACCCCTCCCATCCTCAGTGTGTTGCTGGTAGTGAAATGTGGCAGGGTACTGCATACAGCATGAACTGCATGTGCAATGGATAGAGGCAAGGTGCCCATGAACAAGCAACATGTAAATATGCACAATGACCAATGTGAAAAGCAATATACATATTATCCATGCAGTGGAGAAACCATCATTAATCCCCAAGGGGTGTATACACAGTTTGGACTGCAGACTGGCCAGACAACTGATGGAATCCCAATGCCTCTGTGTAAGTTACTGTCACATGTTGCTATCCTTGCAAGCCCATGGAAAGGGGAAGCAGGAGTGACATATGTGTCTAGACCCCAAGCCTCAAACACAAACACATGATAAGCCTGTAGCGGCCCAGCTGGATCACACAGTGGATGCCTTTGTATGCAACACAAACAAAGAAACACACTATCACATAAATGCACAATAGACAGAAAAAGTGAAAAAAGAAAGACAAAAATAAAAATAAAAATCAAAACTCAAAAATTGGCCATGGTTGCCAGGGAGGGGGACCACTGTGGATGTTGAGAAAAAATAATACCCTCCATGGGCTCATGGGAGAACTGCCATCACTGTCGTCATCCTCTGGTGGAATATGAGAAGGTGTGCATGGTACGGGAGGCAGACCACGCAAGGCCCTGGCATGCTCCTCCATGGCAGCAAGCATGCGGGTATGAAAGGTTTAGTTCTGCAGGATGATGGTCCAGAGGTCCCCATGCAGCACCTCACGTGTAGCACGGAGTTCTGCCTGCAAGGTCTCAGGTGATGGACGGACCTCCTCACGGGTTGCCTGGAGCTCAGCTGATATGTTGCATGTTAGCTGCTCCAGCTGCTATTCTGACCGTCTACTCCAGGCCATCTCAAGTGCACCCAGAGTAGCTCTGAGGGAAGTGTTATCTTCCCTCAAGGCATCCCAGTGGGCATGTGCCTCTGCAGATATGGCTGTGCGCTTAGCCCCAGTTTAGCCCGTCGGTGTCATGACTACGGGGTTCCCCCTCGAAAGAATTTCCAAAATTTCCTGTGTGGCCGCTTACAATTCCTGGTCTAAGGATAGGTAGGGTTGGGCTATTCTACCAGGGCTCTTCCTCATCAACCAACATGGCCGCCTGATGTTACAACCCCTAGATTGGGCAAGCGGTCTAGTTTTCTGTCACTCTGGAGTACTTAAGCCCCTCCCCTTTGTCAAACGGCACTTCGCGTCTTCAGCTGTGTTCAGCGGACGCTTACCGCGGTTCATCCCTCTGACAGGAATTCCTCAGTTCCCTTGTAATTCATAGATACCCCCCTCTGTAGTGCCATGGTCATTGTTTCCCCATGCCATTCCGCAACTTCTATTCTGTGAGCTCTGTGTGGAGTTGGCGTTCGTCAGTGGGAAGTTGGCGGGAGACGCATTCCTTTTGGCGTTTCGTTTTGTGAGGAGTTTTCGAGGCACCCATTCCTGTTCTGTCTCCTTTCCACAGCAAGTATCATTTACAGCATTAGCTGTCTCCACTGATTATTTGTTCTTAAATGACGAGTGCTCTGCTTGCATTCGTTCTCCAAGGGCAAGTGTATGTTTAAAACGCCAGTATTGTAGTAGTATTACGGAGCTAGGGGTTTAGTGTGGAGATTTTGTTTCTAGGAACAGAGGTGTTCCGTTTTTTCTGTCACAGTTAGGTGCACTAATTCTACTCATTAAGGTGCCTAAAAGGTTAAATGTTGTGCACGTTCAGTTTTAGACACATTAGGGTGTTTCTTGCAAGGAGTTGTTAGCAATACTATTTCTGACTGGGAATTGTTAGGAATAGCACTTTTGAGGTATTTCCAGGAGCTCCGGAGAATAACCTTACCTCTCCAGTCACAGTTCAGTGGTAGGAATAGGTTGAATTTTTTTCCCACCTCACCATTAGGCATTTTATCTACACCCTACATTCCATATAGGGCTTTCCTTCTTCCCTAGTTTAGGCCCTTCTTCAGAACACACACCCCTGCGCAGAAGCAGGATGGAGAGCTAACCAAATCACCAACAAAGGTAATTGAACAATACAGTTGCTGGAATTTTTGACCTATAATATTTTCCCCACATTAGGACGCATTCCAATTGTTCTCGTGTTGTAATTTGTTTTCTGTGGTATAGAAAGAGAGTCCAGGTGGGGTAGTGAACAACTGATAACTGCGCACCCTGAGAAGTTTCAGAATATCACGTGGTGTCCCTGAGGAGTCTAAGGTAAGCGTTACAGTTGGTCCCTGTTGGCGGCCAACATGTCCTGCCTGTGTGAGCGGCACGTGGACCACGTTGCCTTCTGCTGGAGCTCAACCTGCCTTTCGGGGGGAGAATGGAAGGTGCCACCCTATCCACGGCCTGAGCCATCATATAACATGATGCCCCCTGTTGTTGTGCAATTGCATACATGGAGTTCTCCCACACAGTATTGCCCGGTGGCACACGGCCACCGCTTTGCCGGACACAACACTTGTCGGCCCCAAGGTGATGCGGACCTTGCTGTGCTGGTGCTGCCGAAGGCTGCAGGACTGCATTCCTCCTTTGATCTGCTGCCCCAGGAACAGGAGCAAATAGTGTTAAGTGTGACACTGCATTCGTAATCGCTCCAGGCAGAAATTCTAACACTGAATGGGCCATTAAGGGGTCTACACCCAGTGCAGGTGCGTTGGACAGAACAGCATCCCTGCTGTTGGAGGCCTGCTCCGGGTCACCGGGCAGGCCCCATTCTCATGTCGGGATCACCCGACGGGTCCTGCTGTGCAGCGATCGCGCCGCGGATAATGCCGTGGGGATCACCCCACTGTGCTCCAGGTCACTGGAACCCACATCGAGCTGGGGTCACCCAGCACACGATGGCCCTGGCGCTGGGGGCACCCAGGCCCGGGTCGTCCACAACAGCCATGGTCAGATGGCCCGCATACATTGGAGGTCGGCGTTGCCCAGCAGGGGCACCGGCCTCGTGGTGGGCCCTGTCCTTGCATCCACTGCACGTGGGGTTGCGCCAGGCAGGCGCACAGAAAGAAACACACCGGAGTCAGGTATGGAGTGACTGACGAGCCGGAAGCGGCTTGTTCCTTTTATCATGTTGGTCACGTGGCTACTGCCACGTGACCCATGAAAACATCCTGGGAGCTACCATGCTCCCAGAAGGGGCAGTATGCAACACCTGCTAAAAAACACTCACCTGCGATGGGACATTTGTGTCAAAGTCTGATTCAGCACCTGAGCCATAGAGAATTTCAGAGGTTTACCCAGAGACACCCATGGACAGGATGGTCTGTAGGAGCAATGGATTCTCATGCTGCACCACCCAATGTCCTCCAGTGGTGCTTGGTTGGGGCTCTGAGTACTCCTGCCCCTGCGCCATCGCCTCCTTCTCCACAGCATCTAGTGCTGCATCACCTGCACAAAATGAAAGGAGAAGTCATGAAGACACAAATGAACAGCATAGCCGACACACATAGGCATCACAATTTACACATCCAATACATTAATCAGACATGTCACACACGACACAAACTCAGCCATGAATGCAGTGGCAAAGAAGTGGAAGGGGACCCTGAAAGCAGACACTGATGACTCCAACATGGAAAAGCAACACATGTGCTACATGGTGCATAACACCTGCATCACACGTAAGGCTGTGAGTGGCATGGGCCATCCATAAACATGACACATGCCAGCACACAGAATGCTAGCATAGCCATGGCAGAACTGAAAAGGACACCCAGATGGGAGTTAATCACTACTGTCCCCCATCCATGTAAAACGCATATCATCAAACAGAACATGCGAAAGAGTGGGACAAAACACAATTGTCACATGTTGCAACAACACCAGTGTGTTCAAATTCAGTGATGAGAGGCACATGGATACATCAATGGTAGGTCACTTTGACATGACACAAGTGAATTGTCATGTTGAAGGTTCAAACAGGACTGAGCGGGTGCAGTACATGTGTAGATGTACAGCAGTCAATCAGCCTGATAGATGGAATTATTTGCGTGAAAAGCGCACATTTGGGTGCCTTTTTGGCCAAAAAACCCCTGTCTGAAGTATGGTGATTTTGGGGCACAAAGGCACACAAATCTGAGTTTTTCTTGCAAATGATTCAATGAATCAGGCAGAATAAAGAGAAAAAACTGTAATAACAATGTTGTGTCATGATGGCAGTTTAAGGGCAAGTGCAGTCATCATGTGCAAAGTGTTTGCAGTGGTCAGTAGGGATACACTGAACCCCAAACCCAAGGGCGGGGGATGGTTTGGAGGCACTACATGGGTCACATATGGCAGTTATGACTACACAGCCTGACCTGAGACTCGATCACAACACATCACCCAAGCAACATACACATAGTCTTGACACACACCCATGGGCACTCACTGGACATTGTCTCAAGATCTGGTAGGTCTCTCGAGCCTTGGATCTGATCCTCTGCGATGAACTCTCCAGCGATTACCTCATGTTCTGTGAGTTCATCCTCCTCTGGTGGTGACCCATTGCCAGTCACCAGAGTAGAGGCGTAATTAGAAGCCAGCTTGTGTTTTTCTCGGCGTTTGAGGTCATTCCAATGCTTTCAGCAATCATCAGCTGTGTGGTCCGCAATGCACTGCCAGTGGGCCCTACACTGAGCAGGCGTAGTCTTGCACCCTGCCATCACCAGAATGTCGCAGCCATGTTCTGACACGTAGCCCACAAGTGCGTCTAGTTGCACATTATTGAAACTCTGCTTCCTTGACATGCCGGAGGGGAAACCCGTGTCTTGGGTCCCAGCCTGTTCCGCAAGGGCACGCTTCTTCCTCTTGAGAGGTGTTGCGGACCCTCAGTGGCTTATGACGCTCCGGTCTGTAGGGGCTGAAGCGCAGGTGGACTGGGCACTGGAAGCAGGCAATGGCACGATGACCAAAGGTCTCACTGCAGGCATGGGCTGCTGCATGCTGTTGCCAGGACCAAATGGCACAACTGCCTTGGTTCATGACACAGAAGTCAGCCTGTGAGTCATCCCATGCCTGTTCTGTGACCAATCTGAGCCGGGCTAGGAGGGCCTGAGCTGGTGTCAGCTGCATCTCCCTGACCCACTGGGAGGGGCACTCTGCCCACATTGCCCACTGCTGCCACTTAGCCACCCTGGCCACTCTGCTAATCTTGGCCATGTCCCCTACTGTGGACACCTCTTGGAGGCCGGCCACCTTTGCCTCCCTTATCACTTGGTCGCCTCCCAACCATGGCATTGATGTATTTGTACGAATGGGAGGTGCTCACTGTCTGCCTGGAAAATGCATGGAAAACACACGCGCATGTGCATGTTGGCAACACCCCCGCAGAAACAAGTAGTGAGCTCTGCCCCAGTAAACAAGGAGTATGCATTGCAACCGTTGTGAAGTAATCGCGTGTCAACCTGCAAGAAGTACAAAAAGCACATACAGGAAAATGCATCCTACGCGTACCTTTAACCCTGTGCATAGCAATGCCTACGCGTGCCATGTCACTTACGCGCTAATGGCTTTTCCTCGAATTATGTGCACACGTGCTGATTTTTCATGTGCCGAGTCACTCTGCATTAAGCTGGCCACTCGACAACACATGGAAGACCACGCTCCTGCCCAGAAGGCCATTTACCTGCCCCCGAAGCCCGGAGAAGCCTCCTACGAGCCATCTGCTGCTGCCAGACTGCCTGCTGCCAACATACCCTGCAATTTGGTGCCTGCACATCAGCCATCACCAGGGGTCCAGTTGCTGTGACCACCCCTGCTGGAACTGTCATGATGCCTACCCCCAGAGCACCAGGCCAGGCCCAGCACCCCCGGGAGCAGGCATCATGCCCCCGGGTAAAATCCCAGCGGCCCCTTATAGGGGCTCTTTGGACTCTGTCCTGGCGCCGTTGGCGCCAGGCTCATAAAGGAAGGTGTTTTGTGCACTTACCTGATGCAGACCATGCTGCGAGATTCAGGCCTCCCTGAGACCTGAAAGGGACTATTTTTTCATTGGGACTATTTTGCCACTCGGGCGTGGCCAGAGAAGGATACTTACCTGGAACTACTTTGGGGGCTATTTAAGCCATGCCCAGACAGTAGCTCACGCTTCGCGTTGTTCTGCATCCAAGCAGCTTAACGCTCACCGTGTCTGCTCCTGCATCTGGTCTCCAGCCACGCCCGCCTCGATCCTAGAACACCTGTAAGGAAAGAAGAGAAGAGAAAGGTGAAAACCAAGAATTTTTTTCAAACTTCTTACCTGCATCCGGAACCTTCAAGCCAGCGTTCCTGAGAAAAGACTTTCATTTAAAAGCACCGCGTTGCTCGCTGCAGTGCCGCGCTTCACTCACCTGTCCTCGGAGTTCTTCTGGCTCCACTGCGACTGTCTGCACCGGTCGCTCTGCGTCTAGGGGAGAGAAGAAGAGACAAAAGGTGAGCAGAAGGAACATATGAGGAAAGCCTCATTTTCCGCCATAACACTTACCGGTCTTCTGTTGGTGGACCATTCCTCATTTCGGGTCGGCGCCGCTTCGTTGTCAGGTACCGCACCCCGGCCCCTATGGGGAAAGGACAAAAGACATTACTGGAGGAATATAAAGACATTAAGAGGGATCGCCCCCATCGCTAACTCACCTGAGTTTACCATCGGCAATTCAATCCCTCAACGCATCGCCTTCATTCTGCACCTGAAATAAAGGACAGATCACAGATTAGGAAGGCAACAGAAAAGGAGGCTCTACACTTGAACTTTTGTAATCTTCATACTTACGGCGTTCCGCTCGGAAAAGTCAAGTGGATTTTGCCAGCGCCATTCTGAAAACCAGTGAAGTAACTGGACAAACACGCGCCCCTGCACCAGAAGCAGGATGGAGAGTTCATCCTTTCAAACCATAAGGTGAGCTTCAACCGGGGATTTCGGAGGAAGTTATAGAAGAACGAAGAGGGGAAGGGGGGAGCAAGCACACTATTCTGCAGACTGTTAATCCCCTTTCTCATTTGCAGAAGGATATTCCTATGGGCCAGACATGCTAGATTTGAGAGTCCTGTTCAGTCGGTGTTCCGAGTTCTGCGCATCACGCTCGAAGAGGCCACAGCAACGCAGACTAGACCAGCGCCTCCGTGGGAGTCAGGTGAGCATTACAGAACGCGAAGCCTTCCTACAAATTCCCACCCAGGCGATATGGAAACTTCTGAGACTGATCAGTTGGCCCAACTACTGGGGGAATTACGGGCCGAAGTATACACCGCTCGTCAAGAGAATAATGCTCTCAGGAGGGAAGTGATTGTATCAAAGGAAAGAACTGATGACCTGGCTAGACAGTTTTTGCAAGGTCAAGCTGGACACACTCCTCTACCCGGTTCCGGGGGGAACCCCGCTCCTGTGGTTCCCAGTAACCCTGTGCAGATTAATCTACCTGTGAACATGCCGCTGGCCCCACCCGAACGCTTTGCTGGGGACCCCAAACGATTTGCCGTATTCATGAATCAGTGTCGTTTGCACTCCCTATGCAGACCTGGGGCCTTCCCTAATGACCAGACCAAGGTAGCCTTTGTATTGTCATATCTCAGTGGCTGTGCTGCCGATTGGTCAGTTCCACTGGTTACTCAAGATGACCCGATTCTCCGTGATATTCAAGGATTTCAAGCAAGCATAGAAAGGTTATTTGCTCGACACTCTCAGGGGCAGGCTCTGGATGACGAACTCCTATCCCTGCGACAGGGTAATCAGGACCTCCTATCCTACATTGCAACCTTTAATAGACTAATTGTGGAAACTGGGTGGCCAGAGGATAAAAGAATCACGTTATTTTATCGAGGTCTACGCGGAGAACTTAAAGATGTCCTGGCCCAAGTCGTAAATCCGTCCCAAGAATGCACAGAATATATAGACTTAGTGGTCCAATTGGATCACAGACTTCAAAACAGAAAAGCAGATCGGTCCAAGTTTGAGACCCGGGTGTTGGTCAAGACCCACGCTAACCCCAAGGGTGCTGATGTCTCTGAGCCTATACAAATCGGAGGGGTTATAGGACCTTTAACTCAAAAAGAACGTGAAAGAAGACGGCAGATGCAATTATGTCTTTATTGTGGGTCCTCTGGACACTTTCTACGAGATTTCCCGGCAAAACCGCCCAAGAAGGTGGTAGGAGCCGCTGATAAAAACCATGAAGACTCTGTTTCGGGAAACGACCACGCCCGGCAAGCGTAGGGGTCCGCTTGCCGAGCTTGAAAACTAACTCTCAGACCTCGCATTTCATTGTGCCAATGGTCCTCGTAGATCCGGAACAGCCTAAGCGGTTGCATGCAATAAAGGCATACATCGATAGTGGGGCTATAGGAAATTATGTGGGTCGTGAATTGGTCTCTAGGATTAACCTCCCTCTGCGTCCTAAAACCAGCAAAGATATCATCACCACAGTCGATGGAACCAAAATTGCCTCTGGACCAGTAACACATTCCACTGCTGAGGAGACACTTATAGGTCCGGACGGCCATCGGGAGGCAGTTGTGTTTGATATAATCAAGGCTCCACAGTTTCAGGTTATTCTCGGAATCCCTTGGTTAGAGACACATAATCCTCGAATTGATTGGCGAGTGAAGAGAATAACCTTCCCGGATTGTGCACAAACCTGCTACCCAGAAAATCTGAAGATTAGTCTAGCGTCTGTAACCTCTGTCTCCATGCAACTACCTCCAGAATACCAAGACTTTCAGGACGTCTTCCAAAAGGAACAGGCCAACACGTTACCTCCCCACAGATCGTACGATTGCCAAATCGATCTGGTGCCCGGTGCACAACCCCCTTGTAGCAGGATTTATGCCCTTACTGAACCTGAGCATCTGCATTTGAGACAATATTTAGATCAATACCTAGCCAATGGTTTCATTCGCACGTCAAAGTCTCAGGCATCCTCGGCTTTGTTCTCCGTGCCCAAAAAAGAAGGCGACCTTAGAACTTGTATCGACTACCGCGCATTGAACCAGATAACTGTTAAATACCGTTACCCTCTGCCTCTGATCCCTGAACTCCTTGACCAGGTGAAGGACGCTTGCGTATACACCAAGTTAGATCTCCGGGGGGCTTATCATCTGGTGTGAGTAAAAGAAGGCGACGAATGGAAAACGGCCTTCCGTACAAAATATGGATTATTCGAATACCAGGTGATGCCTTTCGGGTTGTGCAACGCGCCTGCTGCCTTCCAATTCTTCAAGAACGATGTCCTTCGGGAACTCATCGATGTTTGTGTTGTCGTATATATCGATGACATTCTTGTGTACTCCTCTTCGGAATCTGATCACAGAAAGCATGTCAGGGCCGTCCTTGAGAAATTGCGCCAGCACAAACTGTTTGCAAAGCTGGAAAAGTGCGTTTTCCATACCACCGAGGTTGAGTTTCTTGGATTCATCCTGACACCTAAAGGGGTCCGAATAGACTCACGAAAAGTGGATGCCATCCTCAAATGGCCATCACCTAGTTCGGTGAAAGGTGTCCAAAGCATGCTTGGTTTTGCTAATTTTTATCGCAGATTTATCCCGGAATTTTCACGTGTGGTACAACCCATCACTGCACTCTTGCGAAAAAATAAACGCTTTAAATGGACCGAGGAAGCCGAACAGGCCTTTCAGGAATTGAAAGCTAAATTCACGTCCGCACCTATTTTGAAGCACCCGCATCCCGATCTCCCATATGTAGTCGAAACTGACACGTCCAGCTTAGCCATGGGAGCTGTCCTGTCTCAGAGAGACCCTGAAACCAACCAACTGCACCCCGTAGCATTTTGGTCCAGAAAGTTCTCGCCGCCTGAGGTAAATTATGCAATCACTGACAAGGAATTATTAGCCATTAAGTCCGCCTTTAAGGCTTGGCGGCATTATCTTCTTGGCGCCAGGCATACCATCACCGTGATCACTGATCACCGAAACTTGCAATATTTAAAAACTGCCAAGGCTCAATCGTCACGTCAGCTCCGATGGGCTTTGTTCTTTGCTGAGTTCGATTTTGTAATCACTTACCGCCCCGGCTGTAAGAATGGCAAAGCGGACGCGCTATCTCAAATAGGAATGGGAGAAATAGACACAAACTCTGAACCTGTGCCGATAATTCCCGAACAAAGAATTTTGGGGATAACCTCTTTACAAACCCTTGAAGACATTTAAGCATGGGTAAAACAACTCCTGGACTCTACAGCCTTGAAGGATTGGATCCAAAGGGGGTCTTACTTTTCGGTCAACGATGGCCTACCTTACTTCCAAGGACGCTTATTTCTGCCAGAAAAGGAATTGCAAGAACTGGTTATTTCCCCTCATCATGATACCCTGATGGAAGGACATTCTGGAATTGCCAAAACTGAGGAAAAAATTAAACGACAATTCTGGTTGCCTTCCTGGCGAAAGGATATTAAATCTTTCGTGATGTCCTGTGGAGTTTGCGCCCAAAACAAAGGCCAAAAGACAAAACCCGCCGGTCTTCTTCAGCCTTTAGACATTCCACCAGCACCTTGGCACACTTTGTCACTAGATTTTATCACGGACTTGCCCCCTTGTAATGGATACAATACTATTCTGGTTGTGGTGGATTTATTTTCCAAGATGGCCCATTTTATTCAGTTGAAAAGATTACCTTCAGCTTCTGTCCTAGCCAAGGAATTCCTCGAAAATATCATCCGTTTGCATGGATTCCCGTCCATACTAGTCTCTGACCGGTGGAAGCCAGTTTATTTCTCATTTTTGGAGAAAGTGTTGTCAACTGGCACAAATCGACGTAAGACTCTCAACCAGCCACCACCCACAGACCGATGGTCAGATGGAGAGAACGAACCAGACCCTTGAACAATACCTACGATGTATGTTGCACCAATCGGAGGGTAATTGGAAGGATATTTTATGGGTGGCCGAATATGCATACAATAACTCGGTACACTCTGGAACTGGACAAAGCCCCTTTTATACCCTACATGGACATCACCCTCGTACTTCAGACCTGGACTCACCTCTGAGCCTTGAAATGCCCGCAGTGGACCATTTGCATTCCACGATAACTCAAGCCTTCAAGGATGCAACTGCACATTTGCAACAAGCAAAAGGGAAATACAAAAAGAATGCGGATCTGCATCGGAGTGAGGCGCCTCCATACCAAATAGGGGATCAAGTATGGTTGGCTACCAAACACTTATTGCTCAAGGGACCTCGAACTTTTAATCCAAGGTATTTGGGCCCTTACTCCATCAAAGCTATAATTAACCCAGTGGCAGTCAAGCTCGATCTACCAGCTAACATGCAGATTCACCCCGTTTTTCATGTGTCACTTTTGAAACCAGTGCAACCAGGAACCAGATTAATAAAGCCACCAGAACCAATCCAGATAGATGGGGAGCCTGAATTCGAGGTGAAGAACATTTTGGATTCTGAGATCTCAAAATCAAAACTTTTCTATCTAATTGATTGGAAAGGGTACGGGCCTCAGGAAAGGTCTTGGGAACCCAGCGACCACGTACATGCACCTCGGCTGATAAAAAGGTTCCATCGGAATTTCCCAAACAAACCGAAACCTCCAGAGGGAACGACCTTGGTAGGGGCCTTGGGGGGGAGTGCTGTCATGATGCCTACCCCCGGAGCACCAGGCCAGGCCCAGCACCCCTGGGAGCAGGCATCATGCCCCCGGGTAAAAGCCCAGCGGCTCTTTGGACTCTGTCCTGGCGCCGTTGGCGCCAGGCTCATGTTGGACATCAGTCCTGGCGCCATAGGCGCCAGGCTCATAAAGGAAGGTGTTTTGTGCACTTCCCTGATGCAGACCATGCTGCGAGATTCAGGCCTCCCTGAGACCTGAAAGGGACTATTTTTTCATTGGGACTATTTTGCCACTCGGGCGTGGCCAGGGAAGGATACTTACCTGGAACTACTTTGGGGGCTATTTAAGCCACGCCCAGACAGTAGCTCACGCTTCGCGTTGTTCTGCATCCAAGCAGCTTAACGCTCACCGTGTCTGCTCCTGCATCTGGTCTCCAGCCACGCCCGCCTCGATCCTAGAACACCTATAAGGAAAGAAGAGAAGAGAAAGGTGAAAACCAAGAATTTTTTTCAAACTTCTTACCTGCATCCGGAACCTTCACGCCAGCGTTCCTGAGAAAAGACTTTCATTTAAAAGCACTGTGTTGCTCGCTGCAGCGCCGCGCTTCACTCACCTGTCCTCGGGAGTTCTTCTGGCTGCACCGCGACTGTCTGCACCGGTCGCCACATCTCTGCGTCTAGGGGAGAGAAGAAGAGACAAAAGGTTAGCAGAAGGAACATATGAGGAAAGCCTAATTTTCCGCCATAACACTTACCGGTCTTCTGTTGGTGGACCATTCCTCATTTCGGGTCGGCGCCGCTTCGTTGGCAGGTACCGCACCCCGGCCCCTAAGGGGAAAGGACAAAAGACATTACTGGAGGAATATAAAGACATTGGCCCTCATTAGGACCCTGGCGGAAAGGGGTTTACGCCAGCGTAAAGCATGGCGTACCTTTCCGCCTGACTACGAGTTCCTGTAGCGCCATGGTGATTTCTACGCCTGCTTTTTGCACGCGGAAAAATCCATGGCGCTACGGGACTTGTTGTTAATTACGCCACCGTAATTTACGGTGGCGTAACTAACGCCTTCCCCACTCCCATTATACCCTATGGGGCAAAAATGGGAATGGGGAAGGGTAAATGGGGATTGGGGACTTACCGCCCCGCCAAGGTCGGAATGGGGCGGTAAGTCCGCCAACCCCCATGGCGGAGTTGGCAGCTTTGCGCCATGGACCATGGTGCAAATTGCACCATGGTCCTCCGCCAGGGTCGTAATGAGGGCCATTAAGAGGGATCGCCCCCATCGCTAACTCACCTGAGTTTACCATCGGCAATTCAATCCCTCAACGCATCGCCTTCATTCTGCACCTGAAATAAAGGACGGTTCACAGGTTAGGAAGGCAACAGAAAAGGAGGCTCTACACTTGAACTTTTGTAATCTTCATACTTATGGCGTTCCGCTTAGAAAAGTCAAGTGGATTTTGCCAGCGCCATTCTGAAAACCAGTGAAGTAACTGGACAAACACGCGCCCCTGCACCAGAAGCAGGATGGAGAGTTCATCCTTTCAAACCATAAGGTGAGCTTCAACCGGGGATTTCGGAGGAAGTTAGAGAAGAACGAAGAGGGGAAGGGGGGAGCAAGCACACTATTCTGCAGACTGTTAATCCCCTTTCTCATCTGCAGAAGGATATTCCTACGGGCCAGACAAGCAAGATTTGAGGGTCCTGTTCAGTTGGTGTTCCGAGTTCTGCGCATCACGCTCGAAGAGGCCACAGCAACCCAGACTAGACCAGCGCCTCCGTGGGAGTCAGGTGAGCGTTACAGGAACAGAAGACTCCCAACTGGTGTTCCATCACTCCATAGCCCAGCCCCAGGACCCAGTTGCCTACCCACACCTGCCTCAGGGGTTGCCATGTCAGGCCAAACACCATCTGGGACCAGTGGCGACCCCCCGGCAATGAGGCAGAGGGCTACCATCTTCACTGCTAAAGAAGTTGGCATCCTACTGGACTAAGTTCTGGGACATTATGATACCCTCTCCAGACAAGCACGCGCCGCCAAGGATGGACGGGATAGGATCTAGTTGGACATCATTGGTGCCATCAAAGCGGAGGGGGTGGCACCCCGCAACTGTAAACTCATCCATAAGTGCTGAGAGGACTTCAAGTCCAGGACCCTCAGGAAGGCCTGGTGCCTCTAGGATTCAGTGGATGCAGTGGGGTGCCGGGTATGGCTTACCACCGACCAGATGAGGGTCCTGGAGAACTTTTGCCCAGCGCTTCACCTCCAGGTCCTCGAGAGGCAGACCCGTCCGGAGTCGAGCGGGACGTGTACATGCATTCTCAATCGACACAGTGCATGTTGCGGTGTGGCAGGAGTGTGCAGCTTGGACTTATGTCTGACATGACCCATGTATTGATGTGTATGTGCAGGAACATTACCGTTCTGCATGTAAGTCCAGTCATGTGTGGTGCACAACAATGGTGTATGTGTACAGATGCAGGATGTACAACTGCATGTGAAGATGCACACATGTTTGCATGCCTGTGTATGTACTCAGCCATTTTTGGGGTGTGACACATGGATGCTCGTCCCACCTTCATGTATGTGCACAGTGTACATGTGTGTGTGTCTGCTTATTATGTGTGTGACTGTGAGACACCATGGATGCATGTGACACGGACATCTAGGTACCCGATTGGCATATGTGACATAGTTGCCAATGATTGCACTGTGACAGGAGGTAGAGATGGCCAGATGCATGTCTGTCTGTTGCCATGTGTGCATGTGAATGGAATGCTCCATGATGCTTGTGACATCATGCCACCCTTAGGATGTTCATGCAGTTCCATGTGAATAGATGCAGATGCCTGTTGCACTTTCCCTGCTTGTCTGTACATGTGTGTGGTTCAATAACCTGAGTGATGGGGAGTGTGATGCCGTCTGTGATGTTTGACACTGTCACTCATGTGCAATAGTTATGTGTCTAACAGACCATAGTACTGTGTCCTGATGCCTATGTTCTGTCTCTCCCTGTCTGTGGCATAGACTAATGAAGAGGGCACAGATGGCGCTGTGGAGCACAGCGGCAGGGATGCCACCGCCAGCCAGACATGCAAGGCCCTCCCCCCTCCCAGGTAATAATATCTTACGGGAGTGAGGGGACTGGTGCCGCGTCCATGGCCACAGCTGCCAAGGGGAGGTCCAAGAGGCCAAGGTTGGATGAAGACTCCTCGGCAGAAGAAGTGGCAGGTCAGCCCCCACAGGGGCATAGTACGGAAGATGGCACAGAGTAATCCAGGTTGGTGGGGGGTGGTTGAGGAGGAGGCCATATCAGACCCACGCATGGGGCCTGGAGGGGGTGGTTCCACTGGTGCAAGCGGTGGAGTCCAGGGGCAGGAGGCAGCACAGGTTGCCGTAGAGGTGCCTGTATGTAATCCTGTCCCTGATCCTGTGACTGCATCACCCTGCACCAGCAGGGATACCTCTGTCCAAGCCAGTTCGCAGGTAGGAGATGTGTCTATGTCAACTCACCTTCCTTTACCTGTGGATGAGGCAATCCGTAACAGGGTTGAACTGTCCTAGTCAGTGTCGCGTTGCGCACACGGGTGATTCGGGATGATGTGCGTGGTTCCAGGCAGGACAACACACATGATTTTAGACACCTGTGTGGCCGCGTCGACTTGCTAGGACAGGTCGTTGGCACAGGGTTACTCCATGTGCTGGACGCTCTTGCGACCCCCTCCTCATCTGCACACCCTATGCGCCAGTCGTCTTCCGTGCCATCTTCCCGCTCATGTCTCACCTGGGCACCCTGTGGACCTGCCCCATCTACTGCGGCCAGGTCGTGGTTGAAGAGGCAGTTGGCATTAAAGCGGCGGCAGGCTCGAGGTGGGAGGCATCAGGCCTCGGGGGCAGTCTACATCACAGGGGCAGGCATCAGCCGATGGGCAGGAAGACCCTGGACTATGTGTGTCTTCCGTGTGGCAGAGGTTGGGCCAGCAGATAGGTGCAGAGCGGCGGCAGGCAGAGAGGGCATGGTCACGATGGTCAAGGAGAATAACTCCATGCACCGGGCATTGAGGTGAGCAGCGTTCCTTGAGAACACTTGCAGGGAGTTGGTGGAGACCATGGCGACATCCCTGTGAGCCCTCGAGAACACATCCGAAGCCCCCCTACGAGACATCAACATTGATTTCGATGATGCCCTGGCCAAAGACATTAACATCAAGAAGTGAGCCGTAGGACTAGCCAAAAGCCATTGTATTTAGTTAATTAGGCTTAGGTTTCCTTTTGTTTAATTTTTATTTTGGAGTTGATGGACTTTGCTCCACTGTTTGTATTTAGTTGCTTTTCTGCAGGTATTTTGGTAGGTTTCATTTGGTTTTGGGATCATGGACCCTGAGAACTTCCATTGGTTATAGTTGTGGAACTGTGGACATTTTTATTTTCAGATTTTTCACACACATGTTGGATTGTTTTTTTTTTTTTTCATTTACCCTTTGGATTATGATTATCATTTTTCAGGACATGGACCACTGGGATTTTTTCCTTATTTATTGATGACATATTTTGGGGAATTTCCATTTCAGTTCTGTTCACTTTCATTTATCCTTGTCATTTTTGTTTTTTGTTTGTGAGATTTCTTTTAATGTAATACATGTTCATATTTTCATATATTTCGGTTGTATGCTCTCATTGGTTTGGTGAATGTGTCAGTTATCATTGCCTCAGTCATGTGGCGGTGGTGTGTGGCCATGTTTGGCATATATTTGTGTGCATGCATGTATGCTTTTGTGCATGACATGCCATGGGTCCTGTACTGGGACGTGGGGTGGCATTTGGGTGGACATTTGGTACATGCATGTATGTTGTGTCAATGTGTTGGTTGGGTGGATATGAGTCGGGGCCTGCTGGCATGTTGCCGTCATTGGTGGGGGATGGGGGACATGAGTCGGGGCCTGCTGGCAGGTTGCTGTCACTGGTGGGGGGTGGGGGAACATGCGTCAGGGCCTGCTGGCAGGTTGCCGTCACTGGTGAAGGTTGGGAGGACATGAGTCATGCCTGCTGGCAGGTGCCCATCACTGGTGGGGGGGCATGAGTCCGGGCCTGCTGGCAGATTGCCGTCACTTTTGGGGGGACATGAGTTGGGGCTCACAAGTGCATGGGGGCTGCCTCTGGTGCATGGTCACGGTTGTAGGGGGGTCCCCTGTGGTGTGTGCTGCCTGCAGGGCATGGTCGGGGGTGATGGGCTGCCTGCAGGCATGGTCAGGGGTCTAGGGGGGTCCCCTCTGGTGTGGGCTGACTGTGGGGCATGGTCAAGGGCGATGGGGTGTCCCCTGTGGTGTGGGCTGCCTGCACGGCATGGACAGGTGTGACGTGCTGCCTGTGGGGCATGGTCAGGGGGGATGGGGTGTCCCCTGTGGTGTGGGCTGCCTGCAGGGCATGGTCAGGGGGAATGGTGTGTCCCCTGTGGTGTGGGCTGCCTGCGGGCCATGGGGAGCCACCCACAGCCTAATGCGTGAAAAGTGGCTCGCGCCAGCTTAATCACGTGAAAAATGCACCCACACCCTCGGAATACATGTACCCTGCTGGTGCCAGCCTAATCGCGTGAAAAGCACACTCGAGTACCCCAAAATACACGTACCCCGCTTGCGCCAGCCTAATCGCATGAAAAGTGCACTTGCGTACCCCGGAATACACGTACCCCGCTCATGCCAGCCTAATCGCATGAAAAGCACACTCACGTACCCCGGAATACACGTACCCTGATGGCACCAGCCTAATCGTGTGAAAAGTGCACTCGCGTTCCCTGGAATACACGTACCCCGCTATGAAAAAACAACAGGGGGGATTTTTTCCACAGGATTTACATGGCGCAGGCGGGGTATGCGTATTGCAAGGGGTGCGTAAGGAGTTTTTCAGGCAAATTGGCTGCCCATGCACGGTACACATATTCGTGGGGTTACATAGGCCTTTTCCATGCGATTTTGTAGGCGCCAGTGGGTTACGCATATTCAATGAGTGAGAAAGTACATTGTCACGCATTTTGGCTGCCGCGAGCGGTTTACGCATATTGAAGGGGGTGCGTGAGTAGATTTTCATGTGTTTTGGCTGCCGCGATCGGGGTACACATAGTTATTCACACGATTACAGTTTAGGGGGCCTGTAAACTGGTCCAGGGTTAGTGCGCCCCTTTGCGCCATATTGGGGATTTCTATGGTTTTTCCTGGAACAAGGGGCATTCTTGGGGGCCTAACTGGTGCTGCTGGATATTCGTTGTGGCACGGCTGCAAATGGCTTGGGAAATCCATGAATACGCGGTGCATGGAAATGGTATTTAGCGCAAGCGGCTGGCGCACGCTGGCACACGCTCCCTCTCTGCGCCAGCCACGTGCACTAATTCTGCGCTGGATTCTATGAATTACCCCCTTAATCTGTATCAATAAAACCTCTCATTGGCGTAACTTACTAGAGCTCCTGTGCTTCATTTACTTCAAAGTTCTGATACTGGACAGCCTCAGTATAAGGAGATAGTAGTGCAGACTTTGACAAATACACCTCTACAATTACTAAACAGATCAGCCAATATAACAAGGAATCGCTCCAAGTAGCCTTAAGGCTGACAGCTATCTCATCTCTTCTGCTTCAAAAATGAGATGGTTTAAGCTACCATTAGGAGCGTTGGCCAATTACAAATAGGTGTTAAGACAGGAATGCTGGAATCTTGCCACAAGTGAGGCCATGCTCAATTTGAAGTAAATCATTTCCACTCGTATACGTACCAGAAGTCAAAACAATTTCTTCAGGAGCACAGACTCCAACTTGGATAATTCAATGATATTATCAAATGGCCAGCTTTCGGCACCATACATGAGGATCGGCAAAGGTTTTCCCCAATGTGGTTGTGCCAGTATCCCCCACCTTTGTGGGCCAATTTATATAGGCTTCCCATGACTTGGCAACATTTCAACTTAAGATGTTCTAAATGTGGAGGGCCAAGTAGCTTACAATCAAGTAGGACAGCAAGATATCATTTTTTATTGAACACCTTTAAGGCGTTCCCCTCCAAATTCTAATGAAAACATTTCATTTTACAAAGAGGGAGGGGTAATAACCATAACCGTAGTTTTATTTATGTTAATGGTCAAGGAATTTAAGTCTGAATTTTCTTAAGCTGGTTTAGGGAACCAGGTAGCCCAGCCAGGGTGAGATCCAGCAACACAATATCATCGGCATACCCCATCCACTGGAGCAAAACATTTCCCAGTTTCAGGGCAATCGATGTTGGATTAATCAATGCTGCTCCCATGTCTGCCAGGTAAAGATTGAAAAGGAGGTGGGCAACAATACACCCCTGCTTGAGTCCCTGTTCGGTTGGAATCCAAGTTGAGGTCCTACCTGTTTGATCGAGCCAGATCTTAACTCTAGTGTTATCATGAAGATCAAAAATCATTTAGAGCAAGCAAGCTGGTGTCACAAAGCCTGCCCCCGGAAAACCAGGTTTGGCCCAGCTACCCCGGAAGCAGGCATCCTGCCATTTAATGCAAGCCCATGAACCCCAATTAGGGGCTATTGGGTGCAGTCCTGGCGCCTATGGTGCCAGGCTCAAAAGTTCAGAATCAGTCCTGGCGCCATGGGCGCCAGGCTCATGGTCAAGGACTTACCTGAAGCAGACCATGCTGCTAACTTACCTGAGGCAGACCATGCTGCCAGTGACCAGAAGTCAAATGAGGCCTAGAAGGGACTATTTTTCCCTAGGAACTATTTTTTGACTCGGGTGGGGCCGCGGAAGGATACTTACCTGGAACTACTTCGCGTTATTCTGCACCTGCAGCGTAACGCTCACCGTGCCTGCAGCAGCTTCCAGCCTTCAGCCACGCCCACCTGGATGCCGGAGCTCCTGAAAACCTGAAAGAAAGCAGAGGGAAGGTTAGAACCGGAGTTTTTACCTGCAATCCTTACCTGAATCTTCTTGGCTCTGATTTAGAAGGAAGAAATCATCAGACACACGCCGCTTTGCATCCTACAGCATCGCGCGGGATCTCACCTGAAGCAATCCTCTGCATTCCATCGCGCTTTTCAGCATCCAGCGGCCGCTCTCCAACACCTGTGGAAATAAAGACAATAAGGTGAGCAAGGGAGCATTCCCAGACAATAAAGGCAATCCCCAGGAATTACTTGAAGCCACAGGGGGTACTTACCTCATCTCGGGTCGGCGCGGCCTCCCCAGCTTCTCCGCCGTACCCTGGCCCCAAAGGGGAAACAAAAGCAACACAAAAGCGCAAGTAGGGGAAACCGAATTCCGCTACAGACTTACCTGGTTACTGCCTGAGGCCGCAATCACCGGACCTCCACCGATTCAGCGCCTGCAAAAGGAAAGGGTCACAGGTTAGACCAGGTCCTCATTATCGAACTGAACAGAATCCATAAACACTTACCTGCATCTAACTGGTTGCCACTTGGAACTCTTCTCAAGAACTATTAAGGCAACCTAGGGAATTTGGACAGAGTGAAGGCCAGACGTTTTTGAACTCTTTTTCAAACTATTTCCTTACGGAGTCAATACCGTTCTGCAACTCTCCAACATCCCACACCAGTGAAGTAACTGGTCATCTACGCGCCCCTGCGCTCGAGGCAGGATGGAGAGCTCATCTTTCCAAACTATCAGGTGAGAACATAGCAAGAGTTCGGAAGTAATTTGTGGAAAGAGATCGCAGGAGTGGGGGAAGGTGGGGTTGGAGCCCAGTCCCCGCAGGTGGCTAATTCCCTTTTCTCCATTACAGAAGAATATTCATACGGGCAAAACAAGCTAAGCTGGGTGGTCCGGTCCAGTCCATCATTTCGGCGCCCCGTGTGTCACTGGCAGAGGTAACAACAGCTCAGTTCAGACCGACGCCCCCGTGGACACCAGGTGAGCGTAACAGCTGGAATATTCCAATCAGAAAGTTTATGCCAAAGCCTAACCCTATTGACATAGTCGAAAGCCGAACTGTAGTCAATAAATGCTACATAGAGTGGACTCTGGCGAAACCTCCAGGCTTGCTGGATAACTGCAGTTACGACAAGGCAATTCGTGGTTGTGCTAAGTACCTTCTGGAAACCTATCTGTTTTAGCAGTATAGGTTTTATGCCTTCTGCCCAGTTCCATAATTCATTTAACAGTAAGCAAGAAAAGATCTTTGACGGGTCAACTAGCATTGCTAACAGGTGATAATTATCAGGGCCATCATGGTTGCCCTTTTTTCAGATGGGCACTACAATACTGTCACACCACGATGAAGGAACAAGCTTGGTATCTCCAATCAAATGGAAGAGCCAATCGAGTGTGAGAGCCCAATGAATAGCATCTGATTTGATCAAGGAGCTGCAAATGCCATCTAGGCCCTGGGTTCGCAATGATTTGCTTCCCCTAATCAACTTCAAGATGTCATAAGACCCTTTGAGTAGATCCATTTAGCCTGGGAGATATTCGAAATAGGTGTTATTACTTCCCCAAAGTTTGGTAATATATTCAACCCATACAGGTTTCCGGAAATACCGATGATATCACGAGTCATCAGAGAATACCCTCAATGGCTCTCCATAATTGTTGGGAGTCGTTGGCTAGAGCGAATCCTACTAGGGATTGCCAATGAAAGCACTCTAAGTGATATCTGTGGTTTCTCAGCCATTTACGTTGATTTTTACTAAATTAACCCACATGTCAAGTTCAGCTGGGTCCAGACCCAGTCCAGATAACTCACGCAGGGTGATACTCATTTCCCTCCTCTTGGTAACAATTAACCCATCAAACAAATGTTTGTGAGCAATCCTAGAGGTCAGTCTAGCACTAGTGTTTCTTTTGACAAAAGCCCTGGAAATGATTGTAGCAATGGAATCCCCAAATACCTTCATGGCATAAGCCAATGAGGTAGGGGTATTTTCAGTCACCCTTTTCATACTATGTTCAATGTAAGAAACCAGTGTGACCTGCATGCTCGATTTGCTCTAAGATTTGGAGTGCCTGGAAGCATACACAATGATCGGACGGATTGGTAATGCGCTTTGTAGAGTTGTATAGATTCGACAAAAGCTCCTCTACATCCACGCTCAGGGGTTGCATTGGAATGAGACAATGGGATCCTGAAAAATAAAATGCCAGGAATACGTACTGATACAAATCAATAATGGCCATATTTGCTCCCATGAACTCTTATATAATGATGAAACCCTACCAAGAACAAATGAAAAGTGTCAGATCTGTCAGTTTACATATCCAAAAACTCTACCAAAGTACCAATAATGAGCGTGTCACTGACTGGATTCTGGATACTTGTTTGCATAAACATACATCAGTGAAAGACTGCCCTAACACTATGGTGTAAGGGTCCCTACTATCCACTGGATCCATGTGCCACACTGTAACAGAACAGAGTTTCCTAAGAATGGCGTGCCTTCTACTGACAACTAGTTTTCTGTTTGCATTACTATTGTTCATTATTGCACCAGCTGAGGTGTATATACATGATAAGGCAGGTGAATAGTTTTAAACAATTGTACATGAGCAAAGACATCTTAAAAATCGGCAAGTTGGCAACAAAACACATCTGTTGAAGGCAGTGCATGCTAAAGGAATGCCATGCTAGAAGAAAAGGACCATTGTACTCTTTCAAAGGGGTAACAGTGGGACTGCTTCATGGTAATCTGGAGTATAGTATTTTGGGACAATTGTGCCTGGTGCAAATGAGTGTGCTTTTCAACAGTTTTCACGGCATGCAACATCCCTACCCCCTAATTTGGTCTATGATGAAGATTATCAAAACATGTTTTCTGTAACTATGGCTGAACAGTCTGAGCCAGTCCTGCCTACAGTCCCTCTCACTGCTATTTTTTACACTTCTATAATATATGAAGATGACATGAAATTGTCCACGCCCTCTCACATAAGTAATCTGATGTTACATTCGATTAACATTTTATATTTTGAAGACGAGGGAAAGAAGCAGTAGAGGTTGATCCAATTGCACACCAATGGTCAGGTAGTAAGAAAGGTAGATGAAGTAACAACCAATGTTAACTACAGACAGAAGTAAATCTTTAAACTTCCCTCTTTGAAGGAGTAGATAGTGTGGCATATGCCCGGACACTGGGGAATTGATGATGAAGAGGGGCCCTATTGTTTATTGATAACTCACCTAGTAAACAATGACACTTCTACTGAAGAGGTATGACAGGGTATGTCTAAAAGAAACTTCAAGATTCTGATGAGACTCTCACACTGGTAACTGTGTGAAAGTGTGTTGGTACTGTGTGAAGATCAGTATTGAGGCAAGGCCTTTTTCAATGACATATTCATGTAAGAGACTATGAGGTTACTATGTTCCTGATAAAGGACTCAAGAACTCCAAAATGCATTTGGACATACAATCCCTTGTTGGTCTTTTCATTAAAGAAGTTTTAGTGATTTTATGAACGCATTGAAGTTTTACATGAATGTTCATTTGGCTTGAGTAACAAACTGTGAGAGAATTTGGCAGATTTTCCTGAAAGTGATAAGGTGGCACCACGGGAGGTTCCCATGGTACTTGTGTTCCCGTGACTTGAACACTGTCCCAATTTTCCCTTTGACATACCATGAGTGAAGCATGTTTTCGGAGCTTTACTATTGAAGTGGCCCAACTAATGTGGTATGTGACGTGAACCAAAAAAGATATAATAGGGCACAGATTGACCACACTGGGTGCTTCACTGGGAGTAGTCAGGGTTGTCCAACCCATATCAAGATTCCAGATAACCTCTAGATTTCCCAGTTCTTTTAAAGGAGCTGCTAGCCATCTAGCTCAATAAAAATATTTGGCTTCCAAAAGAAAGAGAAGAGATTCAGAAGGACATTTGTGGAATGATGTTAAATGTGTAGCAGCATGGACTGCTTAAAAAGACCAAGTAGATGATGAAATATTAGAACAATTTGAAAGTGCAACGGGTCTCATTACTGGGGCACAAATCACTAGTGTTGAATTGTGTCCTGGGGAACTGCACTCTATCTTTGATATGAGTAGAATTTTCTTTTAATTGTTTTATTGTGTTGCATGGTTAAAGAAACCTCATAACACATACAAAATCATAACACACATTACATATAGAATTAGAAATTGTCATATTTGTGTACACATATTCATATTACATTTCATAAAAAGGATCAAAAGAAATTCATATCAATAGTAATCACACATGATAACATTACTTGCTTACAATATAGCATTTCATTTAAAAAATGAACACTATAGCTAATTATGCAAGCTTATGGACATGTTTCTACAGTTATGTACCAGAAAGGCTAAGGCAAAGCATATAGTAAAACAGTTTGTAATGCCTACGTCCAAGTATTATTATTTGTTTGTCAACCCAGTTTCATTTACGGAACACATATGATAAAGTGCAAAGATCATAACTGTGCAATCACCAGCAAATAGGAACGCCCAGGTCTGATATGATTGGAAGTTAAATAATGGATATGTTTGATTCACAAAACAATTTAAATAAGCCTCAGTCAATTGTGGGCATCTAGTTAACTGGTGTCTCACTGTTTCAATATCTAGGCCACACAACCAACACAAACAGTCCTCTTAAATAAATTATGAACATGTGGCATCCACTCCATTGTCTTACATATAATTGGTACCTTCTGATTTGACCCAATCTAGATAGGCATGCATTTTGGTCCCGGGTTTTAACACATTCTTTTAGCTTTTTTTCATATACCACACTGGGATTCTCATTCAGGTGTTCATAACCTATGTCATCAAAAAACAATTCAACATCATTGATGCATTCACCCATTGCTGTTTTTCCCATAGCTCCCTTTATAATTTCTTTAATGTTGCTATATAGGGAGGACGAATTTGGATCAGCATGTAATATCCTTATATACAGAATTCCCATGGTAATCTTGTTCTGCATGCACAGGGATATGAGACCAAATTCTCCATTAATCCCTTCTAAAGGCGCATCATTGGGCAGACCCAGAGATCTTCTCCAAAGTATACCCTCTAGCCTCCTAATCCAGGCCTTTCGAGTACAATGATGAAATACCCGCTAACAAACATGGTTCTTGATATCCCATTTCCAGGTTAATAGCTTTAATGGGGCATGATGTGCTCAGAAGTGCAAGACTTTCTGAATGACCATCTGCAAACTAAATGTGATGATATTGAGCACCCGACTTGGCCAAAGGCTCACACAGATGACTGTGCAGTACAGCCTGATCTGTGGCCATTAAATTACTCTAGATGGCAGTGCACATGCTCACAGTGCTTATGAAAAGCTTATGGGCCTGTTCAAGGGGTCTGGGCTACCACTCACTGAATGTTGTTTGTCCCCTGGGCAGGATACCTATGTGATTGTGTATTTTGCAGTGAGGTTTTAGAAATAAAGACTTCTGAAGGACTAAGTCAGTTTGTCATAAGGGCCAGAGGGATAACTCCTGATGTATGGTTAGGTGTAGGGCACATATGGGAGTTTTGGCCATTGGAACCTTCACAACTGCAATGTATGAGGAAATGCAATATGGGTCAGATATTAACAGTCAGTGATACGGTGTACTTGAAGGAGCAGGCAAAGATTTCATCTGAGATGGAAAGGAATTATTTATTAAGTGCAGGTTATAGCTGTACAAATGTAGAGTATATCATTACACACACCCTACATGTCACACCGAGCACCCTATTTAAATAACACACCATTTATTGACCAGCCAATAAAGTTAGATACATAATTGTGAGCTAGGACATCCCATTTCATTGAACAATACTGGTTCCCCAGCATTTCTGTATATGCTCCTACCTAAATCCAGAGCATGTCAGACATAATAAAACAGCCACATTTGCTGTAGACTACATATGATTTAGAGAAGCACACTTTCAACCAGCATATAGAACTTCATCTCTATATACAACAAATGATAACATTTGTTTTGTGGCTAAGCCATTGGTCAAACTCAGCATTTCCTGTATGTCTATTTGTTTTCATTGTTTTTAATATTGTTGTATTATTTTATTGTAATGTAATGTAATGTATCATTGTATAGCACCTTTCACCATTGGTATGGTTAAAGCACTCTGCAAGTTGACCAGCCTCGAGTAAAACCTGAGTCCATGGTATAGTCAATATGTGTGTAGATACTGTTCTAAGTTTCGTCATGAAAGGTAGCTGCATTCTTCTTGCAGGGGTGTTGTGCAGTGTCATTCGAATTGCGAGTCAAAGCAGATGCGTGCGCAACAGCAGTTGTGCCTTCAGCTAAATTCCATAAGCGTGGACTGCGATAATTCCAGATACTTTGGCTACAATCTAATGATTGCCATAGATTCTGTATGTTCATCATATTCTAAAATCATCTGGAATTAATGTGGTGGCTGTTTTGTCACAAACATCACTATATATAGAGGCCTGATCATACCCATGCAAATGCAGAATAGCCTTGATATATTGCAAAAAGAAAAGTCCATGATAATAAAGAACATTATCCATGAATTGTCTCAGTCTTCAGAGACTGAGAAAAAAGCTGTTTGCGAATATATTTGTAAAACTATGTGTGGGCAGGGTCAGTAATATAAACGTCAGTCTGCATTGACATGATTAGGGACAGAAGAATACATTTGTAAAAAATGTAATATAATGAACATGAAAGGTGAAATATGATTGATGGTTGTTCTCAAAGCACAAAAGGTGAGGGTTTGCAACCAGAATGGCATATGAACAACCATGTTAAGTATGTTTTGAGGGCAGGCATGTTTGTTGGCACTGGGAAGTAGCAAGGCCCACAAGGCATTACAACTATAGGTGGCAGAGCCCATTAGGCACTGCTTGGAGATGAAGCATAGAGTGATTCAGAGCACATGATCAAATGAAGGATGTTTAATTGTTAGATGAACCTTGTGAACAAGTGTAGAAAGGATTTGTACAAAGGAGATGTGACTCACACTGATAAAAGAACATGTTTAAGGTCTGGAGATCAGAAACATGCCTTCTGTAATAAACAGTTCCCCGTTCATTAATCTACCTCAAGTGAAAAGTATAAAATAAGACTGGGGATAAGCAGATCAGAAATGGCGTGTCGCCCATGTGGGGCAGATGTAACAGAAACACTAAAGCACTTGGTGGCTGATTGTGTAAGTCTATGTGCTATAAGAAATACACAAGGGAGGATATGTATCCTTAAAAGAAGCCTTAGTCAAACAACAGAACCAACCCAGCTCCAGTGGGCAGCAAAGTGTCAAAGCTTACTGCAACTTCTAGGTGAAACTAGTGACATCTTGATGAACAATCCCCACAGAGTCAAAATGAAATTGTACTCCCAAGACTGTTTTAAAACAGAGGAAGAAAGACTAAAACACAAGGGATACGGTAAATCGTGGGAGAACAGGAAAAGACCATATTCAAACCCAAACTATCTGAAAATATTCTCACATTGGTTCTACAGAGACCAATTTTTTAGGTTTTTGAGGTTTCGACTGAATTTAATACAAACTAAAGAAACCTCGTGGTGCAAGATTTTAAGAACTAGAGCTCAAACATGTCGTATATGCAAAGAACAAAATTCGATCGAAAATGTACGACATTTAGTAATGGACTGCCCAGCTTTGTCATCCCAGAGAGAAGCACTAATGACTGATGTCATTCAAAGGTATGGCCATAGATCCAAGAACTTATGGTGGAAAATGATGCTTGCAGGCGAAAAAATACCAATAACCGTGGCCCTCGTCAAACTACTAATCATCATCAAGGGAAAACTAGTAGATGTCATCTAAACTGCCCCACATCCTGCCGTCTCATGATCCCTTGTGCTTGCTGTTTCCTGCAATGTCATACATTTAAATTTTATATCAAAGGATGAATTTGTGATTAAAGGTTGTCAATTGTATAATGATGTAAATCACGTTAAATAAAATAAAAAATAAGAAATACTTTCCTAAAATCTTATGATAATCATTTCAATTGTAACGATTTGCCTATGATCTGGACTAATGTTATGCAAGGCAACAATATTAATTGTATGTTTTTTAGTGTACAATTTTATTGGAAATGTATTGGCATTTTAAAAAAGCTATCCGATTAAGTTTTATACAGAATTGGAATTAAGTTGTCATACGAGAGCGTTATAAACCAGGATAGGATGTATTTTACTATATGGTATTAAATATTTTTAATCAGTGTAATATTGTGTGGATTTTAAATGTGTTGGAATGTTGTTTATGTTATGTATGGTTTTAATGTATATACAAAACCTTGTTGTTAAAAGTATATTAAATTAAATGAAAATAAGACTTCTTTTCTGGTTTGAGCTTCTTTCAGATAGATGGGTATACACTGTTGGGTTGCTTCCCTACATTCAATGAATCTGAACTGGCTCTGTTCCTGTTGCAAACCCTAATTCTCGGAGTAGAGATAGGTTTGTTTCAACAATATGAACATTACTAAATAACCTAGTTTCTGAGTCTAGATATACAGATTTGGTGCCATTTTACAGAATCTTTGCATCGATGCAAGTGCAATTGGCATAAGGTCAAAAATCACCCTACTGAAAAAAAGAGAAAAAAAAAACACTATTTCAATGTATTTTTTGCAGCAGGACACATTTCGCTCTAGTGCTCAGACTTTGGTGAACATTGCCCTGCTGCTAAAATGCAGTGAAAGAAACTATGGTTTGCACTAGGTAGGTGAACTTGCACCACTGCACAGTTTCCACTCATGGAATCTGCAATGGGGAAGGGTGCTCTAAGAGTAGCAAAAGAATCAAGTTATAGCCTTGGAAGAGTAAGTAAAAACCTCACTTTGGAGACTGGGTGTTCAATATGACAAGTACAAACTTAACAACATTTGGGAGGCCTTTGTAGAATATAACAACTGACTCTCTTACAAAGAAACTTCCTGTGCTGGTAAGTGCACCCACTTGCCTTTATTTCTCACAAACCGAGATAGAGGTGCTATTTTTTCGTCTCTTTTTTACAATGATAGGCTGATTAAGGACCTGTCATTGTGGATTGCCCTCCTATAATCCACCTTTCTGCATGCAGCCACTCCTACATAAGTTCTGGGCGGGTGCTCCCAACACGAGTGAAAGCGAGGAGGCTGCCCAGTGCATTGCTAGCGCTGTTGAACAGACCCTCAGAATGCACATCGTCTTTGGGAATGAGGTGACCTGAACGTTTCCTGAAATCAGGCAAGTATAAAAGCACTACCTCTGCACATTTTTGCTTGTGTAAATTTTAGAGAATCAGGCCCATAGAATAGAGTTCATTGTGTGCAAGGTCAAAACAACTGCAATCTAGTATTTTGTAATTTTGGTGGATTCCAGCAAGAGATAAGGTTAACTGAACATATAGGATAGTATGTCTTCATATCATTGCTGGTTTGCAAAGCTTACTGTTTTTGAGTGGAAATGATCCAATGGACAAAGACTATGTTCTGTCTCTTACAAATGACTTCACGAATTGAGTAAATTGCCATTGAAATAAAAAAAAAAAACACAAGCATTGACAACACCAATATGTTTGACATTGTCTAGCCGGTCCATATGCATGCACCAATTGCCAGCAACTTCCATCATATGCTCATGCCATTGGCCATATATTGTGAAGTTGAGGTGGGAAGTAAAACAAAAATATGTCTTCACATCTGCAGTGCGCCTCCATGGGGGGAGGGGGGGGTGTGGAGCAGGATATTGAGAACATGCCCTCCTCTCCTACATTCTAAAGGAGCATGCACATCACAGTATTTCAAGCTTTGTGAATACTTTTACAATGCACTACTTTGACTGCAGTTGAACAAAAACAACATAGCATTTTCACAGCCTCCTCGGGCCCTTACCTTGTTACCAATTGGTGTCCTCTGCCATCAAACAGCTAAAACCAGTCAAAACTAAAAAGTGCCGAAATTGAGGAAGCCCATTTACTGAGACTGAATATAAACAAATAAACAGTTGCCTGTAATGGGACCAACTCAGAAGCTGACTGTACCTGTCACAGAGGAGAACTTATCAATTTGCATATCAATGTGGTCCTGCCCATCGGACAGTCCAGCACCGAAATTCTTGGGAATTCTCTTATGAACAAGAGTACCAACAGCCATCCCAGGCATTTGTTTCTGATTCGTTGGACATCTTCATTCAGGTAAAGCTCTGTCTCTCCAGGCACAGAGAGCAAGGGGTCAATATCTGGATCGTCCTTGTATCTTAGAATAGGCCTCTGAGCCTTTGCTAACATTGTCAGAGCCTAAATGAGGCCCTACCTCATATCCAGGCTGAACTAAATGCACCATTTAAAAATTCCGAATTACGGCCTAATAGTATTCGTTTTCCGGTTCCAAAGTTAGCAAGATAGTTAGAAGGGCATGCCTCATGCGCGTTCTATCTCTTTATTATGACGCAGTGTGAATGTCTGGGCACGCTTTACTGAAATGTTGGCCTGTTAGCTGTTCCATGTCAGTTAAACATAGGCTAGGCACTCTTTTGTATCACCAAAAAAACTCTGAGGTCAAGGCCCTGCGAGGTTTTGATGAAATAAGATATGTAAATCTAACATCTATTATCTGCATAGTCATCGCTGGAAGTGACAAGCTCCATTTTGAAGGCCTTTTGTAGGGTTTTTCGGCCCCAGGCCACCAACATATGTGACTCTCTCCACCAAAGAAAATAAATAATGTCTATTTGCCCCTCCTTCCCTCTTAGCCTCACACATAATCCATGTGTTGAATCAGAATAATAAACAAATGGCATTTCAGGGGCTCGATTTGCATTCCACTATGGTGTACTTATTTTGTAGTATAGGTACACAACATATTTTAACGAACGCAGCTTAATGAAGATACAAGGGCTGTAGTTTAGACAATTTCTAGATCATTAGGAACTGGGGATATTGACAGGTTGGACAATGTGAGATTACATGATTTGCAAAGGAACACACACTTTGGTTAAGTAGTGACAGGGTTTTTAACACAGTTTGCAACGTATGCACTTAACCACATTTTCTTTCAGTTCAAGTACTGCACATTGTGATTATTTGTGAAGGTTTGACATTTAATAACCAAGATAATACCTTGTTTCCCAGACCTGCCTTGGATAGATGCAAATTATATGTCAAACCAGCACAATACACATTTGTTTAAGTGTTTGTAATAATAGGCTATGCAAACGAGCATAATTGGAGCTTTACTTTCTCCAAAATAAATGGATGTCCACAAGCTTCAGATTTCTAGTGAGCCTAAATAAATCTCATCTGTGTTTCACTGCTGTATTTTCAAAATTGAAATTCAACAAGAAAACAAACGTGTTTTAGGGTCACATGCTTATAGTAATTGTTTCACTGAGACTTGAATATTGTTATTCAATATGTGAATAAGAACAGTTAAAATGATAGAAAGTGAGTGAAACGTTTTTGGAGTTAAATAATTTGACCCCAAGACAAACTCAACAGAGGTCTGTGACATTTCATCAGCTCTTTTATTTTGTGGACCTGAGGGATCAACAGGCTAATTGAGACCCACACAGGCTTCATCAAAATGGTGTTATTCCATCCAATACACAGAGGATAGGGATTGAAGCAAAACATAAAGCTATCTCTGTATAATAGCATAGGGTTTAAGAAGAAAGACATGTTTGAAGAAACAAGTCCTGATATATAGTAGGACAGTGATCCTAATGTCCACTGCCAAAGTATATAGAGGAAGGATAGCTCAGGGGCAAAGCATTTTTCGTGGAAGCAAGAGAACACAGTGCAACACAGGTTCAAATCCTGTTCCTGAGCTTAGAAACCACTCTTTGGTATTAACTGTGTTATAAAAGAACAATTATAATTATACTAGTCTGTGGTCAGGATGAGATTTCCGTGAAGGAAAAGCGCAAAGCCATTCACAGTTCGTATAGGGTCCTTGATTCTGGGATACCTCCATCAAGTTTGCTGGCTAAAGTTGGCTAACCTAGGCTCAGGTCGCTTGGTCTCTAAATGTGGTTTGCCCTGTTCACTGCCTGCTGTCAGCTTGGGTCATCACAGAGGTGTCACGGCCTCAGATGTCTCACAGGCCCATCATAGATTGATTCCTGATTCAGGTTTATATTTAGAGCCTCAGGCTCAGGTGCACATTGAGGACAAAGGGTTTAGCCTTCTTATGAGACCTACTGTTTTAGGCTTTTTGCAAGTCTTCCTTTCCCAGATTCTCAGTGAGCCCTACTGGCTTCGACTCACACTGAGAAATCCTGGCTCAGATTCAGAACAAGCCCTCCGGGCTCAGATATTCCATAAGCCAATCATATGTCATTTCCTTGGTGGGTTTTGCCACTCACCATGGTACAGACTATAACTCCCAGCTAGCTTATTACTTTCTTGTTTCTTCCTCTTGAGTATGTTGGTGTCTTTTCATTGTTTGCCGTTTGAAATTAACAAACTCCAGTGCACAAACTGCATCCAAGCTTTTGCCCCATCCTTGGCTGCTACTCAGCACACCTCCTAGCCCTTGGCCCTCTTGGCTTGATCAATGTTTGGTCTCTGTTTTAGATTGGTTTGCCATCTTACACATACTATCTGATCATCCTTGAACTCCAACCTGCCTCTGCCTTCCAAGGCCTACTGCTCCCCTCCGAATGCATCCTCTTTCAACTGCTCTGTCACTCCTCCAACTCTGTCCTCTCCCTGCTATTTTTTACTCAGGCTCCCTTTGTGATCTTCCTCACTTCCAATGCCATCCTTCACCTGATCCTGGTTATTCCATTTTCTTTCCTTCCTCCCTTCTTCTCCCTGGAGTTGCCCTCCTCTATAACTCTGTCCTTTTCATGGTCCTTCCTGTGGTCCTTCCTCCTCTTTTGTTGCTTTCTACACACACCTCTTCATTGTTAACCTCTCACCAAACTCACTCTCTGCAGTATTTTATTTGCTCCCTTTTATATATAGGGTCTCTAAGTAGGATTGGACTAACGAAGGACTGGATAGGGACACTTTGGCCTTGTTGTTGGATTAATCCTGGGTTTGTAGGTGACCACTGCCACACCCGCATCCAATTTGTGTTTATTAAGTTTTCTAATATTCTTATTGTGTCTTGCCATTCCGCTGCTCTGCAGTCCAAAGATTTATAGGGGGGATCTGCCATCTTCAAATCAGGTCAATTTGTCATGGTTGCCACCTTATTCTGCCATGGTTTTCTCAATCTTGTGGATGTGTTGCTCACTCTCCTTGAACTGCTGCCTGCATATGCCTTTGACTCACGCTGTGTCAACTGTTTCTGAGAATATGGGATAATGTTGCAGTTGCAACCATGGTTTCACCATGGACATCGCTCACCTTCAGCCCCTCTCTCCAAAGATCTGTAGTATGTTATTGGCCAAGACTCTGACAACATGTGGGGCAATATGTGTGGCAACATTAATGTGGCTGGAAATGGGGGTGATTACCTGGTAGATTCTATGTATACTGCCTCTGGTGTTGGCATTCAGGTCCTTCCCACCCCAATTGTCAATCTCACTCTTGGGACTTTGCAACAGGCTACTTCCACTTAAAGGGCCCCGTGAAAAGAAAGAGTAAACAAAGTACTTAAGAATGCCAGCAGAATGTGAGAAGGGAACACATTCCATCAAAGACAGAACGATGTATGTGCAGTGAGATACAATGATCTTTCCATGATTCATTGGCAAAGTGGAGATATGAGCCTCTAGACTTGGTTTAGACTGTCTCCAAGTTGGCTACCTAACCACTTCTGACAATTGCTTTATTTTCTTCATTGGAGATGGTAGATATATTGACATGGTGGAACTCGATATCCACATTTTAGGACCCTTGTTTGGAGGGGCAGATCTCTGGACATGCGACATAAGGATGTTATGAAATTGTTTGCTTTTTGTAATGTCTGCTTTCTGGCACCAGTAGGTTATTTAAGTGCACAAAAGGTTTAAGTATCACCGGGGATAATGCCCTCAACCTTAACAACATCAGCGAGATGAAAGGCTGAGTTGCCCTTGCTGGAATTTGGTGCTGTGACATGGTATACAGACTCAGATCTTTACAAAAAATGCATGTGGCAAAATAACTACGGCTCTGCATGTGTAAAGGGATACATATGGCCTCATTACATGTTATGCGGTAAACCATGGTGCTAGTATCACCATGGTTGCCGCCGGTACCATACCGGTACCACCATGGAGAAAAGGGGAATTACCACCCCATTCCAAGGTTGGCGGGGCAGTAATTCTCCCTTTCTCTATGGCCCTTCCCCATTCCCATGTTTGCCCCATAGGGCTCAATGGGAATGGGGAAGGAGCTAATTACGGTACCGCAAATTGCGGTACCGTAATTAGCACCAAGGTCGCTTTGCGGGTCCCAACTTTAACGGCTGGTCTACACCAGCAGTTAAGGTCAGGTCCCGCAAAGGGACCTCGTGGTAGGCCGGTAAGGGTTTACAGGTACCAGTGTCCTTACCGCCTACCGTGTAATGAGGCCCATAGTGGCTAAACTGCATACTCAGCTGCACAATACTGCTAAACAAGCAGTGATTCCAATCATAAAGACACATCCCAAAAGCTATATGTTCTTTGCCTCCTTCGGTAGCGCAGGCTGATGGGAAGCCACATCTATAGGAGGTGTGTACAAAATAAAAATATGACCAATCAACGTTCTATACAAATATACATTTTTGATCAAACAATACAAATCAATCAAGTAATCAGAAGCCACTAAGAAACCCCACCCCTGTAAAAGAACAAGGAACATGCAGACATTTGTGAAAGGACACTCTCCATAAAGGAGCAGGGATGTTCAGGCACATTATTATTGGCATGATGGCACTGTTCTATGATATGCCTATAGGAATGATGTAGAGTAGGAGGATTAACAGTCATTACGGTCCCAAAAGTGGACCAGAGGCACAGGGTCTTTTGACAGTACCTTATGATCTTGTATTTGGTAATCAACAGTATTAAGTCAGCTTTTTGACATCAATTGGGAGTCTGGGTGCATTTTGCACCAGACCTGTTTTGAATCGATGAATGGTGTCACTGGATCCAATGCTGCAGTGCTGTTCAGCAGTGGAACTGGCTTGCACTTTGAGATGATGTAGATGGCAGGCAAAGGCACGTGACCAGCACTGGGAGAGTCAGTGGCCTCAGGTGGAGGTAGGCAGTTGCAGGGCTTCAGCACTGAGCAGGCTCGGCTGACTCAACATGGCAATGGGGTACTGCAGCGGTGTTGGCTTGGAGATTGAATGAGGAGGGGAGAAGTGCTGGTAAATCAATAAGTACAGTCAGCAAGTGGCTAATAAGTGCAGAGAGAAGGGACTGTAGGGTTGCAGATACAGACCATAAGTGCTGGGGGGCTCAAGTTTGAGAGAGGTAGGGATGCTGGTCTAGAGGGAGGCCCCAGCCAAAGAGAGAGATCTGCCCCAAACTCTCTGCTTGGAAAAGCGTCTGACCCTCAGACAGTTAGAAGTGGATGAGCGGAGAGCTTGAGAAAGGAAATGTTTAGGAAGAGAGAATTGGAGGTAGTACGGACCCAGGCCCCAGAAAAACTTGTGGACGATGCAAAGGGTCTTGAACTTAATCCTTGCTGTGACAGGGAGCCAGTGCAGAGATTTCAGAGCTGGAGAGATGTAATCCTTGGGCTTGAGGACAAGAACAAGTCTCATAGTCCAGTTCTGGATATGTTCTAGAGGTCGGAGAGTAGAGGCAGGCAAATTTAGAAAGAGGCTGCTGCAGTAGTCCAGCCTAGAGTGGACCAGAGCTCTGAAGACTGTGAGCTTCTGGGGGAAAGTGAGGAAATGTAGAAAACTTCTGAGGAGGTGCAGCTGATCATTTAATTTCTTAGAGATGTCAGAGATGTGAGGAGCAAAGCAGAAGGTGGAGTCGAAGATGACACCAAGGTTCTTAGCCTCACAGATAGGAGCAGGAAGCAGACCCAGAGTGGGCAGCCATTGAGAGAGAGGAAAGGATGGAGCTGGTGTATCGATAAGGAGGATCTCGGTCTTACTGGCATTCAGGCAGACATCATTGTTGGCACACCATTCCTGAATTGCGGCCAGACAGTTTGACATGAGGGAAGGGGAAGAGGTGGCTGAGGGGAGCCTGACAGAGAGCTGGGTGTCATCGGCATAACACTGAAAGGTGGAGCAGAAAGTAGCAATGCAGTGGGCAAGGGGTTCCAAGTATTGATTGAAAATCCAGGGAGAAAGGTTAGAACCCTGGGGAACACCACAAGTAGAGAGAGAGAGATATGAGAGAGCAACTACCCCAGTTGGACCTGAGAGGGTAGGTCAGTGAGAAATGAGGTCAGCCAGGCTAGGGCCTGATCAGTGATACCCAGGTTGAACAGGACTAAATGGTTGACCATATCAAAAGTAGAAGAAAGAGAATGAGGACAGAAGAAAATTTAGTGTCAAGGTTAGAGAGCAGGTCTTCATGGGTGTTCAGGAGAGAAGTTTCCGTGCTTCTGGCAGCTCTGAAGCCAGACTGGTGGTCATGGAGACAACCAACAGATTCAGGGTGCAGATTAAGCTTGTCGGTGGCAAGCTTTTCCAATGACAGAGAACCTTGGAGTGGATTGAGGTCCAAAAGTGTATCCTCCTTATATTGATAAGGGGATTTTTCCACAGCAAGCCTGCTGTTTGGGGTCCAATCCTGGTGGTAGTAAAATGTGTCCTTTGCCATATGACATTACACCTTGCTAGCAGTAAATGGAGTGACAGGAAAAGAAAGAGAGAAATCAAGATGGTGGGAACCTTCGCATGCCCTACTTCTACTTGTTGGCTACTCTAACTTAATCCTCTTCCCATGCCTGCTGACTTCAAACGATCACAAGTGATGAGAACCCTGATGTGGGAGTGGCTTTGGTATATAAGTGGTGCCTCTAAAGCATCAGTTCCCAGGCGAGCTCCTTGGAGAAGTTCCTATGCTCTGGCGAAGATGTTATATTTCCTGCAGGAGAGTCAATGAGACAACATTCTGCTGTCAGACCAGGCACCAATAATCACACTCCTGTTTTATCTTGGCCCTATTCACAGAGCAGACAGTAATATGATACCAAATTGTTCCTTCTGTATAAATGTGTCATTTTAGAAGTCAACATGCCACACACAGGTATCATTTATTTTCTTCATTTTTTACAGTTTTGTGTGCCAACAGATTGACTGAGATATACAATTCTTATAATTTCAGACCAAAGGTGCAAAAGGTTAAAATGCCACCTCTGCCTGAATGTATCCAGGAGGCCATCAAGGGTGTCCATGTGATTTTTTAACATGCTTTGTGCCACTGCAAAGCTTGGGTTTCAGGAGACTGGCCGTAGTAAAGGCACACGTGTGCACTCTAATTCTAGTCTCAGACATTTATATAAAATAAAAAAAAGAGGATATGATTAGCAGAGCTCCCTTTCAGAAAGATAATTATGTGCATCAGTTTATGCTAATGAAATCCAAGAAATGCCATGGCTTTCACACCATTGAACAGTTCTCATAGTTCCCACAGCCAATATTCTGATTTTCTCTTCTCTCTCTCTGTACAGTACAACTTAGCTTTTTATATGGTGTTATCCCAGATTGCTGCTCTAGTGTGTTGATCAGGATCTTGCAGAATCACTTGGCAAGTCTAAGTAACATCCCAAGCCTACGGTATGCTATCATATTCAGTTGCTGCTCGTGAACTATGAAGCTGGATTTGATGCAGTGGTTTAACCAAGCCAGTGAGCCTTACCAATAAAGCCCCATGTATATTGTATAGCGTTTTAAAATTGAATATCATTTCATATGATATGACTTAAAACTTTATGAAAGTGATAATATGTGAAAATGAAAAGTGACGCAAATCTCAGGTCTTGGATTGAAGTGTGATATTTCAGGTCAGATATAGCTTAGACTGTCTTACATTAGGACACACCAAGCATTTATAAGCCCCCATGGGAGAGCGGAAAAATATACACTGATGACAAGGCTAAGACAACAGAAATCATAGATTATGAAATGCCTACACACATACATCGATAAATTGCTAACACACACACGAGTAAGGTTTTGTAACACTGGGTTAATGATTGCATAGCATATATGGGGTATGGGCGGGGAGAACACTAGGAAAGGACACAGGGGGGGGCAAGCAGATGAGACAAGGAGAGACGAGTCACTAATAGACAATTGAACACAACGACAAGGGCTCGGACAATAGTAGAACAGTTGGCTAGGTGAACACTTTGCTAAGAAGGCAAGAACCAAAGACAGCAACACTTTCACAATGTGGGAAAAAGGCCTAGGTTTCACATTGCAATTTAAATACTTTCACAATTCAATGAAGTAAAAACACACCTAGGTCCGAGAGTCCTGCACAGTGGGAGAAAGGCCTAGAATTCACAATGCAATTTAAATACTTTCACAATGCAATTAAAGAAAAACACACCTAGGTCTGAGAGTTCTGCAAAGTGGGAGAAAGGCCTAGGTCTCACAATGCAATTTAAATACTTTCACAATGCAATTAAATAAAAGCACACCTAGGTCCGAGAGTCCTGCAAAGTGGGAGAAAGGCCTAGGTTTCACAATGCATTATTTACTCCAGAATGCATTATTACTCCAACAAAATATTGAAATATTTTCGTAATGCAGAAATGTTGTTCCAAAGCAACAAAGTTCCATTAAATAAATGCACTCTCTTTGTGCCCAACAAAGTTACATTTCATGTAGACTGTCTTTTCAAACTCAAACATTGGATTGTAATGTGTACATGTGCAGCCTTACATATGCAGTTATTATGTTTCATTACAATGTTGGCCGTATTTATGATTGAAATTCTGCCAAAGATGTTCATAATTTCTTCCACTTAGTCTGATGGATTTACAAACACATCACAAGTGGGGTAATAGCATAGTTAATCCCTATGTTTGCAGTTCATAGGAAACCATGGAGGATTTGGGGGTTTACTGTAGACATATATGATTATATTCTCCACTGCAACACCAAAGTCATAATCCAGCACTGTTGTAACGATGTTGAAATTCCTTTACTCATATTCTGCTGACATTTGCAACACTATTGCACTAGGAACAGGGCTGGTTTAGTGCTAAGGAAATCTTCATATTGCCCAGCATAAGCCCGTGGACGTCATTTTGAGGTTGCAAAGGGTCCCCCTACCCCTGTAGTCTCCATTCTACTCCTAAAAAAAGTTTAAAAAAATACAATTTTATTTTTTTTTTACATTGAGGCTCATGGGGTGTGGCCAGCAGCAAGTGGATCTTTCTTTTTGGAGTGGCTGGTTTTCTGATGGCTATGGCCTGTAAAATAGCTCAGTGGGTTGAGCGCTGGCGGCTGCAATGTGTGTGTGATCTGCAGGTTGTAAGTTCGACTCCCACCAAGGTTAACTCAGCCTTTCATCCTGCTGAGGTTGATAAATGAGTACCAACAAAGGTTGGGTGATATTGTATCTATATTTGTTCTATATGAAGCACGTAACACATCATTATCATTTGGGCTTGGACGTCAGCTTTCATTCACAGTGATTTGGTAATATGGGCCTATAAGCACTGATATTAATGATACATAAGGTGATCCATTCTTGTATGAAATGTATATCACTTCACAGTGATATCCCTACCATAGTAGTGTACTCAAAAACAATGCTATGTGATGCCACATCCTGTTTTGTCATGGGGTGAAAGGTTGTGTTCCATCGTTTCCCGTGATGTCACTTCGGGCTGGGGTCAAATTACATCACTTCCTGCGGTCACCAAAGGTCAAGGCTTGTGTGATGTCACTTCCTTTTTTGCAGAGTTTGGTGAGGATTCATCAAACGGTGCCAAAGTTATAAGCTGCCCAAAAAAGTGCTCTTCCTATGCGTTGAGCATCTTAACCATAATATATATTTTGCATTGTTTTGTGAATTGTGCTTTGTCTTGATTTTTTTTATGGAAACAGCTTCAATTCTCTAATTGTGCACTTTAGAAATCAAATGATTTTGAGGTGAAGAATCGGCAGTACGGTGAGAGAGACTGTTTAGTGATGCTCAACAGCTGTGTGTAGAAACCACCAGACATTGTATTGTGGGCCCAAAATGTTCTATACAAACACGCTTTCATTAAGATTTGAACCTGCACATTCACAGTGAAAGGCTCATACTACAGAACTTTCAAACACACTCCATCTGCTTGCGGCTTAATAACGTTCAAGCACACCTGAACTGTGCAATGCCTACACTTTCTTGACTGCTCAACTGACTTCTGCTTGAAAACGATTCCTCAAACATTCAATAAGTTTCATGGTGAGGAAAAAGAGTGCAAAGATGTCAGAGCTGATTCTTATTCAGTCAGCTCCCCCATCCCACGTTCAGGATGTGGATTTTATAATTGCTTAGCCTCGCAAGCCCACGTCGCGTGCCGTTCAGAGTGATGTCTCCCCATTCTCTCGCCTGGAAGCTTCTACCCTGCTGCGTGTCGTTTCGGGAAACACTGTTCCATATTCCCAAAGACCATACTCTGTAATGAAATTAGAATTTCAAGTAGCCGATGCAATTCACTGAAATGTTCAAGACATTTAAATAGATAAAATAATCTGTACGCTTTATATTTTGGAGTGTGCTGTGCTCTTCGAGTAATAACTAGCTCAGGGGCATAGCATAGTAATAAATACAAAGTGTTCCTGCGTATCACAGCCCAATCTAGAACTATCTTCTTCTTTTTCACTCTCTCTCACTGCTCGTTTCCTTTCTCTGATCCTGGCAGAGGTACATATATCTATGTAGGTGAGAGTCACATGGGGGGAACCGGGAGACACGCACAAGCGTTTCCCCCAGGGGTGTTTTTGGACTCTGCACAGGCCAGTGAGCACCTTCCAGGGGAATATAAGGGGGCAGGTAAGGTTCGAGAGCAAGCGACGGTTAGGACGTAGCGTTTGTCCTGGTCGCTGCTCCCAAGACTCCCCTGCTTTGGACTGTGTCGGTGGAGTCGGTTTAGAGGTAGGGCTGAGGATATAGGAAAGGGCAGAGGTAATCAGGGGTGGGGTGGGATATTAAAAACAACAACAAAAAAGGAGGAAAAGAATTATAGTATACTTTATATTTATAAGGGGTGCTGCAAATAAAGCACTGTCCCGCCTACCTGCAGGGATCTGCCTCCAGACACTGCAGGCTCGTTTCTTGTCCACCTTCCGGTATTTGTTATTGGGTTTTCTGGTGAAGTGGCTCCTTCTGACGCTGTGTGCTCACACGTTGGTTTGGTGTTGCTAAGGGTGAATAGGTGTGGCACGCACAGGCCCATTTACTGGGGAGGGTGAAAGTCATTGTTTGATCGGGGTGCAAGCTCAGTGCTTGCTCGCAGGTTAGTGTGGTGCCGGCACTGTGCCACTAGGGAGCAGTGCAGTGTTCTTAAAGGGGCAGCATTATTAGGCCCTAGAGGTGTGGAAGCTCCTCTGCTTCAGGCAACCTACGGCTAGTGCGCTGTGGGTTTGTGGCCGCGTAGGGGCAGTGTGGTGCACAGCCTTATTGAAGGTCTCGCACAGTTTTAAGAGAACTGTTTTTCTTTGTGCCACTCAAACAGACAATTAGTGCTGCTTGCACCACTGGCTAGGGTGGGGGAAGAAATTTGTAAGGTACATTGTGATTTAAGGAGGCGTTATTAGGACATCTTGCTGGGAATACGTTTTTCCCAGTCGGTAGACTGATCGTCAGGAGCCTTTCTTCCTTTAAGTGGGGACAGTCCCTGTCTGCTGTTAGGGAAGATAACAGAATAAGTGGGGATTTAAGATAAGGTATATTCAGGCAGTCAGGTATTACTTCCAATAAATATATTCAGGTAGAAGGCCATGTAGGGAGATATATATAGCAGGCTCGGGAGCTAGCTATTTTGGGGTGCGAAGGGGGCCTGAGTTATTAAATTGAACTATTTTCAATATTGGAGTAGGATTGCAGGACATGGTTCTGGGTCTAGGGCTTGGTGGTCGCCCAGGCTTTGAGTGAGGCTCTGAGCATTATTAACAGGGCATCAAAAACCCAGCTGGAGGAGGCAGTAATTTAAGTTATGGGGAGATGGGGTCTGGAGAGGGGAGGCCACAGTGCAGAGCGGCATCGGACAGGGTGCTCTCAGCGGTGGTAGCTTAGTGCCCATCAGCAGGAAGGCAGGAGGTTTGGGACAGAAGTGCCAAAAAGAGTAGGAGGGAGGTACCTAGGAGAGCAACCAGGAATGAGGGAGCAGACAGCGAGGGGACAGGTAGTGGGACAGGAGCTAAAGGGCTGGGTGAGGCTACTAGCGGAGTAGGAACAGGGGCAGAGATGTGCACAGGACAAGGTAGGGTTATTGTTGGGGTCCGTTTCAACCCAAGAGGCACGGCGGTGGAGAGGGCCAGGGGAGGGAAATGCCTGCAGAAGAGTGCAGGTGGGAGGAGGAGGAGGAGGAGGACTATATCTCCGTTGTATAGCGAAGAAAGGTGAAGGTGCAGAATGGCATCCCCGCAAAATAGGGTGGTATTCGGAGGGATTGGTACGGCCCCCATGGTTACAGAGGAGTTAGTAGGAGAGAGCTTGAGAGCATTCCCTCCGGCAGGCAGGAAAGAACAGACTAGAGGGCACAGTACTGTCCCTAGCATGGCAGAGCACAAGGTGGAGGAGAGAACCCCTCGCCCAAGAAGAGAAAAGCAGGAAGGGGTTGGCACAACCCCACCGAAAAGAGGTCACAGGCACAGCAGGGGGGACACCCGAGCTCGCCCGATGAAGATCTGCCCGGCCCGAGCATACACTCGCAACAGGAATGGTATTTCACATGGGAGGATGAGCTGGAGGAGAAACATTGTGTGCACTGGGGGGATGAGGAGCAAGGAGTTGCGGTCGAGGGGAAGGGTGCAAGAGGTCTAAGGTTTGAAGGGGAAGATGGTGCTGGGGGGAGCAGGAGTGCAAGAGAATGGCAGGGAAATTGGCGCCCAGTGAGGAAAAAGAGGAGGAGTGTTGGAGTGGAGGCCAGGATGACATGTCTAGGTGACAGCGGGGCGGGAAGAGGTGAGCAAGAATAGGAGTGGTCGGTGGCATAGGTCAAATTAGGTACGAGGTTGGGGACACACAGGGTTGGAGCTGGGGCACAATGAACATGTGAGGAGTGGAGCGGTTGTCCACAAGGGCATTGGTGAGGGCTAGTGGAAGGAGTGTCTCCTCTGTGGAAGTACAAACATACAAGGTTGCGGAGCATGTGGCACAAGGGGTGATAGAGGTTGCTAAGGAGAGGACTTTGGACGGTGCAGTGAAGGACAAGACAATGGGCCTCATTACGAGGTGGGCGGTAAGGGATTACCGGCACCGGTAAGGGCACCGGTGCCTGTAATCCCTTACCTCCCTACTACGAGTTCCCTTTGCGGGTCCTTCCTTAATGCCTGGTTTTTGCAGGAGTTAAGGACTGGACCCGCAATGGGACTCTAGAGCTAATAACGGTACTGCAATTTGCGGTACCGTTATTAGCGCCTTCCCCATTCCCATTGAGCCCTATGGGCCCCTCCAACCTCGGAATGGACCGGTAATTGCTCCATTCACCAGGGCAGAGTCGGAAGGGTTTTGGAGGCAGCCATGGAGCTAATAGCTCGTAATGAGGCCCAATGCATTATATAGACTGTACAAAGCCACTGGGTGTGCATTTGAGGGGGGCAACAAAAGAAAAAATATGAGCACGCGAGTTTTTGGATGTTTTTAAACTCCTGCACAGGGAGGTGAGAGTGAAAGAAGGGTCCAAGGAGGAAGAGCGGGGGTTGGCCGCAAGACCAACGGTACTGGTGATAATTGAAAATTGGACATCAGCATTCAGTATATATTCAACTGTTTATTGCAAGAAATGTCCAGAGAGGTGTGTAGCATTACTAAAATATATTTACATCAGAAGGAAAGTGTTTATGAGTTTTGGGGGATTTGCATGGGTGGGGTACGATGAAGAATTTAGGGCAAGGATGGGTGAGGACAGCCAAGTGGTATGGGGAGAGATTGACATTGACCTATTTCTACAGTGGATGTTGCCTACGCATCCAGCACCAACGCTGCATACAGCAAGTGCTTTATCCATGCCTTACTGGCACTTTCATGGTCGCCCCACCTTGGAGGGGGGAGGGGGAGGAGGCAGGAGTCAGTCATCAGAAGCATACTGGCATTTGATAAAGAAAGCTGCACAAGAACGGTGTGCAAACTTAGGCACAAGTAGAGCCAATGCACGGAACGACATCAGGACGGCATACACAGTGTTTTCAAACAGGTGACAGAGGGGGGGGCATGGGGCAGGGCAAGGAGTTGTGGGGAAAGGCCTATACTCCAGTTAAAGTTGCGGTTGTGGAAGAGTGCCTCAGGTTTTACTTGTGCTGGGAAGGGGCCAGGATTTTGGGGGAAGGTTTTTGCTAGGGTTTTAGGTTGTGTTATCAGGGTCCAAGGGTGTGGCGGTGTCCACTTTGGGGGTCGTGCCTAAGAAGACAGCAGGAAAATTCTGACTAATTCACCATTTGTCATGGCCGGAGGGCATGTCAGTGATTTACTGTATTTTGCCGGAAGACTGCAGAGTGTCCTATGCCAGTTTAGACCAGGCAGTGGGCTTGATGAGGAAGGAAGATTGTGGGGCGTCCATGGATAAGTGCAATATCAAGGCAGTGTTTAGTTTGTTACCGGTGCATCCGGAAGATTTTTGGCTGCTGGGGATGCAGTTTGAAGGCCAAATTTATGTTGACAAAACCTTGCCTATGGGCTGTGAAATTTCATGTGCATTGTTTGAGCGTTTTAGCTCTTTTATGCAGTGGGTTTTTACTTACAGATCGGGTTGGGAAGGAGTGTTTAATTATTTGGATGATTTTCTTTTCATCAGTGGGGAGGGCAAAGAACTGGAATGTCAGCGGATGCTAGAGGTCTTTCAGACATTGAAGCAGGAATTGGCAGTGCCATTGGCAGAGGATAAAACTAAAGGCTTGTAGGGTTGCTTGAGAAGGCGATAGCGGCTCTCAAAATGACACTGGTATACATGCAGAGGTTAGTGGCGCATCTCAATTTCGTGTGTTGGGTAGTGGCTCTGGGTCACACTTTTGTAGAAACATGGCACGGTCTATGGCGGGGGCCAAGTACCCACATCACAGGGTGAGGTTGTCAGGAGCAGCCAGGGAGGATTGCAAGATTTGACTAAATTTTCTGGAAGAATTTATTGGGGTTTCAATTGGCTGCAGGGGGACCCAGTTTCGTGGGAAGTTCAATTTGTTTCAGACGCAGCAGGTTCAGGATTCTTCGGAGTGTTCATGGCGGGTAAGTGGTGTGCCAAAAAGTGGCCTGAGTATTGGCAGAGACGAGGAGGGAGCACAGCCTTGTGGGAATTTTTCCTGTTGTTAGTGGCAATGGATTTTTGGGGCGGAGAGTGGCAGGATAAGAAGGTCAATTTTAACATTGACAATGAGGCAGTGGTCAATGTTGTGAACAGGCAGTCAGCTAAGGACCAGAGGGTAGCTAGGTTAATGAGAGAATATTTTCTGTGATGTATGAAGTTGAATTTGGTGTCTAGAGTAACGCACATGCCAGGGAAGGATAATGGCATTGCTGATGCATTATCTCATTTCCAGTGGCAGAGATTCCGTGGAATGGCACTAGTAACAGACATGAGCACACATCAGATCCTGGAGGAACTGTGGCAGCTAGGAAACTGAGAGCAATGTGCTAAGTAGAGGGTTTGCTAGCCTCAGTGTCTAGGACTGCACACAAGAGGGCATGGTTGAACTTTATAAAAGGGGTAGTGCACAGTTGGAAGGGCATGTAGGACGCGGAGAAGAGAAGAAGGGATGATGTGGTTGATTTTATACTGGGGTGCATGGACAATGGTTGGTCCAGGGCAACGATAGCGGGGAAATTGGCGGGCATTGCTTTTTATGGGAAATGGCTTTGGGGTTTTAGCCCAGCATTGGTGAAATGGCATGTAGGATGTTGGAAGGATGGGCAAGGGAAAAATGGAAGGGTGAGGATAGCAGGAGACCAGTTTCAGCAGGCCTGTTATTGAGGTTGTCCAAGATTTGGGGGGTCATCATGGGAGAGGGACATGTTTTCAAAGTGTTTTATTTGGTTGTTCTTTAGGGCATTTTGGGTGTCGGAACTGGTGGGGGGGAGAAGAGGTGTAGGAGGTCTACGGTGGGAACATGTACATTTATCAGAAATAGGTGTAGATATAAAGATTTGCAGATCAAAGATGGACCAGAAAGGAAAGGGCTAGTGGTTGCTTCTGGGTAGAGGTAATAAAGAATTTGTGTCCAGTTAGGGCAGGAGTATCGTGGCTGGAAACATGTAGGGGAAGATAGGATTTGGTTTTCCAGCATGAAAATTGCTCAGTGGTGATGCCAGCTCAAGTTCTGGGGGTCATAAGGAGGGCTCTACTGGCATTGGGGGAGAAAGCTGAAGAGTTTGGGACTCATTCTTTTAGGATGGGGCGGCATCGGAAGTTAGTAGGATGGGTTTATCTGAGGAGCAGGTCAAGAGTTTTATGGTGATGGAACTCGGAAAATACAAGGGGTATATCAGAAAGCTGGGGAATGGATAGAGATAGGGGGGCAGGGGATATAAGGCAGTTGGCGGAGAGAAAACTCATAAAAATGTTTCTTTTGCAGATGTGGAATCGAGGAGTGGTGAGTTGCTGCAGATCTGGATATGTGGACACTCCACAGTGTAATGGGCAGGGAAAGATGCGGTAAAAAGTTTTTTAGGGACCCAATTGGGATGTGGTTATAACATTGCTTTAGTGAAACAGTCAGGGCTAAGGGGGCATAGGTGAGACCAACTACTGCCTATGCTTGCGGGTTTGAGGGATCGTCAGGGGGTTGCAGCAATAATTCTGCATTCAGGGGAAAATGATCTAGTTAAGGATACAGGGGTGTCACTGCTAAAAAAGATGAAAAGAGACCTGAGTTGGTTAAGCGAGATATGCCCTACGGTGGGGCTGGTCTGGACCTAGTTACGCCCAACAGGAGTATGGAGGGGGCAGTGAACGAAGGTGCAGTAGAAAGGACAAGGAAATAGATTAACAGGGAGATGGTGAAGTTTTGTGGATCCTGGGGGGGTGCAAATGCTGCGCACCAGGAAATCATTTACAAGGATTTTTCATTGTTTTGAGAGTATGGGTTGCATTTGTCATTATTGGGAAACATGTATTTCCCTGAGGATGTTAATTTCGCAGTGGAGGATATCGTTAAGAGTTGGAGGAAGAGCAGAAGTTGGGTAAGGAGGCAGTGGGGCTGAAATAACTCCTCTGGGGATGGTTTGTCTGGTGCCGGGGACATGGCCCTTTGAAGGAGGGGTGGGGGAAGCACAATGGGGTACTAGCGCAGTAAAGGAGGGGCTGGTGATGTTTGCATGAATGGGCTACCCCGGGGGTACAAAGAGGGGGACGAGGTATTGAAGAAGGAGGGGTGTGTCCTCGGGGAGAAGATGGGAGAAAGTAGGATGAAGTTAGAGAGGAATTTAAGGGGAGCAGAGGGAGCAAAGGGAGGAATTTAAATTGTTTAATTATTTATTTGTTGGGGAATTTAAATTGTTTATTTATTCATGTGTTTGGCAATTGTTAAAATGGATATATTAATCTGTAAGGCCAGGGAGCCAGGGAGCCAGGTTAGCGGTTTTTGTGAGCTGTGGCTGGTCACATTTAAGGAACCTTTTCCACTTAATTGCAAGCCTGGGTCATTTTGTGCAGTAAACCCAAAGAGCGCATTCCCCCCGGGGTGTTTTTGGGTGCTGCACAGATCAGCGAGCTGGCCTGTGCATGTAGTGCCTTCCAGGGTATTTTAGGGGGCAGGGAACGTTCGGGAGCAAGCGACGGTTAGGATGTAGCATTTGGCCCCAACCTCCCATCCTTTTTGGTAATTATAAGGGCTTGGGTTTTTCTGTATGTTCCCCCTATTTTTTAAGTTCTGGGTTTGAGAAGGGGTTTGAGAAGGTGAAGGGTGGTTTGGACAGGGATGGTGGTTTGTCTGACAGGCTAGGGGAGTAGAAGGGGCGGTTTGATGTGAGGTGTTCATTGTTGCTGATGTGGCAGGTCAGCCTGGCTGCATGTCATTGAAGAGGTGAGGAGATTGGTGTTAAGGGGAGTTTTGTGGAGGAAAAGGGGTTTGAGGTAGTGCCATGGACATGGTCCTTTGGAGGAGGGGTGGGGGAAGCACAATGAGGTACTTTGGTGGCAAAGGAGCAGGGTGGCGCTGTTTGCATGAACAGGCATACAAAGACGGGGAAGAGGTATTGAAGAAGGAGGGGCGTGGGCTCAGGGAGAAGATGAGAGAAAGCGGGATGAAGATTGAGAAGAATTTAAGAGGAGGGGAGGAAGCAAGGGACAGGAAGGGAGGAAGTTACATTGTTTAATTATTTATTTGTTGGGTTATTGAAATTGTTTATTTATTTATGTGTCTGGCAATTATTAAAATTGATATATTAGTCTGTAAGGCCAGGGAGCCAGGTTAGCGTTTTTTTTGTGAGCTGTGGCCTATCACATTAAATCAACCTTTTCCACTTAAAAGCAAGTCTGGTTAATTTTGTGCAGTAAGCGCAAAAGGTGTGTGTTTACTAAAGTCACCTCAGTCACTGCAGACAGCAGCACAACCAGAGGGAAAAAAATAAATAAATGTTCAGCGGTGCTAGGTCGAAAGGATCTGTCTTTTTCCTTTATTTTTGCAGTCAGCTAACGAAATTTAAATGAATGAAAAAGAATACTCTTTAAATGTACTAACATTTCAAAATGGATCTTTTCAAAATGTTTAATTTCTACAGATAACTTCCTGTATATATATTGTATTTAATAATATATATGAGTTAACGCATCCCGAACCATACGTTATAAGGATATTGCCTTTATAAGCCCACAGATCTCTGAGGTGACTTGCAATATACTTTTTAAGTATGCTAGGGGTGTAGTAACCAAGAGCGGATTCATGGCAGTACAGACACAGACCAACTGTGAGGCTCTTTAAAAAAAAAAAGACCAGCTAAGCTTTATTATGCCTGACACAGTATGCTGTGGGTCCCAGTTACTCTTGTGCTGTACACATGAGAGATCACTCTCCAGTGAGCCTCATGCACTCTAGCTCAGGCCGCTGACTGACACATTCCCAGCACTCACACCACAAACTCTCATCAACATTCGCCTGAGCTTTCAGTAGCACAATTGCATCGACGTTCTATCAGCATTCATAGATGGCCAGCAGGGCAAGACCACATTCAGCAAAACACAGCAGAGGGTAACATTTTCTTTCTAATAGATGGCCACAAACCATCATCCCCTTTAGTACCTGGCTGTTTGCTTAATCTAATGTAAGAAATGTTCCAGCTATTGATACATATATTCAGTGTGGAACCTGTTTGACAGACAAAACTGGGTTTGAGTAGTAGGGGTGTTCCAGTTTTGTACAGCTTGTACTTTTCTAAGCAATGGCCTTATTTCACCTCCTCCTACCTCACTTCTAAGGTAGACCACCTTGCTCTGACCAATTTGACATTTACGTGCTTTTTTGGTCAGATGGGCCTGCTCAAGAGCCTGCAATACATATCCTAAGTGGTCAACATTTTCTTTTCAAGTAGGGCTGAACATCCATCCCATTCAGAACTTGATTAACCATCCTTTGGAATGTAGCAGGTGCATTCTTTAATCCAAAATGTTTAACCTTAAACTGCTCAAGGCCTGCAGGGGTCGAGAATGCAGTTTTCTCCTTGGCATGGTCTGTCAGGGCTATTTGCCAATAACCTGTAGTAAGATCAAATGCACTGAGGTACTTGGCTGCACCAAGTCTATCCACCAGTTCATCTGTCCTTGATAAAGGATGGGCATCAGTCTTTGTGACTGCATTTAGAGCTCTATAGTCCACACAGAATCTCAACGCCTTGGATCCTGCCTTTGGTACTAGAACAACTGAACTAGACCATGGACTTGTAGATGGCTCTAAAACCCTGAGATCAAGCATCTTGTCCTCCTCTTTATGTGGGTCCTTACATGGTCTGACATTCTGTAAGCTCTGCTTTTTACAGGTAAACAGTCACCAGTTAGAATATCATGCTATCCTCAAAGGGTCAAACCTGGTGATAGTGAAAACAGGGAGGCAAACTGATTTAACAGAAACCTGCACTCTTCCTGTTGTTCAGATGTCAGATTAGAAGCGAGATTAACTGCTTCTATTTTCTCATCTAAAGGCTTTCCTCTTAGTAGGCCAGGTAAAGGTTCACTCCCCTGCTCCTCTTGAGCTGAAGCTAGAAGCAAAGCTCCCACTTCTGGTCTCGAGACATAGGCCTTCAAACGGTTGGTGTGAAAGACTCTGGGAGCCACTTTAGGATTGCCTAAATCCACCAAATAGTTCACCAAGTTTTACCACAACCTTGAAGGGTCCTATCCACTTGTCCTGCAAGGCACTCTGCCTTGTTGGCACCATAACTAGCACAAGCTTGTCTTGAGTGAACTCAACCATGCTGGCTTTCTGGTCATGCCAATGTTTGACCAGAGGCTGACCTGCTTTCAAGTTATCACTAGCTTCTGCCATCATGTGTGACATTCTCCTTCAGAGACCTATCACATTGTCAGTCACTTTGACTGGCTTGGGGGAAGGAGCACTCTCCAAACCCTCCTTAATGAGGGCCAAAGGACCTCTGACTGGATGGCCATAAAGAAGTTCAAAGGGACTATATCCAACTCCGTCCTGAGGGACTTCTCTATAAGCAAAGAGAAGGCATGGCAGTAGAAGGTCCCACTTTCTTTTAAGGGGTTCTTCTAAAGCACCCATTGTGCTCTTCATAGTACGATCGTGCTCTTCATAGTACGATTAAACTGTTCATCCAGTCCATTGGTTTGTGGATGGTAGGTGTAGAGAACTTGCAAGTGGCACCACAGTTTTTCCACATGGCTTGCATGTAGTGGGACATAAAATTGGACCCCCTGTCGGATATCACTTCCTTAGGAAACCCTACTCTGGTAAAAATACAAAGTAGAACCTTAGCCACAGCCTGAGCCGTAACAGTTCTCATAGATATGGCTTCTCTGTATCTTGTAGCATGTTCTACTACAACGAGGATAAACCTGTTCCCTGAAGATGTGGAAGGGTCAAGGGGACCAACAATGTCGATGCCCACCCTATCAAAAGGAACTCCCACCACTGGGAGAGGTACCAGGGGTGCCACATTCTTGGCTCCACTCTTGCCAGAGGTGTGGCAAGTGTGACAACTCCTACGGAATTTGTCAACTTCTGAACCCATTTTAGGCCAGTAGAAGTATAAAGAGAGCCATTCCTTGGTCTTTTTGAAACTCAAGTGACCAGCCAGAGGTATTCCATTGGCCAACCGTAGGAATTGGAGTCTGTTTTCTAGGGGCACTACAAGTCCTTTGGAGTCCCCAGGGATAGAGTCAGTCAGTTCACTGTAGAAGAGGCCATTTTACCAATGTAACCTGTGCTTCCCAGGCTCTTGCCCATCAAGCTGAAAAGCTGCCTGTAGGCGAAGACCTTCAAGAGTAGGACACTCTCTTTGTCCTTTGCTGAAGTCTGCCCTGTTGGGTCCACCTTCTGCCAGTAAATACTGCACCTCAGGATGGTCAGCAGGATCCATAACTCCATCTAGAAGAAGGTCCTCTTCCAGTTTGGATTCTTCAGTAGCTGGATCAACCACACAGGGCTGTACCTCACACTCAGCCTCAGCTGGTGGAGGAGTCACAGGTGTGACTTTTGACAATCTTGGGGATGTCCTGGTTGGTAGCACAGGGGTGCTATCTGCTTTCTTCTGGGAGGTCTTAGGTTACCCCTTTACTGCTTTCTTTTTTGAAATAGCAGTTAGTAAGTCCTGTGGACTAGGGTGATGGTTTCCTCTATCAAGCCCCCTGGAGAGCCCCTAAAGGTCCTCTCTTTGGAAGTCCTAGTGAGCTCCTGTTTCCTTTTACCGGGAGGCCTGCGGGTACTAGACACAACTCCAAGAGTTCTCAGGGCATTAACCAGCAGGACCCTCCCAGGCACTTCACTCTGCACACTAACAGGTATTTTGACAGTCATGTCATTGCACTGGATGAGAGCTGGTAACTGGGGAAGCATTTGCACGGGGCCTCCAGGTAACTTGGTTAGGTATTTTGGTGCCTTAGCAACATCCTCTACCTTGAAAAATGATTCATCAACCGCAGTTATGCTGGCTCCATTGTCTCTAAAGGCAGGAGTCTCCTGGCCATTCACAAGGACACTATCTTTATAATACTCTTTAGTATTATCAGGGATGGAATTATAGACATCTAAATTCTGTTGTTCCGACAAGCCCAAGGACACTAAAGAAACACTAGCTGAGACTCTCATGGGTTCATCAGCCAGTAGGTGAAAGTATCCACTTGTCATAGCTGCTTTTTCCTCTGGGCAGAAGGCTAAAGAGACAGTGTGGACCCCTGAAAGTGTACCCTTGCATCTGGGATCCCCTTTCACATGGTCAATTGACCCACAAACATAACATTTACCAAATGTTTTGATGAATTGGGGTTTGTTCTGACCCACCTCGGGTTTTGCGCCAGGAGGTAAACTAGCCTGATTTGGTTTTCCTTGGGGTTTACCCTTGTTCTGTTTGTGGTCCTCTTTGGATTTGAGGTATTAGAATTCTCCTTGTTATCTTTCTTTGGCTGCTTTCCCTCATCCTTCTTCTGAGTTTCCCCAGAATCCTTGTGAGTAGCCCTGTTGGCAACCCACAAGTCAGCAGCCTTAGCTAGCTTCTTTGGATCTATCTCCTTAGAATGAGCCAAGTGCTGTATGAGCTCAGGAGAGCAGACATCATATATTGATTCCAACATATCAAGATTTCTCATACCTTCATAAGTGTTAACTCTGTAACCCTTAATCCAATCCTCTAAATTCTTCAAACATTCACACACCCAGGTAGCCCAAGGGGTACCATCATGCTTTTTGAGGGTCCTAAACCTCTTAAGGTACTGGGAAGGTGTCTTCCCAAATCTATCAATTAAAGCTAGCTTCACACACTCATAATCCGTCCTGTCCACCTCCCAAACTCCATCACAACATCAGATGCAACAGTGGGTAGCCTAGAGAAGAGCCAAGGAAGCAACTGATTCCCTGTAATATCTTGAATCCCATCGTTATACTCAAACATCTAAAATATCAAACTTAGCCTCATACATACCCACAATTTCTTCAGGCATATCGGGTCTCTTAGGACTGGAAGAATTAGAAGACTTTGGGAGAGAATAATTCTCAATAGATAACTTTTTCATTTCTAGTGCATGGTTCAACTCCATTTCTCTGAGCTTAAGTTCTTGATGCTTTTTATTCAGTTTGAGCATTAAGATGTTTGAATTCCAATTCAAGCCTCATCTTTTCTAGAACAATGAATTCAGGACTGAGTGTAGGACCTGAAGGGGTCTCAGTGGACAAAGGTTGAGGTTTCTGAGCAGGTAGAGGAGCAATAATGAGACTCATCTGCCTCATACAACTCATCCTTAACATTTGAAACATTATCTTCCCCATCACTTTCCACATTTGCTGGAGGGGAAGGCATTCCAGACCCGCTCCCCAGACTTTGGTTCTCCAACACCCTTTCAATTAATTCTGACTTTTTGCCTTTAACAGAGAGATTCTTATCTCTACACAGTTTTTTCAAATGATCAACAGTGTAAGTAAGGAGGGTCCTCTGACTGTAGCTTTCCATATCAGACATGATTAAATTGCTTTTAGTGGTGTTTAGCCTTGTGGTTAGTTGAGCCAAGGTAATAGCAGCATTCTAAGTGTAATCACTATACTTTATCCTCACCACTGTACACCAGTGTTAGTACAAATCATATGCAGTACCCTTTGGGAACACCACAGACAATTAAGACTACAAGTGCAAGTACAAATTCACCTTTGGTACAAGTCTGTACTACACAGTATTTGGTAGCGGTGGCTGAGTAGCCAGACCTATCTCAAGAGTAAAGTGAGCAGTACAAGAGATTACACAAAGGACAACAATTTCAAACAAACACTGATTCAAGGTTCCTGAGTAAAAGAATATACATTTATTTACACCATCATTTCTAAAACAGTTCACTATCATAAAGCAGCAGAAAAGTACAGTCTTAATATACTACAACAACACCCAATCAATTCTGGACAAGTTAAGCTCGAAATGAAGTGTGAGCAAAATGGCACTCCAGCAATTTAAAAGGGTGGAAAGACAAGGTTATTCAAAATAAATAGCACCAACAAGTTATAGACAGGGTAATCTAGAAGAGGGTACTACAACAAGGATTCAAGGTCTGGCCCAAAGTTAATGGTTTGGATCTTTGCAGAGGATCACACAGTTCAAAGTAGTTTGTTGTTAAGTCTTTGCCAAGAGTTTAAAACGAAGTTGATCGGAGGAAAAGTTACTGAAAGGAGAAGAGAAGGACAAGCCTTCGGAGAGCCAAAAGATTTCCCACGCTTTCACCGTTGTCGGACGGAACAAATGACCGAATTTGCACAGTACCTTTAAAGAAGAATGCTGTAGCTGAGGCAGTTCTTCCTGGCAGTTCCTGCAGGCTCGCAGATCCTGAAGCTTCTGTCGTGGTGACAAGAAGGAGGAAGGCTGGAGGGTCCTGCACTGCCCAGGGAAGAAGCCAGCAGCACAGCAAAACGACGAATAAAAGGTGCGCTCCTTAAAACCCAAACTGCTTCTCTTCCCACAGGCTATCCAATCTACTGCAGCAATGCACAGTAAATTTGACCAGGATGAGGACCAGTGTCTGGTGTTTGGCAGGTTGGTTGTTCCCACCAAGCGAAAGGGAAGAAGATTCCTTGCAGATCTCCTCTGTCGTCGAAGTTCCAGGGGTTTTGGAACTGCAGCGGGGCTTCACCGGGTGTCCAGTAGTTGCAGCAGTCGTCTTCCTTCAGCTTCTCTTTGGTTATCTCATTCCAGTGGCGACTCTCCTTTCCAGTCCTGGAGACTAGCTTTTTCTGCACCATATCCACCATTCACACAGCCTGGCTGTCAATCACACAGTAGGGTGGCTGTCCTGGCAGGGGAGCCACCTAGCCAATCAAACAAAAGTGTTACTTGGGTCTCCAAGGAGACCCCGTGCAGGGAGCCTCAAACCCCTCCTTCGCATCCTGTCCACCCAGACACTCAGGCACCTAAGGAGGGCTTCTGTGCAGAAGCCCGCCGAAGGAAGGCGAACAAAGGAACCAAACCTGGTTTGGCGCACATAGTAAAACACTAGAAAGACCTTTACAAAAAGATATGGCAAAACAACTCGACCGGAACCAAGTCAAAATAAAAGTGGATTATCGGGTTTGAGTTTGAGGCTACCGCCATAGCCTCAAATGGTACCAAAGGCTATTGTCATAGGCTGTGGTAGAATGAAAATGGTAGATACCACTGCCACCCGCTAAATCTTAGAGAAAGGGGAACATACTAATGTTCCATGAGAATCCGACAGAAGGGGATAACTATTAACCCCTCCAGTATTCTATTGGAAGATATGGTGTACTGGGTCTGTACATTTTAAAAATACTAGTAAAGTCAATGGTAACTTTACATTTTCTGGGAGACAGTAGTCAGTTCCCGAAAATTGAGTTTAAAGTGTGAAGTATGAAAAGACAACCCTGTGCCACTGCACTGAAGGTGCTGGGTGGCACACAGTAAAATGATGATGCCTATGGGGTTTGTGAGACTCCATAGTCCATGAGCATAAAAATGTACAACACACAGAAAAACACATGTAAGAGTGGGAAAAAAGGCTCACATCTTACCAGGTAAAAACAAGTTAAAAACTAGAAATCCAGCAAAGCTGCTGAAGGACTCAAAAGTAAGGGAAATTAGCCATTCTGGAGAATTCTCCCTAACAAAAAGAAAGACTATGTTCAGAAAGCAATTAGAAAATATTGTCCAAACTTTAAATAAGTGCTCTTGTGGCAGCTGGAATTGTGCTCCATGCAGGCCTGAGCAGCAGGCAATTTGATATTACAATAATACTACAATAACTGATTACAGTGTGGTAGTGATATAATGTTCTTATTAAAAGTTAGTAGTGAATTCACAACTAGCCTTTTATAAGAACATTATTTACATGTTTTTACAAAAGGATTACGGGCTGCCACATACTACAAGACCAGTAGACTTGTGTTAGGTCTCAAACTCACGTTATCAAAACCTACAATAACTAAATACATTATTTTCTGATACAATGTTATCTAAATGGAATGCACAGAATTCCCTTTTGATCTCTTCAGCAGCATTGAGTGTTCCATCCACCTTTGCATGAAATCAAAGAACATTGTTGTAACATAAACATGACCAGAGAGTTATATGTTTGTCACATATGCCTGTAACAAAATGGTTGTGTGACTGGATAACTAAGTACAAAAAGTACACTGTGCTTGGTGCGCCTTTCATTTTTCACAACCCAAACATCTAACATGAACATGTTTGTAACATTGAAGCATAGTAACTGATTAAAATGTGAGCATTCAATGGTTGTGACATCAGAGACCCTTTCAAAGATAAATATTCCTTTCCCTACGCAGAAATGTATCTGGGTATCAGGTTGAGGAATGCTGTGCACATTTCCAGTTCCCAGTGCAAATGTAGCCTGGTAATATTATACAGAGGATGACATGGAGGGGAGGGGCGTGCAGTTGTGATGCTTCCCTCAACAGGATGTGTGAAGTACCCAATCAAAAACAGACCTTGTGAGTTGTCAACAGACTGATTTTAAAATAAATAATAGCTATATTTTACTATGACTACTGTGCTGTCTGATCTTTATTGCAAAGCTCACCATTGCGGGCTGTATTTTAGTTATAATTAAATCCATTCATGTCTCCAAACCAACATTCTCTATTGCACTTTGAATCACCATTCGAGACTCTGTCATCTCTCCCCCACCTAATACACATTGTGGTAGAATGCATTTCTCTTTATCTATTAGAAGAGAACCATAGTTCACAATTGATGTAGCCATACCTAAGTCTGCAATGGTATCCTACCAACAATTTGAGAACCAAAACCAAGCGCACGTTTACTGCGCATTTGGCAGAAGATGAAAATGACGAATCAACATTATACCGGACAAGGGGAGTGGATGGGGGTTGCACATGTGTCCCCCGGGTCCCCTTCCACCAATAAGAGGTTCCGGCGTTATGCAGGTGTGCCCCAAAGTAACAAAGCTGGGGTTGTGGCATTAAAACATAGATGTGCGATCTATTTGATCACTGCGTGCCAGCATTTTCTCATTCAGGAATTTCCATTTGCAGTATTTTCTGTCGTGCCGTGATCACATAGATCCATCTGTAACATGCACTGTATTACTTTCATTGACAGCACTAGTGTCATGTGTTCAATAATGCTGAGAAAACTACACGATGACTCAGCCTGATAATATATAAGAGCTCCTTATAGAAACATTTTGGAAAATATATGTCTGGTTCACTTTGAAAGTGCAAAAGGGCACAACAGAAAATGTTTTTGTTATTAATTCTAGCAAAGTATGTTGTTTAAAAATTAGTGTTTGTAATTTTTAAGCACCTAGAAGGGGACTGTGTATTGGTGTCTTTTTCAGACTGGCTAGCTACATGACTAGTTCCAACCTTTCAAGAGGGCTCAAACCAAATGGGAGCAGACTCTCTAGTAGTCTACCCTCTTTGGATTTTTTTTTATGGGGGCCCTGAGAAGAAAGCTGCCCTGAGAAACGACCTCATTGGAATGGGGAGGGGACACACAGGATGAAAGGAAGGGAGGGGGCAGGGTCCCTGGTACCCACTTTTGGACTGCAGTAATGCTGAAGGCTGGAGGACCATTCCACATCAGGGGCGTTTGAATCTCAGGAGGGAAATAGACTCTACGAGCGGTTTGGTGTCAGCCAACCCGGTACGAGATCCTAACCTCCTGCAAAGATTTTTGACTGACAACCAGGCAGCTCAGTTTGGGGGGCTGATCAGGTGGACCCAGAGGTAGGCAGGACGGAGCTGGGGGCAGTAAGTCACTTGGGGCAGGAACCCAAATTTGGTGCCCTCAGAGTTTTGTCTGCTATCCTGGAGCATAGCTGGGTCTAGGGGAAAAATTGAAAGGGTAGACATCTCTGAGCTCCTGAACTATCACAAAGTTATCCTTTTGCAGGACACCTGGGCACCAGAGACCCCATTGTTGGACGTCTACCTCTCTTCTGGGATCCCAGCAAAGAGAAACCCGAGAGGCAGATGCTCTGAGGGTTTGACAATAGTAGTCAGGTCTTCCCTTGAATGTAGGGTTAGGGTGTTGGAGACCACAATTGATTTTTTCCAGGCGATTCACATTTCCCCCATAAAGTGTGATTTGTTCTGCCTTTTGAATTTGTATAATAGTCCACATAAAGCTGAGGTGGACAGGCTGTCTAGAGTAAATATGTTTATGGATGAGCTTATAGCCAATAAAAGGAGTAAGCATGGGCACTACATCTGGGTTGGGGGTTTTAAAATGAAACTGGGTTTGGGTCTACCCAAAGAGCTAATAGTCTCAGTTGAGGACCAGTTGCTGGGTATTCCTCAGCCTCAGATGAAGAATGACAGTAGTTGTGCTAAGGGCCGCCAAATGTGCTTGTGGCTTACAGAATGGGGGCTTTGCTCAGTTAACGGGCGTTTAGCTCATGATATTCCTGGTCACTTGACTTTTAACAACCATTTAGGTTCGTCAACCATTGATTATTTTTGTATCTCCCTGGATCTTTGGGACAGGGCTGTGAGCTTTGAAGTATTTGCAGATCACAGTAGTGATCAACATCCAATCTGTATAACATTGAATGGGCCACTGGGGGAAAGACCCTGTCAGGACGATTTAGTTTGCCTGGTAAAGGTTTTGCCACCTGGCACGAGAAGAATTAAATGAGTAAAGATTAGGGAGGCCAACTTGCATCTATCCATGATAACCGAGAATGCAGCCTTTTTTTCTGGTATTTTGGACAAGTCTGTGCTGCTGGAGGAGATTGTGGAGCAATTTGTGGTATTACTGGGGGCATTCTCCAAGAGCTTCATGGCTCCTAGTAAGAGGATTGGGAAGGTCCCAACAATAAGGTGGTTTTATAATGCTCGTAAAAACGCCAAAAGAGATCTGTTGATGGCTCTTAAGGCTGCAGTTTGCTGCAGAAGTGAGATTGCTCTAGATAGAGCCAAATATCAAGGGGAGCTCAAGAGAAGGAAATTGGAGGTTGAAAGTCAGGGTCTGGGAGGGTCTTTTGGATGCATCCAAACGTAATGATCAGAAGGCCTTTTGGTAATTTGTGAAAGGGGGTAATTTGTGGACCATAAGGGAGAGGTCCAGTGGTAGTACAGAAAGAAAAGAAGGGGATGTGGGAGGCATTACTAAATTCAGCTCGTATTCAGAGATTCAGTGTCTGCGTAGTTTTAATAAAGATTTTTTGAATAAATCAAAAATAGAGGATTATTTAGGTGCAAATGGTAAAGAGTCCCAAGTCACTCGAGACTACGAGAAAGAAAGATAAAAACAAGACCTGTTGTGTGCCAACAGGTAACCACTCTATGCACGCCTGTGGGATTTGATAATCCCTAAATAATTCTGCAAATGGACTGAGGACCTCGACCTACACGCTCGGGTCCCACTTGAGCATTTGCGCAGGTCCAGTGTTAAAGACGTATTCAATGCCCAGTCTGGGCTAGATGGATAGTACCAACACATACATTCATGATTAATCTGGGGCTTTAGATAAGTCCAAACAGTTAGATACTTAGGTAAATAATGCAAATCAACAGACTCAATCAGGTTGTTTCCAAAAGTTTAGTTTTAAAATAAATATCATGAAGGACAAAAGAAATTCTTCAGATACAATTAAACAAAATGAGCCAAACTCAACATATGTGTAACGACACTCCAGTTACATAGTGTTTAGTTGTGTTACATCCTCACGCAACATAGTATAATAACATCAAAGTTTCACAAATTTCTATCACAAAATTTAAAGATAAACATCCTAATAAGCTCCACTAGTGTTGGTTATGTTTGCCAAGGCATTTTGGATATTTTCTGAATCCTTCTTCAGGGCCATGGAGCCTATTGTTTCTTGTTTTTGTGGTCACAAATTCCAGCTTGATTGTGTACCTATAAGGTAACACAAAGAGCTGGATGTTAGTCAGCTGTGTAAATAATTTACGAGGTTCCCATACAGGTACATAAGGTAAGTCAAAGAAACTGACCTCCAAGCTCCTATTGTGTGTTCCAAATATTTCTCAATCAAAGTCATATGTGACCAGGGTAGGATTAAGTTATCCTTGTTGCTATGTATCACTGCCCAACTGCAATGCTGTGAATGTAGCCACCAATATTGTTGCTGAACGTATTCACTTGAAAATGAAGAGGAGGGTCTGCCGACGTATCATAGGGTCCGAGAGTTCTAAAGATACAGTTGCTCCATTTTGGCTGCAAAATAATTAGATGCATGTAGTTATGAATCTTAGTATTAATCATCTGCCTATAGTTGTAAATGGCATGACGTTATTAGTTGTGAGCGATGCTAAAGACATCCCTCTACTGTGGTATTGGTTGCAAACTCCCTGAATGTGAAAGTAGTCAGCGTTAATATGAGTCAAAGTCATTTCGGCATGGCCGCTGTATGACTCTCTCTTATTATTATTGCAGGTATGGATCTTTAGTTCATAGGGATATGTGCGCCAATCAGGATCTCCTGTATTATACAGCATTACTGTATCATTACATCTCGACTCACCTCAGGTTCGCTGTGATGTGTCTCACGCTGGCCCTCTCTGCAGCATGTTGCCCTCGAGAAGAATGTACATGAGGTTGCTAGGTTACCAAAAGTCATGCGTGCTCGTAGCGCATTCGGCCATCTTTGTGTGGGACAAGTGTGGTTGCCATGGGAAACCATGGTGCTATGTCTCAGAAAATACTAAGAATGCCATCTCGGTCTAAAGCAGTGGCAAACAATGATAAGAGTCTGTACAGTGAACTCGTAGTTGTGCTGTGGGTCGGGGGAATACACCCCTTTAAATCGAGCACATCAACCCTGCAAAGATATTCAAAACTAATGGACAGAGCAATTTGTAGCGAATCGACAGGAGGAGGGGAAATAAGCCAAAAGGAAACGGTTGATTGCCCCATTCCTTTCAGTGTGATTAAAGTGTGGAAGCCCTAAACAGTAAGCAGAGGAGGATCATCCCACAGCACTTTCTTTAAAGGCTGTCATACCCAGACTGCATTATCAATTCTTATTAGAGAACGTTATTCAGAATCGTCATGCCTACTGAGTGAGTGTATACGGGAGGAGGGGCAGATCGCCAAATGGAAATCAGCTGGGTGCCCCATTCCTGGCAATTCAGTAAAGTAAAGGAATGACATATTCGTAGGATGGCAGGATAGGCGAGCCCATGCTCGCCAGATGGTGTGCCCTAGAAACGTAGGCCACAGAATGTGATACAGAGTACCCATACCGCCGTGTCCCATCAGATTCCTCTAAGTTGTGTGTCGTGTCGATAAAGTGATCAATCTAGGCTCCATTCAGTCCATTGTATTTTCATCCAGTCCCATTGTGTTTGCATAGGTTGAACATAGTACAAATGACTCAGTTCAGTGCATGTACAAAATCCATTGTGCTTCAAGTAAAGAGACTTCATTTGCTATACATTGTTATTCCAGTTCTCAAATGATTAAAGGGAGGGAGTGTTGATGTCCCTTAGCATCAATTAGGGCATCAATTCAAACATCTGAGTGTACACTTATACATTGCCAACATCATCGGACATATTACTGTAACAAGCAACAACTGTAGACTCATAGATTACCATCACATGTTATTTTCTCAAAGATCAGTAAAATAGTGTCCAAATGATCGGTACCAGCAACATTCAGTATATCACATTATTGTGTCTCATTGTGCTCACATAGATTAAAGAGAGTACACACAGTTCAGTTCAGTACATGTGCAGGGCTCATTGCAGTTCTGTCAGAAAAACGTATTTCACTAAGCATTGTTATCACAATTCTCAATGGGTGCAAAACAGAAAACAACAATGTCCATTGGCCTCAATTCAAACATCAACAGCTAAACAAAGCACATAAAGTCTGATTCACAATTCATACCTTTAGGGTGGATAGAATCTAGTAGGTCAATCCAAAGGAATTATCTTTGTATAATGTTCTATGGAGATCTCCTCCCCTGCTTCCCATTGTAACCTTTTCTAGGATCACACATTTGAGGCTGTGTCACTGAATGCCTTGCTTCCATAAAATGCATTGCTACAGTGGATTTAAGGTTCTTTGTACGGATATTGGACTTGTGTTCCATCCATCAGAGTTTGGCTTTTCTTGTTGTTATGCCCACATAATAATATCCACAAGGGCATTTGAGAGCGTACACAACATTTTTTGAGTCACACCTGCACAAATTGTAAGCCAGATGGCTTTACCGGAATGGGGATGCGCGATTTGGATACCGGGTGTGATGTTGCCACAGTGTTGGCAATTATGGCAGGGTTCGTACCTTTATAATCCTTGTTACCTGGTCTGTTGGATTTAATTTCAGCTTTCACAAGACTGTTTTTCAGTGTTCTGCTGTTTCCATAAGCAAAGGTAGGTGGTTGTCTGAACAGTGGTTGCAGTTGAGGGTCCATTTGCAACATTGGCTGATTCTTCCTTATAATACCCTTGATCCTGTGACTCTGGAGTGCGTATGTTGTAATGTATACTAATGCTTCACCCTGTTTGGGTGGTTTGGGTGTAAGGAGGGGATCTCTTTCTATAATCTCTACTTTTGCAGCAATGTCTGATATGAGGGTATGATCATAGCCTCTCTCATGGAACTTTTTCCATGGGATGATGGCCTGTGTCCTAAATTCATCTGCCTCAGAGGTGTTGCATCTATACCTAAGGAACTGGCTTAGGGGGACACTGTATATGGTACATTTTGGATGGAAGCTTGTATCCATCAGTAGGCTATTCTGGTCTGTGCTCTTGGTGTATACTTTGGTTGCCAGGGTGTTGTCCTTGCTGTATATTTCAACATGCAAGAAGTTAATTTTTGATCTACTGGTTTGATTTGTTTTTTTTTGTTTTTTTTAAACATCTTTTTATTAGTATGTCAACCTATAAATTACACAGCAGTACAATACAGAAATGAATAACAATCAAATAAACAATTCAAAAACATTTAACTAAATTGCCTAGCAATAAACAAACATCACAATCAAGTAACCCCCCAGACATACTAAGAAACCTTTTAAATTATGTTGACAATAAAAGAGCAAAATACAATAGTTGAAAAACACCCAATATAGGACACAGACACAAACACCAACACCACACAAACAACACCAGCCCCAACCCCCCCCAAAAAACTATTTATATCTATTTTTAATTTTATATAATGCACCCACTCCTTACATTTAACCAAAACCCACAAAATCAATCATATAAGGTATTGAATGGTCCCCAAAATAGATTGTACACCTCGTCTTTTTCTTTCACCTTAAACAAAAGCTTCTCAAAATCTGATAAAGTACGCAATTCTACTAACCAATCTTCAAAATGTGGCATCTTCCTGGTTTTCCAAACTGGAAGGATCAATCTCATAGCTATTAATAAAGCCTTATCTATCCAATTGCTATATTTCAAAGAACGTTTACACCTATCTCGATAATTAGGAAGTAGGATAATATTCCCACCCGACCTCTGCAAAACTACCTCCAAAATCAAATTAATCCTATCAATCACATCCTTCCATAAATATCAAACTCTTGAGCAACTCCAGAGAAGATGTAGAAGGGTACCACTTTCATTTCCACACCCCCAACATAAATTATCTGTTTGTAATCCCAGTTTATACATTTTTACTGGTGTCCAGTACACTCTACCTACAACTTTCTGTCTAATCAGATGCAAGTTCAAATCAGTACCCACATTGGCACTCAACTTAAGTATATCCTTCCATTCTATATCAGTGAAGTTCATGTTCAGATCATCCGACCATACCATTCTCAATTTATCCCGTGCCACAACATGCTTATTTTCTAATTGCATAAAGTTCATATGTGTACGCACAGAATATTCCTGTCCAGTAAGCAGTTGACACAATGCGGGTTTGGTATCTAAGGAATCGCCAATCATGCTTTTCCTGAGATTAATCAGGGCGCACAGTTCTTCATGTTTCCGTCTTTCTCTTTGATGCAACCCAAACTTCCTCTGTATTTCTTCAAATGTCAAAAGACAATCTCCATCTAACACATTACCCAGTGTCAAAACCCCCTTCCGCACCCAACTCTGCCATATGAGACATCTGTTGTTTAATTGCGATACTTCATTATGCCAGAGAGAAGCATTTTCACTAAAGCCATTCGATTGACTATTCTATTCAAACCATAACTGCATGGTCTGCCTGGTTGCCACCATTGACTTTAACTTTAATCTATTGACTGACATATCAACCATGGTATAATGATTATTCAAACGATACAGACGGCAAACATCCCTCTCCATGCGCAACCAGATGGCACCTTTAAAATCATCATTTGCATAATAATAAGTTCCCTTCTTCAGTAGAAACGCCTTACAGTACTTATTTAAATCTGGATAACCAAAACCTCCTTCTTCCACACTATACATCAACATAAATCTCGGAATCTGCTGTCTTTTGCCCAACCCCTACAGGAAACATTGAAAAATGTTATTAATTTGTAAAATTAGTTTTTGGGAAATTAAAAATGGAATCGACTGAATAATATATAAAAATTTTGGTGACAAAATCATCTTTATCGCATTTATCTTTGCCCACAATGATAAATGAAGCCTTTCCCATCTTCTTATTGGATACACAATTTTATCCATGAGTTTATCAATATTATATTGCATAATTTTCTTTAAATCACGAATGATGTATATACCCAGATATTTAACCCATTCAGGGGACTATTTGCACTTCCATATCTTCAAAATGTCTTTAATACACACTGTAGACAGTGGGAAAATCTCAGTCTTGTCCCAGTTAATCTTATGACCAGAAATCTCACCCACTTCTTCAAACATCTGTTTCAGAACCAAACCACATTGTTCTGGGTTAGATAATAGGACCCACATGTCTTCCGCATAAGACAACATTTTTACTTCTACTCTACCAACATATAAACCTTCGATTTCTCCGCATTGCCTAATATAAGCAGCCAACGGTTCAAGTGCCAAGTCAAACAGAAAAGGGGACAGAGGACACCTTTGTTGCATGCCTTTGGATAATGAAAAAGACTCTGATATTAAACCATTCACAGTCACCCTGCTTTAACCTCATAATGAATACAGTTTATCATTTGCATAAAGGTTGGTCCAAAGCCCATTTTTAATAGCATGTATTCCAAAAATCTCCAATTAACCCTATCAAATGCTTTTTCCGCATCAAAAAAACAATGACCCCCTTTGATTTTTTATTATAATGCATACCAATGACACTTAAAAAGTCCTGATCTTATCATATCAATATCTTCCAGGAATGAACCCACCTGTGACTCATCCACTAGATCGCCCATATTTACCATAAGCCTATTTTCCCATATTTTCGTAACCATCTTAAAGTCTACATTCAACAATGAAATTGGCCTGTAGTTACTGCATTTTTTATGATCTTTATCAGGCTTAGGAATGACAATAATCACTGCATCAGTCATTGATTAACATACAGTTCCTGAATCTAAAACATCATTAAAGAGAACACATAAAATTGGCAATATTTTCTCTACAAATTTTTTATAAAATTCTGAAACAATCCCATCTGGCCCTGGTGACTTACCATCTTTCAATTGCAATATAGCATTAGTAACCTCAGCTCTTCTACACTAGATTCAAGAATCAATTTTTTGTCACCCCGAAGTCCTGGAAGTTTAATGTTATCAAACAAAGACTGCAAATCTTTTTCATTAGGATGTAACTGCTCCTTTTATAACTCTTTATAAAATAGTCGAAACTCTTCACAAATATCATCACTCCTATGATATACTTCACCTACATCATTTTCAATAGATGAAACACACTTGTCTGCCGTCAGTCCATTAAGCTTATTTTCCAGAAGCCTTCCATTTTTGTCTCCATATTCCCCAAAAAGTTGTTTTGTATAAAATATGCTCTTCCCTGCTTGTGATTGCAGAAGTATTTTTAATTCCCCTTCTAATTTGTTTAATTTATGGTTCATGCAATTTGTTTCCACTTGCGCACAATTCCTTTGTAAAGCCACAATCTCCTTCTCTAACCTCACAATCTTTTCTTTTCTTCCTCTTCTAGCATGAGAAGTACTACAAACCAATTCACCCCGCAAAACAGCCTTAAAACAGTCCCATACAATCTTAACATCTTCAGAACCATTATTTTCCTCAAAATATTTCCGAACAAAGTCATCTAGTCTTTCATTAATTAACGGGTCCTCAAGAGAATTGGCTTGCATGCTCCATCTGTTATTCTTTTTACGAATAGTATGCAAATTGACTTTCAAATCTATTAGCGCATGATCAGATATACATCTCTCCCTAATACTGGAACTGAACGTCTGATCCACTAATTTATCACTAATTTTAAAAAAAAAACTATCCGTGAATATGAATTATGCACTGTCGAATAAAATGAATATCCTCCTTCCCCCTGATGATGAGCCCTCCAAATATCAACCAGATTGTATTTAAAAGCAAATTGTTTCAATTCTTCTCCTAACCTCCCACTAGTATACCTGCAATCTGACTTCCTGTCAAGGTCACGATCCATCACCAAGTTAAAGTCCCCACCCAAAATAACCGCCTCTCCCTCCATTTCCTCAAAAAGATCACATAATTTCCTAAAAAAACATATCTGGAGCACATGGAGCATATACTGTCCTAATAGTAAGTTTCCTTCCATTATATAATACATCTATGAGTAAAATATGACCTTCCTGATCTTTTAGTATTTTTTCAATTTTGATAGACAATCCCTTCCTGAACAATATACTAACCCCTCGAGATTTAGTATCATAATAATTCGATACCACCTGTGGGTATTTACGATTAGATAAATAACCACCAATTTGCTCATTCAAATGAGTCTCCTGAAGAAAAACAATATCCCCTCTACTCCTCCATAGTCGTGCCAATACTTTCCTCCTTTTAAACGTAGATCCAATAACTCTAACTGGTTTGATCTGTAAACTTTATCCTTGGATGCATGCTGTTCATCATAATGAAGAAATGCTGTAACTCTTCCTCTAATCCAGACCAGATCCCAAATACATCATCGATGTATCTTACGAATATCTTACGAACATCGAAAGATGCTGTGTCCATCTAGGGGAGGTTAGTACATGTTCACTTTCTAGATAGAACATGTATGCGCTGGCATAAATTGGAGCCATGGCGGCTCCCATATTCGTACCGGAAAGCTGCAAGAAGTATCTGTCCTGAAATTTTTAAAAAAATTGTTCATCAGGACTATCTTCAGGAGCGTCAGAACAAATAGTCTATCTCTCTGGCATTCAGTGGAACGTAGTAAAACCGTTCAACTGCCTCCAATCCTGCTTCGTGAACAATGTTGGTATACAGCGAGGTTACGTCCATTGTGAAGAGAATGTCCCTTTATTTCACAAACTGTACTTCCTAAAGTCTCTGTAGGAAGTGCATCGTGTCCATGATATATGTGTCCGTATTCTGGATCAAAGGTTCCAGCACTATATCCAGATATTTTGCAAGGGGCTCCAAAATGCTATCAGAGCTGATGACCTCTCTATCAAGTGCCTCGTCTAAAACATTCCGAATGAGTGTGCACATTTGTTCCGATGGGTTGAATTGTATCTCCTTATAAGTTTCTGAGTCTGAAAGTTGTCGCTCTATCTCCTCGATGTAATCTGCTTTATATGGCAGGTTTGAAGATAATTTCATCATTGTCCAGCAGATTCTTCAGAGTTTGTCTTTCTTTATTCGAAAAAAATGCCATGTTTCTTATGACTGAAGGAATCCTTTTAAAATCCTCTAGCACTGCTTTTTCAAAAACTGCTAGTACATGGCTTTGCGCCGGTGGGTTACACATGCTCTTAGGTAGCATCTCTAAGTATGGAGATGATTCCTCTCTGTCTGAATCTGACTCAAGCAAATTGAAGAAGGCTTTCAATTTCAGCTTTCTCATCAATTTAAATAAATACATCTTTTCCCTCAGCAGATTGCTGCTGAGTTCTGGTACGAATGATAGGCCTTTTCTCAGTACACTGAGTTCCAGTCGTGTAAATTGATGAGAGGAGATATTCACTACTATGTCTTATTGTTTGCTGTTTTCTTCCATAGAATGTATTTTCTTTTCTCCTCTTCTGCTAGGGCCTTTTCTAAAAAAAACAGAGATACTAGCTCCCACGTTGGTATCATGGGACGGTGTGTATCCTTCTGTATTGGAACTTGGCAACACTTCTTATTCGGTACTTGAGGCTTCTGAAGATGTGGTTCAGGATTAGGAGATCCTGTTTTTGGAGCACAAGGTTGGAAGGATCTGCTTGGACGTTTGCCGTAGTAGTCTTGCCATGTAAATACAATATCTAGTTTATAGTCCTGTATGTCCTTTCTGAACTTCCTGATCTTCTTTGTTTCCAGTTCTTGTTTGTACTTCTCCAATTTACGTTTGGTGTCCTCCAGGATCTGTTGTAATTGATCAGCTGTGTTGCCCTTACTGAGGCTCGTTTTAATACTGTCAATTTCCTGTTCAAGGGACATTCGGTTTTGCGCTAGTTCCTCTATCGTCAATAATATGAGATCGAGAGAGCACTCATTTAGAATGTTACCCCATCTATTGACAAATGTTGGGTTGTCTTTACAGAGTGTTGGTTCTAAATTCACCCTTAAGCCATGTGGTATCCTTTGTGCCTTGTGATAGAGGAGGAACCGTGGTTAGTGCATTTTGGGAGTCCAATGTGTAGGTGGGCACCACGGTAATAAGATACTTTAATATAGGTAATGTTTGTTTGGATAAATTGTTTGAATCAATGTTTTGACCTGGAGCTAACAGTCTGTAAGAGATCCTATGGCATCCGGATCGCACTAAACAGATTTGAAGAAAAAGTAAGGTAATAATACCGTACTTAAGACTGGTGCTCTCAGTTGACCTTAAATAAGGTTGCACAGTTGTATATAACTCTTGCGTGAAGTACTTATAATGTCAAACAAATGTATCACCAGACGGTACATGGTTTTCCAAAAGAAATGTTTAATTCACATTTCTTGGTTTTGTGTTTCTTAGTTAGTTCAAATATTGCGAGGCAACTCGAAATAGATAGGTCAATTATTCAAAAAAGCACATATGCCAATGCATATCGGTCTATGACCATCTTCAGGGCTGAAGTGAATATAAAATCTGCTAAATGCAAGTTGTCCTCTCCTGTGAATGCTCTTGAAGAATGTCTCCAAAGTTCCTGCACAAGTATGACTCGCGCGCAGAACCGATTATCGGTTCAACTTGCATTTAGCAGATTTTATATTCACTTCAGTACAGCCCTGAAGATGGTCATATACCGAAATAATCGACCTATCTATTTCGAGTTGCCTCACAATATTTGAACTAACTAAGAAACACAAAACCAAGAAATGTGAATTAAACATTTCTTTTGGAAAACCATGTACCGTCTGGTGATACATTTGTTTGACATTATAAGTACTTCACGCAAGAGTTATATACAACTGTGCAACCTTATTTAAGGTCAACTGAGAGCACCAGTCTTAAGTACGGTATTATTACCTTACTTTTTCTTCAAATCTGTTTAGTGCATTTTGGGAACCTGTTCAGGGGAGGGAAGAAAGGGGTTGGATCTGGCCCGTGTCATTCATCTCTGAAGTTTAGGCTGGAGGATGTGGCAAGAACAATTAGCCGTCAGGCACGTAATCGTACACTAGGCCCAAATGTGATTCCCTCCAACCTATTTCAGGAAGCCCTTGACTTGTGGGCACCACTTCTCACCAAACTGTTCAATGCCTGTATAGAGATGGGTAGTTACCCTTTGGGCCTCATTCTGAGGTGGATGCAAAGGGATACCGGGCACCGGTAATATCAGTGGTCCCGGTAATCCCTTTGCGCCCTATTCCAAGGTCCCTTAGCGGGACCCGTTAAGGGATACCGGGGACAATAACGGTACCGCAATTTGCGGTACCGTTATTGACGCCTTCCCCTTCGCATTGAGCCCTATGGGGGCTCAAAAGGGAATGGGGAATGGCTTTTACAATAGGGACTTACCAGTCCCGCCAAGGTCGGACTGGACCGGTAAATCCTCATTGTACGATGGCAGACACGGTCCCGTTATTGGTGCTAGTCATGGCGCTAGTAGCGCCATCACTAGCACCAACCTCGTAATGAGTCCCTTTGTCTTGGAATAAAACCATTATTTACCCCATGTTTAAGAATGGGGATGTAGCGTGTCCAACTTTATATAGGCCAATCTTCCTTTTGTACTCATCTTTTAAGATTTTTGGGAGAGTTTTGTTGGAGATAATTGAATCCTAGCTCTCTGAGGCATCAATTATGTACAATGTACAGCTGGGTTTTCGCCCCTGGGTCGGCATTATGGAGCAGAGTCTCAACCTATACTGTGGGTGGCTAATTCAGTCTTTTGTAAAGGAGAGGGGGCTTACCTCGCATTTATGGACCTGAGCCCGGCTTTTGACAAGGTCAAACCTTTGGGCCGTTCTCGGGTCATTGGGCTGTCCGGGGGAGATTTTGAAGGTCTTGGTATAAATACATAGAGACAACGAGGCTTGTGTACGCAGCGGCCCAGGGGGGCACTGTACAGCCTGTTTTAAGGTAGGTTGTGGTTTCCAGCAAGGGTGCGTTCTCGCACCCATCTGCTTCTGTCTGTATATCAATGGGCTCTCCAAGGATTTGGTGGACACAAAGGCAGACTTTTTGGTTTTGGGGGGTCGGGCCTTTCCTATGCTGGCATACGTGGATAATACTGTGTTGCTAGCCAGGACCCCGAGAGCCCTGCAGATCCATATACCTGTGTATGAATCCTTCATGGGAAACATGGGGTTTATTTATTTATAGAATTTGAAGAGAAATACCAAGAAGTTGGCCGTTATGGCCTGTGTAGGCAGTAAGAGTTCAGCCAAAATGAGGCCTATGCTGTTCAATAGAGAAATCATCCCACGGGTGAGGGATTTTGATTACCTTGGGATTAGGTTCTCTGAATCTTTAACGGGGAAGGCACATTTACAAAAATAATCAGCCAAATTCACTCAACAGGTGGGGGGAATTTCACGATTTCTTTGACATTGTGTGGGCAAACTGCAGGATGCCATGCTGAAAATCTATCTGCTCAATCAAAGTCTGTCACATTGTATGGTGCACCGCTATAGGGCTTCCAAAGGCTCATGACCTCCAATTAAAGGAGAATATGTTTTTAAAAGAGATTACTGGGGCTTCCAAACTCCTTTGCCTGTATCTCTATTCATAGAGACCTCGGTATGGAATTTTCAGAGGACAAGTGTGGGTCATAGCCCCGATTAATTTTTGAGTCAGGATTTGGGCAAATGAATGAGCCACACTTTGCCATTTTATAATTAGGTCCATGATGGCCAGGGCTGGCTGTAAAATAATTCTGTGGCTTCATTATATCGATAAAGTGTTGATGCAGGGCAACATAAGATATATCTCCCCCCATGTTGCATTATTGTGCAAAACCCAGTTTAGAAACTTTAATTCTCTATTGGGGGAAGTGTTTTTAATGATGAAATCCCATCAGGCACTTGTGTAAAACACTGATGGAGAGCATGCCGTAATTAGCTGGGCCAGTGACATACAACCCTACTTACCTTGGGGTATAACGAGGAAAGATTGCTGGCTAATTACGCGTGCAAGTTTTGACTGCCTCCTCTTGCGGAGTAACACAGTTACCTGGAGTGGCTACCCGGACACGGCGGCCTGTCCAGTGTGCGGCTACATAAAGATAGATGTGGCCCACCTGTTATTGTTTTGTCCGGGTTATAGTGGGATTCGTCAAGCAACTTTACTGCCAGTTCAAAGGGAGGCCAACATTTGCCAATATAAATCTGCTGTTTTATTTCTCCTTAGTGCTGATACTGTTTTAACTGCGTGGGCCTTGCTTTCGTTTTTGAAGAGAGCAATGCACCTAAGGAAGAGGCTCCTAGGCGAATAAGTCCTTATTTGTCTTTCAGTACTGTTCTACCACCCACTGAGGAATGGGACTTATGTTCCTAGGACTATGTTAAACATATAAAATTGGATGATGGCCAACAACCTTGCGTTAAACAAAAGCAAAACTGAGCTCATGAGTGTGGGCAATACAAACTACATTGCCAAACTGGATCCTTTGTTCAAATCATTTAGGTTGGGGCTAGTGGACATTTCTCCCCAACCCAAATTTAAAATATTAGGCGTCATCTTGGACCAGTCCCTTAACATGAGAGCTCATGTTAGCAGTGCCATCTCCTCATCGACTTACTATGTGAAATTCCTGTCCCACCTGAGACCCGTCATCTCGCAGGCAAATGCCGAGACCATAGCAAGAGCCATAGTTTGGGGTAAAGATCGATTATTACAGCAGCATTCTGGCCGGTTTAGGAGAAACCGACCTTAACAGAATTCAAGTAGTCCAGAATGGTGCGGTCCGTGTCGTCACAGGCCTGGCACGGTGCGACCACGTCTCAAATGATCGTCGCTCCCTACACTGGCTACCGATTGAAGCCCGGGTCAGATTTAGACTCCTCACAATTGCCTTTAAATGTAGACTTGGCACTATGCCCAAATATCTGCTTGATCAAATCTGAGACAAATCTAATCCCAGGGCTCTTAGATCCAGCAACCAGAACCTGCTGTCTTTACCACGTTACAAACTCAAGAAGGTAGAGAAGGGGGCATTTTTCACTGTAGCCTCTAAACTCTGGAACCTGCTTCCCCCTATGCTTTGTCAGCAATCGTTGGTTACCTCATTTGAGAAGTATCTCAAGATTTATCTTTTCTACTAAACAAACCTTCTTGCATCCATCTAGCTGACCTGGCTTCTCCATTTCATTTGCTTTGATATTCTTCCCTCCTTGATCCTTCGGTCCTCTCTTTTTAGTTTTATGTATTGTTTTTTTTTGTCTTGTTCATGGCGCCCTCACGCATTAGGGTTCAAGGAAGCACGATATAAATTGAATAAAGTAAAGTAAAGTAAAGTTATCTCAATGGTGTTTGTGGTGAATGTCATCTGTAGTTTAATGTTTGTTATAGCAGTGGTTTTAGCCATGTTTGTATTGTGTATTTTGTTTTAACATGTATGGGTAAGAATTGTCTAGAATTGTAAGGGATGGGATTTTATGGTCTGTAATGAACTGTGATTAATGTTTTTTTGTGTTTGATGGATCCTGAATCTGAATAAACATATTTGACTGACTGACTGACTGAACAGTTACATAAGCAAGGGAACCAACGTTGTGCATATTGCAATCAGTGAACTACAATGATATAGCACATGTAACTACTTTAGAATTGAAAACAGGGAATACAACATTCTTCTACCTTGCATTTCGTGATTGGTTAATGTGTTGTGTATCTGAACACATATGACATCATATAACTTAACAATCAATTAGAAAACAGCAATAGAGTACAATATATTGAGATCCTGCTATAGAGGTTGTGAGTGTATGTGAGTGTCAGGGTATGGGTGTTTATGTATGTGTGTTTGTGATAATGTTGGGAAGGAACTAGGATCTTCCCGCACTCCCAAACGCTTTAGAATTAGGCAAGACTTATTTTGATGGCTTCTAGGCACTAAAAGGGACCAGGGGGGACGAAGGGCACTGGGAAGGCTTTTTCATGCAAATATAATCATACACACAGACATGGGCAGGCACTAAAAGAGGGACGTTATTATTTAAATATAAGGTGCAAATAACTAGTTGCTGAATTCATTTGTAAATGTCCAATGATATGCAGTTCTAAAAATCTTAAAGCATGGTAGAAGCAAGCTCTCTGCCAGGAAGACTGCAGTCTGTGCTAAAAATGGATCGTAAGGCTCACAGAGCAGCACAAATTAACTCAGCAGCTGTCTGCTGTCTGTCAAAAGCCCATGTATGCTTAAAGGGGATTGTAACATATCCAATGCACAGAATGCAAAATTATGAAAAACAGGTTTAAAAGAGATTACAGGAACATTAAAAATATGTGTAGAATGAGTGGAGTATGAATGAAAATTAGTTATAGAAATGTTTCGTTTTTCCCGTGGCTAGGCCTCAAGGTTTGTAAAAGTCCACTGGGCTGCTGTATGTGTCTATGTAAGGTAGTAATATGTAAATTAGCATGTCCTAAAAGAAATTGTTGGCAATGAAGAAAGGAAGACTGGAGCATCACTTGTATGGACGCAGGTCGGTGTGGGATGCCCATATCTACCAACGCCACTACTCATGAGTATAAAAGCTCCTGCTCGGCATCAGCTTGCAGAAGAAAGGAGAGGGTTTACCACCAGCTTGAACAAGAGACTGAGAAGAGTGTCCCACTTAATGATGCCCTAAGAATCGAAGTTATGTGCCTTTTGTGTGCATTAAGTGAACTATAAAAACACACCAAACTGAAAGCAAAGGCTGAGAGGTAGCATGGAAACATCAATTGACTGATTTTCGATTCCAATCTGGTCTCTCCTTCTTATTCTATCCACTCCATCTTCACCTTTCACCCTCTGGTCAACTTCCATTTACTCACCCTTACCACCATCCCACTCACTCACACTATGTCCTCTTGATCTGGCAGAGAAGAATGAAGAATGAAGCTCCCTCCCCTCTGTGGCGGCCTAGCAATTAAGCCTCCAGCCCTTATGCCATACCAGCATCGACATGCTCCCCAAAATGCCTACATAAACACTGTGGCTACTCCCAGCAGGCCACGGAGAAGGGGCTTCGGGTCAAAGAACCTTGATGTGAAAGGCAGACCCCCCTCCACCCCCATCATACTCTAGCATAGAATAGGGTATTTTGTGGCTGAAACAATGACATTTTGAAGCACAACATTTTATATTTTGTGGCATTTATGAAGCACAGTTAATTGAGTTGAGGGCACGACAGAGTGCTTGTATGCCAGGGTGCATCACCAACTGCATTTGTAAATGTAACCAATACCCACAGTGTGACATACACATTTGGAGACATCTGCTACTTTGTATGGTGAATATGAAGGTTCACTATTATTATATACGTACGTACATTAGTCTATTAAACCATGTGTTGAGACTTTTTTGGAATAGAGAAGACTATGAACTGAATCTTGTCTGGGGGCAACTCATTTGGATAGGTAAAAGAATCACACATCTTGGTTACGTGGTGAAGCCCACATCTTAGCCTAGTCTGAAATGTATTTAATTGGCAGTGTATCTTTCCAGTTTAAGCTGTTGCAAATATAATACTCCATTTTATACAGATTATTTACTAAGTGCATAAGTCACATACTAAACCCACCTGACAATGTATACTTCATTGTAGAAGCATGGGGTAATTTTGTTTTGGATCCTAAATTGCATAAAGTGTGCATTTCTGTTTGCACTTTTTAGCAAAAGGTCCCAGCTGTACAATTTTGAGCAAAGGGGCCCTTCTGTACGATTTTGAGGCAAAATGACCCCTCTGTGCAATTTAGGCAAAAAAGGGCCCCCTCTGTGAAATTATGATGCAAAATGCCCCCCCCTCTATGCAATTATGAGGTAAAGGGCATCCTTGTTCAATTTTGATGTAAAAGGGACCCTCTGGAAATTTTGAGGCACAAGGTTCCTCTGCGCAATTTTGAGGTCAAAGTCCTCTCTGTCCAATTTTAATTATTTCTATTAGTTTGTGGAAAAGTAAAACGCAAACAAACTCTTCACTTTTCCACTATATGCCTGGAAAAGTGTAAATTCCTCCCACAATTTATGATTGTAGGAGCCATGTACTATGGATTCTTTTGAATTGTGCCTGCTTTTAGCAGGTGTAAAACTCAGGCGGATTCCACAGGAATCCTTAAAACTCAGGCAGATTCCATAGGAATCCCTTGGTTTTCCACCAGCATAAAGATACATTCTGGAGGAAAACCAAAGATGTGGCAGGCAGACCTGGAAATGCAAGAAAATGGGCCTCATTACAAGTTTGGCGGTAGCCTTGCTGGTAAAACTGGCAGGGTGCCACCAAACTTGCAATATTTTCTGACGCACGCAAATGGGCAATTACCGCGGCATTCTGTCCCTGCCGGACCCGGTAATTGCCCATTCGTGGGTGCCAGAAAAATCATGCTCCACATTCCCATCCGGCCCCATAGGCCCGAATGGGAATGGGGAGGTTGGATGCACCGGCACCGTTTATAATGGTGCTGGTGCATCTGACATGCTGTGCTCGCGGGTGCCTTTCTGCCCGCCAGGTAGGCACCCGCGAGCACAACTCGTAGTTTGCCGGTCCGGGAACTAAAGTACTGGCAAACTTACTGGTACCATAGTTTCCAGACCGGCAAACTTATAATGAGGCCCAATGTGTTAAGTGTGCTGTACCTAATCCTGCAGGGTGTACATATGTGGCTTTAAATGCTTTTACCACTACTTTTTCCACTCTTCAGGAAAATTATCTCCTATTATTGTAGCTATGTTTTCCCCACTGTGAATGAAGACTATACATTTCCAGCATGCACATGTATGAGAACGTACAGTTTCCTAAAGACAAAAAGTGAAGTACAATGCACTTTAATGTCATTCTTTCACACAGCTTGTTCTCTACCACTATCATTTCTAATCTCCCAACAATCACACTTGAATAGCTTATTAAAACCTTATATATTTCTAAACATAAAGTGCCACAGCAATAGTCACTGATAGTTAGCTGTTTCCATCACTAATCATTCCCTGTTGTAAAAGGCCTGCTGACGATTTCCAAAAGAGACAACCTTGCTGGGAGTCGTGTGAAGCCGTGGCTGTTTGTTTTATATTTTAATTTATTTATTTATATATTTATAAAGCACTCAAAGCCCAGAGGGAACTAGGTGCTGTTACACACTTAAGGAAATGGTTACAAGGTGTTAAACACCTAACTTCATGGTTGCAGAATTACACTTATGTACACATTATGTACATGAGTCATGCAGTTATTGAACAGATGTCTAAGCAGCTATTGCAAGAGGTCGGTCTTGAAGAGAAAAGGTTTTAGGCTTTTTCTTAAGGACCAGAAGGAGGTGTTATTTCTAAGATGAGTGGGGAGGGCATTCCATAGTTTGGGGTCTATGGTAGGGAAGCTTGCTCCTCCTGCTTTCTGTCTTTTGTAGTTGGTTGTGATGAGGAGGTTGGTGTACTGGTATCGGGTAGGACTGATGGTATGGGCTTTGTGGATGAGGTTGCTAAGGTATGGGGGTACCTTATTAGTAATGCATTTATGGGTGAGTGTCAGTATTTTAAAATTAATTCTATCTTAGACAGGGAGCCAGTGGATTTTCCTTCTAATGGTAGAAATGTGATAATGTCTAGGAATGTTTAAGGCAGTTCTAATGGCGTTGTTTTGGGCGACCTGTAATTTTTTGATGTTTCTTGAGCTGGTCCCTGCAAATAGTGAATTGGAGCAGTCTATCCTTGATAATATCAGGCCTCTAGCCAGGGTGATCAGATTGTCAGCATAGAGGCACGGTCTGCTAGCTCTTATCAGTTTGGCAGTGTGCGCTGCTGGGGGGACGACGGCATTAACCTGTCTGTTTCGGGTAAGAGAACGGAATCAATGTACAGTCCAAATGTTTTTATTTCGTTGGCGACTATGATAGTGTTGCCATCAATGATAAAGGATTTGTAGCTCTGAGGGAGGTTGTTGAGTTAGTTTTATTGCCGATGAGGATTAGCTCGGTGTTATCATTGTTAAGACCCAGTTCATAAAGTGCCATCCATGCCTGAATGGCCTGAATGGCCAGATATATCTTATTCAGATTTTTTGAGTCAGTGTCATGACATCCCGTAATAGGTATTAGTATTTGTGTATTGGCTGCGTAATTTGTGTACGTGATACCAATGTTGTCTAATTTGTCAAACAAGTGCTTGGTAAGTGCATTATATAGTGTAGGTGACACAAAGGAACCTTGTGGTATGCCACAGGTTACAGGGACTGGTGGGGCTGCCGAGTTATCAGAGAAAACCCTCATGGTACGATTAGAGAGGAATGATTTAATCCACTTGACAGAGTCTGCTGAGAATTGTGAGGCGTGTTCTAGGTGCTGGCAGAGGATGTTATGATTAAGTAAATCGAAAACTGCAGAGAGACCTAAGAGGAGGATGCACAGTTTCCCCTTGACTCTGTATTGATCCATTTGCTTTTTTAAATCTAACATGGCAGTCTCTGTGACGTGACATGGCATGAAGCATGATTGTCTTATCCTCAGATGGTTGTTTTCTTCTAAATATTTTTGTATCTGCAGATAGGCTGCATGTTCGTGTATTTTTAATAAGAATGCTACGGTGCTGATGGGGAGGAAATTAGTGGGGATGTTAAGGTCTAGAGTTGATTTCTTGAGTAGGGGTAGAACCCAGGCTGTTTTTAGGTTGCTTGGAACCATGTTGGTAGCAAAGGAGCTGTTGATAAGGCTGCTGATGAATGGTGCAAATTCTGAAGCGCATTCCTTTATCAGTTGCCGGGCAGATGTCGCTTTTGCATCTAGATGGCTTTAAACTCTTGATGATATTCACTGTGTCTAGGATCAAGAGTGGAGATAATGAGATATTAGCCTCCACTATGGCAGGTGGAATTGGCTGAGTTTAGGTATTTTTGTTCTCTTTTAAGTTGACGCACAGAGATTTTGTTTGCTAACGCATTTTGAATGTTAGAGCACCATTGCTCATATATCACCGTATGGTCTGGAGTAGGTGATGGAGATTCTAGTTCACAAAGGATGGTGAAAACCTCTCTGGTTTGGATTGAGCATTGGCTTTTATATGGTTGTAGAGTTCACTTTTTGCTAAGAGAATTTCTTTTTTGTAGTTATTGGCTGCTGCCTGGAATAGGCTTTTGTTTGCTGAGTTTGGCAATTTGTGCCAATTATTTTCCGCAGTTCTTTTATAGGCATGCATTGTTTTGAGTTCAGGGGTGAACTTGGGGTTGATGTGTGCCGATCGTTTAGTTTTTTTTTTACTTTTTAAGGGGGCAACATTGTCAATAACGTCTAGCATGATTTCATTATATTGACATACTAGGGTTGAGGTCTTTGAGGTGAGAAATACCGAGCAGGGGGCCCCCCTGGGCATTTGTACCTTGTCCCACTGCTAAATCTGCTTCTATTGGGGAACCAATGATAATACATGGTGGCAGGAGAAGAAAAACAGTACTGAAGGGCACCATTGGAAGAGGGTCAATTGAGTGAGCCTCGTTGTGTCTTAGGGAGGTGCAGTACGCTTGCTTCATTGGATTTTGGAGCATTCATGCCAGGAGGACACATGCTGGCGTCTGAATCGAGGATGCAAATGGAAGGATGCCACGGCGAATGGAGGAGCAGAGCAGCTTCAGGTGCTAGTAAAACTCTGCGATTGGTGGAGCCCTGCTCACAAAGGTGACGTCAGTGAGAAGTGCCGGCATACTATGCACAGTTCACGCACTCAGAATGTCAGGGTCACTCTCAGTTTTGGTATCCCCATTTGCAAAACAAATGGGATTGAGTGTGGTGCTGCGGCTCGACGTGGAAGAACGTTGTCCAGGTGCACCCAAGGGCAGATATGCACACAAAGGGAAGGCTCTGTGTCTCACAGACTATGCTGACACCCATGCGTTTGCACTTTGATGGTATGGAGCAAAGTAAAGTGTCCCATGGAAATTACTTGTTGTGTATAGAGAGCTGTGTCACTTGGGAAGGGCACTGTTTTTATTTATTTATTTATTTTTAAATAGTGCAGTTGTCCAGTGGGGTACTTTAGGGGATAAGAACATCATCACTCTCTTCAGGGCCACAGTGGAAAATTACGAATCTGAATGTCTTATCTGGTCTATCTGGTTTAGAAAAAAGAATTATAATAAACGGGCAAAGTAAGAAACAGTAATATCTACTAATTCTATAAATAGAATTGTGATGTGAAGCCTGTTGTATTGTGAATTGATAGTTGAAGTGGTGATGTGCGTGCATAGGATGCATGTTGTGTCCTCTGTCATGTTTAGGAAGATGGTGCACAGGAGATATACATGGGGGATAATGTAATGCACCAAATGTTAGACGGAGTGTAAAGCGCTCAGTTGCTACTCGAAGCTAGGCCTGCACTCAATAAATACCATAACAATAATCATAATAACAATAATAATAATGATAATAATAATAATGATAACTATAATAATCATAATAATTTCACTAATTTAGAAATGTGTTATGTGTGTAACAAGGTTTTTCCTCTACAGGTGCAAACAAGGGTTCAAACGTTAGGTATGGACTATGGACTTGACAAGTGCTGATTTAAAAAGCCTACAATTACCATGTCTTCAAGTGCCAGCTTATTTCACTTTGGGTTGGTGGAGGTGCATATGCTTCTGAGAAGAGCGTGTTCTATATATACGCAGGACCAAGTTATTGACCACTGCGTACACGTGTGTGGCCTACCAAACCACGGGCTCAGCTGGGGACGACATATAATGTGCTCTTTTAGGTAAGTGCTAGCTGCCGTTCAGTATGATTGTTGGTATTGTGGGCTACTTGTTATTTATGTGGTGTTGGACACCCTTGCTTGTGAGGAGAGTTGTTGGACACCTATGTTAGCTTGTTTGGGGTCAGCCACCTATTTATGAGATGTTGGACACTTGTATTTGATTACTGAGGTGTTGGATACTAGTTAAGTTAAAGTTGAGATGGACACCTATGTCAATTAAAGTAGTGTTGAACATCATAAAGCAGTTAGGCGATGTTTTGAACACCTATGCTTTGTTCTGTGTATGGTGTTGGACACCATTTGAGAATGTGCCACAGTCGAGGGAGTGCACCAAGTGACTTGGTCACACTAGATTTGTTTCACTCATACAGTGGAAGTGTGAAGTGTGGAATGCCTTGGAGGCATCTTTTGCGCTCCTGATGTTGGTGTTAGTCCAGGTTAAGGACTGAGACATGCTGCTGCCTTAAGGGTGGTTACTGGACAGTACGTTTTTGGTCAGATGGTCTGAGTGCGGTTGAGAGGTTGGTGATGGTGTCATGGTCCTTTAATTGTAGTGTTGTCACCCATCTTCTTATCCTGTGTGATTTAGGGGGTGGCAGGGTTTGGTGTTGTTTTGTACTGTTTTCATGTGGGCATGTATTTGCATGGCATGCAAGGACAGGTTTAGGACGTTGGCTGGTGTGATGCTAAAGGTTTTTGAAGTGGTGGGCTTGGAATTATAGCTTTGAGAGTTGAACATGTGTTTTTGGTGCTACTCTGATGTGTGTGTTTTTTTTTTTGTGTTCACATTCTGAATTCATATAACAGGGTGATGTTTTGTAATGTACTTTCTTCCTGCCTTGCCTGCCTTGCATGAATGTAATGTTATGAGAGTTCTGAGAGTGGAAAGTGGTGTGAGTACTGCCTGCTGAATCTTCTTTGGATGACCATTGCACCCAACTGTGATTTTCTTGGGGAACAGTAACGTATCACCCTGGCACTTGTGGTCTACCCTGATATTCAATAGAGGTACATGCTGACCCATTGTCCATTCCCTCTGTTTGGATTTCTTCTTACGATCAACACTTCCTTGTAACACGTTTGCCCTTTTTTGATAACTCTCATGATGCACTCCCTATCCACTGGAATTGTCACCGCCAATTCCACCCATCCTGGAAACAAACCTGTCCCTGGTTCACGACCTTTGAGAGACACACAAGACATAGCTTTAGTCATGGAATGTGGAGTGGTACAATATCCCCATGCCATGTGGTTCACTACCTCTCTCCATTGTTCCCCAGCTCTGATTGCTAGCTTTATCCCTGCCTTGATGAACCTATCCATGCATTCCACAATCCCATATGCTCGAAGGTGATAAAATGCTGTGTGTGTGTTTTTGATGGCAACACTTGTAAAGAATGTCCTCATCAACTCTGAACAAAATTGAATCCCATTGTCTATTACAATCTCATTGTGAAAACGTTCTTTAAAAACACAGACTCCAGAAACTTAATTGTCTCAACCGCTGTGGCTTCATTTACACCATTCCACTCTACCCACTTCGAGTGATTATCAATATATTTAATTTCAATCCAAACACAACTCTTGAAAAGATCACAGGGCTTCTATTGCTACTTTGATCCATGACTTGGATGGCACTTATACTGGAATTAGAGGTGTTTCTCTGACCATATTATGTGTATCTCTGCTCAAACGTACTTCACATTATCTAAGGCTTTTCTCCACCATGACATACATACAAGGCCACTAATAGCTCTGGCCAGGCAACCAATAGCTGTGCCTCAACCTCCTCTTGGGTCCATTCATTCCAATGGGTCCTTAATGAGCCAAATTCACCAATCTATGTCTTAAACCCTCAGCTCGTATCACTTTTGCACCCCTTCTTAATTTCCCACCCTTAATGGTGAGCCCATCCTTTACTTCAATCCACCAATCAAAATCTCTGCTCACCAATGTCTTCTCTGGCCATTCACTTACAATCCACTGCTTGACGCAGCTCAACACCTCATCACTTTTCTCAGCAATACCCTATTCTTACACCCCTGGTGTTTCTTCATGTACATTTGCCACCACCACCTCATCCATCACTTTGTCCTCACTCCCCATCTTGACCTCCACAGGCAAACAGTCTGCCACAGTGTTCTTCCCCCTGGCAAGCATATCACTTGAAAATCAAATGGCTGCAATCCCAACAACCACCATGAAATCCTCGGTGAGGTATTCCTCCATCCAACACTGGAAAAGATGTGCATTAAATGTTGGTGATCCGACTTTACAATGAATTGATGACCCCACAATTAAACTTAAAGTACTGAACAGACAAACATGCAGCTGGTGCCTCTACAACAGAGTAATTCAGCTCCGCTCCCCTCAGTGTTGAGCTAATGTTGCACCCAGACAAATCCTACTAGTGTTACCAGTCAAGGTGGTGTGGAGACCCAACTGTAAGTTGCCTAATGAATGTGCATTTATAATGTCCTCTTTTATTTTGTCCAAAATCGTCTGACATCCTTCAGACCATTCAAAAGTGGATCCCTTTTTAAGTAGAGCCTTTAAAAAAGGGGTGGATTTCACAGCAAAGTCTTTCACAAACCTGTGATAGTGCTTTGCTAGTCCCAAACATGTTTGGAGCTGGTCTTTGTCACCAGGAGCTGGTACTTTTGCAGTGGTATCAACTAAGCTGTTTTTTGGATTAATTCCTTTCACAGACACTCTGTGCCCTGTCCCCTCAAGATATATCTTGCACTTGATTCTTTGTATTGTCAGCCGAGCTGACTTGAGTCTCTCTAGCATGTCTCTCAATATTCGGTCATGCTCCTTCGTGGATGATGCAAATAAAAGAACTTTGTCATGGCACACTACTGTGTTCTCCAGGCCTTCCCTCACTTTTTTCATTACACTTTGGAACACTGATGCTGCAGAGACTAGCCTAAATGGCATCCTACAGAACTTGAATTCTACCTCTGGAGTTATGAACAATGGCAGGTGTTGACAGGTGTTGACATTCCTCTTACAATGACACTTAGGGACTGATTCATGGAACAAACGTGCGCCGAAAATCCCAGCGCAAGCAGGCGCAAGGAGGCGCAAACGTGAGAAAGCAAGCGCACGCGCACGCGTGCGATTCAAGGAAGACGCTGCGCTACTTTCCCACTGATTGTGCGCCAAATCCATGCATGGCGCACGCTGGCGCACACCTCTCCAAACAGCGTGCGCTAAGCGCACAGCGAAAGCGCACATAGCGCAGTGCACACACAAAAGTAGACGGAACAGGGGGTGCAACACGCGGAATGGGGAATAACGCATGAAAAAGAAGGCGTAACGGGGGAAGTACTGCTGGGAAGTACACGGAACGCCCACACGCACGCGATCCACAAATATTCATGGAATCGAATAGGGCAAACCTGCGTACGGGCAAAGACACGCACAGGCCTAAACACGTCTGCCACACAAAGGCAGGTGGTAGCGTCCCTGCACATTACAAAAGTGTGCACAAATAAAAAGCACGCATATACTGAGTAGGGTACGTGCATTCCTGGGGTTCGCGTGAAGTTTCACACGCGATAGGCCCTGTGCGAGTGGGGTACGTGTATTTTGGGGGTGCGCAGGAAGTTTTACACGCGATTGGCATGGGTACGTGTATTTCAGGGGTGCGCGGGAAGTTTTACATGCAATTTCAGCAGGGTACGTGTATTTCAGGGGTGCGCGGGAAGTTTTACACGCGATTTCAGCAGGGTACGTGTATTTCAGGGGTGCGCAGGAAGTTTTACATGCGATTTCAGCAGGGTACGTGTATTTCAGGGGTGCGCGGGAGGTTTTACACATGATTTCAGCATGGTACGTGTATTTTAGGGGTGCGCAGGAAGTTTTACATGCGATTTCAGCAGGGTACGTGTATTTCAGGGGTGCGCGGGAAGTTTTACACGCGATTGGCCTGGGTATGTGTATTTCAGGGGTGCGTGGGAAGTTTTACACGCGAAAGGGCCCTGTGCGAGTGGGGTACGTGTATTCCTGGGGTTCGCGTGAAGTTTCACACGCGAATGGGCCCTGTGCGAGTGGGGTAGGTGTATTCCTGGGGTTCGCGGGAAGTTTTACACGCGAAAGGGCCCTGTGCGAGTGGGGTATGTGTATTCCTGGGGTTCGCAGGAAGTTTTACACGTGAAAGGGCAACGCCCGTGCGCGATACGTCACAGACGCGCTTATGCGCTAAGGGCCTTTGGTCCAATGAAATTGCGTACGTGTGCTGACGCGCTTATGCGCTGAGGGCCTTTCCTCGAATTACATGCTGACGTGGAATTTTTTCACGTGCCAAATCACTCCGTATCAAGCTGGCCACGCGAAAACACACGGAAGACCACGCTCCTGCCCTGAAGGCCATTTTCCTGCCTCCGAGAGCTCCGAGCACGCTCCCACCTGCCATCTGCTGCTGCATGAGTGCCTGCTGCCCACGTGCCCTGCTATTTGGTGCCTGCACATCAGCCATCTGCAGGGGTCCAGTTGCTGTGTCCACCCCTGCTGGAACAGAACACTCCCGACTGGGATACCATCGCTCCACAGCCCAGCCCCAGGAACAGTTGCTCACCCACGCCTGCCTCGGGGGTCACCATGTCAGGGCAAACACCATCTGAGACAACTGGCGACCCACAGCCAGAGTGGCAGAGGGCCCGCAGCTTCAGTCAGAAGGAAGTTGGTGTCCTGGTGGAGCATGTCCTGTGGCATTATGATGCCCTCTTTTCGGAACATCACGCGCCAACAAGGAAGGACGGGATAGGATCTGGGGCGACTTTGTGGTTGCCATCAACGGGGACGGGGTGGCAACCCGCAACATCAAGCAAGTCAAGAAGCGCTAGGAGGACTTGAGGTCCAGGACCCTCAAAAAGGCCCGGCACCTCGTGGAGGGAGGCCGGGCAGCATGAGTACCATCCAGATGAGGGTCCAGTGCTCCACGCCCAGATCCTTCAGAGGCAGATCCATCTGGAGTTCAGTGGTAAGTGGCCAAGCATTGCTGTGTGAGACAGGGCATGTTGCAGGGTGCTGGTTGTGTGATACTTGCCTGTATGTGTGACATAGTCCATATACGTATGTGTGTGTGCAGGGACATCATGGTCATGCATGTGAGACCAGTAATGTGTGAACCACATGGTAGGTGCATGTGTTACAATGCAACATGCGGAGCAGCATGTGGAATGCACACATTAATGCATGCCTGTCTCTGTTATTGGACATGGATGGGAGAGATGGGTGCTGTGTTAGTGTGAGAGATGGGTGCTGTGGTCATGGACATGTATGGTGTCCATCTCTGTGTGTCTGACTTGCGTGTCTGTGACTTGTAAAGGCCATGGATGCACGACACATGTCTGTGACAATGTTCAGATTCACTGATGCAGCCTACTCATCCTTGTATCCTCTGTTTCTGGGGTGTACGAGGCCAGATGGATGAAACTACCGTGAAGTGTGTGCATGTGATAGGCATGACCCATGATGCATGTGAGTTTCAAACCAGCATTGTATGTTTCAAGAGTCCCTTGGACATGCAAGCTAATGTTCATTGCATGTGCCATGCCTGTTACTGCATGTGTTTTGCCTGCACTGACCCATGTGTTGTGGAGGGACATGATGGAAGTGATGTTTGACAGTGCCACTCAGCTGCTGTTGCTTCCTGTCTAGGGGACCATTGAACAGTACCCTGATGCTTGTGTTCTATGTCTCCCTCTACACAGCGGCAAGTGATGAAGAGGGCGGAGACGGCGCTGTGGAGCAAAGCGGCGGGGATGCCCCCACCGGCCGGCGACGCAAGGCCCAGTCACCCTCCCAGAATTTACCATCGTCCGGGAGTGAGGGGACTGCTGCTGTGTCTGCCACTACGGCTGCAGCGGAAGGGGTGGGTGAGCCCCCACAGGGGCTTGCAATGGCGGAAGACGGTGTAGAGCCATCCAGGTTGGTGGTTTCCACAGAGGAGGAGGAGGCCGCTACTGAGCCGCACATGGGTCCTGGTGGGGGTGGTACCACTGGTGTAAGTGGTGAAGTCAGGGGCAGGGGCAGGAGGCAGCAAAGGTCACCGTGGAGGGGCCTGTGCATGTCACTGTCCCTGACACTGTGACTGCACCACCATGCACCATCAGGGATGCCCCATCCCAGGCCCGTCAGCGGGTAGGGGGGATGTCTATGTCATCTGACACTCCTTAACCTGCGGAAGAGGGGACCCCTGGCCGTATGGAGAAGGTCCTGATTGGTGTTGCGTTGCGTACGCGTGACATGCGTGATGACATGCATGCTTCCCTGGGGGAGCACGCACATCATCACGAAGAGCAGCATGCCAACGTGGCCCAGTTGGGAGTGTCCATGGTCAGGGGTTTTGTACATGTGTCGGCCACTCTGGCGGCCCTCTCCTGCTCTGTGGAGACTATGCGCCAGTCGTTCTACATGCTGTTTTCCGGCCCAGATGCCACCAGGGCCCCCTGTGGACCTGCCCTGACCAATGCAGCCAGCTCGGTGGGGATCCCATCCCTGCCACAGTCGGGAGCCGGAGGTCCAGTAGGGGTGGCCACAACAGCAACTGGACCCCAGCAGATGGAGGATGTGCCGGCATCATCGGGCAGGGCACGTGCACGATGGCGTCGGTTGATTCCATCAGCCTGGATGCCGTCATGCTGGCAGAGGCAGTTGCGTCGGAGGCAGCGGCAGGCTCAAAGTGGGAGGCATCATGGCTCAGGGCCATCTACATCAGAGGGGCAGGCATCGGCCGGAGGGCAGGAGGACCCTGGAATGGGAGTGTCTTCCGTGTGGCAGCGGTTGGGCCAGCAGAAAGGTGCGGAGCGGTGGCAGGCAGAGGAGGCACGGCTCACAATGGTCAGGGTGGAGAACCCCATGCGCAGGACGCTGAGGTGGGCTGAGTGCTTCGAGGGAATTTGCAGGGAGTTGGAGGTGGACATGGCGTTATCCCTGCGAGACCTCTGGGCCAGAGAACAGGCCCGCCTCCAAGACATTGAACAGGAGTTCGATGATGCCCCGGCCCATGACATCAACAAGTGAGCCGTTGGACTTGCCCGCCGCCATTGTATATAGTTCATTAGTGTTAAGTTTAATTTCTTTTTTCTTTCATTTGGGGTGCATGGACCATGCCCCACATTTTTGTATATAGTTAGTAATTAGGTAGGTTTCATTGTAGGTTTCATTTATGTCGTTGGGCTCATGGACCCTGTTTTTTTTTATTTGTACATAGTTTTACAGTAGATTTTTCTCCTTCATCTTTTTTTTCTTCACCATGGAGCAATGGATATTACGCTTTTCTTTCCCTTTGGATTTGCTTTGTTGGACGGTGACTTTGGACACATTTTCATTTGGATTAATTTGGATTCTCATTTTATTTATTTATCATTTTTTGGGACATGCTGCATTTTGATTATTATTGGCATTATTGTGTGTTTTGATTTCATTCCCTTCATTTTGACTTTAATACATTTTGGTTTCTTACTTCAATGTGTGGTCTTCTCTCATTGGTTTCATGCATGTCACAATGTGGGTTTTCTCAGTCATGTGTTGCCATTGTGTGGGTCTGACAGACTTGTACTCATGCGCATACTGCTTATTTATGATCTATCATGTAATGGGGATTTCAATTTGGAGTGGATGTAAAGCTTGGTTGGGTGTTTGGACTGGGGTGGCATAGGGTGGGATTTGGGTGGCCATACGAGCCAGGGATCTAGATTGTGATGACGTTGTGTTGGCTGGGGGACATGTGTCGGGGCCTGCTGGCAGGTGCCTGTCAATGATGGGAGGGTGGGGGGGCTGGAGTACATGTGTCGGGGCCTGCTGGCAGGTGCCTGTCAATGATGGGGGTGGGGGGGCTGGGGGACATGTGTTGGGGCCTGCTGGCAGGTGCCCCTCACTGCTGGGGGGTGGGGGTGCTGGGGGACATGTGTTGGGGCCTGCTGGCAGGTGCCTGTCAATGCTGGGGGGGTGGGGGTGCAGGGGGACATGTGTCGGGGCCTGCTGGCAGGTGCCCCTCACTGCTGGGGGGTGGGGGTGCTGGGGGACATGGGTCGGGGCCTGCTGGCAGGTGCCTGTCAATGATGGGGGGTTGGGGGGCTGGGGGACATGTGTCGGGGCCTGCTGGCAGGTGCCTGTCAATGATGGGGGGTGGGGGGACTGGGGGACATGTGTCGGGGCCTGCTGACAGGTGCCTGTCAATGATGGGGGGGTGGGGGGCTGGGGGACATGTGTCAGGGCCTGCTGGCAGGTGCCCCTCACTGCTGGGGGGGTGGGGGTGCTGGGGGACATGTGTCGGGGCCTGCTGGCAGGTGTCCCTCACTGCTGGGGGGTGGGGGTGCTAGGGGACATGTGTCGGGGCCTGCTTGCAGGTGCCTGTCAATGCTGGGGGGGTGGGGGTGCAGGGGGACATGACCAGGGGTGCAGGGTAGTCCCCTGTGGTGTGGGATGCCTGCAGGGGCCTGTGGAGGGGGTAGAGGGGACACCTGGGAGGACCCACACTGCCAATTCACGTGTAGGACTCCCCGCTCACCCCCGAAATATGCGTTCCCCGCTCTGACAGCAAAATCGCGTGTGAAACTTCCCACACACCCCTGAAATACACGTACCCTGCTGAAATCGCATGTAAAACTTCCCGCGCACCCCTGAAATACACGTACCCTGCTGAAATCGCATGTAAAACTTCCCGCACACCCCCGAAATCACGTACCCTGCTGAAATTGCATGTAAAACTTCCCGCGCACCCCTGAAATACACGTAGCCTGCTGAAATTGCATGTGAAACTTCCCACGCACCCCTGAAATTCACGTACCCTGCTGAAATTGCATGTAAAACTTCCCTCACACCCTTGAAATACACGTACCCTGCTGAAATCGCGTGTGAAACTTCCCGCGCACCCCTGAAATACACGTACCCTGCTGAAATTGGGTGTGAAACTTCCCACACACCCCTAAAATACACGTACCCAGGTCAATCGCGTGTAAAACTTCCCGCGCACCCCTGAAATACACGTACCCTGCTGAAATTGCGTGTGAAACTTCCTGTGCTCCCCCGAAATACACATACCCTGCTGAAATCGCATGTGAAACTTCCCGCGCACCCCCAAAATACATGTACCTCACTCGCACAGGGCCTATCGCGTGTGAAACTTCCCGCACACCCCCGAAATACACGTACCCTGCTGAAATCGCGTGTGAAACTTCACGCGAACCCCAGTAATACACGTACCCCGCTCGCACAGGGCCAATCGCGTGTGAAACTTCCTGCGAACCCCAGTAATACACGTACCCCACTTGCCGTGCTGGTACAGGGTTAGCGTAGCCCTTTGCACAGGATTGGGGATTTTGATGGCTTTTCCGTGCGTGAGGGGCGTTCTTGGGGCGTAACTGGCGCTGCTGCAGGGTCTCTGTGCCACTGTGCGGCACAGCTGGTTTTGGTAGCTAAAATCCATGAATACGCTGTGGATTTTAGCGCACGCCGCCAGCGGAGGGATTCGCACGCGCACACTGTGCGCCAGCTGCGTGCAGCACTTGTGCGCTAAATTCTATGAATTACCCCCTTAATGGTAAGCAGCAGAACAATACATTGCTGTGAACCATTTGGCCTTCCTTAAAGTGGTCAGCACTTCTGATATGTTGGACTAAGGGTGATGGTGTAGTCAAATCTTTCTATTAAGATCTCTCAGATCCACACATACATTCAGATTGGCATTGCTATTAGTCAACCACTCTGACCCTTCAATATTTTTTGATCCCTCTTTCAAGAATGACATTTCACTCCCTCTCATGTGAGGAGGCACTGGCCTTACTTTGTGCTTCACAAGGTTCACGTTTTCCTTTAGTTAAATTTCATGAGCAATATATTTAAGTTCTCCTAGATCTTCTGAAAATACCTCTAGATATTCACTTTCACAGATGTCGTCCACTTCTGCCCTTGTAACTGGTCCTTTAGCTCTTGTTTCAATATGAATGCCTAATTCCATCTGCTGATACCATCCTAGTAGTGATGATCATTTTTTCACCACACATACCCATGTGGTGCATTTTCTGTCTTTATAACTTTTCTCCGCCTTGAAAGTTCCCAGAAGTTTGATCTTCACCGCAACACACACATATGGATTAATATTGTGCTCATGCAACTCTTTTATATCTTTCACCAGACTTCCTGTAAATATCTCCGCCGGAATTAAAGTCCAGGCCGAAAAACGGTCTACTTTCATTAATATTTACTTGTCTTCTAGTAGGAAGTTGTCTATAGGAACTTGGGGCAACCATTATCTCAAACACAAGTCTTTTTGTTCCTGCTGTGTTACCTTGATTCTCCTGACTCTGTTCCTCCTCCTTGGGAATATACTGCATATCATTACCCATGTTCTCTTTTGCACATGTCTTTCTCTTGCACTTCAAGCAAGCCATATTTGTTGCTGGATATAACTGGTTAGTAGCTATATGCCTGTTGCTTTCACAAAGGAAACACTTAACATCTTTGCCTGCTTCATATGTCTCTCTTAATGGCACAACTGGCAGTATTCTCATGTTTTTGTTTGTCTCTCTACATGTGTTGAATATGCTTTACTGTTTGCTCTACACTCCTCGCTATTTCTACAATTTATTATAGAGATATGTCCTTAAGTAACAACTTCTCTTGCACCTTCTGATTATTGATGCATCTGTTGAGTTGATCCTGGATGAGGGAGCTGCTTAGAAGACTAGTGTTCTCAGAGCACAATATCATTCTAAACAGGTTCTTGGCATTCCTGTGTCCGCTGAAAAAAATGTGTGACTCTCAAAGGTTGTGTTCTTTTTTGGCTCCAAATTAGTTTGTAGTTTCTTTAACTTTTTGTTTAGCTCATTGAGCGCTCTGTAGCCCTCTTCCGCCAGTTCAGGCAGTCCATCATTAACACTGTGCCCTTCAGGTCCTAGGTTTTGCAGCAGTATCGGGTCTTTCCTCCTGAGCGTGAATGTCTCTTTCTTATAGGTAACATGTAGGTATCTAGCATCTTTTTCCATCTCTCCCTACGTGCTGGAGTGCCAGTTACAGCCAGAAATCGTGGTGGGGCATCATTTGAGGTGCTTTGATATATTGGGCCTCATTACAAGTTTGGCAGTCTGGAATTAATGTGCCGGTAATTCAGTTTACTTGCATGTTTCCAGATTTCCAAACTACAAGGTGGGGGTGGACTGATTTACCTCCAGCCAAGAGCAGGAGATAAATCAGGCCACAATGGCAAAAAACAGCCAGTATTACTGGGCACCAAAGGCCTTGATGAGCACCTTGGCTTCGAGCTCGGTAGAGGACAAAGCTGGAAGTCCTCTTACAACCTGCTCGTCAACAATATTCAGACATCAGCTCTTTTTGTTTAGGTTGTGGACACTGCCCTCACGAGGGAGAAGCAAACTGACCCAGGCCAGGCCCTGAAAGGTGGCCTTGCGGCCGTGGCGATGGGCACAGCCAGGGCAGGGTTGGTCAGATGCCACCACCAAGTGTCACTGTCAGCACCTCTGTGTGCATTATGATGTTGCCTGTCAGCACACATCATAGTACATACACGCACCGAGCACAGTAACTGACACCCTGGGTGCATTTACATACTATAATGCTGTGGTGGTGGACAAAGGTATGGGTTTTGTGGTGCTGTAAGTGTGCTGCTGTGCCACATAGGTCCTGTGTTGCAATCATAGCACGCAGCACGCTGTACCGTCAATCATGCCATGCCATCATCAGGCTGTCGGGCTGCCTGGTGACATTCAGCCTGTGCAGAGCCACTCTATCATTAGAGCATGCACGCCACTCTCACTCACTGCTGCCGACTCTGAATAGCAAGGAAAGTCACGCAGACCGTGCTCTGCTAGTCTAGCTGAGCAGCTCCCTCACTCAATCTCCAGCTCCGGGAAGACAAATGGAAGAACAAAGATAACAACAAAATACCGAAGTCCAGGTTAGGACCAGATTGTTATTTTGAGCTATTAACATTGTGGGTGGACTTGAAACAAGGGCTTCAATTAATAATAACTATGCAATAGTTGTTGCAAAGATGTGAAGACATTGAGCTTTATAAAAACGTTGTAGTGGACCCACAAACGTATAGCAACACTTACCCGCAATTTCACATTGATCACTTCAAAGTGTATGATTTCGCTATTGTATAGAGTAAGGCTAGGGAGGAATGGCATATGCGTTGTTTGCTAAGTTATTTGCCCACCCATTGACTGCCCATGGCCATCCTAATCCCTATGGCCATCCATGTGTCACGCTCACCTGATTCCCACGGAGGCGCAGGTCTGGCTTCGAGTGCTGATGCTTCTTCAATTGTGAAGCGCAGGACTCTGAAGATGGACAGGAAGGGCCCCTCTACTCTGACTTTTCTGGCTCGCAGGAATATTCCCTTGTGCGTGAAAAGGGAGTATTACCTACTGACAGAATAATGCTCAAGCCTCCCACTCCCTTCCAACCCTCCACGATACCCTTCCACGATTCCCTGTAAAGTCTCACCTTAGGGTCTGGAAGGATGAGTTCTCCATCCTGCTTCTGATGCAGAGGCGCGTTGAAACCCAGTTACTTCACTGGATTGAGGTTTGATGGGAGTTCAAAATAAGCTTGACTATTCAGGTGAGGCGTTGTAAGAGCTCTGTTGCAAGTTCAAAAGTTCAAGCTTAATAATGTTCATAATGCTTATGTCTTTTTCCCCTTAGGGGCCGGGGTTCGGAATGCCGGAGATATGGCGCCGACCCGAAGTGAAACGTGCAGTTCCAGTAAATGACAGGTAAGTTCTGGGTGAGCGTTCAGGTAATGTCTTTGCATTCGCTCATTCAATGTCTTTGTCTTTTTTCCCCATAGGGGCCGGGGTCCGGAATGCCAGGAAGCGGCAGGACCCGAAATGAAATGGGAATGAACCAACAGGTAAGTCTTAGAAGGAAACTGAGCCTTTCCTATTCCCTTCCTTCTCTCGCCTTGTTTTCTTGTCTTTTTCTCTCTAGGCTCAGGGAAGTGGGTGCGGATCCGGATGATCGCTGCTGAAGATGGAGGCGCCCAGGAAAGGTGAGTGAAATGCAGCGCTGCAGCGATCGAAGCGAAATGCTTTTAAAATGATGTCTTCCCTTTCAGGATCGTCGGTGTGATGTCTCCGTGATGCAGCTTTAGCAGGTAAGGTCTTCTTTCTCTCCAATTCTCTCTTATCTCCCTTTGCAGGCGACCCAGGATGCTGACAGGCGTGGCTGAAGTCCAGATGCAGGAGCTGACACGGTGAGCGTCCAGCTGCGAGGAGCAGAACAAAGCGAAGCGTGAGTTGCTGATCGGGCGTGGTTTAAATAGCTTCTGAAGAAGTTCCAGGTATGTATCCTTCCACCGATCAGGTATGTATCCTTCCCCGACCACACCCAGGTGGAAAGTAGTCCCACAGGTAAAGAAGTTCCATTCAGGCCTCAAGAGGGCCTGGATGTAGCAGCATGGTCTGCATCAGGTAAGTGCACATTAAAACACTTGAACACATGTCTAGCTTTATAAGCCTGGCGGCGCCAGGACAGGGGTCCAACATGAGCCTGGTGCCTAAGGCGCCAGGACTGTGTCCAAAGGGCCCCAGCTTGGGCCCGCTGGCACTTCCCTGGGGGAAATGATGCCTGCCTCTGGGGTTGCTGGGTCGGACCTGGCTCCTTGGAGGTAGGCATCATGACACCATGCCCCTCTGCACCCCGCCCAAAATACCTTTTCATGGGAACTCTTTGAGCTAGCTTTCTCAAGCCTTACTATCACAATATGCACTCAAGCGCCCACCAGTGTTTTTCAAAGCAGTCTTCTGAGAGGTAATGGCTTAAATGAAGTTGTAAACATGCTACTCGAGTATTACAAATGTCTTACCAGGCGTGCCTGGAAATTCAGTCTCTGGATTTCTAAGTACTCTGTGTGTTCTTTACTGAAGTCCCATTAAAAATAAGTATTGACAAAGCCAACTGGTTTGGCTTGTGTTTAAGTATTAATCTTTTGCAAGGCATTCCTATTAGATGCCCAGGCACTCATACCATTTAGTGCTTGCTTCAATCAATGGCCAGTTAATACCACTACGGCGGTGCCTGACAAGTGCCTTTCCCATGCCTACACAAAAGTCCAAAGTATTGCCATTTGTGTCCATGCTGTGAAAAATCACAGCCAGGCACTTGAAATTTCGAAAGTATTTATTGAGCTGAAAGCTGGGTGGGATATCCACATATATTAAATTTTTGACAGATATATGGAGCTCTGTAATCCAAGTTCCTTTGGAAAGTCTCTTTTAAAAATAAAATGGATGCAAATATAAATGTATGCATATGACACAAAACTAAGTCTGGAATAAACATTTCTGCAGCAGAGAAAAATGGCTTTGTTTAGTTGGTTTGTAATAATAAACCATATCTGGGTTCTTCCATACATAAAACCAAATGGAGATTTATTGCTCTGCTTTTTTGTGGCACCAATGGCCAAGCGCAAAAAACAAAGGGGTCTCGCTGAAACTTTTGCCCCGGGCCTCACCTCACCCTGTGACAGCCCTGGTTGTGGAACCTGACGTGTCCCACATGGTGTGCAAACAGGCATAGTACGTAACAAGGTTACTGCACACCAATAAGGTGCATTTTTCAATATGTATGGGACAAAGTTATATCCGAGTTTGCATGGAGGTACGTGGCTGAGTATCAACGGTACAGTGAGGAATGAGCTCACATTATGAAACTGATGAAACTGATGTGCTTCAGGTGCAGGCGTTATGTGGGGGTGGCATGGAGAGAACACTGCAATGTCAGCTGTGGATCATGAGGTATAGTTGGTCAGATCAGCTGAATGGTATCCTGGGACTGCCAGTTAAAATCCAGGACCACCCCACAGACATTTTGAATGGGTGCTGGGCGGAATCAGAGGTACTTTGGAGGGAGTGTTCTATCTTTCGCGGAGGAACTATGGTAGTGCAAATTTAGGTATGGTAGCCACAAAGCACAGTTCTGACAGAACATTCTTAGGAAAGGTGATAGAGGAATTCCGTGAGGTGGTGATTGCACAGTTTTGCAAGTATGTGAGATATCAGATTGAGAGCTGGCTAGCCTAAGGGTGTAAGCAGAGGTAGCAACCTATTTCTGAGTACATGGGGACATTAATATTAGTTGTGTGTGAGGCCTGCTCTACAAATACTAAATATGAGAATGAATAAGAATGAAGGTGCCTGCTGTGACGTCTGTTGAGTGTTAACATGTGTTTAATTATGGTATGAAGTGTGTTGAGAGCAATGTAATGCACCAAATATTAGATACATCCACATGTGTTAACAATGTTTTTCCCCACAGGAACAACCAAAGTTTGCCAACGTTAGTCTTGGATTATGGACTTGATAGGTGCTAATTTAAAATGCCTACAAATGTCATGTCTCTTAATGTCTACTTTTTGCTCATTGAGATGGTGGAACTGCAGTGTGTGTGTGTGTGTGTGTACAGATGTTAACATTTACATTTCGATGTAACTTGTGTTTCGGTAAGTGACAAGTGGTATTGTCCATTACTATCTGGTCCCCTGTCCTAGCAAATCACGGGTCCAGTTTGGTGGGCCGTGTATGTGGATGTAGACGAGTGTTTCCCTGAGTGACAAGGCTGTCGGTATATAGTGGGATATACACCACCTATGGGCCTCTTTCGGGGTGTTGGACATCCATATTATTAATGTGGCGTGTTGAGACCAATGTTAGGTTGTTTGGTGTTGGACACCTATTTATGTCTGGGAGGTGTTGGACGCCTGCGTGTTTAGGTGTTGGCCACCATTTGAGAATTTACGGCAGTTGAGGGGGTGCACCACGTGTCTGGGGCACATTGAGATTCTAGCTCTCACACAGCAGATGTGTGAAATGTGGAATGCTTTGTAGGTATGTTTGGCATCCCCCTTGTTAATGTTAGGTCAAATTTTAAGGTCAAAGCTGGGTGCATGTCTCATTCATATGTTTCAGTTGTGCATGAGTTGCCTGCTGTTTTAGGGGTGCGTATTGGACAGTACGTTTTAGTAGATGGTTTAGTATGATTGAGAGATTAGAGATGGTATCCTTTTTCATAGTTGTGGGGTTCCAACTCTTTTCTTATCTGTTGTAATTTTAGGGGTGTGAGAGTTGGTCTTGTTGTGTCCTGCTGCCTTGTGAGTGTGTGTTTTATGGCAGTGGAAGGCAGTCTCAGGGTGTTATTCTCAGGGAGGTGTAAAAACCAAGGTGTAAGTGTCATCCAGTGGCATAGTGGTTTGGGAATACCACAAGTGTGGGTGGTTACAACCACATGCACTGTGAAGGAAGATGGGGCCTCAGGGTCCATTTAGAGGAGTTGGAATTGGAACTGCAAGTTGTGAGATTTTTATATTCCCTGGTGCTATCTCTTCTGCGTAAATCTTTTATTGTGGTTCAGATTATGATTTCTTATAAGGGGGAGATGTGTTGTAATGTACATTCTTCCTGTCTGTCTTGCATGAATTTCATGTCATGAGTGTTCTGTGAGTAGAAGGTGGTGTGAGTCGTGCGTGCAGAATGTTTCTTGGATGACAGTTTGATAGAGGCTGGCTGACAGAAAGGGAGTGCTGGTGGATTTCCGTTTACCTGCCTGTTTCTTGTGTTCAGTGAGCTTTGACCTATCCTGCATCTATAACTAACAAAAGAAGCATCCTTTTCTACCTGTGGCTCCTTGGCATATGTGGGTGAGGCCACATTGCAACATACAGACAGAACGGCACAGAGTATAGTGGCTCTTCTCCCCAAGCCACCATTTTAATTGCACTGTCTAAACCCTGTTCCCACAACTCAATAACACTACAACATGTGTTCCCCCTCATTCCTCACCCTCAGCTCTAATCTCTCTCACACCCCCACTCAACAGGTTCTACTTACTGGGGGCCGAGTTCTGTCGCTGATGTCACTTGTTTCTTGCTAATGGCGTCTTTGTCCGTGATGTTCTTTTTTCTCTATAGGGTTATTGAAGGGAATTATGCGCATGTGGTAGGCATGTATCTGAATTACCATGAACCAACCTGACTGCTTTTAGCTGCCGAACACTCTGGTTTGTGGTGCAAATAACGATATGTAGTGCAGAGGGGTGCATCCCCTGCTGTTAATGGCAGAGGCCCTCCATTAAGGCGTTTGCTGCTTCAGGCCCTTAGATTGGGCAAAGGTCATTATAAGGCAGCAGATACCCATTCCTCTGTGTATTTTGCTTAACCATTGACATGCACAGAGATAACCAAGCATTCGGCCTCTCTGAACTGAGTTGAATCAGACATAAATGGTAGGGGTGAAGGGTTAAGGTCGTACCTTGAACAATCTCTGTACATCAGGGAGTATGACAGATTGCTATGAATGGGATTAACTGCTGAACCCATATGCATGCAAATTTGTACATTGCCGAACCCATACCCTCACCCAGAATAATTTGGCTCACACATTGTTTGTCAAGTGTTGGCAATAAAAGGCCGTAGGTTTTATTGTACAGATATGGTTATGCAAATAACAATAATCACATATCATAAGATAATAACAATACTTTTGGGCACCGGGCTTGGGGTTACCCCCTCTGGCCCGTGCCCGCCTTCTCATGTTGTGGGCACCGTACAGTGCCCTGTACTTCTTTTCCTTTGTTCTTTACCCTTATTTGTAGGATGGGAGGGTTTTGTGGTAAAGAAGCAAAGGTTTGGAAGGAACTGAGTAAACAGTGCACCTCCTGTGTGTTTGGGTCCCCGTTCAGGGTCCACGAACTGATTGTGTTTTCTCAGAGCAATTGCTCTGCATTTATAAGACCCAGGGGAGCCCTGGGTCTTTGATGTGTATAGTAGTGGGGGCTGTTAAGTTTCAGCCCCCGGCTGGATAGCCGAATATCTGGCCCCCCGGGGGGGGCAGGTCTTTGAACCTGATCCCTGACTGCCTGTTGGTTTCCTTAGGTGCTTAGCACCTTGTTGCACGAAGGAAGGGTGAGGTGATTGCTCACACCTCACCCTTCCTCAGCATTGTGCTGTACAGACTGCGTGTCTCTTCGACTAGTGGGGGAGGAGAGGAGCAGTGGGGGGAAGAGGTTGGGCTGCCCCTCTCCGGGCCTGCTGATGGTAACAGCAGTTACCCTGCCTCACTTTGTGAGGCACTGCAGCATTGCCCATAACTGCTGAACCCATATGCATGCAAATTTGTACATTTCCGAACCCATACCCTCACCCAGAATAATTTGGCTCACACATTGTTTGTCAAGTGTTGGCAATAAAAGGCTGTAGGTTTTATCGTACAGATATGGTTATGCAAATAACAATAATCACATATCATAAGATAATAACAATACTTTTTGGCACCGGGTCTTGGGGTTACGCCCTCTGGCCCGTGCCGCCACACGTGGGCAGGTTGACGGCTGACCGCGTTCCCTCCAAAGTATCTCCTATTGACAACCCCTGTAGGCTAAAGTTACTATAATTTCTCGAAAGAAATGCTCCATGCCCTTGGTTGATAGGTGGGTGCTGTCTTTGTGAAAAAGGTCTGGGTCACCCAGTGTAATGGCTGGGTGCTTTATGAAGCCCAGTCCTCTTGCTGTACAAAAATGTTCTAGCCCCCTGTTGATTTTCCATCTGGAAATGTACACAGATTTGTAGCAGTTGGCCCCTAGCAATTTGCTTCTGGGTAGGATGGCCTAGAAGTATATTTCCGTTCCTCTCCAATTATGTGAGATACCTGCAAGGGATGAGCACATGTCCTCAAGTAACTTTCTCCTCCCAAAGGATACTAGGTCATTGCCCCCTAGGTGGATGATCAGAAATTCTGGCGGGTCTCTGTATGCGACTAGTTCTGCTAATGTTTCGTGGATTTCTGCCCATCGCAGACCTCTGTAGCCCCACCACGAGGAAATGGTGTTCCTGAAAGGTGGCCTTTCTTTGGTCTCCTCTGCCCATCGGCCTGTCCTGAAGATAAAAGAGTGGCCGACTATCCAATCTGATTGCAGAGTGGTCCTCCCTTCGCCTGGTGTTTCTGTATGAAGGGGGGGAGAAAGAGAGGGGTGAGGGTGGCTGGCCATATTAGTTGCGGTCTGATTTATCTTTTGTAACAATTTGATTTCCAACCCCATATGTTTTTTAGTATTACAAAGGTAGCGGGCGCCCCTCTCTCGCAAGAACAGACATGATAACCTGTTCAGTGGTTATTAACCACTTGAGAGTTCGCAGCCACTGCTTTTTCTCACTGTGCCTTTCACAGATGGGAAATATCCATTTGCATATCAGTCTTTGTCCTGCCCAGGGGCAGTCCAGCACCGAAATACAATGGCAATTCCAATCTGAACGAGAGTACCACCAGCAACCCCATACACGTGTTTCACCCTTGTTGGGGATCATCAGTGAGGTGAAGCTGATGCCTCTCTAAGCACAGTGAGAGGGAGACCACGTCTGGTTGCCCCCAGGAGACCTAGGGTTACCAATCCCAGGTTCCTTAAATAGTTTTACAAAGGTAGCGGGCGCCCCTCTCTCGCAAGAACAGACATGATAACCTGTTCAGTGGTTATTAACCACTTGAGAGTTCGCAGCCACTGCTTTTACTCACTGTGCCTTTCACAGATGGGAAATATCCATTTGCATATCAGTCTTTGTCCTGCCCAGGGGTAGTCCAGCACCGAAATACAATGGCAATTCCAATCTGAACGAGAGTACCACCAGCAACCCCATACACGTGTTTCACCCTTGTTGGGGATCATCAGTGAGGTGAAGCTGATGCCTCTCTAAGCACAGTGAGAGGGAGACCACGTCTGGTTGCCCCCAGGAGACCTAGGGTTACCAATCCCAGGTTCCTTAACAAATAGTTTTACAAAGGTAGCGGGCGCCCCTCTCTCGCAAGAACAGACATGATAACCTGTTCAGTGGTTATTAACCACTTGAGAGTTCGCAGCCACTGCTTTTACTCACTGTGCCTTTCACAGATGGGAAATATCCATTTGCATATCAGTCTTTGTCCTGCCCAGGGGCAGTCCAGCACCGAAATACAATGGCAATTCCAATCTGAACGAGAGTACCACCAGCAACCCCATACACGTGTTTCACCCTTGTTGGGGATCATCAGTGAGGTGAAGCTGATGCCTCTCTAAGCACAGTGAGAATGAGACCATGTCTGGTTGCCCCCAGGAGACCTAGGGTTACCAATCCCAGGTTCCTTAACAAATAGTTTTACAAAGGTAGCGGGCGCCCCTCTCTCGCAAGAACAGACATGATAACCTGTTCAGTGGTTGTTAACCACTTGAGAGTTCGCAGCCACTGCTTTTACTCACTGTGCCTTTCACAGATGGGAAATATCCATTTGCATATCAGTCTTTGTCCTGCCCAGGGGCAGTCCAGCACCGAAATACAATGGCAATTCCAATCTGAACGAGAGTACCACCAGCAACCCCATACACGTGTTTCACCCTTGTTGGGGATCATCAGTGAGGTGAAGCTGATGCCTCTCTAAGCACAGTGAGAGGGAGACCACGTCTGGTTGCCCCCAGGAGACCTAGGGTTACCAATCCCAGGTTCCTTAACAAATAGTTTTACAAAGGTAGCGGGCGCCCCTCTCTCGCAAGAACAGACATGATAACCTGTTCAGTGGTTATTAACCACTTGAGAGTTCGCAGCCACTGCTTTTACTCACTGTGCCTTTCACAGATGGGAAATATCCATTTGCATATCAGTCTTTGTCCTGCCCAGGGGCAGTCCAGCACCGAAATACAATGGCAATTCCAATCTGAACGAGAGTACCACCAGCAACCCCATACACGTGTTTCACCCTTGTTGGGGATCATCAGTGAGGTGAAGCTGATGCCTCTCTAAGCACAGTGAGAGGGAGACCACGTGGAATTGCCATTGTATTTCGGTGCTGGACTGCCCCTGGGCAGGACAAAGACTGATATGCAAATGGATATTTCCCATCTGTGAAAGGCACAGTGAGTAAAAGCAGTGGCTGCGAACTCTCAAGTGGTTAATAACCACTGAACAGGTTATCATGTCTGTTCTTGCGAGAGAGGGGCGCCCGCTACCTTTGTAAAACTAATTGTTAAGGAACCTGGGATTGGTAACCCTAGGTCTCCTGGGGGCAACCAGACGTGGTCTCCCTCTCACTGTGCTTAGAGAGGCATCAGCTTCACCTCACTGATGATCCCCAACAAGGGTGAAACACGTGTATGGGGTTGCTGGTGGTACTCTCGTTCAGATTGGAATTGCCATTGTATTTCGGTGCTGGACTGCCCCTGGGCAGGACAAAGACTGATATGCAAATGGATATTTCCCATCTGTGAAAGGCACAGTGAGTAAAAGCAGTGGCTGCGAACTCTCAAGTGGTTAATAACCACTGAACAGGTTATCATGTCTGTTCTTGCGAGAGAGGGGCGCCCGCTACCTTTGTAAAACTAATTGTTAAGGAACCTGGGATTGGTAACCCTAGGTCTCCTGGGGGCAACCAGACGTGGTCTCCCTCTCACTGTGCTTAGAGAGGCATCAGCTTCACCTCACTGATGATCCCCAACAAGGGTGAAACACGTGTATGGGGTTGCTGGTGGTACTCTCGTTCAGATTGGAATTGCCATTGTATTTCGGTGCTGGACTGCCCCTGGGCAGGACAAAGACTGATATGCAAATGGATATTTCCCATCTGTGAAAGGCACAGTGAGTAAAAGCAGTGGCTGCGAACTCTCAAGTGGTTAATAACCACTGAACAGGTTATCATGTCTGTTCTTGCGAGAGAGGGGCGTCCGCTACCTTTGTAAAACTATTTGTTAAGGAACCTGGGATTGGTAACCCTAGGTCTCCTGGGGGCAACCAGACGTGGTCTCCCTCTCACTGTGCTTAGAGAGGCATCAGCTTCACCTCACTGATGATCCCCAACAAGGGTGAAACACGTGTATGGGGTTGCTGGTGGTACTCTCGTTCAGATTGGAATTGCCATTGTATTTCGGTGCTGGACTGCCCCTGGGCAGGACAAAGACTGATATGCAAATGGATATTTCCCATCTGTGAAAGGCACAGTGAGTAAAAGCAGTGGCTGCGAACTCTCAAGTGGTTAATAACCACTGAACAGGTTATCATGCCTGTTCTTGCGAGAGAGGGGCGCCCGCTACCTTTGTAAAACTATTTGTTAAGGAACCTGGGATTGGTAACCCTAGGTCTCCTGGGGGCAACCAGACGTGGTCTCCCTCTCACTGTGCTTAGAGAGGCATCAGCTTCACCTCACTGATGATCCCCAACAAGGGTGAAACACGTGTATGGGGTTGCTGGTGGTACTCTCGTTCAGATTGGAATTGCCATTGTATTTCGGTGCTGGACTGCCCCTGGGCAGGACAAAGACTGATATGCAAATGGATATTTCCCATCTGTGAAAGGCACAGTGAGTAAAAGCAGTGGCTGCGAACTCTCAAGTGGTTAATAACCACTGAACAGGTTATCATGTCTGTTCTTGCGAGAGAGGGGCGCCCGCTACCTTTGTAAAACTATTTGTTAAGGAACCTGGGATTGGTAACCCTAGGTCTCCAGGGGGCAACCAGACGTGGTCTCCCTCTCACTGTGCTTAGAGAGGCATCAGCTTCACCTCACTGATGATCCCCAACAAGGGTGAAACACGTGTATGGGGTTGCTGGTGGTACTCTCGTTCAGATTGGAATTGGCATTGTATTTCGGTGCTGGACTGCTCCTGGGCAGGACAAAGACTGATATGCAAATGGATATTTCCCATCTGTGAAAGGCACAGTGAGTAAAAGCAGTGGCTGCGAACTCTCAAGTGGTTAATAACCACTGAACAGGTTATCATGTCTGTTCTTGCGAGAGAGGAGCGCCCGCTACCTTTGTAAAACCATATGTTTTTTAGTTGTTGAGGAGCTAGACCTCATTGCCATGCTGAGTTGGCATCACCTATTCTAAAAGAGTGGGTGCCCGAAGCCCTTGGGATCCCATCCCACATTGTTGATTGCTGTCATAAGCACCCCTTTGAACTGGTAGCAGCTTAGTGCCGTGGCGTCCCTGTGGATCAAAAACCTCCCCCCCAACTTTGGGTCTTTGGGTATAGTAGAGGTTGGTAATGTATACCGGGCAGTTTACTGCCTCATCTATGCAACAAATGTTGATGGTTCTTTTTGCCCCAGTTTTTGATTGTTGGATTTCTATGCTGACGCTCTCCTGTCTGACCCTGACTTCCATGACACCCAGCCCGTTTCTGGTCTTGGTGCTGGAAGCAATGAGCTCTCCCACCCGGAAAACCCGAAGTATGCCAGGAAGAAAGCCGTTCTGAACAATAAGATCTCGTATGGATGCCAACATATGGCTACCAGCTGGTTTGCGATTTGTACCAGTTTGTTGAAATCAAAGGGCGGCGGGTGTCTACCTGGGGGCCTTCTATTCTGCCCCACCCTTTTAATGTGTAAGAAATGAAGGTGCTTTGGGTGGGGTTCGAATCACCCCGTATTTTTGAGAAATATGAGACTGCAACTAGGTGTCTTTTAGCCCAGTCTCTCTTAAAGCCTTGTTCATGTGCCCATTTTAAAAATGTTTCTATGTCTTTAATCGTTATTAACTCTACGTGTTTTGTGCCTGTGGCTTTAAAAACTGTTTGTAAGCACTTTCTGTACTGCACTGCAGTGGTGCTTGCCAGCGCTTCCCCTGCCATCTCCGTGAGGAAGCCTAGGGAGGTGTTGACACCCGTCTTTGAGGTGCCTGGTTCTTGTTGGACAACCCGGCCTTGGCTCTCTGGCACTGGCGTTGATGTCGTTATATTATTGGCACCCGTATTTAAGGTGCCTGGTTCATGTTGTGCATCCCGGTTTGGGCTCTTTGGCGCTGGCGTTGATACCGTTATTTTTGTTTTCCCATTTTATTTCCCAGCATTCCGCCGCTATTGGCGTCATCTGTTCCTGGGCGTGCGGCGCTAGCTCCAGGAATCTTGGCCACTGAAAGCGAGATAAGGCATCTGCAATGTTATTATCTGCCCCAGCAATGTGCTTGGCTTTGACCACAATGTTTTCTTGTAATGTGACTGCTGTGATGGCTCGTAGGACTTTTAGCACTAAAGGGCATTTGGTAGACCTTCTGTTTATGGAGCCTACTACTGCCATGTTATCGTGCCATTCCAAGAGTTCCGTGTTAGCGATCTGCCTGCCCCAGATGTGTAATGTTAGCCAGATGGGAAATATTTCTAGGAGGGTGATGTTTTTTGTCCACCCTGCCTGTTGCCATGAGCTGGGCCAGTGTCCTGCCACCCACTCTGTATCTAGTATGGCTCCAAACCCCTTGCTGCCGGCTGCATCAGTGAAAAGCACTCTTTTTGTCCATGTATTCAAAGGTGTTCGCCAAAGTGAGGTCCCGTTGACATTTTTTAGGAAATTTCTCCAGATTTCCAGATCGTGTTTCACTTCTGCGCCTAGTCGGATGTGTAGGTGGGGTTTGGTAAATGATTTGATTTTTAGTTCCAGGCTTCTGGAAAATATCCTCCCTTGAGGGATTATTCTGGCAGCGAAATTGAGACTGTCTGCTAAAGATTGAATTTGTTTGACTGTGCCCTTGTCTTTCGTTATCTGAGCTTGTGTCTTCTCTAAGAGTTCTGCGATTTTTGTTTTCGGGATCCTGCATAGTCCTTGTGCAGAGTCAATTTCAATGCCCAGAAAAATTATGTCGGTGGCTGGTTTGGTCGTTTTTTCTTTTGCTGGGGGTGTGCCCCAGTGTGCGGCCATTCCTTCTAATTTCGCCAAGGCCCTATTGCATTCTTCTGAGTTTGCTGGGCCCATAACCATAAAATCATCTAGGTAGTGAACTACTTTGGTCCCTGGTCTCTTTTTTTGAAAAGCCCATTGAAAAAAGGAGCTGAATTACTCGAATAGGGCACAGGATACTGCGCAGTCCATCGGGAGGCATCTGTCTACATAGAATCCGTTGTTAAAAGTGAAACCTAACCATTGCTGGGAGTCTGGGTGGACTGGAAATAATCTGAAAGCAGATTCAATGTCTAGTTTGGCCATCAGGGTGTTCCTGCCACATTCCTGTATGAGTCTTACCGCCTCCTGGAAGTGTGTGTAGGATACTGCAGATTCCGTGTCCGGAATGCCATCGTTCAGGGATAGGCCTTTGGGGTAGGATAAGTGGTGGATTAGTCTCATTTTTCCTGGCTCTTTTTTGGGGACCAGTTCTAGCGGTGATATTATGTACTCTTTGAGGGGCATGTGGTCCCAGGGTCCAGCGATCCTGCCTAAAAGCAGTTCTTTCTTGATTTTGCTTTCCACTAATTGGGGGTTATCCCTGGCCGATTTTAGGTTTAGTGGAATGTTATGTGACCCAGTGCCCTGAAATGGTATGATAAAACCTTTGGAGAAACCCTGCCAAATATTTTCGCTGATTTCTCTGTCTGGGTAGTTCAATAGCGCATCTCTAAAATTGTTTGGGTTGATTGGTGTACTACCTGGTGCCAAAACTGGTTGAAAAAAAAAGGGTTTGGCACTAGTCTTTTGGGTTTTTGGCTGGCAGTCTGGTGCAGTTGCTTGCTGCGTGATCACCATTGCAGTTTGTACAAGTGTGTTTGTACCAGCATTCCTTACCCCAAGAGCATTGGTTTTTCCCAAAATTCCTGCATGGAGTGTTAGCTTTTGAACTATGGTTTTTGTTTTGCCTTTGGGTATTGGATTTGGCCGCCCACGGCTGGTTCTTACGAAAAGGCTGTTCTCCCTTTGTATGCTTCTCATTATCGTTATTTCTGGGACCTGCATTTTTGGTATTTTTGGAGGGGTTCAGGAGCTCTTCCTCCGCTGGGGGATCAGCATTTAACATGTACAAATTGTTTTGGACCTCGTCCTATTCTATGGCTGGCCTCTCTGACATGCTTCTCCTAAATCTGATGTTGTATGCTAGCCAGGTCTTCCCTTTCTGTGTGACTTTTACCTCTCTTATTTTATCCATGTAGGCCCATATTTTTCTCCCATCATGAGGACATTTCTCCTCATAAATTGTTGCCAAAATGGGGAAGGCTTGGAGCCATTTGTCCCAGTTCTGTTCTACCTGGGCGTTTCTGGCTATGGCTTTCTCTTCTATCTTTTTAGGGTCTCTAAAGGCATCTTTTCCTTTGCATTGGGCTTCTATTAATGAAAAGATTTCTATGAATTCTTTGGCCCATATGGCTTCTTTGATTGTGACATCAATATTCCATGCAAGGCATTTTTTATATCTGTTCAGTATTTCAGTCTGGAAAGATTTCATTTTTAAATCTAATTGGGCATTGCAGATCATTGCTATGTCTGTTGGATTGTTGTTGCTCTGCCCCGTTTGCCCTACTGTAACTGTATTGGGAGTTGACCATGCTTTTAGAGCCCCTCCTGGGTCTGCCGTGGTTGCCGTTGGTGCTACTGTGGGGGCAGTTGTTGGTGCAGCTGGCACTTGTGGCTGTGCTGTGGCTGGTATTGGTATAGCTTGGATTGTTGTAGGTGTGGGGGGGTCATCAATATGCTAGGTTCTAAAGGTATGTTGAGGTTTGTTACCCCTTGTTCCCCTGTTTGAGGTAATTGTTTCTCCCTCATTTCCCTTAATAACTGCTGCATTTCATACATGTTTCCGCACAATTTTGCCAGTTTTTTGTTACCTTTTTTGGGGCCATCCGTCACTTTCTGTCTCTTTGATGGTGTAGTGACGTCATCTTGGGTGAGTGGCATGGTTATCCCGTCCCTTGGCAGGCCGAATATATTCTCCCTCACCCAAGCCCAACCGTAGTGCTCTGCTGCTTCTATGGCTGCCAATAGGTTTGGGGACTTGGGTTTTTGCGCTGGTGCGATGGCATCCTGTGATTTTCGTTTGGGACCCATGTTTTCTTTTTAACCTGTTTCGGTTGGAGAGATAAGTCTTAATGAGTGATTCTTGCTGTGACAGCAAACTCTGCACCATTGTCAAACTATTGAGTTTCCTGTTCTTGTTTGTCTGTAATAGTTGTTTTTTACACGTATACTGGTGAAATGCCCCAAATTGCTGTCTCCCGTGCTGGGAAAGTGTCTAGTGATGTCATATAGAAAATTGTAACAAACCGTTCAGACTGTTGGGGCTGTAGGCTTGGTTCGAAAAGCACCCATCTTTCAAGTATGAGTCATGACACTTACTGACTGTGTCACAGCGACTGGCTATCAATTCGATTTAGCTCTGTATGTAGCTGTATAAAAATGCCTGTTAGACTGACAATTAAAAAAACCCTCCTGGGGCTATATCTGACGTTTCTTTAGCCGTAAATTTGTTGATTTCCTGGGTTGGGCTCTCCCCCTTAGCTCTTGTGCTTACTTTGTGTAAGATTAGATGGGCAGCGCGTGTCCCGCGTCTGCCGGGGGAGCAACTGACTGCGGATGTTTATTTAGTTCTACTCACGTAGGAAAACAACGTTTCTAATGTGTTTGTCAGGGCCCGGCATTGCAGCTTACCTTGCAAAGAAGACATATGCTCGAAAAATGCCACCGCCTACGCCGAGCCACGCTGCAGTATTTCTTCCGCTCAGCTCAGGTAATTGGGTTCTTGCTGCTTTCCCCGATTCTTCCCGGGAGACTTTGTTTTCTTAGTCAATGTTCGCTGCACGCTCTGTCGGGTCGAACAGGTCAATGTTCAAAAGGAAAAAAGACACGGCGAAATGCAACGAACTTTTAAAGGGGCCAAAAGAAGCAAAGGTTTGGAAGGCACTGAGTAAACAGTGCACCTCCTGTGTGTTTGGGTCCCTGTTCAGGGTCCACAAACTGATTGTGTTTTCTCAGAGCAATTGCTCTGCATTTATAAGACCCAGGAGAGCCCTGGGTCTTTGATGTGTATAGTAGTTGGGCCAGTAAGTTTCAGCCCCCGGCCAGTTAGCCGACTATCTGGCTCCCCGGGGGGGGGCAGGTCTTTGAACCTGATCCCTGCCTGCCTGTTGGTTTCCTTAGGTGCTTAGCACCTTGTTGCACGAAGGAAGGGTGAGGTGATTGCTCACACCTCACCCTTCCTCAGCATTGTGCTGTACAGACTGCGTGTCTCTTCGACTAGTGGGGGAGGAGAGGAGCAGTGGGGGGAAGAGGTTGGGCTGCCCCTCTCTGGACCTGCTGATGGTAACAGCAGTTACTCTGCCTCGCTTTGTGAGGCACTGCAGCATTGCCCAAACTCTCTCTTGTGTGGGTTGGCTGAATCTGTCTTTCTGTTCATGATGGCTGGATCATATGTTACCATCTTCCTATGTGTTTGTGATGTAGCCCTTCTGTGGGTGCCAAAAGTAAGGAAAACAGAATGCCAGTATCGTTCTGAAGCTACAATGATGCCCACAAGTTTGACCCGAATTTGGAGGATGCTGTTTGAGCTCAGGATCTCAAATTAGTATTTTTTTGTGTTTCGTGTTTGCAGTTCAGTTTACTACTGCTCAGAACACCTGTGTATGATTTGCTTTGGGTACATTATTTGGCCTTACATCCTTTTTCTACTAGTAAATTATTGTCAAGTTTGCTTTTCGTCTTTCCTCAGAAAGACATAGAGTATGCTTACAACCCCACTAGCCTTGAATGCGCTGCTCAATTGGTCCCATACAAATGAAGAGATGCTGCTTGCTAGGAGAACCAATGATGTTCCAATGGAAAATGTGCACATTGCATAGCCACATAATAAAACTCAAAGTGCAAAGCAACTTATGAGTATAATCGTTTTCAATTAGTTTTATTTATTTATTGCTGATTTGCACAGTATTAAAATGCAGACGCAGCAACATCGGCCCATATCCAGGGAAATGGAAGAGGTTACAGTCAGAGGATCATTCAAAGGCCTTGGAAGATTTCAGATCACTAAGTGTCAGAGATGGGATGCAGGGCAAGTGCAACAACAGCAACAGTTAAAAAACATAACAGTAAACGGAGCAACCATACAAATATGGACCAAGGTTTGAAAGATGGGCGGGGGAGGCAAGTGCCACAACAACTATGGCACAAGAAGTGTAAGTGACTAAGCAAGTGTTTGTAGAATATGCCTATGTTTCAATAGAAGGGACGACAGATAAGAGGGGAGGGATGAGTAGAGGCTGGCAGCACAGCTTTAGATCAATAGCAAACATATTTTTAAAGAGAACCTTCTTTAGTTTCTGTCTGAAGCAAAAGCTATTTTCTTCATTACGACCCTGGCGGTAAGGGGTTAACGCCAGCGTTAGCTGCGCCGACCCCTTACCGCCAACTACGAGGTCCCTTAGCGCCATGGCGCTTTTAACACCTGCTTTTAGCAGGTGTTAAAATCCATGGCGCTAAGGGACCATGGAGTTAATTACGCCACCGTAATTTACGGTGGCGTAATTAACGCCTTCCCCACTCCCATTATGCCCTATGGGGCAAAAATGGGAATGGGGAAGGGTAAATGGGGATTGGGGACTTACCGCCCCGCCGACCTCGGAATGGGGCGGTAAGTCCGCCAACCACCATGGCGTAAACGTAGTTTACGCCATGGTGGTAAAGTCACGGCCCAGGCGGTAACTTACCGCCTGGGTCGTAATGAGGCCCTAGGTGTTCTCCCACCAAACAATTTTGATCTTAAGGTTCCAATAATAATGTTATGTGTTGACAAGGACCTATGCAGGCTCGCTTGACAGAAGCTCTTCACCTTCATGTCAAGTAGCTTGTGCCCAAGCCCTAATAGGCTTGTGAATGATGCACAATGCTCTGAAGAGAATACAAACTGAAACAGGAAGTCAGTGGGGGATTACTAAGGCTGGGCTGATGTGGTCTTGAAGTTTTTGATGTAGCGTTGTCCTGGCATGCCTGTTTTGGATCACTTGGGACTGATGGATCAGGGATTTCCGGAGATCCAGGAACAGGCTGTTGTTGTACTCGACCCTTGAGAATCACCACAGAATTAGCTGCCTGTGGTCTTTTTGAGAGATCCAGCAGAGGAAATACACATTTCAAGATATGCAGCAGGTAATGACATTTTTAGTGGTGCACTAAAGTTGAGGGGATAATTACATTGTGCTACTTATGATCCCAACAAGGCTATTAGGTAGGTTAGGAGGAGTACCCATGGTGGGAGAACAGGTCAAAGTCAAGCCCATAGGGATAGGGTGTCCAAAGAAGATGATCTCTGTTTTAGACACATTTAGAGACAAGCCATTGCTGTCATTCAGTCTTCCGTTTGTACCAAGTATATGGAGATACTATCAGAGTTAGAAGTGGAGCCTCTGAGTCTGAATGTAATGTATGTCAATGCATATGTTTGATGTAAAGCAGAAAAATGAGTAGTGAGTCATGCCAGGGGTTTAAGCAAGTCATTGGACCTCATTACACAGTAGGCGGTAGGGACTTAACGTTACCGGTAATGGAATACCGGTAACGTTAAATCCCCATGCAAATTACGACCCGGCTCACTGTATTAGCAGCACCGCTAAGTACGGTGCCAGTAATAGCGGGCAGTCCGCGTGCACGCGACCCTCCATCCCATAAATAACGCCATGCCACTAATAGCACAGCATCACAAGGCAAGTGGACATGCCAATAGCGGCATGGTAAAGCCCCCAAAACCCCTTACCGCCATGGCGCTAATACCGGCATCGCGAACCACCCGTTAAGAGAACTGAGCAGTGTTTCCACCTGCTACAGGTGGACACAATCAGCACAGGTGGAGGCAATGGAGACTGTGGCAGCACAAAAAGAGCACACCACACCCCTTCACACACCAAGATGGTCCCAATACTAGCAGCATTACATGGGCTGGATGACATGATTGCAGAGCAGCAGCAACAACAACAAGCAGCACAGAGGAGACGCAGGAGGAGGAGGAGGAGGGCAAGACAGGCACAGCAAGCACCACCACGGCACCTAATCATACCACAGAGGCACCCACCAATCCCCAGGATCATAGCCAGTCCATTTAACATAACCCCTGAGCAGATACACACCCTGTACCGTCCGGACCGGGATACCATCACCAGCATCGTGGACATGATACACAACGACATTGTGAGCCTCATAGACATCCAAACTGCCATCCCCCCTCTACTCAAGGTGGTGACTGTGCTCCACTTCCTGGCCACAGGCACCTACCAGCATACAGTGGGGCAGATGCATGGCATCTCACAACCAGTATTATCACGCACGCTGAACCAGGTACTCGATGCCCTCCTGAAGCATGCACCTGAACACATATTCATGCAACAGTCTAGGGAGATTGCAAACACCAAAGTTGGGTTCTATTCACTGGCAGGCATCCCAAGTTGCATCAGGGCCATCGACCGTACCCATGTGGAATTGGTGGTCCCACATCACAATGAAGTAGTCTACCAAAACAGGAAGCAATTCCACTCCATCAATGTCCAAATGGTATGTGACGCCAACAAGATAATCACACATTGCTGCGCCCGATTTCCCGGATCAACCCATGATTCCATGGTCCTGCGAACTCAACTATCCCACGCTACATGGAGCGACAAGCCGGACAACATTTGTGGCTACTTGGTGAGTAGCAGGGCAAGCACATGGCAGTGTGGGGGGAGAGATACTTACTCCAACTGGGTGTGATTGGGGGGGATACATACTCCAACTGGGTGTGATTGGGGGGGGATACATACTCCAACTGGGTGTGATTGGGGGGGAGAGATACATATTCCAACTGGGTGTGATTGGGGGGGGAGAGATACTTACTCCAACTGGGTGTGATTGGGGGGGGGGAGATACTTACTCCAACTGGGTGTGATTGGGGGGGGAGAAATACATACTCAAAATGGGTGTATCTTGTCGTCCGTCGGACAAATGCACATACAGATGTACGCCAATGTCCATCTGGGAAGTCCGCAACGTACTTGAGATGATCGGACATGCAAGTATAAGGTACACAACATAGATGACAATCCAGGTCCAGAAACATTAAACATCCATCCACATTGCACAACATTCCACGCCACAAAATACACAAATGTCATACCTGCCGTCAAAGTAGTCATACAGAATTAGCCCAGCACAACATCAATAATGCAATGTGCCTTGAATGCATGCAAAGGGATCACCCCTAGCCATAGCATTGCACCACGCACCTATAGCACCACTGAAGTGATGCCTCTCAGCATGGCAACAGCAATGTTGGAATGGCAGTACACCAGCAGTGTGGTACCAAATCTGCCTGGGCCCAGGGACACCTAAGACCTGGCCTCACCCAGGACATGTCAATTACTGTTGGAGGCATTAATGGGGCATGTCTACTTGCAGGGTCGAGCTCACCTTTGCACATTGCAGTCACACAGACCATCTGCATGTATACTGTTAATTGTGTACTTCAATCACAATGCAAAGTCAATTTGTGTGATATGAACAGGCGGCTCTTGAGGTGAACAGTAACAGGACCCCATTCGCCCCCCATACAGGTGATGCCGGCTATCCCCTGAAGAGGTGGCTCCAAACCCCTGTACGGAACCCACAGAACAGGTACGAAGAGGAATACAATCGTGCACATACCCGTACCCGCATCGTGATCGAGCAGAGTTTTGGCCTTTTGAAGACACAGTTTAGGTGCATTAGCAGGTCTGGTGGCGCTCTCCTGTATGGCCATGAGAAGGTGGCCAAGATCACCATGGCATTTGCCATGCTGCACAATATGTGTATCAGACGGAATGTGCCACTGCCCCCTGTCATTGAAATAGAAGCACCTGATGAGGATGATGATGGTGATGAGGACGGAGGTGAAGGGGATGCAGGTCATGCAAGAGGGGATGGCCAGGAGGGACGTGCTGTGAGACAGCATCTGATCAACCAAATATTCTGAGTAACATGGTTTCGTACTGTCACATGGATATGGGTAGTAATGCACTGGTGTCTGTTTGGAAGCGCACAATGGACCCTGTCATCAATAAAGTACACATACACAATGAAGAAGTCCAAGCGTGTGTTTTGATCAAATACCAGTGTATTAAGGAACGTAAAGAAGAAAATGTGCATGTCCCCAAACATCCCACTACCCTTCCCCCACCCCCCACAACAGTCCCATAACACCCTTCCCCCCACCCTCCACAACAGTCCCATAACACCCTTCCCCCACCCCTCACAATAGTCCCATAACACCCTACCCCCACCCCCACAACAGTCCCATAACACCCTTCCACCCACCCCCCACAACAGTTCCTCATGTGTCTGCCACAATGTTTCCATCCAGCCATGCACGCGGAAGCTTGACCATGCACTCCCTATTGGCCATTGCCAACACCAGCATTTGGAGGCTGCCTAGATGTGCGCCTGGTGGTGTGTGAGGAGCGGCGGAGGGGGCTTGTCTGCCTCAAACTGGCCGATGAGGAAGTGGCTGACTGTCCTGGTGGTGGTGGTGGGAAGTGGCGGTCCATTGCGTCCGCTATCCATGTGAGGACCTACCTAAGTCGGACAATCTCCCCACACAGCCTGTCTGTACAGGCCTCCACCCCCTTCCTGGAGTGCCTTGCTGTCTCCGTAATCTCCGCCCTGAGACGGGCAGCCTCCTCCACATGCTGCCCAACCAGTACAGTTATTTCCTGTTGCCGCTGGCTGATGCTGGCCAGGTCGAGGGCAGTGTTGGGTTCTGGTGGTGTGGCTGCTGTGCCCTCTGATGCAACCAGGTCAACAGATGAAGCCACCGGGCGGGCTACTTAAAGCTCCCATGTGGTCCTCGCCAGTGACATTAGACCCAGGTGTCTGCTGTGGTGATGCCTTGGGTGTCCCAGGGGGGGTTGGGTTGTGCATCTCCATGTGGAAAACGGTTGTATCCTCCACCTCTGATAGTGGTGCAGTGGCTGCCGCCTCTCCTGCAGAACTAGCTGCAGCTGAGGGTGGGCCCTCCGTGGCTGGGATCGGTGGTGGTGGGTTAACCTCCGGAGGTGGGGCAGTTGTTGGTGGTGTGGCAACTTGTGTCTTGGCAGTGGCGCTCCACCGATGTTTGACGCTCTGCATCTGGACCCTTCTACCTGTTAGGGAGAATTCTCTGTTTAGGCTGAATTTCCTAACCTAGTGAGTTCCCCAGCGGCTTTTCTGGATTTCTGGAGTTTGTTTTTTCCATCCTCCCGCTCTTGGACATGAATGTGTGTAATTCCTTTGAATGCCAATGTGTTCTATGGGCTATGGGGTCTTTTACTCCATAGGGTCTCAAATGTTTTGCTATGTGTGTTACACTGCACCCTCCGTGCCGTAACACTGGGGCGTCCTAGCGGACCTCCACCATAGACTCCATACCCGGGGACTGACTACTGTCTCCCCGGGCATGTAAAGTCACCATTGGCTTTACTAGACCTAAATTTACTAACAGAACTAGTACACACCATCTTATTGTGGACGTGCTAGTAGGGGTATTTCAATTACTCCTAGGTCTGTTACTTGAGGGGGCACTGTCCCGTCCCCCCTCGTCGAGTTTTGGCTGGTGGCAGTGGAAACTACTTTTTATGTTCGACCCCGAACATAACCCTATGGGATTCTTCCCATTGTTGGAGATTGATACTTTTCCTTGTTAATCTCTAACATACCATCAGTCTACTTATCTTAAATAAGTTTACCGTATGGTATTTTCTGCCAGAACTCGGTTTTTAAAATGGCGTCTGTGTTTGTCTCTGTGACTCCTAAACCAAAGGTTGAGCCCTTTGTTCCACTTTTGGCAGGCTTCTGTACAGAGACCCTCCAAAGTGGTGCCATTCTGTCTGGGTTACCACAGGGGTGTGGGAGGGGGTTTAGGCACCCTGGACCGAGTTGCCTTGCCAACTCCGGTCGCACTCTGGTGTGATTGGCCCAAGTGGTGAGCCTCCCCGCTCACCACTTAGCGTGTGTTGATTGACAGCTAGGCTGAATGAATGGGGGTTTTCTGCATAAAAGCAGGGCTTTTGGGACTGGATCTTCAGAAGTCGCCACAGGACCTAAGAATCCGACGAGGGTAACGCTGAGCCGACCTGCACGATGACACCTCCGGTGGAGCCCTGCAGAACCGACTCACCACTTCCCGACGACAGAGGAGATCTCCCTGCCGGAGAGTCTCTTCCCCTGACTGGTGGGAACAACCAGTCCCCTTTGCTTTTTCTTCGCTCCAGGACGCAGTGGTCGAATTGCCTGTGCAGAGCACCTCAGCAACCGGATAGCCACTACCCCTGTACCGTGACCAAAAGGTGGTGCCTTGTGACGGAGCACTCCGCGGCTGGTCTCTTCCCTGGTGGTGCACCGGACTTCACTTTTCTTCGACGACGAGATCATCTCTACTCTTGGCAAAGACCCGACGTGCATCCACCACCAGGAACAACTGCCCCCGCCGGAGCTGTCTCTCCACAAACAAGGTACCATGTCCACCTGGCTTCCCTTTCTGCCGGATCAAGTGAGGTGTCTTAATCCTCGCATTTCCATTGGGTCGCCTCCAAGCTTTCTCTAGCGTGTTGTTCTGAACTGGTCCAATCTTCCGATAACAATTTGCTACAAAGAATCAAACGCATTTCCACTAAGAGACTTTTTGGGGACATATCGCCTTGCCTCTCTCCGAGTGGGCCTGGTCTCTGAACTTTATGATCTATCGTGGTTCTTGTCTTCTTGCCTTGCATTTTTCCGTGAAGTATTGAACTGTGTTGATTTTGTAACCTGCTTATTTTTCTCTCCCGTCCTAACGAATACTAGAGTGCCATCTAGGTTGAAGCATACACCTCTGTCTGCAAATAAGTGATGCTGGTAGAACCTAGACTTGTCGAACTATCATTAGGGGGATTGAACTGTTTCCTTCGTAGAGTAATTGTAATTGAAGTATTTGCCGTGATAGTGCCAGAGTGTTTTCTATAGATGTGTCGTTATAAATAAATACCTTTATATCTTTACACCGAAGCCTTGTTGCGTGTTTGCTTGTCTTACTGTGTAGAATTGCCCTATGTTGTATACTCCACATACTGCCTAACTCTTCTTGAGGGAAGTCTGACTGCTCAGCCACAGCTACCAAGTGAATCTGTGTGGTACAGACTGCTACCAAGTGGGTTTACTGCCAAACACCTGTAGTCCTAAATCTTTTGCAGTGGTCCCAGAGGGAACTGCACAGGTTTCCGCCTAACACTACCTTTGCCCCTTGATGTTGTGGGGGTGTACTCTGTGTCCTGTGCCCTTGTTTTCTTACTCGCAGGGGGTGCCTGAGATGCATTGCCAGCATCCTCACTGTCTGTATGTGAGCATGTCGGGGACAAGAAAGGGGATGGCATTGGTTACAGTTCTATGTACTTAATGCAGTATACATCAATAATGCAGTTGTGGGCATTTGGACTTCATTGTTAAGGATGCAGGTGATGTGTCAGTTCAGTGGCTCATCCATGCATGGTTGTGTGTGGCACTTGTCTTTGGTGATGTGTGCATGTGTGTGTGTTTGGGTCTGACACTGACATGGCCAGGGTTGAATGCATGTGTGGATGTTTGGCCATCCATGAGGTGATTCTGGGTTCACATTTGGGGGGACCAGTAGATTCACATTGCATGCTTTCATGTGTACACTCACCTCCATCTGAAGTGGTTGCCATGCCATGCTCCATTGTCCCGACTCCCTCTATTGATTTCACTCCAATGAGGTTGGTGCAGGTCTCCTCCCATTCTTTCAGTTTTATGGGCGAACCAGATCCACCTGCTGTGGCAATGTTGTGGTTTTCTGCAAGGATGCTTCTCACCCGGAGTCTGAGATCATCCCACTTCTTTCTGCACTCACGCACATTGCGGGTGGTGGTGCCCACAGCACTGACTTTCAAGGCGACCTCATCCCAGATTGCCTTCTTTTTGTTGAGTATCTCCCGCCGCATGTCGCTGGCAAAGACCACGGCGGCATTGTCAGCTAGGGTCTGGGTGAGCATTAATAGCTCCTCTGTGGTACATTTTTCCTTCCGCTGCCGGTCGGTGTTTTTTTTACAGCCTTAGGCATGTTGAGGGTGTCCCTGTGGATTTCCTACTGCAAACTACTCAGAACAGGTCCAGGGGGCAGAGGATGGCAATGGATTGTGTTTTAAAAGATGGGGCCGTGCTCTTTCCCGTTCCTGTGTGATGACGCTGTTTCCGGTTCTGCAATTTAACGGTCACCGCTAATAGCGGTGACCACTATTTGCATGCAGCATGAGGGCGGAGGTGCTATCTGCACTTTCGTCGAAGCCGGTAAGAGACTTTTTGGGGACTTTAGCGGCATGGCGGTAGGGTCATTACTGGCATGGCACTATGCTTGTGTCTGCGTACTCGTAATGGTACGCTATTAGCGCCCTCTTGCGAGGGTGGACACGTTAAGAGCGCCATGCCGGTAATTTGAGATTTTTAGCACACAACGTGTAATGAGGCCCATTGAATAAACAGGGTAAGAGTACACAGCCTTAGAGAACCCGAAAGGGAGTCGAGTCGCTGCAGCAAGGAAAGGGTCAAATCTGAATAGAAATTGTCCCTTGGATAGCGACGATATCTGCCTCAGAGAAACACATTCAATGCAAAAGGAAGTGTGGAGGTGCGCCAAAAGTGTTATCAGATTCAAAACAAGCTGCAAAGTCCATAAATATAGGAATTACTGGATGGTAACAACCAAATGGCTTCAAGAGCTCAACCACCTATACAGAAGTGTAATTTCTGTTTCTCTAGCTGTGCCTGAAAAGTGGTGGGTGGTCGTGGAGAAAATCATGGGATTCACGGAAGGACTGTTGCTGTTGAGCTAGAACATCTCCCAAGTCTCGCTGGAAAAAGGGGTATTGGAAAAAGGTTATTGGATGGACACTGCATCATCATTGGTGATTTTACAAATGGTGAAATGCGAGTTTTTTGAGGTGAGGGAAAGCTTACATAATCTATATTATAATTCATAAGGTCAGTGAATGAAGGTGACAAATAGTCAATATTGGCTTCAATAGTATGTGCAGGACAAGTACAATCCTGCTCGAAAGATCCTTTCATCTCTTATACCATCATAACTGTGGGGTTGGGAGATGTGCTGCAATGAGTAGAAGTATTGTGCAGCGCCTGAAAGGGAAAGCAGTGAAGGAAGCGGATGCAGTAAGCCTAGAGATGCAGGACTGAATAGATTTGATATTTTCATAGACATATGAAGAAAGTTGAGAGGCTACAGGAAAGGGCAAAGGGGTTGACAAACCACTGCCCACTTTGGCTACCTAATGTCATGCCTGCATTTACAACAACATCTGAAGACATATGCAGGACCAGAAGTATTATATTGTTTCATGACAGATACAAGATGTCTTTGTTGTTTTAGTTCATAACATGTTGCTCTCTTATATAAGAGAAGTTTGATTTGCACAGTATGAAAGCACATGTAGCAGTAGCAGATTTGAAGGGTGATGTGTGCCCAGAGCGGAATACTTTACATCAGAAAGTCTGAACGAGCTGCAGAAACTCTACTCAAAGAAAGCTTTGCTAAGTAGCCCCATGATGCGGGTGATGGCCCCACGCACCCCTGGCTGGTCAGTCTCTCAGTCTCTCAGATGGTATTCTGGGACATGTAGCTTTGATGCTCCCATTATCTCGGGCGATATAAGCAAATGTAAAGCACAATTGGCTAAAAAACAAAGACCAGCCAGGAGTCAGCTCCTTTGTCACCACCTGCTACAAACTCTGTACAGGGATTGTGAAGATATATTCCCTCACCATGCTATTCTTTTGCGTGTTACTTTGCTTTCTTGTATCCATGCTATATGCTAACCGCTCTATAATTCCCAAACTACAAATACCCAATTGCAAATAAAATCTTGAATGGGAGAACAAGTATTTGTATTTGTAATTAGTTTATTTGTATTGCACGCCTGGCCCGGGTGCATCTGGGTGCATTTCTTACGAAGTTACAGATAACATCACAGCACACATCATAATAAAGTATTGGAAGTACATAATGGTACATAAATTATATTTCATATGTTATACAGACCCATTCAAATTCAGTTGTTTTACGTTTTTGCACTTCAAAGTGGAAAGTACAATTACAATAATGGGGTGTGCAGCAGGTCGACTTATTTATTTGATTGGATTTTTAAGGCATCACTCGAGATAATCATTCCGCAGCTCCTACAGATTTAAAATGAGCACATTCTGTGCTGTATGTTTTCCTGCACTCAAGTACTTCTAGTTTGCGTTTCCAATATAAATGTGGGGCATTGAATTGCAATGCAAGAAAAGAAGAACGATCTCGATGCTTTATTCACATGTGTTGCTTGGGCAACTTCAGATGTCTTTGTGATCTATTGTGGTGTATTGTATCAATAAAGGATGTTTGTGTTTTCATTATTTGAAAAAGGCATTCAGCATCTTGTTTTGCATTATGTGTATGCAAAGTGCATTTTTACAAAAACTGTAATATTTGTTTGCTTTTAGTTTTCAAACAAGATGGCAGCTTTGTACATTTTTTAAAACAATGTTTAGTTAATCTTTTCTTTCACAGAATAACCAATCAAATGCTCTGGGTTGCGATTGGGCCTGGCTTTAACGTGCAAATGGTCTATAGCAATTAACAACCTCCACAGTAGCACTATGCATTATAATTTGGAAATCTACAAATGAAAGGGTAACCGAATATGAACCTGCCCCATGAACCATTCCCCAATACTTGCTGCTTGCTGGCCTGGCCTTATCGAACAACAAGCTTACAAATCACAGCTCTAAGGAAACCCACCGAGTGATATTTTAATTGATATGAAGAAAGCAACGTTCATTCATGACAAAACTGGCACCAAAGTACACCTCCCAAACGGCTCTCCTCATTGCCTTTCTTTCACTTGTCATGCGCTGCAGTCACTGCACAGGACGTTAAGGTTGCTCAAACCGCCACAACAGTGCGCCACCATAGCCGGCCTCATGTTCACCACACCCTGATGAGCATCACTACTATGCTTATTATGCCCTCTCACCCTCTGGCAATTCACATTGTTGTGTTTTTTTTGCTCATACACTTTTGATCTTGTGTCCCACTGCATTCTAAGTTCACCCTGCTAAATTCGAATCTAGGTACCCCTGATTTTTACATTTAACTTGTGTCGCATTGCATTTTCAGCCAGTGCCTTTTGGCTCCTCCTGCTAAACTCGAATCTAGGTACCCCTGATTTATGCATTTAACTTGTGTCCCATTGCATTTTTAGTCAGTGCCTTTTTGGCTCCTCCTGCTAAATTCGAATCTAGGTACCCCTGATTTATGCATTTAACTTGTGTCCCATTGCATTTTTAGTCAGTGCCTTTTTGGCTCCTCCTGCTAAAATCCGAATCTAGGCACCCCTGATTCATGCATTTAATTTATGTCCCATTGCATTAATGCATCGATTCATGTTTGCATGATTCGATCTAGACTCGCACCCCTGATAATTGCCATAGCTGTGTCCACATATTTAGGCCCTAGCTTTCTTGGTGCTACTTATACCCAGGTGTTCATGGTTCACCTTATTGTGCTGTGCCTAATGGTCGCTATCGGACCACTTTGCCTGTGTTGTGCCTTATGGTCGCTAACGGACCACCTTGATTGTGTTGTGCCCTATTATCATTAATAGACCATGCACTCTAGCTCATACTGTGTTTCGTGAATATGATGCCCTTTATCACTAGGCGTAGCCCTGGCTTCAACTAGCCACTTGCACTCCACATTGCGTCACCCTAGCCAGACATCTCAGCGAAATAAGGGAAATAAATTGCATCAGTGAACCACACCAACTACCATGTGCAGAAACTTGACCTCCCTGACCCTCCTAGCTACAATCATGACCTTTGCTACCTTTAGCACTCGTCCCCCCACAGACAGAAACCTGAGACTCAGGGCAAGACTACCTTGCATATACGAACCCAAAAGAAACAGTACTAACAATACTGCTAGATTCCCATCTATACAGACACACATGGATAAGCAAACTCTAGCTACGACACCTTTAACCCCAACCCCAACTCCTACTCACCTCCACCAAAAGAAACGCCGGAGTCAAAATAAGCATACAGATACACTTGCAACTCATCCTATTCCCAAGAACACCCTATTACTTACTGGATCCCTTATTAATGCCAGATCCATGGTAGCCCATGCAATTGAAATTGCTGACATACTAAACAACAGCAGCATTGACTTCCTTGCCGTAACAGAAACCTGGCTCCACGAGGCAGCAGGACCTTCACTGATGTTAGCCGTACCTGACAACTACCAGATCCATAGAGCAGACAGACCCAATGCTAAAGGGGGTGGCCTAGCAATCATCGCGAAAACCACCTTGCCTATCAGACTCACCACCTCACCCCCCTGTGCTTCCTGCGAAGTACTCTACTACTGAAAAACTCATCCCCCTCCTCCTGCCTACTATTAACGGTCTGAAGGACAACACTGACCCAGACATACTAGTAGACACCTTTAATAAAGCTATGTCTCACGCACTAGACACCATTGCACCTGCAAAACTACATAAAGCTAAGCAAGAAGCCCACCACAATGCCTGGTTCACCCCCCAGCTTAAGGACCTTAGAAAGCAGAAACGAAAACTCCAAACTATCTGGCGTAATTCGCCTACCAACGACAACAAAGCTAAGCTAACCCAAGTTACCAAACATTACAAGTCAGAAATTATCAACACTAAAAATAACATATTCAACGACAGAATTACCAATGCCAAATCGAATACCAAGGAACTTTTTGCCATCCTCCAGGAAATGGAATCCCCTATCCAACCAACTGACACAGTCCCCAAGGACAAGATATGGTGCACCAATATACAGAATGCCCTATCGAACAAAATCTCCACCCTCCAACTTAAAATAACGAATAAAAAAGACACCCTCTCTCCTACTGATCAACAAGTGCCTCTAGTAACTGAACCCATTACTATCCCCCTTTTAGCTTTAAACCCATCTCCATCATCGACACTGAAAAGGCTATCTTCTCACTGAAGCCCTTCAACTGTAAGGGCGACAGCTGCCCAGCTCAAACAATAAAGGACGCTGCCAAAGATTTAGCCCCTTTCATCTCGAAGCTTATCAACTCATCCTTCAAATCCAACACAGTGCCAGCCAACTTAAAAGAATCCTGGGTCCTCCCCCTTCTCAAAAAACAAACCCTCGATCCATCTATCCCGGCTAACTATAGGCCTATCACCACGGTACCCTTCCTACTAAAAATTATCGACAGAGTAGCCTATCTCCAAATTCAAGAGTACCTAGAAGCTAATCAGCTTCTAGGCTCGCGCCAATCGGGTTTCCGCCCTCTCCGTGGCACGGAAACAGCCCTGATAGATCTCAAAACTAAAATGGAGGAATTTAAGGATAATGGGAAAACAGCGCTGCTACTTCTACTGGACTTGTCAGCAGCTTTTGATCTGGTGGATCATGCAGTCTTATGCAACCACCTCAAGCTGGCTGCCAATTTCACAGGAGAAGCTATAGCATGGGTCCAATCCTTTCTAGCCAACCGGACCACGAGAGTGTTCTCCTCTTCCACCTGTGCCGATCCCATCCAAATCCCATGTGGAGTCCCACAGGGCTCCTGTGTCTCACCCACTATGTACAACATCTTCACCAAGCCATTGTTCGACAAGTTGGACAGACTGGGCGTCACCTACACTAACTACGCAGATGACACCCAGATCCTCATACCCCTTTCGGGCAACTATGAAGTGGACCTGGCTCTGGTGAATAAAATGTACATCCTCATTCAGGCATGGATGGCCACTCATGGCCTCTGCCTGAACGACGATAAAACTGAAATCCTGCTCCTCGGTTCAGACCACAACCTATCCAAACTCACCCCGGACTATGCCTCATTTAACATCGTTAACAATACTATTAAGGTTATGGCGAGGTCAAAACTTTAGGTTTTTACCTCGACTCAGCTCTCACCCTTAAAAAGCAAGTGAACTCCCTCGCCTCCTCAACCACTTACACATGTAAACTCATCCGTGCCGCCAGACCCTTCCTGTCCAGTGCCAGCTGCCTCACCCTGGCCAATGCCCTTGTCATGTCCAGACTGGACTATTGCAACGCCTTATACTCAGGTGCAAATAAGTCGGTCACTGACAAACTCCCGAGATTACAAAATAACGCTCTTAGAGCAGCTCTGAACATCCCACGCAGAGAGCATATCTCCAAACACCGGACAGAAGCCCACTGGCTAAAGATAAAGGACAGAATCCTTAAAACTATTTCTCTCACTTCTAAATGCCTCAACAATCAAGCACCCCCTACCTAGCGGAAAGAATCAATTGGAGACCCTCTAACCGACTGACGAGATCTACCAACACCTTCCTTCTGGAAGTCCCTAGATTCAAACTTACCACGGCGGGCGGAGCGAGGTTCCCAGTTATAGCTGCACAATCATGGAACACACTCCCATCTGACCTTAGACGCCCTTTACCTTACACTAGATTCAGATCCTACGCTATCAAATGGCTGCGCAACAACGACTTACAACGATCTTCATCCTAGCGGAAACATTATAACCTGTTAAGATGTTATTCTTATGCGCTTAACCCTTGTTATTCTATATTTATTGTACCACCTTGTACCACCGATTATAAGCGACCACTGTTTTCTTCTGTAATAGCCTGTGCCAGGCATTGTAACCAAGTCTCGAGTCTTCTTGTATTGTTGCGCCCAGATGCCCACGGGCTTGGAGCGCATTACCAAATAAATAAACAAACAAACAAACAAACCTTGATGTCCGTTAGTTATTCAACTAATAACAGGATAAGCATGCAGGTTCGAACTCCCCATAAACCTCCCTGAAGCTGTCACCCAGAACTAGCACTCAAAGGGCCTCATTACACGGTAGGTGGTAGCCATGGCGCTATGGCTACCCCCTTACCGCATTCTGGGTCTGTATTCCCGGTATAGGGACTTACCGGGTCATTCCGACCCTGGAGGACCCGGTAAGTCCCCATTCCGGGAACCATTCCCCATTCCCATTTGAGCCCCCATAAAACCAGGCGTTAGGGGAGGGACCCGCTAAGGGACCTCGTAGTCGGGCGGTAAGGGATTACCAGCACCGGTGCCCTTATCAGTGATAGTACTACCTTACCGCCTACCGTGTAATGAGGCCCAAAATCACTCCGGTAAGAAACATATTTGTGATTACTGGCAAATGAGTACAATTGGGTAGGATGCCTCAACTACTTTACACAATGTTATTCATTCATTTTATAGATTTTTTTAAGCATTTATGTGTTTTATATCCAGTGTGCTGATCAATTAAAACCAAAGAAGAAGACAATATCAAATAAAGATGTACAATCCTATTTCAGATACTAGGAAACCCAACTCTCATCATTTCTAGGTTGGTTTTATTTTATGTATTTGTTGTGCATTTGTAAGGCGCATTAACATTAAAAAAATTGTGCTTCAAAGTGTCCACAGGGAAATGGGAGGGAGCATGGGAGCAAAGGCAAAAAGAATAAGCTGATGAACTGGAAAGGGGTGGTCCTACTATGCCTTGTGAGCATTCAGAACGTGCAAGTGCAGGGAGAGAGAGAAGGTACAAGGAAGGGTGTATGTGCTAGTAGTTGCCCAAAGTAAAGTGCCAAAGAGTCATTTGTGTGCAACAGTACGTACCTGGCAGAGATAGCTTGGTACAGAGTGATTGCCTGCCAATAATAAGTGTAGGCATGTGAGAACGCAAGCCAGTGGGTGCCCGAAAGGCAAGTGCTGGGATGGGACGAAAGGTTAGGGTGACTTAGCGGTAGGCCAGGACCCAGAAAGACACTTAAGGCCCCAGGCCACCAATCTCAGTGACTGTGGGGTATTAGCACAGGAGTGAGAAGGGGAAGGAGGAGGTGAAGAGGAAAGTCTTGAGGAGCTTTCGGAATTTGAGGAGATTTGGCTCAAGACAGAGAGGAAGGGGAGGCTGTTCCAGAGGAGGGAGCCAGCAGAGGAAAGAGATCTGGCACCAGTTTGCTGCTTAGCAAAGTGCCTGACATGCAGAGATTTAGAGCCAGAGGAGAGTAAAGATCTGGAAGTAAAATATTTGGTGAGAGCAAGTTGTAGATAGATTGGTCCTCATCCCCAGACAGCCTTGTGGATGATGCAGAGGGATTCGAATTTGATCCTTGCAGCAACTGGGAACCAGTGGAGGGATTTTAGGGCTGTCGAGATACAGTACCTTGGCTTGATGTCAAGGATAAGTCTTGCAGCCCTATTCTGAACAAGCTGGTGGGGGGCAGAGAGAGGATGAGGGTAGATTAAGGAAGAGGCTGTTTCAATAGTCCAGCCTACAGAGCACCAGAGTTCCAAAGACATTGAGCTTTTGGGGAAAAGTGGGGAAAGGAAGGATACAGCTGAGGAGGTGGAGTTGAACATGGGCCTTCTTTGCAAGGCTCAAGATGTGAGGGAGGAAAGAGAGACACAGGTGTTGAAGATTACTCCAAGGTTTCTGGCTTCAGATGCAGGAGAAGGGGGAGAGTCCATAGAGGGTGGTCAGAGTGAAGCAAGGAAAGAAGAAGTGGGAGTCCGAATAGGAAGGATCTCGGTCCTGCTGGCATTGAGGAAGAGATCATTGGAGGCACACCAGGACTGGATAGCAGATAGGCAGTCGGGAATGGTGAGAAAGTAGGGAGAGCATCAGATGGAAGATTGAAGAAGAGTTGGGTGTCATCTGCATAATGCTTGAAGTGATGAGAGAATGTGGAGATAAGGTGAGCAAGCAAAGCGAGATAGACGTTTAAGAGCCAGGGTGAGAGGTTCGAGCCCTGGGGAATGCCACAGGTGTAGATAGAGGTAGGAGAGGAGAAAGAGCCCAATATAACCTTCGAGGGATGGTCAGTGAAGAAGGAGGTCAACCAGACCAGTGCCCGCTCAGAGATACCAAGGGTATCATGGAACCATTGTATGGGGATGGAGTGGTTGACCATCTCAAATGCAGAGGAAAGATCAAGTAGAATGCAAACAGCAGGAGAGTTATTGTCAAGAGATAAGCACTGGGTGTTCAGAAGTGCAGTTATATGCCACTGGATGCTCAGAAACTAGATGGATGGTCATTTCGGCAACCAAGGAGTGCATTTTGCTGGTCTCAGTTGGGTGAGGACCAGCCTCTCCAGGAGATTCCTTATGAAGGGCGTCATAGAGATGGGGTGGTTGTTAGCTGGACACAAGGGGTCAGCAGAAGGCTTTTTCAGGACGGGGTACACAAGAGAGTGCTTGGGGGAGAGGGGAAAGACCAAGTAGCAAGAGTGTGATTGCAGAAATCAGCAAATACCAGGGCAAGGGAGCTGATGTTGTCTTTAATAGTTCTTGAAGACCAGGGGGAGGCCTGTTTAGAGGAGACTGTCATAGAGCAGACAACCCAGTTGACCTCGTCCAATGTGATAGGAGAGAAGGAGGATAGACAGTCTGAAGGAGGATGGGATGCCATGGGGATGGGAGGAGAGAGGGGAGGAAGAAAGAGTCCTCTGGATGTCCTGGGTTCTTGCAGTGATGTGGGTGGCCAGTGCAGTGCAAAGGGCCTGACAGGGAAGAGGTGAGGTGGAGACTGCAGAAGGATTGGCTAGTTCCCTGGAGATTTTAAAGAGTTCAGCCGTGTTGCTGGATGCTCCAGTGACACTGCCGTGGATGTGGGCCCTCTTCTTAGAATGAATGGTGAGGCGCCATTGCCTTTGGAGAAGACGACAGGCCATTTTGTCAGAAGATGAGCCTGTGGTCTTCCACTTCCGTTCTGCAGCTCTTTGTTTGTGCTTCTGATCTGCTAGATCAGAGGCATACCAAGTTTTACACTTGGTGGCATGTTTCAGGCGGATCATCATGACTGCGGGAAGAATGTCAAGAATTTTAGAGATGGCGAGATGGAGGTTGCTTAGAGCGATGTGAGAGCAAAAGTCTGCAGTGGGAGGAGAGGGTGGGGTGAAGGTGGATGCAAATGCAACCACTTACACACAATTCATCGGGTGGATGTCTCTGAATGAGGTTGGCAGAGCTGGGAGAAGTGCGGTCAGAGGGTTGAGAGGGCCCAGCTGGGAGGAGAAGAGGGAGTGGTCTGAACCGGAGAGTGGCGTTGTGAGTGGGGCGTATAGTGAAAGATCATTGTGGATAAAGGCATTGAGAGTGTGTCCAGCCGAGTGGGTCAGACCAGAAGGGAGGCTGGAGGGGGAGGGCAAGGTGCGGAGGTCACAAAAGAGAGTGGACGCCATGCTTGAGGAGTCAAGGTGGATGTTGAAGTCACCCAGTAGAAGGAGTTTAGAGGAAGATGTCAGGAGAGAGGTGAAGAAAGCAGCCATTCAAAGAGGAACAGGGTGATAGAGCCAGGTGGCCTGTAGATAGTAGCAATAGTCAAGCACGAGGTACAAGCGATGACCAGCTTGCAGACCAGGCTCTTGAAGGAGGATTATGCCTAGGTGGGTACAAGGGAAGAAGGGACCCACCCAGGGAAGATCAGCGCAACTCCACGCAAGAACGGTTAAGGTGAGGCTTAGAGATGATCAAGGAGAAGGAATTCAAAGGCAGTGACTGAGCTGGCATTGAACCAAGTCTCGGTAAGAGCAAGGATATTAAGGACAATGTCTTCAAGGAGGAGCAGACCTCAGCAGAGTGTTTGATAGTGAGCATTATGGGTGGCTAGATTAAGCAAATCTCTGCCTTTGAAGGTTTTCAAAGGAAGAGTACAGGGGAATAGTACACCAGTTGTAGGAGGGGGTGGGAGAGAGGAGGAAGAAGTAGTAGGCGCAGGAAGGAAGTTGATGAGGGATGGCAGTGGCAGGGTCAAAACTGCAGAAGTTTGAGTTGACTACCCTAAGCCATGATAGTGGTATTGCGATAGACATTATTGATACATCTGGATGATGAGAAGCCCACCAAGAGTAATTCCCATCTAGTGCCACCATTAATGGATCATGATAGGAAAGGAGAGAGAGTAGAGATCAGATGAGAGATCCAGAGATCTGGAGAGCCGACAGAAAAGAGTATATCACTGACAATCTGTCTGGATGTTGAGCTGACGTAGGTGTCTGCAATGGGTAAACTGGGGTTGGTGATCAGGAAGTCTTTCTAAACCTTTTCCTACCAGACTTTGTGTCGTGAGAGAAGGAGGATGGGTGATATTAAAGCAGTTAGAATACATAGGTGAGATAGTGAGTGCCATAGGAGGGGCTGAAAGATAAGGATGGAGGATAGAAGGAGAGACTGCATGGCCAAGGACAAACTCACCAAGCGGCCTATTACCCGAAAAAGGAGTGCAAACAGATGCAGTAGAATTACTTGGGTACAACATTGGGGGTGTACAGTTGTTATGCACACCTAGATTCAAAATTGCCCAAACAGCACACAAATGCAATGTAAAAAGGGGGGTGCACAGTTGTTAAACATACCTGGATTCAAAATTGCACAAACAGCACATAAATGCAATGCAGAAAGGTGTGTGTGTACAGATTTTAAACACACCTAGATTCTATATGCCCAAACAGTACATACATGCATTACAATAAAGGAGGTATATAAGGCATAGGTGAAACAGGAGAAAATTGGCTTTGGCACAGCTCTATTCAACATTGGAGAGTTAGTGAATAGACATCAGGTAGTCAGAACATAACTCACATTTTTGCTGCACTGCAATGGGAGAAAAGGCTGCTTATTATTACCCACGGTGTGTGGTGCTCATTTATCGACCTCGGGAGGATGAAAGGCTGAGTTTGGCCCTGCCGGGATTCGAACCTGCATTAGCAGGCTCTGCACTGATGTCAAAGCGAGCGCTCTACTCGCTGTGCCACTTGACCGGCTTCTTGTAGTTGCCAGGTGGATGTGTGGTACTGTTCCAAGAGGTGGGAGGTGGTGGAACATGAAGTGTTCCGGGGGAGGAGGTGGGAGCCCCTACGAGCACTCTCAGGCCCAGACAGGGGCCTTTTTGAGGGCCTTGGATGGGTGGGTTGGCTTTCACACCTCCTGGCTCACCAATGGGCATGAAGAGATGTGTAAGTGATTTCAACCCAAGTCAATGCCTAGCATGTGATGCACAGCTGAAACCCTTAATTATTTATTTATGTTTATAAGTTATTTTATTTCTGAATGATTACCCTTATATCACGCCCCTCTCTTTGAATCCCCCCCCGGTCGCACTGAACCAGGAAGCAGGCTGTTTTGCAATGTTAAAATATTTATTTATATATTTCACAATATAAATATATGACACTATTTTAATGGTTATACAATGATCACCAAAGGGGTGATGTCACAATAAATCTCTTTAATCACAAAGAGTAATGATAGGTAAAATAATGCAGCATAGAATAATACTTTGTGTGGATTCAATCAAAATGCAATGTGATTACTCTTTCCCCCAGCTCACTACTCAATCCCCCCAATATGCAATATAAAGAGACGGAAGGAGAGAAAACAGGTTTCAGGAATACAGAATTCAACAAAGGAGTATCAATCCCAATTTCCCCGAGCACACACAGAGAAACACAGGAATGATTGCAAACTGGTCCAAAAAGGTTTTGAATGTGGCTTTGAATGGAATGGTAAAAACACTGAAAATTGATTTAATTCGATAAAATTATTTCAATACTAGTGGGAGCCACTTTGTATTGTTTCAGACAAACACTAGCAATGATTATTGAGTAACAAGCAAGTTGAAAACTTAATTCTGAGGTCGGATGCAATGAACAGCTATTTCATACGTGATAGATTTGAGCCAAATGAAAAATGTGCGGCAAACATTTTTGTGCACGGTAAGCGTGATTGCAAAAAAACTATAAGGATGCGGTTTTGGGTCCATCAGAAAGCCGAGGATGTTAGCTTCAATTAGAAACTTAAATTCCGTTTCTAGCATAAACGGTGAAGAATTTATGAAGGTTTTTGTGGAGGTTGTTTTTTCAGAAAGAGGCAAATTTGCAAAACAAGAATGCACTTTTTAAAATTAACAAACAAGGTTTCTTTACACTAGGGGAGACTATGAAGATTCATACTACACGACAGCGCAGCCACCAGCCCAGGATATCACTGGTTGGTTTGGCCTGCCTTTCTTCAGGAAATATATCAGCGCAAAGATGATTTTAACACTACTATTACAAAGAACTATAGGGTAAGAGAAAGAGTTCAGGCAAGACAAAAGGATTTCTAACAATGCAGTTCTGGATATAAGAGAATGGGTTTGGATAGGATTACTTATGGATAATACATTTGCTAGTGAAAATCCTATGCTATGGATACTCACTACCAATGTTTGGAATGGACCCGTCAGAGATCTTTCTGGAAAGGAATTCAGCTAGCACACCAGACTGCACTCAAGGCGCTCTGGTTCTGCAATCAGCAAAGCACCCTGGATACGGTGGGACTGGACTGGATCTGACGGGTTCTGGTTCATAGCTATCTGGTCACAGCTCGGCTCTACTGGGTTGGATCTTTGGATTCTGGCAAGAATTCTTAGCAAGGAAGCAGTACAGAATTGCCAGGCTGTTCTTTTGTTGTTCCCCTTAGATGTATGGGGTAAAATCTGGTTTCTGGATTTTTAAAGGCCAAGCTGAGAATGGTTCATCTTTGGAACTGGGCCTTTCTGCTTTCAAAGTTCTGGAGTCTGGAGTCTGGAAAATGGATTTCTCTTGCAAAGTGCTCTGCCAGCAATCGGTTGGTGGGTGAATGTGTGTGTGTTTTTAGGTCCTAAGCTGTCTCTATTTATGTATTTTCTAAAGGGGTGGTTATGCTGAATTATCCTAAGCACACCCCATGGTATTCTATTGGTTAGGGTATTTCCTCTCTCTTGATTTGAGAAGAAAACAGAGTGTCATCATGATGATGTGTTTTATGATCCAGGGAAAACCTCCCTTTGTCTTTGCACATGAAATCTACTTTTCCTATAATGCATATTTACAATTTTACAAACTTGATAGCAATAGTATATTTATATCACAGATTTTGTGGAGCAAATATTCATCCATGCCCCGTCACAGTGAGAGCTTGGGTCTAGATTTGGCAATTTTTCGCACTTTTGGTCTGATACCCAATGTCCGATTTGTCCACAATTTTATACATATGTGCGCATGATATCTGGGCATAATCATATGAAGTTTCATGTTTCTGGCATCAATACAATTGCTACAAAACCACTAATTCTTCAGTTATGTCCCTGAACATAGCACAGAGTTCTGAGTACTTTTAAAACGTGACCAAAAATGTCACATTAACAATACTATAATTTTACAATTTTTACAAATTCACACAATCCTTTGTCAGTCCTTTTCAAAAATATACTTTTCTGTGCTTTGAAAATCAACACAACTGTCTGTTCCCACCCCCAAAGTTTCTGGTGGCTCAAGAGCAATCCCCGCCTCTTTCCTCTGGCAGGGGCTTCTGTTGACACTTGCATCTGCATATCTTTTCAATCAAGGAAGTCCTTTGTCTCTCCCGGAGCAGCAGCTCAAATCCCCTCCCCTCTTCATCAACACCTGAATGAGTTCCTGCGCCAGAGAGCAGAAGGGAGGTACCTTTTGTTGGGGCAAGCTGTGGAATTTGCTGTGTAGTTTTGGCTGGCATCAGTTACTTTAAAAATCACTTTGTTTACATTTTTCTTTGATTAAAATAAGTTTATAATTTCAAAACAGGCAAACAAAACTCTAATTCCAGTCTTTTAAAACATAGAGATTAAATAGTTGCAACCTATATTACTTTTGATGGCAAGTCACTTAATTCCAACCATTTAATTTTAACTGCACAATTTTAAACTTCCAATGCAATTAAATGACAGCTGTCATACAGGCAGCCGGTGGTACTGCGCACATATTTGACTGATTTTTACAGACAAGCACACTTTTTAATGTGGATATTCTGGTGATATATTCTGCTTCTCCTGACATGGTGTGATTATGTGGATTCCTGAAATAAGGTGACGGTAACACCCAGCAAGGATGTTGGATTTTTTCTGATGTTTTTAATCATATTTTGTAATTTCAGCAACCAACAAAAAAAGGATTTCAGAGCACTTCTGGGTCTCCTTGCAATAAAGCACTGCCTTTCATGTAGTTTCCATTTTCACTCTGTGGGCAGCCGAGTGACAGGTTTCAGCAGTATGGTCTCCTGTTCCACCACTGACACAGGCAAAGTAGATGGGCAGCCATCTTTTCCGGTTTCACAGCGCAATATTCCTAGGTTTAGCACGCATAGGGCTTTTTGCAGCCATTTTGCTGGTTCTGGTTCCACCTGCACACAGTGATGTCACTGGGCAGAGCCTAGTGGGTCAGTACATCCCACAGATGCGGGCAGCCAATCACAAGCCACAAAGGAAGTGAGGAAGAAAAGGCTCTCAGGTGCCTGGAGCGAAGTCAGAACATGTGCCGCCATGTTCTAATGAGATAAAAACCTCTGAAGAAATGGCTACACAGTGCACAACGAGGCTAAGACACATGTGCAGCACAGACTGTGAGAAAGGAGATGATGTGAAACCCCTTGGATGAATTTAGGCAGGAATGCTGAAGTAACACACGTGGATCATGCACAATGTTTTAAATTACACTAGAGGAGCCTTTGAGGCTTACCTATTGTGGCTGTGCTCATTGCGTGATCCGTGCCACCTCGGTGTCCAGTATGGGCAGTGAGCGCATACAGGGCAGGCAGTTTGATGCAGAGGAGAAAGTGAGGCATGGCACAGACAGGGGCCAATAGCATCCCTTAACTGGCCCACAGAAAAGACCCACAGAAAATCCAGGAGCCTGTCTGTGCCTTTTCCTACTCCTCGAGGCAGCTTACCACTTTTGGTAAAGCATCCCCCTGCATCATCTCGCTACATCCAGAATGAAGGGGATACATTTTTTAAGCTAAATCCAATTTTGAATCAGAGCTTGAGTTGCAAATGTAGATTGCCACTGCCATCTACACACCAAAGCATTGCCTGTATGACTAGAATGGAGCCCATCCCATGAACTATGCGGATGGCTGTCAGGCAGCCATCCTAAAGGAGCCCCATTAATCCGGCAAGCGATGCCAACATTAACCCATGGAGAAGGCACACGGAAAAGGCAGGAGCCTATCTGTACCTGTTCGGGCCGGTACGGCAGCCCGCCCGACATCTTGACAAGGTATGTACTCTCCTGTGCACCGCTGTATCAAGTGACTTTCTTTTACCCAAACTGTTGCCAAGTCAAACTGATGTACCCCTTCATCATTCCTCATGTTGGCTGTGCCGAAACCATGCTTCCCTATGTAGTCTGCAACCCTGCACCTCACACTGCATTATTAGCCAGTGCCCCTTGTACAAGCAGCTTCAGACAAGTGTATCTCCAAGCCCCCACCTCTCCGACTTGCTTTAACATCCCACTTTCATACAGAAATACCCAACTGCATGGTCAAACCACCCCCACACCCAGCAAAAGCAAGTCCTACCTCTTCCACCTCCTTAGCTCTTATAAAACCAGAGGCCCTATACCCTCTGTCATGCTGCCAAACATTAAGCCCTATTGTGTCACTGCAGATAGACACCTTGTCAGGCCCTCTGCTAGGTCTGCCACACGTGCTGGTATCCGATTAGCTGCCACCAACAAATCTCATCCAAGGACCACCCACACAAAAATCCTCGCACCACCCACCTCAGCTACAATAAAATCACTACCTGCCCCCACTTGCCTACATCCTATCAAAAGAGGAACCAACAGCTTTCTTGGGGCATCACCAGCACCCCAGTCTAATGCTACGGGTAGCATTTTCAGCTACATACCTACCAGTACAGCACACATTCCACAGCAATGCCATCCAGCCTTCCCCAGTAATGATGCCCTGACTCAGACTTCCAGTCACCCACCTGACAATATGGGCCACAGCAGCCTGACCAACTACCAGAACTCAAAGATAAAAAAGCTCATTAAGGTCAGCCCCCAAGTATCACGCTGCAGCACCTAATGGTGCCTCAATACCTGTCACATGCTACCGGCCTACAGACCTGGCTTCTAGCAGCATACCTAAAGCTTCTATTGGAACTTCTAATAATAGCAGTACCGATGCTGCCAGCAACATGCCTAGTATGAGTCCACCTAAGCATATTGCCAGTCAGGCATTCACCCATGAATGGTGTCCGAAACGGCCTACACACCAATAAGACCCACTGCCAGGTGCCTAAGTCACCAGCCTCCCTTCGGAAAAACCTTGGTAGCCACTGAATTGCCACTGCAGGAAACCATAGCCAATCCTAATTGCCAGCCCTTATTAAAGAGTGCCATAGTCAATGGCAGATCAGCTCCTTCTTTATTCACAACCGTGACTCGCACTCCATCAAATTAGCCCTCATCCACACTTCCACTAGTGGGGATTTTTGTCTTGTGAGGATAGCACAGGGGCAACGTTCTCACCTTGGAAGCAAGACGACACGGTGCAACACAGGTTTGATCCCTGGGTTCGCGCTTAGAAACCTCTGGGTATTAAGTGCGTTATAAATAACCTATCATATCATATCACTATCATGTTACACATCATCTATCTCCCCCTGGCCCTCCTTTTTCCTTTGAGGAGGATCTCCTTCACATGCTCAGCACCAACATAAAACTTACCTATAAAGTCATCTCCTTAGAGATCTCAACTTAGGTTTAGGAGGCCAACTACCTTGATGCACTAGGATTCACTCAAAGAAAACTGACACCTACACACTCCAAAGGCTGTATCCTAGACTGGCAGACCTCAACTGCCAGGCTATGGTTTTCTTGAACCTTCCTTGCCCTGGACTGACCAACATGTCATATCCTTCCCCATCCCTACTAGCGTTCTACTGACAGTAGCTGTCCCTGCTGACACTAGCCAGGAGCTCAGAGATTACTACCAAAGCCAAGATTGTACGTTTGCTTAACAAACTCCAAGAAGAACCTCTCCCTCAAAGCAATCCAATCATTCTAGCTGACTTATACCTCAAAACTATCAAGTAAGCCATTGACGCCATCACCCCACTTGCACCACACAAGCAGAAACCGGCCACCCACTGGAACTCTTTATTTACACGGGATATACAAGCATCATGTGAAAAAATAGTGAGGCAGAGAACAACTGGAGAAAAACACCCTTAGACCACAACAAATCCATCTTTAACACCTCAGCCAAAGTCTGCAAACAGGCCATTTTACAACCTAACCCTCCACCTATAGCACTAGAATATCAAATGCAAAATCCGACATGCAGGAACCTTTCACCATCCTAAGGGAACTTGAATCCCCTTCTCAGCCCCATTCACCCTCAATAAAGATGTGACCTGGTGCACTAACATACAAAACACCCTCTTGGACAAAATTGTGACACTGCACAAGAAAGGTCAACTAAAACAATCCTCCATCGGCAGCAGCACTCATCTTCCTCCCACCGACCAACCCCCAATCTCGCAGCATGATCAACCACCATTCAGATTCAACCCTGTCTTAGAAACAGATGTCACCCTCATCTTGAACAGTCTTAAACCCTCCTTATGCAAAGGTCATGCTTGCCCTGCCATGATTATAATACTGTTCTGATGCCCTGACTTTCTTCATCACAAGGTTCATCAATGTCTCCATGTCCACCTGCTCAGTACCTACGGGGCTCAAGGAAGCCTGGGTTCTTCTGCTCCTCAAAAAAACCCACCTAGGGTCCCACCATCCCTACCAATTATTGCCCAATCAAGGCAGTCCTATTACACCTAAAGATCTTGGATCCCGCTGCCAACTTCCAAATTCATACATAACTAGAAGCTAACAATATCCTGGGAATCCATGAGTAAGACTTCTTCCCATGTCACGACATGGAATCAGCCCTGCTAGAACTAAAGAACCAGCTTGATGAACTCAAAGATGCAGGTAAACCTGCACTGCTACTGCTCCTTGACCTCTCTGCAGCTTTTGACCTGGTGAACCACACAATCCTCTGAAAGCATGTGAAGGCTGTGACAAACTTCTCCTTGGAATCTATTAGCTGGATCACCTCCTTCCTGGCAGATAGATATATCATAGTATTCTCAGAAACCGCCTCCGCCCCTCTGTCACCTATCACCTGTGTTGTACCTCAAGGCTCTTTTGTCTCACCTACGCTTTACAACATCTTAACAAAAACACTATTTGTCCTCCTGGACTGACATGGCCACTCTTACACTAACTACAGTGATGACAGGCACATTCTCCTCCACCTCTCTGGTAACAACTCAGCTGACTTTGACACTTTACACACAGTGTACCAAACCATATAGGCTTGAATGACCACTCATCTACTGTGCCTCAATGATGACATGACAGAAATTCTCCCGGAAAGCTCTCCGACATTGCTCAAGATCCTTAAGCAACTATATGGGTCCTTATCCATTGATGGCAACACAATTACTATCTTCCCAACAGTTAAGACATTAGGTGTTTACCTGGATGCCACCCTTTCCCTAAATCACCAAGTCAACACTATCGCCTCCTCAGCGGCTCAGACCTCCAAACTTATTAGTGCCTGCAGACTGTTCCTTTCCACCAACAGCTGCCTTGCCATAGCCTGGGCTGTGATCAGCTCCAGTCTTGTCTACTGTAATGCGCTATTTGTAGTTATATCTTCAAGAAACATCCTTAAACTAAAGGTAATCCAGAACAATGCTCTCTGAGCCGCCCTTAACATTCCCAAGTGAGAAGACACATCATCTGCGAGAAGAGACGTGCATTGCCTCCCTATTCTTGAAAGCATTTCTTTCAAAACTATCTCGATCACCCACAGATGCTTGTCCAACACTGTCCCACCTTACCTTTTCCAACAATTTTAAAGAGCCCAATTATCGATGCTGACCTGCTCCGCCTACGCCCACTGCCTCACCACACCATGATTCAGACTGGTCAGAGTGGGAGGATCAAATTTCCCAGTCATCGCAGCTAAGCTATGGAACACCTTGCCACTGATCTTGGGAGCAGAACAATCCTATTGGACCTTCCATAAACTCCTCAAAATCTGGCTTTTCATCTAAAGCCCTACTTATCAGTCCCTATCGGTCTTTAAAATTCTTCTGATTGCAACTGTGTAATCTAACTGTAAGCAGCAACGATTGCCTTGATATCCTTGTGTTTAGTGCACTGCCATAAACGTAAACATAAAAACGTGAATAAATTGCTATGGCTGTGTATGTTCATCCTGAATTCCCAATTGCAATTTGTTCACTTATTTTGTGAAGCAGAGCTCTCACGTTTTCGCTGGCATGTGTGAGAAGACCTTCAAGTCCTGGTTTTGCTTGGGGTTGTAGGATTCGTTATTTCCCTAAAAATGTGGGCAGAGAGCGTCGGCGATGAAGGAGGTAATGTGTTTGAAAAGCATCTATAAATATTCCCTTTTGAAGCGTGTAGCACTATGCTGTTATGTTCATTACTATTTGGCTTTGTGACTCACATAGATAACCTACAGCCTCATTTCGAATGTGGTGATGCAAAAGTTTAAGGGGGAAATGGCTTTTCCTAAACGTATTCATGTCCTATTATTCTGATTCCTGATTGGCATTGTGCTCCTCCATCCTTCCCTTTGAATCATAATCAGGGGATTCTCACCAGTTGTGCCAGGTTTTTCTGCACCAGAGAAAAATAAGGACTACAAGCATGGGGCTATATCAAAAAGGATATACTATGGAATGTCTACTGGGTTGACCACTAGATGGGGTAACAGTACAATCGGGAACATTTGGCAAAGTCCACAAATGTTACCATGTTCCAGATTGAAGGTCGTTTACCGCCCTCAGAGTTCGGCTGATGGATAATCACCAAAGTCTGACAATGACATCCCAGAAAAAAAGGTAGAAGAGAGTGATATTCCACAAATACAGATACAATGAAATACCACTGTTTTCTGAGTTCAGAATTACCCAATATCAAGCAAAGTCTTTCCCAATATCAAGCAAAGTCTTCCAAAAATGAAATCCAACTTAAGGTGGTGGTAATTAATGCAAGTAATTTAAGTAGTGCAAAGAATTTCAGCACAGAAACTCCAACCCTAATACATTAATGAAACAATTCATGCAACTACACTGAACATATGTGGAGGTCTCAGCCCCTCAACAAGCAATGAGGTTGTGAAAGATTTCCATCTGGGAAGGGTGTCAAGCCTTTTTTTTTACAAATGTTATTAACTGTAAAATCAGGCAAGTAATCTATCACAGAAAGTGTGGTCTGCTAAACAATCACCTTTCAGAAAGATCCATACCAAAATAACAGGGTACACCTGTTCCCAGCTGCATTTGTCTCCCTGATCTGCATCCCTTGCCCTCTTTGACAGCTCTAGTGTTAGAAAAGTCACAGCAGATCAGAGATTGAATTTAAATCAGCACCTCTATTCCCACACCGATAGACTACCACCAGGTGGCAATGTAACCTTACAATAAGCCATACCTTGGTTCTGATATGGTGGGTGGTAGATCACATCATTATTGAAGCCACTTCAGACGTTTATCATACATATGTCAACACTGTGGGCACAGAGTTGTGTATATTCAAGTCAGATTGCCTGACTCTGTTCAGCCAGCAGGACCCTGGGCGGGAAGGAAGTCCGTGTCTCAATGTGATCCTTTGTGAGGTTGGGTAACACCTTTCTATAGCCCATTCAACTCTAAGCAGGAGCCTCCAGGGATACAGCTTCAAAGTTGCACAACCTAAACTAAAGGGCCAGCTCCACACTAGTGTGTTGCATGCCAAAGGGCCCTGGAAGTGGCATGAATGGGAAGAGGACAGCCAGACAAAGCAAAATGGAATGCAGGAAAGCTTCCATCATCTTGATTTTCTGTTGGTGTTTCCTTCCTTCCTGTCTCCTTCAATTTCTGCACAGAAAATCATTTTGGGTATGATGTAAGAAGGCAAACCTCTCTTGTTACCTTAACATGGATTGGACCCATAAAATCAGGCTTGCTTTTATCCAATACTGGGTGGCCTTTCTCCTTTAAATACAAGGAGTCTAACTCTTCCTCTTTGGCACACTTTTGTATCTTAAAGGACATCAGGAAGAATTCATCTGGGCTCTGCTGGGAGAACAGTGCTCTCAGATGACCTCTACCAGAAGTAAAGGAAGGTATTTCAAGAAAAAACCTCTGACCAATATCCATCCATTTGGTACATTGGGGATGAACTTGTGTTGGAACAAGAAATGCCTCTCTGCCAGCTGCACTGGCACCCAAGCTACTCAATGGAGGTTAAGGACTTCTGCAGGTGCTAGCTATGATCCCCCGGGTGGAAGTGAAGAGAGCAAGGACCTATATTATCTCTGAACCCCCAGATTAGTACTCACAACACCACAAGATAAAAAAAACAGCTGGTTTCCTGTGTTCTAAAGATTAAAACTGTCACTGAACCATGATGTGACACTGTTTGAATGCCTTCGAACCACCAGTACCCATAATAATGCCTTTGCAATTCTCTGAACCTCTTAGAACAGCTTGACACCACATTGTACCAAGCAGAGCATGTCACTCGTCTGGCTCAAGCCACCAGATAGCAGGAGCAGACATCTTTGGATAGCCACATCTTGAATAATGAATTTAACCACAAGCATCTTCTCATTGTCCAAAGCTAGACTGTCAAACTGATCCAGGTGTCAAAATACATGGGTTTGATCTCAACAACCTGAATTAAACACTAAAAATGTCTATTACTTAAATTAAACATTGTACTTCCTACTGTAATAATCAAATCACTAAAAGACACATTCAATGAAGAAAACAAGACTGCTCTGCTTATGCCCCAAGACTATGGAACCTCCTCCCAGTCGGCATCATACTCATCCCCATGCTCCTACAACAATTCAGAAACTAACTCAAGACCCACCTCTTCAAGTAGTCGTTCCTCCTCAACATCTAGGCCATCACATCACCCCTCGCACCACCTTACTTCCTAGATGCCGCCGCCCCTCTCCTCCCCACCACCAGGTACAGCTGGACCTGCCCTCTGTCCCCTTCTGTATCCTAGCCCCCACTGTATATCTGTTCTGTTGTTAACACTGAAAAGTGCTTTGTTATGCATCTGACACCCTTGCACCCTCCTTCATCCCTGACTGCCTCCCTGCCATCCAGGCCTGGTGCACTGCTAATGACCTCTGCCTCAATGCCAGCAAAACAGAGATTCTACCTTTCGGGCTCTCTGCACTCTGGCCTTCCACCATGGGCCCCACTACCTGCTCCACTGTAGCTAGGAATCTCTGAGTCATATTCGACTCCTCCCTTTTCTTCATCCCTCATTTTCAGGACATTGTCAAGAAGTCCCACTTTCAGCTCTGCCGTCTCCAAGGGACTCTTCCCTTCCTCATGTTCCCCCAGAGACTCATTGTCACCTATGCTCTGGTTGTCTCCAGGCTAGACTGCTGCAATAGCCTCCTCCTTAATCTTCCTTCCTCCACCCTGAGATCTGTTCAGCTAACCCAGAATAGGGCAGCAAGACTTTTCCTTGGCCTCAATCCTAGGGACCGCATCTCTCCTGCCCTGCAACGCCTTCACTGGCACTAGGCCTCAGCACGGATTCAATTCAAATCCCTCTTTTTCATACACAAAGTTATCTGGGGCCATGGATACTCTATCTTCAACGCTTCCTGACCAAATACTCTCCTTCTAGACTCCTCCGTGTCTCTGGCACCAACTCTGTGCATGTTAAGCGTTTTGCTAAACAGAGAGCTGTGGGCGATCCTTTTCCTCGGCTGGCTCCCTCCTGTGGAACAGCCTCACTCTCCCTCTGAGTCTTAAGTAAGACCTCCTTAAGTTCGGGAAAAGCTTCAAGACCGTTCTCTTTACCTCCTCCTTCTCCTCTCTTCCCTGCTAATCCTACATCAGCGTGACTGATGTGCAATGCCCTTATGTGTCCTTGGGGCCTTGGCCCCCCACATCTCTCATCCCAGCCGCTTTCTTTCTACTGCACTTACTTGGCTCACCCACTCATCGGTGGTTGCACTTTCATTCTTCTCCTTCTAGAACTTACCATGAGCATCAAAGCACCTTATCCCCCTCCCCCCTCTGCACTTGCACATTGTGAACACTCACAAGGCATAGTAGGTTTGTCTCCCTACCCTTATTCTCATTAGTTGTACTATTATTGCAATTATGTATCCTTGCTGTAATTCATTGTCTTCCCCTACCCCCACCCTGTTGGCCCCCTGGGCGCTTTGAAACAGTTTTGCTAATTGTATGAGTGCCTAGTAAGTGACCAATTAATACATCAATAATGTTACACACCTCTGTTAAGCATTCTGTTAGTGCTCTGTTGCTTCTCGAAGCTAGGTCTGCACTCAATGAATACAATAATAATAATAATAATAATAATAATAATAATAATAATAATAATAATAATAATAATAAACAATTAAAAAAATCCATCTGCATTAACAAATTATGCAACCAGTGTGTTGTAAAAATAAAGCATCACTTTATTTCTTATTGCATAGAACCGTTCTTTTCTGCATTTTTTATATTTTTTTAATGTTGAAAACAATTTCTATAACCCTCTAGGGCTATGGCTAAAAAACCTCAATTCAATTAATGGTACAAAGGGAAGAATAAGTGAAAAGCATGCAGTGAATAAACATAATATACAACATGGCATACATAACATTAAATCGATTGTTCTGCATTAGCCACTCGGCTGCTTAATATGGTGAAATGCAGAGAGAAAAGTATATTCTTAGTAATAGGGTCAACGTCTCAAAGTAAAATAGGGAGAGAGAAACTTTTGTCTCCCATTAAAGTTCATAGCTTGAAGGAACATGTGTTTCCTGTTGCGAGACATTTTGGCATGGCATACATATACACTTGACTGACTTCTTCAGGACCAAATAGATAATTTAGACCCTGCATATAAACACAATATAAATAAATTATATGTATAGGAATGTGGTTAGCATTCGCTGCATTCATCAAATAACTGGGATATATTAAGCAAGTGATGGTAAGATAACCTCTTTTGTGGATCAGCTGTTCTCCTATGGTCCCACATTTTGCTTTTCATTGGTGAATATTCTGTGTTATTGCCCTCAGCTAGTATATATTGCTCTTAAATTTTGGAATCATGACGATAATGTACATCATTAAGTCTGATCTGATAGGGTGTCACCTTACACTGTCATATAGTACTAGAAGGGAGTAAAGGATACCGCCCTCTCTTACCTTGAAATAACTTGCAGGTTGGATGTAAGAAGGTGCTTGCTTATAATGTTGCTGTCTTAATCATACTGAAACATCTTGTACCATGGCAGAATTTGAAAGTGTTACTCTAATGAAATCATAATAAATATACAGGGGACCTCTGCTGTCAAATATAGACTACGTAGGGGGAAGGAATCACAAGCCGTTTAAGCTTACAGCGTAATATATGCTGCACCTATTTGGTGGTCGCCTACCTTCCTTGTGTTGTCAAACAGGGATTAGATGGAGGCAGGCTGCACTTCAGAATAAGTTGCAGTGGCATCGGGAAGACCCTTGTGTTATTGTTGTTTCCCAGTGGCTATGGTATCTACAGTGCCTATATTATTCAAAGGTGTGGGAGGTAAAGCCACTACATGTCTGGATGTTGACTGCATTGGCAATGTTAAAATATGTCATCTTACCTATTTTCCTCTGGGCGCTCACCTCACGTAGACTCCTGTGGTCCGGCATGTGTGTTGGAAATTGCGGGCGCAGTTGGTGCTGGCAAATTTGAAATCAAAGATTGGATCAAGTGCCTGCCTCAGTCACGTGCAGGTGCAACAGCAACCTCGTTGCTATGGAGAGGACTCCAATGCACACCGTGACCTTGCGTATGGGTGGAGGGAATGTTGGAAAGAGTGTGTCTCTCTCTGTTTGTGTACCGCACACCTACAAAAATGTATAACATATGTCACAGACCAGGCACCTGCGTGTGGATGTGCAACTACTGTCATCAATTCTCCTTAGTGTCCTTATCTCCGGGATGAAATTACTAGCACAGCAATGGACACCATTGCTTGGCGCAACCTCACGTGAGTACAAGGGATGTGGCGTTTTAATGGTGACCTGTCTCTCTGTACTTTCAAATGATGACAAGTGCTGGGGTAAGTATGCTATAAATGGGGGGCATCATTATGTATCTTCCCATACATGGTGTGCATTCTGGAACTAATTTTACATCCTGGATTAGGGGCGGTGGTTTTCGCTATTTATATGTTGCTGTGTATGTGCCTCATTTCTGTTGAAAATACTTGTTCCAGTATCGGTCATATACTACCAATATAAGGTTTTTCAGGCAAATAGACATAAGGGATTTGGGCCTTAAATCATATTGCACAATTGCTCATTAAGGCCAATCTGGTGTGTCTTAAGTTAGTAGATCCACCATGCATCTTGGTGTTTGAGAGACTCACTAAGATTAGATGTTGGGACTACCACATCAAGGACCCACCACTGCAAATTATCCTGTGTATGTTGATATTGAACAAAGGGTATGACAAATGGTGCTGTGAGGTTTCTCCATCTGATCCGTGATCTATGTTCTGTGATCCTTTTGTGGATAGGACTTGTGGTTTTCCCAACATATCTCAGCCCATAGGGTCACTGGATGCAGTGCAATAGATCACGTTCAGGCTCTTGCAGTTGGACTGATGTAAGAAGGTCCACTGTTTGCCTGAGATGTCAAAATCTTACAACGTTTTGGTGAATCTCCTCACACTACACATACCACATAGAAAGTGTGCCAGTACTGGTCTGAGGTTCCATAGCGTGTTCTTAATGGAGGGCCTTCTGAAGTGGGAGTGAGTGAGATATTCACGTACGTGTTTTGATATTTTAAGGGTCATTCATGGAGTAGGTTCATTAGGGAAGCTGGTCTGAATCAATGTCCAAAATGTCTTAATCATGGCCTTTAATTTGATTGTTTGCTGACAATATGTGTCACACATGTCAGCCTCTCATCTCTTGTATCTCTGTCTTTGGGAGCCAATAGAGAATCCTGCTGCATGCATCTTTTGAGTGCATGGTTTATTACCTTTTTAGGATAGCCCCCCCCCCGACTTAAATCCAGCATCCAGTTATTGTTATTTTGTATATGTGTAGTAAAATTCCACCTTGCTGCATTTATGTCGCACTCTGAGGTATTGGTCATACGGGAGATAAGCTCTCAATGCATCATCATTAGTATTTTTTCAAATGATGGAATAACGTTTTTTGGGAGGTGAGGGACAGATTCCATAATCTATTGAATAATTCATAAGGTCAGTGAATGAAGGTGACATATAGTCAATATTGTCTTCAATAGTCTTTGCAGGACAAGTCAAATCCTACTTGAAAGAACCTTTCATCTCGCATACCATCCCACTTTTGGAGTTGGGAGATGGGCTGGTATGAGCAGAAGTAATCTGCAGCGCCTGAAAGGGAAAGTAGTGAAGGAAGAGGACAGTAAGGCCAGAGATGCAGGACTGAATAGATTTGATTGTTTCATAGAAATATGAACAAAGCTGAGGGGCTACAGGAAAGGTCAGAGGGGTTGACAAACGACTGCCCACTTTGGTCACCTGACATCATGCCTGCAATTACAACAACATCTGAAAAAATATGTAGGACCAGCGTTACTGTATTGTTTCGTGACAGATACAATATTTTCTGCCATTGTTGTTGTAGCTCATGCATTTTGCATTCTTACATAATAGAGAAGTTTAATTTGCACAGTATGAAACCACATGTAGCAGTAGCAGATTTGAAGGGTATTGTGTGCAAAGATGCAAATACTTAACATCAGAAAGTCTGACTGAACTGCAGGAAATCAGCTCAAATACAGCTTTGCTAAGTGGCCCCATGGCATGGCATGGGCCCCACGCAACCTTGGTAGGCCAGTCTGTCAGTTGGAATCCTGGGACATGTAGCTTTGCTTTTTCCATACGTTTGTGAGGGATAAAGACGAAAGACCAGCCAGGAGGCAGCTGCTTGGTCACCACCTGCTACAAACTCTGTACAGGGATTTTGAAGCAGGTATAAATATATTCCCTCACACCATGCTATTCCTTTGTGTGTTACTTTGCTTTCGTGTATCCAAACGGTATGCTAATCACTCTATAATTCCCGAACTATAAATACCACATTGTAAATAAAATCTTGAATGGCTGAACTATTGTTCACATGTGACATGGTACAAATTCCGTTGTTTTACTTTCTTGCACGTCAAAGTGCAAAGCACAATTAGTATAATGGGGTGTGCAGCAGGTCGGCTCATTTTTTTATTTGATTTCTAAGGCATCACACGTGATACTGTTTTACAGCTCTGGGATATTTAAAATTAACACATTCTGTCCTGTATGTTTCCCTGCACTCAGTAAGTGCAGTTTGGTTTTCAAATATAAATGCGAGGAACACATCTAGGTGGAGTGGTACGACTCACAGGGCGCTGTGGCCACAGACTGCTTGTATTACTGTGACAGCTCTAGCTTGGTATGTGCCTGGGTTACAACACACTGTACCCTCCTCCGAGAACAAAATGGTCATGTTCACTTTACTCTTGATGTCCATACCCAGAGAATTGACTGGGGTGTTGCGTGAATATAATAAGGTGACTGATAATTTGTGTGTGCCTATTTTTAATAGGTAAATCGTCAGTAAAAGGAACTGATTTGACAGCCTCAGACAACCCTTGCATGTCCATTATTTTGACCGACATGGGGATCGTCCCTTCTTAATGCAGGATTTGGTAGCTCTTGTGTCGACCAAAAAAGAAAATGTTTGATCCCCTATTTTCACTTTTACTTGGGGTTCCTGTTTTCCAGATCAGTTGATACTGATAGTACTGGGGACACCAAAGCTCCCTGTGGGCTCTCCTATTGAGGGTATGAATTGACTGGGGTGTTGCGTGAATATAATACGGTGACTGATAATTTGTGTGTGCCTATTTTTAATAGGTAAATCGTCAGTAAAAGGAACTGATTTGACAGCCTCAGACAACCCTTGCATGTCCATTATTTTGACCGACATGGGGAACGTCCCTTCTTAATGCAGGATTTGGTAGCTCTTGTGTCGACTAAAAAAGGAAATGTTTGATCCCCTATTTTCACTTTTACTTGGGGTTCCTGTTTTCCAGATCAGTTGATACTGATAGTACTGGGGACACCAAAGCTCCCTGTGGGCTCTCCTATTGAGGGTATGCATTTGTTCCAGGGAGCAGGAAAGGATTGCTCCCCAACACACTCACTCCCATGTAGTGTGTGACTGTTCCCTGTGTCAGGGTGTTCTTATCCCACGTTGAGTAGGTGGCTGGGTAAAATTGAGTGCCTGTGATTGCATTTGTTGTTGTCATATGGGACTTAGGGCATATAGGTCAAACTGGGGCTGTGTATTAAAGGAGGGGTGGTATGCTGGGATGTTATAGTTGAATGGCATGGTGGGCCTGCTACTGCAGTCCTGTGCAAAATGGACCATCTTCCCTCCAGTCCAACATTGCACTCCCGATTAGGGACACATGTTTCCCATACCTCCCCCTCTGCCCCTCTAGAAACCTCTTCTTCCTCTCTGAAAACATCCTGCTCCCCTCCCAAAATCAGTAGGCCCATTTTCCACACCCCATTGTGGGGCTGTGTTTAGGTTGCCCTTCTGTGGTGTTAGTTATTAACCCACCTTCCACGCTCAGCTTTGCTAATTTCTTCTGTACCAATTCTGCATCTGCCCTCTGTGTTTGTTAGGTTGTTCCTTATCCTTCTCCTGTCTCTGCCAGCAGAAATGTGTGATGTGCTCTTGTATCTTGTGTCATGATTTTGCTTCTATCCCAACCACCTTATTTCAATCTGTCTGTACTTCCAAGGGGAGGTGCTTTGGCAACACAAGATAAAAAATGACAATATGTTGGCCCCAATCTTCTCCTGTCTTTAACTGCCACATTTCCTGAATCTGTTATAAGGGTGGGGTCCTCATCCACCATCATTTTGTTAGAATTCATATTGAATCTGTCAGGGTACATGTTCCTCAAAACTTGCAATACCTGCTCTCGACAATTATTAAACAGGGCGCCATTATGGGTGGTACTGTTCATCCTTACTCCCTTGTACCCAGGTTTTAATCCATATGTCGCCTGTATGCTTCACTAGGAGGGAGGTGAACAATCCTTTATCTCCCCCATGTCTAGGGCGATGCCTGCTGTATGCTTCTCAAGGGCGTAAATCCACATGCCCACTTTCACAGTAAGAGAGGACAAGGTGTGCATCAACTTGACCCGATCCATGTGGGGCTATAGTACCTAATGAGGTCTCCCCGGATGCCTATGTAACAACGGTATCTGGGTTCCCTGCTGGTTATGCTTGCAGGCCCTCACTCATGTCTTACTTTTGGCTAGATGCCTTCGGCTGGGCTGCGATCAAAGTCTGAGGTTCCATGATGTTACCTCCTGTAAGGCCTCTGACTTCATCTTGTCGCTGTCCTCCCCATGGCTTCCCTCAGCATTTAATACATACCTGTTCATCATATCACTTTCCTCGCCATTGAATTATGATTCCTTACTTGCGCCCCAAGGCGTGGTCTCGACGGGGGTGATATGAACTACTGAGATTTGAGGTTCATTGGCAACTTTGCAGCTGATCCTAATGATGATCTGTCCCACTCTCCAGTCATCACTACCTATAGGTGGGCTCTGCCCCTCCCCTTGCCCCTGCTGTCTGTTCTGGCCCGGCAAGGCTTGTGTCTGCTCCTGCTCTGCTTTTTGTAATGCTGCCTCCTCCTGCTTCTATACCTTATTCTCAATGGCTAAAATCATCTGATCTTTAGTGGCATCCCCAGGCTTCTCTGATGTCCCTTTCACATCTTCCATTCCGGTAGAAGAAAACTCTTTATTGAAGTACACTTTGGTAGGTTGTAAAGGGTAGGACCCATATGGGGGAGGTGGGGCAGTAGGTTGTAGCTCACCAGAGTCGCCCTCTCCCCACCGTTATCAAAAGCACCTTCTTCCCCAACGGACTTTTTTCCATAAATCAAGTATGCTCTATCTATTTTTCAACTGTTTCCCCTTATAGGTTATATATGTGTGCATATAATCTAATTTGTTCTTCTCATGCATACATTTTTGGGCCAGGTTCAAAGAATTTCGCCACAGTTCCTTGAACCCATTCCTTACAGTTCTTCAAAATCTTTCCCATATAGTTCAGAAGCACTTTACTTTGGTGCCTTTAAACACTTGCATATAGGCACCATACAAATGTCCAATAAATAAAAGAAAATAAATGCTCCAATGGCCTATCCATACTGTCACAATGCTCTAACCGAGCTCAAAAGAAACTTTATTGACACTGGCCTAATGGCCACTCCCTTAACAAAAATGGCAGACATTCACAATCTTAATAGCAGATCTGCTTATTCACACAACGACTAACACCATTTAACAGAAATCACTATCATAAACAAAATTGCCAAAAAATATCTGACTCCAAACATCTCCCTCTACACAGCTGCTAACAATGTTTACCAACAAACACCTTTTATGTATCCAATTGCTAACAATACCTGACAACAAACACCTTATTTACACAATGGTCAACAATACTTGCAATAAAACACATTATTTACACAATGATGTAGATACTTCCTCTGTCCCCTTACCTCAAGACAAGGTTATTCAAGCCACCTAACCTTCCCTTCTACAGGACTGAGGGATATCCCACACAATATTGTCTTTTCCTGCTCAGAAGTGCTTCACCATAATAATGTGTCACTACACAATGCCGTCCTTCCCTGAAAAAGGGGAAATTTTCCACACAACTTCATTACACAGCGTCATCTTTCCCCTTTAAAGTGGACCTTCGCCTCAATAATTCATCAATACACGTGCAATATTATACAACATTGCCTTTCCTCATTTAGATGAGTTTCCCCACAATACTTAATCAATTCAAAAGCAATAGCAATTCACAAGCAGCAACAAAATGTCAAGGACACTTTCTTTTATACAAAAAGTGTACACCATTCTGTGCCCCCATCAACAGCCGGAACAGTCCAGGCCTGGCACCACCAAGCCAGACACCAGGCAGACCTTTAGAGAAATGCATCACAAAGTTCCCCGGATGTGGGAACTCCTGCCCCCTGCACACTCTCAAAGGCTGAATATCAGCCAGACTATTGCTCTATACAGTTTAGAATGTATCCAATGAAGCAAATTCAAAGTTATTTAGATAATTTAAGTATTCAAACAAACATTCCTCAAGATAAATACATTTCAAACAGTTCTTTTTTTCTTCACATTTGCCACTTTAATGGGAATCAAACGTGTTTCAAGATACAATACTCTTCATCCGGGGTATTCTACTGTGAAGATTGCCGCAATTTAACAAAAAGAAAACGTAAATGCGAATTCTTGAAGTTTTACTGGCAGTTTTACCGCCAGACTTGAAATGAGACCCAGTATCTTCTAAGTTTAAAATGGAATACTAATGTTGTATCCCTAATGCAAGAGAGAGTAAATTAAATAAAAAAAACACTAATCGTTGTGGGTCTTACCCATTTGATCTTGTGCTGGTATGTGGAGATGAACTTTGGTCTGTCAGATCACTGACTACTCTTCTCAATCTATGAATGTAATGTGATCCTTTAATGCCACATGCAAAATGTCTAAAAGTAAAGATACATGATAATGCTCATGGCTATGTAGTTAGAGCAATATTAAATAACTAGTCATGTGCTTTCTAACATAAACACTGTAAATACTCAAGCCAATGAAGCTCTCACCTGTTTATCTTGTGGATACGAACAAGTACTGAAAAAAAGATGTTTCTGTATTGGGCTCAGAACGTTCTCAACTATCCAACCTAAGAGAAAAAAACATTGTATTAACTACGAGGAAAATGGTCCTATCATCTTAAAATGACCATCTATTGTGGCCAGAAAGATGCCTAATGAGTACTTCCAATGCCTTTTACCAGGCTGGATGTGTAGATGTGATCCTCTCATACGCTTCAGCTGCTGAGTAACTCGCAGTGCAGAAAATGGCTGCTGTAATAAATAAAATGTGTGCAAGACATGGTGACATCATCGTGGACGTTCCTGCGATGCTCCATTGATATTATCAGAGTCCCCATAGTAACAATGTTTTTATTAAATGATATCAGTCGTGGGTAAGTTCACACAAAATGTTGCATTCTGTTGAGGAATTTGGATACAAAATGATAGATTTATAAGAGAAATCTTTGCCAATGTGAGGGTTTATAAATCCCCTGCTAATAATGTGTAATAGTTATGAATGTTAGACTATTCAACTATAGTATCACTATTTAATAGCACAGTGGTGTTTGTCTAAAGAAGAGCTTGAGACTATTGATATAAACGTTAATCTGAAACTTGATTATAATAGTCCTGGGTAATACAGATAAAGTATAGATTCATAAAAGAAATATTTGTCAATGTAAGGGTTTAGTAATCCACTGCTGATAATATGGAATAGCTATGAGTGGTAGACCGTGCAAATATGGTGTTGACACCATTCTGTAGCACAATGCTGTATGTTTAAAAAATTGGGAGCATGAGACTTTCTTGATATAAAGGTTAATTTGAAACCAGATTGTCATAGTACTGGGTATTATTTGGATCTGTTGAGCAATATGTCTATACCAAATACTAACAACATCTCCAAAAGGAATTGAATGTCCAATCATGTGTAATTCTCATGATGGACAAGTTATTTTGACAGTGGTCTATAGGTATTTTCAATGTATATCAGTGGTTTCCCATCTAATAGGCCCTATGAGACCTTAAGGTAATTGAGCATGCTTAGGGTGCCACAATATATGGGAATTATAATTCCTAGCTGACATGCACATTAAATCTGTTTACCATGAGCAAAATATCACAAGACAGTGTATGATCAGACTGCCTTAACAAACACATCTATTAACCGTACTGAGTTTGTAAATGATACTTATCTATTCAACACAATACAGTAATAAAGTATTGCGACAAAATGTCCACTAGCTCATCTCCACAGTAAGTAGTGTTCTCATATTTTGGATTTTGATTATCCTTTTTTCCAGGCTCTGTAGACATATGGATAAGGTCACATGCAGAACTCCTTGTTCATACCAAAGGGACTAATGGCATCCAAATGATAGATCCAATATAGCTCCCTTTGTAGTAGTCTTTTCTGTAAGTCACCTCCACTTGGGAGGGAATGGTCACCTCAAGTATCACACATCTCATTTGGGCACTGTATGCCTTGCCTCTTTGAAGTGTCTATGTACAGGTGAGTTTGTATTGGCTGTCATTAAGCTGGACTTGTGTTCGATCCAGTGATCTTTTGCATGCCTTATCGTCTGATCCACATAGTATTTTTCGCATGGGCATTTGAGAGAATAATTTACATTTCTTGTGTCACAGGTAGTGACATAGTGTGATCTTTCTCCCCATATTGAGATGACACATGTGGTCACCCTTGATCATGTTGGAATAATGTTGGCAATAGAGACAGGGGAATGTCTTTAGTTTCCACAGTCAGTGATGGTTTTCTGATTCGTTCTGCAGTGGTTCCCTGACATTTTTACCTTTCTTATATGCCATCATTGGTGGTTCTGGGAATAATTAATTAAGAACCGGATTTAAACTGACAAAATTCAAGTTCTTTTTAATGGTCCTTTCAATTTGGTGACTCTGCATCTCAATGTGTGAATCATTCTGGTGTTCTCCTTTTTAGGATTTGTTCTCAAGAGATCTTCCCTCGCTCTCCACTCTAATGATGGCATGGTCTAGAATCTCTGATGGGTGACCTCTGTTCTTGAATCTGTCAGAAATCTGGTTATATTATTCTTGAAGTGTGTTTGTATTCAACACTATTCTCTATTGCCTAAATAACTCACTATACGGGAGACTTTCATTGAGATGTTTCGGATGAAATCTTTCAAAGTGCAAGTTGTTGTTAACATCTGTTGGTTTATGGTAGATAGTAGTCAAAAGATTGTTATTCCTAAAGGGAGTCTAAGAAATGTAAACGTGGTTCCCCCACCTCAAGTGCAAATATGACCTGATTGTGACATTGATTGAAGTATTTAAATAATAGTGATAATTCTGCTCTGCTAACTTTTCAAATCTCAAATACATCATCAATGAATTGTTTCCAAAAGATAATCCTGGCTGACCAAGGTTCCATGTTAAGAATGTGTGTCGTCTCAAAATAGAACATAAAGATATTCACATGAGTGGGTGCCACTGCTGACCCCATTGACGTTCCTGACATTTGTAGAAACTACTTGCCTTCATACCTAAAATAACATTTTGGATGATATTGATTATCACTAGGACCTTATGTATGCAAACATTCTTGTGGTTTAATAAAAAACACTCCATGGCTTTGAGTCCTTCTCCATGGGGAATTGAGGTGTATAGACTGCTTACGTCTAGTGAGAACAGAATCAGGTCAGGTTCTGTAAGTTGTAAAATATCTGTAAAAAGTGAGAAGTGTCTTTGAGATAAGTGGAGGTCAACTGTACCATTGGCTGTCAAGGAATATCCAGGTAGATTGCTAAGGGATTGAATAAGCTATCTGTACCTGCTACAATGGGTCAGAATGGTGGGTTCATATGGTTTTTGGGTATCTTCAGGAGTGCATAAAAAATAGGAGTTATGGGATGTTTGTTAATCAAATAATCTCTGGTGTGTGGTGTTATCCATTCTAGTTCCTATACTTTTGTCACAGTCATTTCAATTAAAGTCATTATAGCTGTTGTTGGATCATGGCCCTTTGGACTTAAGTCGGCACCCAGAGTCTTTACAAAGTGCCTGACAACAATGGCAGCCCATCTGCGACCACAAGGGATACATGTGTACCCATATCTCGATGACTGGCTCACCCATGCCAAGTAAAGGGAGATCACCGTCGATCACACAGAGAAGACCGTCTGGCAGCTGACGGGTCTGGGGTTCTCTGTAAACTATCCAAAGTCCTGCTTGATTCCATTGCAAGATGCTCTGTCCTGGGGTACAGGCTCAACACAATCTCCAGCCTGGCGGCTCCCTCGGAATACAGGATAGCATCCATTCTGGGCAAGGTGTGACGGCTTTTAGCACTGAAGATCATGGTGAGGACCATCAAGTTGCTGCTCAGTATGATGTTGTTGTGTATCTACCTTATAAAACTCTGCAGGTTCGGGATGCAACCTCTTCAGGAGTTCCTGGATGCTCGCTGTATCCAGGTGTTCGGAAGCTTCGCCAACAAGATTTTCCTCGATGAAGAGTTCCGTCGAATGATAAGGTGGTGGTGCGTGTGCTCCTACATCGTCAGGGGCACGGATTTCCAGAGCCCTCCTTACCAGGAGACAGTCACAACGGATGATTCCCTGGAGGGCTAGGGAGCAAACACTGGGCGTCTCCACACCAGAGGCTTGTGGCTACTGGAGGAGAGGCATCTCCACTTCAATTTCCTGGAGCTGCTGGCAGTGTTGTGGCCCCTCAAGTCATTCCTTCCGTCCCTCAAGGGCAAGGCAGTGAGGGTCTTCACAGACAATATCACCACAATGTTCTACATCAAGAAGCAGGGGGCATCAGGTTCCTGGTGCTCTCCAGTGAGGCACAGGATGTTCCTCATTCCTTTTTTTCCTGGCGGGTGTCAAGAACACCATTGCCGACTCCCTTATCTGGGAACTACGCTCTTACCACGAGTGGGGGCTTTGGCAGGATCAAGTGGACAGTTTCTTCCTCAAGTGGGGCAGACCCTATATCAACCTGTTTGCGACGGTGGCAAACTCCAAATGCCAGAGATTCGCTAGCAGGTTCCACCAGCCGAATAGCATGGGGGAGGCGTTCTTCTTCCTGTTGGAAGTCCTGTTCCTGTACGCATTTACTCTGTTGCCCCTCCTGTTGTGAGTCATCAATCAACTCAAACGGTGCCAGTGCAAGATGATGCTCATCGGGCTGGTGTGGCTGAGGCAGATTTAGTACCTGGACCTTCTCAGCCTGTCGACATCACCACCAGTCAAGCTGCCTGTGGTCGTTGATCTGCTCACCAGAGAAGGAGGTGCAATCCTACTTCATGACGCAGGATCACTGAACCTTAAGGCTTGGCTCCTGCAGCCTTAGAGTTTGGTGGGTATGAGCTTCCGTCGGACTGCAGGGAGGTCCTTGCCAGAGCCAGATCGTCTTTGACTCATAAATGTTAGGCACACACTTGGAAGCACTTTGCGATGTGGTGCTGGACACAGAGATCTACCCTCTGAGGGTCATGGCCCTGCAGATCCTTCTGTAGAGGAGGAGCCAAGTACCTCTACCCGAAGACCTGCCCCCATTCTGCCTATATGTTGGCAGCAGGAATTTGCAACATGCGCAAAGCCAATAATGGTGCCTATATCGTGAAAAGCCCTTGAAACAAGGTATCCATTGAGAAATCCATGTATGTATCTGTGGAGAAATGCCGGTCTTCTGACGGAAATTCCGGAAGAAGTGTGAAAATGAATGAAAGAGAAGATTTATGATGTCACTTGAAGCAGATGTGATGCACCCATATTGGATGCAAATGAAGAAAGAATATAGACTTTATAGAACCTGATGACAAAGTAGTGAAATGAGCAACATTTTGAGAGCAAAATGAAGATTGCATGTGCGTAGAAACTCGGAAGAAAATGCAACACCATTTTACAAATGTACAGACTCAGTAACGCAAGTAGTCGAAGTAATCATAAGGCTGGCTACATAGTCAATAGATTGCAGGTGACCCACCAATCTATATATATATATATATATATATATATATATATATATATATATATATATATATATATATATATATATATATATATATATATATATATATATATATATATATATATATATAGAGGAATGTATAGAATCTGGATGTTCTACGACGTATTTTAGCAAACTTGGACCCCGTGAATGAAAGGGCTGCAAGTGCAGCGCAGCAGAATAAGAATAGCTGTCGGTGAAAGAAGATTTGAGAAAGGCTTGTCTGGCCCAGTGTCAAGAGTTGGGGCTGCCCACAGCCTTACCATGTACTCGAGAAGATACATGAACGTGTGAAACAAGCTGACTTCCTGTTTGATGTGTAATGAAAACCACTGAGGGTGCCAAGATGTATTCATTTAATATTGTTAAATTCAATAAAGTAGCAAAAAATGTGGTCTCCAGTCACAGGGTCAGATGAAAATAGACTTTGGGGTGAGCTGCACTGAGACCAGAAGATAAGGCCATGCCACACTCCCTCTTATTCTCAGGAACAGTGAGCCTCTGCAAGGCCAAGTTCTGTCACCGGCTTCTCCTTTTCACACATTTTTAACCCATCTTTTTTGGTTGTTTTTGTTTTGTTATTATGTGTGCACGCCCTGAGGCCCTCGGGCATGAGGTGCGATGGTACAAGAATTTGTAATAAATAAATAATAAATAAAGAGCTAATTGAATGGCAGACCGCAGAAGTGCTGATGGATGTTCTGCTAATTGGGTGGGAAGGCATGACCAGTCCAACTCCCCCAGCACCTATGGTACCAGCTTGTATGCTGCTAGCAAGTGGAATATTCCCGAAGAGTAGAAGTGTGCCAACCAATTGTAGAGGGCCACATATTAAGGAGCCCTATAGTTTGAGAAGCCAATAGTATGTTGTGTATTAGTCAGACACAGAAGATGACTTGCACTTGGGATGGGCTTAGTTGTCCACCTGATCTTAGAGACCCAATCACATCCCTGTATCCCATAGTAAGTATATGTAGATGTTCCCCGCAAACCAACCACAACCCCTAATAGGTTTTCTTATTTGCCATGCAGTAAGATGTCATGTATGATGAATATTTGCTATAAAAGTAAGGTTTTTTATGAAATGTGTAGATATCCTGCTGTGCGACGTCCGTTGATGTCCGTTGATGTCCATTGTACTACCCTAGTTTTAAAGACTTGTTATTAAAATAACCTTGATTTTGTTAACAATCTGAGTCGGTCTCATTATTGATGTATGAGTAAGATCTGCATCCCCATCCATCTCAGATAATGTTACCTTGTCTTAAAGGGCCCGGTTCCTCGGGTTCACTTCCATACTATGAGGCCTTGTCCAAGTCTTCCATCTCCAGATGGATCTCCGGCTGCATCACTCATTGTCCCGGCTGGCAAACCGACCGCTGCCTGGACGTCCAAGAGCCCTTTCTACCAGAGTGATCACTGCGAGAACGGCGTTCCTGTCTGGTGTGCCCCTGCTGGACATTTGCAGGGCTGCTATGTGGAGGTCTACGCACACCTTCACAAGATTCTACTGCGTCGACAGGGATTCCAAGGAGGAGACCAGGGTCGGCCAAGCAGTGCTACGCAACCTGTTCGCTTGAAGGTGAGCCTGGTGAGGCGGTAAAAGTAATTGCTTCTGTTGAACCTTGCCACCTCCTGTGGTTGTGAATGTATGTACTGCTAATTATTCTTTATTGATAAGCATGTGAATTCATGCTGGAGAAAAAACAAGTTACTTACCTGTAACTGTTGTTCTCCAGCATGGGTCTGGCATGGATTCACATGTGAACCCTCGCTCCTGCCCCTCTGCGGCTCTTCTTGGTCATACTACCACTTTGCGTGCTACTAAATCTGAAGATGGCTGCCAGAGGAGGGGCTTGGGGCGACGGCAACCATTGGCTGAGGGTAGTATGACCCAGAGCTCAGTGATTGATTTGTAGGAGAAAGGCAGTTTGTAAGTGAAAGTGAAACTGTTTTTTCTTTTACCTAGGATTCCCGGCCTGGCGATGGGGAATATTCATGAGCATGTGAATCCATGCCAGACCCATGCTGGAGAACAACAGTTACAGGTAAGTAGCGTCTTTCTAATATTACAAGAAAACACATCTTATTCAACGTTGATTTGGGTATGTGTAGCCATTTATTCTAAGTGCAACTGGTCCAACCTGGTTTCTAAGTGAAACTGCGTCAACTTGAAAAAGAATAATATTTAAATATAATAGAGCACTGACATTTGATCTTTATATGTCTCCTTTAATGAGTTGTCCATAAAGCTGAAACCAAAATATCCACTTTTATCAGAGCAGCAATGTTTTGTGTAAATGAAACACTCATAGCCTGGAAAAGACGGTTTCATTGATAATGCTAAAACATAATGGAGTCACCAGCTACATGAAAAGGAAATTAGTCTGGTGAATGTGGTTTTCAACCTGTACTATGAAATGTTAGGTGAGCTTTATTAAAGCAATTGACATGTCAGGATGTTTCTTGTGAATGGGGACCAAGGTATTCCAGAGTTTGCCCTTTGGAGCCAGCTTGTCTTACAAACAAACACTTTCAGCTATGCAAAGGTACATGACATGCAGGGATAGACTGGGCACCATACAAAAGTTGGCTCACATTCATCCCCCCAAAAAAGGGGCCGACATTTTCTACTGCAAAAAGGTGACTTACATTCCCCCCTAAAAATGTGGCCCAAAATTGAGAATGATCAATGTTCCCCCTGCATTTGTTTGTCAATTTGGGTACATGTGTGGCAAATTATGATTACAAATACCTTGCCAGAAACATTTAGATAGGATTTTGACACAAATATTACACAGGTGTGCTTAGGGGTTCTCCCCAAAAGAACTTTCAATAAATATGATGGCAAAGGGGCTACTACATCTGACCACTTGTCTCGGGAGGATAGCTCAGCGGCAACATGCTCCCCTTGAAAGCAAGACGACATGGAACAACAGAAGTTTGATGCCTGGGTCCACACTTAGAGAAACCTCTGGGTATTAAGCGCATTATAAATAAACTATCTTATCATATCCTATCATATCAGAAGGTTTTGGATCTATAAATAGCCTCGAAGTTGTGGCCAGTTGTTCTTTAAAATTACACTGGGATGGTATTATTGATTCAGCATAGATCAGTTTTAAATTATGTATTAAAAGGGGTGCATTAAGCACAACTTTGTTCAGGAAAGGGTTTGTTGATACATTGGGCATTCTAAAAAAAACACACACATAGGGAGTAATATTAACCAAAACTGAATAGAATGTCAAATTTGTGTTATGGGGGTTTGTGCGGGTTTCCGCCAAGGATAATTTGTGGCAAGAGGGCAGCAAATAATCCACTTTTTAGTTTATAGGGCAGTAATTCTGGTCTACACAGGATCAGATTTCCCACAAGAAATTTTGGATACATTTTGTGACAAATTAGAAAATAATGTGTGTGAAAAAAGCATAGGATTCAAAACTATTATGAAAGGAGATGTTGATGCTTCATTTACTGGCTCCCTTCTCGTCTAACATTGTTTCAGAAGAACAAATGACAAATGGGATGCTTGCAGTGCATGTGTTCTTATTGAAACCTCAGTGATAATTGGATGGTGATCTCAGGGCAGCTTGAGTTTAAACGCCATACAGTTGTCACTGGTAAACCTGAAATGTCCAAAATAATGCACAGTTGTGTCGAATAATGCGCTGATTCAAAATAAAATTAATATCAATTTCTACTTTAATCAAATATTATCATCAAATTCAAAAGGGTTACTTTTCAAAATATCTTTGGTAAAAAATTATGTTTTTTTCCAATAATCAACAGATTGATATCTTCTTTGTTCATTTATCCAAACTTGAACCCTACTATTGATTAAATCTTTATGCTGGGTTGATTCATTTACTCAATTTACACCTTATTATCAATCCAATGTTTAGGCTTTAGCTCAACTTGCACCATATTGTTAATCCAATTAATAGGCTAACATGTGTTTCGCACTTTCATAAAATCCATTATTCAATCTCTTGTACTTCTTCAGAGCCCAAAATGCTAATTATAAAGATATCTTGATGAATAAACAATATATGTTATATATCATACACGCAAATCATAGCAATAAAATAATGATTTGGAAGAAAGGAAAAAACGAATAAATAGTACATTAGTTACCTTTTAAATCCACATCATAAAGTTCACTTTTTCTCAAAAAAAAAGATTTGGTGACATTGTATTATTCATCATTGCCTTCCTTATTTTGTCCTTTGAATACCATTCTTACACATGTTTACTTCTCATGTTTAAACTTGTCCAGAAATGCCAAATTGTGTAACCTATGGAAGACACCAGTTGGACACATTCAAAATCTAATTATTCATCAGAATATTACATATTTTGTTAAATGCCTCTTACTCGAATTATACATTTAAAGACATGTCTTTTACCTCCTGTCATGTCTCAAAATCATGTTTTTCTACTCCTATTGTATAATAGTAAAACATTTTTCAATCTCTTGTATTCTTAACATTTTGCAATTAAAGTGGTACAGGTCTTTATACAAATTATTTTCTCATAAACTATCTATAGCTTGCCAGTTTACATGCAAATGCTACCATGTGTGTTAGTTAATTTCTAACCTTATTTGCCTTGATGGGTTCCCCTCACTGTATCAATATTGCGTGGCATCTGCATGGTGTTTGACCAGTGGTGCCATTTTGAACTTGGTTTATATAGGTGTATTTTTAGAAACCAATTATGGACTCACTTTGTCTTTTTTACTAGTGGTTCAGCCATTTTTTTCATTTTTTTTACATTTACATTTTAGTTTATTAAAACCTTTTAGCAAAGTTATTGTCACTTTCATTCATGTATATCTGATCCTTAGAGTCCAAACAAAGTTTGTAATTAACGTTTATCATTAAACTTCCTCCTGGTCCTCGTTTTTCAGGCATTCTTTTAGGTATTTAATTGAAGCGATGAGCAGTAAGGTTTTCTCCCCCCCTCATTAGACACTTCCACCATTCCTCCCTGCAGACTGTAGCTGTAGCCTCTAGAAAATGGGAGAACAATCTCGTCCTTGTCTCTGTCAGTGCCATGCAGGTTGTCAAGATATGTTGCAAATTTTCCAGAATGCCATCACATTTACAAAATCTGCACTTGACGTTTCTAGAGCCCTTTTGGTTTCTCACTGATAGGACCTCCTTCGTTTTATACATGTGTAATCTTAGTCTCATAAATTGTGTCCAGTAATGAGGAGCTGCACATGTTCTTATATAGGACGGTATGTTTCCCAAGCCTCTACTTTCAGTTGCTAAGTTCTGACACATTTTAAATTAATTCACTTCATCACAAGTTTGTCTCCAGTCACACTCTTGAAGTTTCTTTTTTTTTACTTTAGTCGGGTTATTGTACATGCAGTGTTATCCTATTCTAATAAGGTTCTGCAGCTCTTTACCCAGCTTTGCAGTGCTGTTTCTGGTTCTTGTTCCAGTTCTGTTTGCCATTGCCTTTATTGCAGTGAGTCCCAGAAATCTTATGATTATTTGGATAAGGGTGGATTTCGGGAGTCCCAGAACCTGTTTCAAACACACGCTGCCCACTGTTTTTTGGTGAACTGTGTCAGGGTGTCTTCACCATATGCCATTATTGCCACTACCTTGCCTTTGTAGAATGTGAACAGCAACAGTATTTCCATTTCAACACTAGGGTTTGGTTGGCCAACATTTTCATTTTTGATCTTAAACTCAGGATGTTCTGTGTTTCCATTGGGCTTTTACTGATGATCATTCCTAGATATTTGAATTAATCTACTTTTCCCAATGTGAGATCATCCAATTGCCATTTAAAGGTTTGGGTTTTCCTACCCCTTCCGCTGTTGAAGCATAAAATCTTGGTTTTGCTGGAGTTGATTATTACACCTTTCTCAGCCGCATATTCCATTAGTCTCTTCAGCTGTCTTTGCAAACCAATTTCTGTTTGGTCTAATAAAACCAAATCATCCACGTAGAGGAGGTGACTCAAATGGATACCACCCACTTTTGGTGTATAGTATTTACAGTTATCCATGAAGGGGTCCAGGTTGGAGAGGTATAAGTTAAAAAGGGCAGGGGATAACAAGCAGTCTTGTGTTACTCCTCAAGCTATCTTGATCTTATCCGATAACTGTCCTTCTAGATTTAAACATGCCCTCATAGAGGTGAATGTATATAGAGCCTTGCTTGGTGGTGGGTCATAATTTCGAGAAAAAAAATGTTGAAAGACAAAAATGTCGAAAAAATAATATTGAAAAAAAAGTCTAATTCTTTTTTTTAAATTATATATTTATTTTGGGTCCGGGAATAAAAAAAAATGGGTAAAACAAAAAAACATTAAAAAAGGGGTGTTCGGGGGGGAACCCCCCAATTTCGAATAAAAAACGCAATAAAAAAATGCGACTTTTTCAAAATATTTTTTCGAAAAAATGACTTTCGCCATTTTTGTATTCGAAAAAATTACTATAAACCGCCCTGCTTTGCACCACCAGATCCTCCGGGCAGTTCCATTCCCTCATCTTATTCCATAGACACTGTCTGTTTATGGGTGTCAAGGCTTTAGCCAGATTTACAAATGCCAGGAACATTTTGTTGGATTTCCTTCTAGTTTGTTCTTTTATTGCTGACAACAAGAAACTCAGTGGAGTCGTACCCAACTCGACTCTGGAAGGCATAGTATCTTTCAGCTCTATGTGTCCACTTATTTTACCTTCTCAACAGGAGTGAAGCATAGATCTTCCCCATGACATCCAAGAGGGCAATAAGGTGATAGTTGTTTGGGTCATCCCTACTGCCACCCTTGAAGATTGGGATCACATTGGCTGTCTTCCATGAGTTAGGGATATTTTGTGCACTTCTTGCATTTTCTATGATCTGGCATATCAATGTCACCTATTGAACTGGATGTTCCTTCAACATGTAATTTGAAATGCCGTCTGGACCTGGTGCACGCGAGGAACTTGCCTGCTTCATAAGGTTCACCAGAGACTGTTTCAATGGCAGAAAGATTGACGGGGAGATTGGTAACAATCGTGACTACCTTCTACTCAAAATCAACCTATCCCCTAATCACACCATTACCATCCACTTAGTGTACAGACCCCCAGGTCACAGCACTGATTTCCATGACGCCCTGCTGCATGCCCTCTCAGATAACCTGAAAAAATCCTCCAAGGTCCTGCTCCTAGGCGATTTGAACCTCGGACTCAACGACCCCAATGACCCCCAGGCCACTGCCCTGGTCAAAGCCCTATCCACACTTGGGTTCGCCCACATCATTTCAGGACGCACCCATGTCAAAGGTCGCACTCTCGACTGGGCTAGCCACCACAACTTCTCTGTGCGCCTCACCAGCAACACTCCCATCCTGTGGTCTGGCCACCACTACTTACAGTTTGACCTCAATACCCTTACAGGGTCTCTCGGTTCTGTGATCCCACTCCCCGCTGCCCTCACCAGAAGTTCGCGCCAACTAACTGCAGAAAAGATCTCCCCCGTCCTAGAAGTGCCTTCATTGCAGCCTTCCTTCTCAAAGGACCCTGACATCCTCTCCACGGCCTTCAGAACCATTCTTGCCCAGGCCATTGACACCATCTCCCCTCTTACAATGAGGAAAGCTAAGAAGGTTAAACACTCCAATACCTGGTTCTCTCAAGAGCTGCTGGCACTCCGCTCTAAGAAGAGACCTGCATTCTCTGCATGGAAAACAAACCCCAATGAAAGATCAAAAAAGGCTTTCGATGCCATATCTAGGGAATACAAATGTAGCATCATTAAAGCCAAAGCAGCGTTCCTCAATACCAGGATATCCAACGCTAAATCAGAGACCAAAGAAATCTTCACCATCTTTCGGGAGCTGGAAAAGCCATCATGCCCACCCCCTACTTTCTCGAAAGATTACAAATGGTGCAACAACATCCAATCTGCCATGCTGGACAAATTGAACACCCTTCAACTAAAAATCCTCGCCCATAAAAAAGCGCTCTCCTTCTCACTGAGCCTAAAAATGACCCCCCTGAAACCACGCAAACTAAATCACCAACTCTTTTCGAATTCAAGGAAATGAGCAAAACTGAAGTTGCTGCCCTCCTCAAAACCATTAAACCCTCTAATTGTAAAGGTGATGCGTGCCCAGCACAGCGCATTGAAGACTGTGCCCCCACCTTAGTACCCTTTATCACAGCATTCATTAATGCCTCCTTCCAATCTGGTCATATCCCATCTGATATCAAGGAAGCCTGGGTCCGCCCACTTCTTAAAAAACCCTCCCTCGACCCACTTGTCCCAGGGAACTACAGGCCCATCACTACAGTCCCGTTCCTCTTAAATATTCTGGACAAAGCAGCCTACTTGCAAGTTCAGAAATACCTTGAGGACAACTGTCTTTTAGGTCTCCGACAGTCTGGCTTCCGTCCCCGTCACGGCACTGGAACAGCTCTCCTTGACCTTAAGAATCAAATGGACGACCTTAGAGACGCAGGCAAACCTGCGTTCCTCCTTCTCCTTGATTTATCAGCAGCGTTTGACCTGGTGGACCATAATACACTTTATCACCACCTTGCCAAATCTGCAAACTTCTCCCCCAAAGCGTGTGAATGGATCACCTCATTCCTGCAAGACATGGCTATGAAAGTCTTTTCCGACTCAGCCTGTGCCACACCGAGCCTTATCAAGTGCGGAGTTCCACAAGGGTCCTGCATTGCACCCACCTTGTACAACCTGTTTTCCAGGCCACTGTTCAAATTGTTGGACGCCCTCGGCATCTCATATACTAATTATGCAGATGATACTCAGGTACTCATTCCCCTCTCGGGTGATTACCAGGCCGATAGCAACACCCTCAACTCCATCTACTCTAAGATCCAATCGTGGATGGCCCATAACTGGCTATGCCTCAACACCGAAAAAACAGAACTTCTGTTGATTGGATCCCCCTCCATCCTCAGCAAACTAGGCAATCAATACTCCACCTTCGCTGTCGACAATATTCCCATTGCCGTCTCCCAAACGATCAAAACACTTGGTGTCTACCTTGACTCAGACCTGACCATGGATAGACAAATCAGCGCCATTGTCTCCTCATCGTCCTATTTCTCCAAGCTTCTCAATGCAGTAAGACCTTTCCTTTCCCTGCCCAATTGCCTCACCATAGCTAGGGCAATCATCGGCTCACGTCTTAATTACTGTAACGCCCTCCTGGCAGGGACCTCCAGCAAAAACATTGCCAAACTACAGGTGGTCCAGAACAACGCACTCAGGGCCGCCACTGGGATCTCCACGAGGGACCACATCTCCACCACAAGAAGGCAGGTGCACTGGCTGCCAGTTAAAGAAAGGATAATATTCAAAACCCTCCCACTCGCCCACAAGTGCCTCCATGACCTAGCTCCTCCCTACCTGGCCTCCAGAATTCAGAAACTCTCCTCTCAAAGGGCTACCAGAATGGCCTACATCAACATGATCTCCACGCCCAAAAGCAAGAGAGTGCGCGCAGGTGGCACTAGCTTCCCATCCATGGCCGCCTCTTTCTGGAACTCCCTTCCCGCTCACCTCAGGATGATTGACTCCCATCTGGCCTTCCGTAAAGCCATTAAAACTAGACTATTCGTTTGATTTGTCAAGTGTAAGCCTTAGCCTATCTTTGCTTACTTAACATGCCTGTAACTAAGACTGTATCGCTGTTTCACAATTAAGCTTTCTTTCATTGACTTGCAAGCGCCGCAATGCCCATGGGCTGTATGTTGCGCTATACAAATAAATAAAAATCCTCAAGATCATGGTCCATTCGCCAGGGTAATACAGAGCTTGGTGAACAATGGTCCTTTGAGGGCCGAGCTGCATATAGGGACTTAAAATGATTTTTCCAAGCTGCCTCTGCAACACCATATATCTGGGAGGCCTTAGGACAATCTCTATGCAACTTTATATAACACCACATTGCTGAAGTTTTTTGTTGGAGATAGCACTCATCATCTTTTTGGCATCCTACTCGAGTAATGTTCTCTTGTGCTACTTGAGCCAGTTTTTGTATTGGTTATGGAAACTCCTAATTATCCTTTCTGCGGTAAGTAGCATGTCAAGTTTAGCTAGCTTGATCACATGTCTCAATTCCAGCTTAAGTTAAGTGCTGGTCAAAAGCATGCTGATGGATAAACAATCTCCCTCCTCTATTATTGGTTTTGATCATGAACAGTTCAAGGATTCTGTTATATTCCAACACTTCTGTTACCCCTCTCACCCCTCCACCCAGAGAAGCTTCCATGTACTGGCCAAGTAAGTTCCAAGATGTTATGATTGCTCCCATTGGCTGGTCGAATTTCAAAGCATATGATGTCTTCAACCAGATTTTCTAGAGACAAATATATAATCTATCACCAATGTTTGTTTCCCTCTTTTCCAAATTGGGTGGAAGAAATTATCTACTTCAAAGTGCCAATTTAAGACGTGAATATCACTACTTTTCATTATAATAATAATTTAGCATTTATATAGTGCTACGAACACTCAGGTATATGAGCACTGTTTATTATTACCCACGGTGTGTGGTGCTCATTTATCGAGCTCGGAAGGATAAAAGGCTGAGTTTGGCCCTGGCAGGATTCAAACCTGCGACAACAGTCTCTGCACAGATGTCAAAGCGAGTTCTCTACTCACTGTGCTATCGGACAGGCATTATCTCCATCCATAGGAGCCTTCTCAGTATTTGTGGGTTGAATCCTCAATTGCTCGCTCATGCTGAATCAAGCTTAATATTTACACATGATGAGTTTAGATCTCCACATAAAATAAGCAATGTATCTTCCAGATTGCTTGCCTCGTCAATTGCAGCTGAAATTATATCCAACATTACATTGGCCATGCACCCAAGACTCTATGCTCTGGCAACAACCACCGCAGCATATCACATTCATATTTGCTTATAACTTTGGGTGAAAAACAAATGTATAAGGAACAAAGGTATTAGATACTATGGATGTGATATGCTGCTATGGTTGTCCTTATTATTGTATACTTACTGTTTGGTCTAGTAATGGGAGTCCATGTTTTTCTTCTTCATTTCTGTGATAAAAGAAAATAGCATGTTAGTATTAGTATTTTGTAATGGCTTATTACATTGTATAATAATGTTGGATTAAAAAAAAACCCTTTTTCTGTTATGCTACAGTTTATTTGTTTGTTTGTTTTCAGTGTTCACTTGTTGTTTCTGGCTAATGCTTTATACTTTGCTTTGTTGTATTTTTTTTGGAGCAGTAACAGATTCTTCATTTGTTTTGATATTATAAAATTTTGGAGCAGTTAGATACCAATTGGCGTATTCTAACTGTCTATTTATTTAATATATTTTAGTGGTTTTGATTTATCTATTTGGATATTGTTAAATTTTGGGACAGTTAGATACCAATTGGCGTATTCTAACTGTGTATTTTTTGGCCTAATTTAGTGGTATTCATTTACCTGATTAGTTGTTGTAGAATCTTTGAGCTGTTAGATAGCTTTTGGAGTATTCTAACAGTTTATATTATTTTAACACAATTTTATCATTTTGGGACAGTTAGATACCAATTGGCGTATTCTAACTGTGTATTTTTTGGTCTAATTTAGTGGTATTCATTTATCTGATTAGTTGTTGTAGAATCTTTGAGCAGTTAGATAGCTTTTGGAGTATTCTAACAGTTTATATTTTTTTAACACAAATTTACTTAAAGGTTTAAATACAGTTTATTTATCAAATTTTGGTTTTAAGAACATCAAATAAGCGTTTGTAAGATTTGCTGGTAATCTCTGCTTTAGAGTAATGGTACTATCATTACATTCAAACCATCCACATTTCTTTTTTATATATGCAGTGTAGTGCCCTGAATTGGTTGTGGCTCCTGCGTGGTAGATTATACCTATTGTTGTGAAGGTTTTCTTACCAAGTGATATTTGAGCATGTGTGAATCCAGTCAGCTTGCAGTTGTTTTTGGTACCATCTGCATTGTAACGTAGAAGCATTAGTATTACGTATTTACTATGTGTTTGTATTACTAACGTGGAGCGATTATCTGAATTTCAGGTAGAGCATAATCTACCATGGTTTGCATATTGTACAAGTTGCTGAAATGGAATGGATTCACAATTTGGTATTGATATATATATGAAGCGTTCATTGGGGATTTCTTCTTGTGTCACATTGTTGCAGAGAGTGCATGTATGTTTCCACATGTATGAAATCTGAAAGATTTCATTTATAGGTATGTTTTTGTTTTCCAGTACTTGTAGTAAGTACATTAGAAATTCTTGTGGATCTTCCTGTGAGTTTATAGTGAATTTCACCATTCCAGCACAGTAGTCCAATTGTCATCTTATTCCAAAAACACTATGGGGGTAATTCATAGAATTCAGCGCACAAGTGGCGCACGCGGCTGGCGCACAGTGTGCGCGTGCGAATCCCTGCGCCAGCCGCGTGCGCCAAAACCCATTTCCGCGCACAGCGTATTCATGGATTCCAGCCACCAAAACCAGCCGTGGCGCACAGTGGCACAGCGACCTTGCAGCAGCGCCAGTTACGCCCCCAAGAACGCCTTCCGCGCAGGGAAAAGCCATCAAAATCCCCAATCCAGCGCAAAGGGCTGCGCTAACCCTGTACCAGCACGGCAAGCGGGCTACGTGTATTTCAGGGGTTCACGTGAAGTTTCTCACGCGATCGGGCCTGGGGGAGCGGGCTACGTGTATTCCAGGGGTGCGTGAGAAGTTCCACACGCGATTGGCCTGGGCGCGTGTATTTCAGGGGTGCGCGGGAAGTTCCACACGCGAATAGCCTGGGCGCGTGTATTTCAGGGGTGCGTGGGAAGTTCCACAAGCGAATAGCCTGGGCGCGTGTATTTCAGGGGTGCGCGGGAAGTTCCACACGCGAATAGCCTGGGCGCGTGTATTTCAGGGGTGCGCGGGAAGTTCCACACACGAATAGCCTGGGCGCGTGTATTTCAGGGGTGCGCAGGAAGTTCCACACGCGAATAGCCTGGGCGCGTGTATTTCAGGGGTGCGCGGGAAGTTCCACACGCGAATAGCCTGGGCGCGTGTATTTCAGGGGTGAGCGGGAAGTTCCACACGCGAATAGCCTGGGCGCGTGTATTTCAGGGGTGCGCGGGAAGTTCCACACGCGAATAGCCTGGGCGCGTGTATTTCAGGGGTGCGCTGGAAGTTTTACACGCGATTTCAGCAGGGTACGTGTATTTCAGGGGTGCGCGGGAAGTTCCACACGCGAATAGCCTGGGCGCGTGTATTTCAGGGGTGCGCGGGAAGTTCCACACGCGATTGGCCTGGGCGCGTGTATTTCAGGGGTGCGCGGGAAGTTCCACACGCGAATAGCCTGGGCGCGTGTATTTCAGGGGTGCGTGGGAAGTTCCACAAGCGAATAGCCTGGGCGCGTGTATTTCAGGGGTGCGCGGGAAGTTCCACACGCGAATAGCCTGGGCGCGTGTATTTCAGGGGTGCGCGGGAAGTTCCACACACGAATAGCCTGGGCGCGTGTATTTCAGGGGTGCGCAGGAAGTTCCACACGCGAATAGCCTGGGCGCGTGTATTTCAGGGGTGCGCGGGAAGTTCCACACGCGAATAGCCTGGGCGCGTGTATTTCAGGGGTGAGCGGGAAGTTCCACACGCGAATAGCCTGGGCGCGTGTATTTCAGGGGTGCGCGGGAAGTTCCACACGCGAATAGCCTGGGCGCGTGTATTTCAGGGGTGCGCTGGAAGTTTTACACGCGATTTCAGCAGGGTACGTGTATTTCAGGGGTGCGCGGGAAGTTCCACACGCGAATAGCCTGGGCGCGTGTATTTCAGGGGTGCGCGGGAAGTTCCACACGCGAATAGCCTGGGCGCGTGTATTTCAGGGGTGCGCGGGAAGTTTTACACGCGATTTCAGCAGGGTACGTGTATTTCAGGGGTGCGCAGGAAGTTTTACACGCGATTTCAGCAGGGTACGTGTATTTCAGGGGTGCGCGGGAAGTTCCACACGCGAATAGCCTGGGCGCGTGTATTTCAGGGGTGCGCGGGAAGTTCCACATACGAATAGCCTGGGCGCGTGTATTTCAGGGGTGCGCGGGAAGTTTTACACGCGATTTCAGCAGGGTACGTGTATTTCAGGGGTGCCGGGGAGTCCTACATGTGATTTGACAGTGTGGGTCCTCCCAGGTGTTCCCTGTACACCCTCCACGGCCCCTGCAGGCAGCCCACACCACAGGGGACTACCCTGCATCCCTGGTCATGTCCCGCAGGCAGCCCACCCAACATGGGCATGCCCCCCAGCAAAGGCACATGTCTCCTTGAACTAATGAACACCAACTCATGTCCCCCACCACCCCCACCCCCCAGCACTGTGGGGCACCTGCCAGCAGGCCCCCACCCATGTCCAACTCATGTCCCCCACCACCCCCACCCCCCAGCACTGTGGGGCACCTGCCAGCAGGCCCCCACCCATGTCCAACTCATGTCCCCCACCACCCCCACCCCCCAGCACTGTGGGGCACCTGCCAGCAGGCCCCCACCCATGTCCAACTCATGTCCCCCACCACCCCCACCCCCCAGCATTGCGGGGCACCCTCCACCAGGCCCTCGCCCATGTCCCATCCATGCCCCCCTGCACCTGGGTCCCAACAATCCCCAATCATGTCCGTAATGGCCATCCTCCCCTGCCAAAAGGCCCAACCAACTATCACATCCACCCACATATCAAAGGCAATTACATGTTACACACCCAATGTAAATAATGCAAATGAACACATGTCTGTCACACACAATGGCTGCAAGTGAATGTCAAAACAACCAACATGACATGCATGAAAGTAATGAGATGATACGACACATTGAAGGATGAAAATAAAAATGTATTGAAAATGAACTAGAATGGAAATGAAATTAGAAAAACCACAAAGCAAAACTACAAAAAGAAGATGAATGTCCATGAAAAAAATCCAAAAAATCAAAAAATCCATAGAAGAACTATTTACAAGACAATCCCGAGTCCATGAGCCCAACCAAATGAAACCTAACTATGTCAACTAACTAAAAACTGAACTATATACAAAAAAGTGGCGCATTGTCCAATCGCAACCAAATAAAAAAAAATTAATCAAAAGTAAACCTACCACTAACTATATAACTATATACAATGGCAGCGGGCAAGTCCTGCGGCTCACTCTGTGATGTTGCCGGCCAGGGCATCATCGAACTCCATGTCGATGTCCTGGAGGCGGGACTCTGTCCTGGCCCCGAGGTCTCGCAGGGATAACCCCATGTTAACCTCAAACTCCCTGCGAGCTTCCTCGAGGCACTCAGCCCGCCTCAACGCCCGACGCATGGAGAACTCTGCCCTGACCATGGTGAGCCGCTCCTCTTCCGCCCGCTGCCGCTCCGCACCTATCCGCTGGACCAACTGCTCCCACACGGAAGACACTACCATCCCAGGGTTCTCCTGCCCTCCGGCCGATGCCTGCCCCTCTGATCTTGATGGCCCCGAGCCATGATGCCTCCCACATCGAGCCTGCTGCTGCCTCCGACGCCACTGCCTCTGCCAGCACGACGGCATCCAGGATGATGGAAATCACCGACGCCGTCGTGCACGTGCCCTGCCCGATGATGCCATCACATCCTCCATCTGCTGGGGTCCAGTTGCTGTGTTGTCCACCCCTGCTGGACCTCTGACTCCCGACTGTGGCAGGGATGGGATCCCCACCGAGCTGGCTGCATTGGTCAGGGCAGGTCCACAGGGGGCCCTCGTGGCATCTGGGCCGGAAGACGGCAAGGAGAACGACTGGCGTATAGTCTCCACAGAGGAGGAGAGGGGCGCCAGATTGGCCGACACATGCAGGAAACCCCCGAACATGGCCGATCCCAATTGGGCCACGTCGGCACGGTGCTCTTCGTGATGACGTGTATGCTCCTCCTGGGAAGCATGCACGGCATCACGAATCACAGCCGTGCGCATCGCGACCCCAATCAGGACCTTCTCCACACGGCCAGGGGTCCCCTCGTCCGCAGGTGGAGGGGAGTCAGATGACATGGACATCCCCTCTACCTGCGGACGGGACTGGGACGGGGCATCCCTGCTGGTGCAAGGTGGTGCACCCACAGGTTCAGGGACAGCGACATGCACAGGCCCCTCCACGGTGACCTGTGCTGCCTCCTGCCCCTGCCCCTGGACTGCACCACTTGCACCAGCAGGGATGCCCCCACCAGGCCCCATGTGCGCCTCAGTGGCGGCCTCCTCCTCCTCTGTGGAAACCACCAACCTGGATGGCTCCTCGCCGTCTACCGCCGTAGCAGGCCCCTGTGGGGGCTCACCCACCCCTTCCGCTGCAGCCGTGGGGGCATCCCCGCCGCCTTGCTCCACAGCGCCGTCTCCGCCCTCTCCTTCACTAGCCGCTGCGTAGAGGGAGACATAGAACACAAGCATCAGGGTACTGTACAATGGTCCCCTAGACAGGAAGCAATAGCAGATGAGTGCCACTGTCAAAGTACACTTCCATCATGTCACACCACAACACATGTGTCAGTCCAGGCAAAACACACACAGTGACAGTCATGGTGCGTGCCATGGACATTTCAATGCATGTCCAATGGACTCTCGAATCATACAATGTAATGGGACTCACATGCTTCATGGGTCATGCCTATCACATGCACACACTTCACCTCAGTCACATCCATCTGGCCCCGTACACCCCAATCACAGTGCATACAAGGATGACTAGGCTGCATCAGTGAATCTGTACATTGTCACAGACATGTGTCATGCATCCATGGCACTCACAAGTCACAGACACGCAGGTCAGGCACACACACATGGATACCACATATGTATCTGGCATCAGCACCCATCCCTCGCCCCCACCCATGTCCAGGACAGAGACTGCCATGCTCTCATGTGTGCAATCTGCACAGGGCTCCCCATGTCGCATTCAAACACATGCAACAACCGTGCGGTTCACACATTACAGGTCGCACATGCATTCCCATGATGTCCCTGCACACATACATGCGTACATGGCCTATGTCACACATGCAGGCAAGTATCAGACAACCGGCACACTGCAACATGCCCTGTCTCACACAGCAATGCTTGGCCACTTACCGCTCAACTCCAGACGGGTCTCCCTCTCAAGGACCTGGGCATGGAGCGCTGGGTGTGCGCGTTCCAGGACCCTCAACTGGATGGTACTCATGCGGCCCGGCCCCCCTCCACGAGGCGCTGGGCTTTGATGAGGGTCCTGGACCTCAAGTCCTCCCAGCGCTTCTTGACCTTCTGGATGGTGCGGGTTGCCACCCCCTCCGCGTTGATGGCAACCACACAGTCGGCCCAGATCCTCTCCCGTCCTACCCTGTTGGCGCGGGACGAAGGGGGCATCATACTGCCCCAGGACTTGCTCCACCAGGACACCAACTTCGGTGGCAGTGAAGCTGGTGCCCCTCTGCCCCTCTGGCCGGGGGTTGCCACTGGGGTCAGATGTGGATGTGCCCGACATGGCAACCCCAGGGGCAGGAGTGGGTGGGCAACTGGGTCCTGGGGCTGGGCTGTGGAGCGATGTTATTCGAGTCGGGAGTCTTCTGTACCAGCAGGGGTGGACACAGCAACTGGACCCCTGCAGATGGCTGATGTCCAGGCACCAAATGGCAGGGCACGGTGGCAGCAGGCAGGCAGGCAGGCAGGCAGCAGCAGATGGCACGTGGGAGGCTTCTCGGGGCACTGGGGGGCAGTGATTCGGCCTTCTGGGCAGGAGCGTGGTCTTCCGTGTGTTTTCGCGTGGCCAGCTTGATACGGAGTGATTTGGCACGTGAAAATCCTGCACGTCAGCGTGAAAATCGAGGAAAGGCCCTTAGCGCGTAAGCGCGTCAGCACGCGTACGCGATTTCATTGGACCAAAGGCCCTTGCAGCGTAAGCGCGTCTGTGACGTTTTGCGCACGGGCGTTGCCCTGGCAGGGCTTGGTGATCCCGCGTGCATTTATGTTCTGTACGTGCTTTTCGTGCGGTGCGTGTGTTTTCCATCCGTTGGGGTTCACACGCTATTACTTCACAGCGGGTGTTGGCTACGCGTTCTTCTACACGCAAGGCAGACGGTGAGTGGTACCCCGCTCCCCCAGGCCCGATCGCGTGAGAAACTTCACGCGAACCCCTGAGATACACGTAGCCCGCTCCCCCAGGCCCGATCGCGTGAGAAACTTCACGCGAACCCCTGAGATACACGTAGCCCGCTCCCCCAGGCCCGATCGCGTGAGAAAGTTCACGCGAACCCCTGAAATACACGTAGCCCGCTCTCCCAGGCCCGATCGCGTGAGAAAGTTCACGTGAACCCCTGAAAAACACGTAGCCCGCTCCCCCAGGCCCGATCGCGTGAGAAACTTCACGCGAACCCCTGAAATACACGTAGCCCGCTCCCCCAGGCCCGATCGCGTGAGAAAGTTCACGCGAACCCCTGAAATACACGTAGCCCGCTCCCCCAGGCCCGATCGCGTGAGAAACTTCACGCGAACCCCTGAAATACACATAGCCCGCTCCCCCAGGCCCGATCGCGTCAGAAAGTTCACGCGAACCCCTGAAATACACGTAGCACGCTCCCCTAGGCCAGATTGCGTGTGTGACTTCCCGCAAACCCCCGGAATACACGTATCCCGCTCAATCGCGTGTGTAACTTCCCGCGCAACCCCGAAATACACGTGCCCCGCTCGCACAATTGCTGTATGTTGCCACTTTTGTAATGCGCAGGGACGCTACCGCCTGCCTTCGTGTGGCGGACGTGTATCGGCTTGTGCGTGTCTTTCGCTGTGCGTGGCTTTGCCCTATTCGATTCCATGAATACGTGTGGTTCGGGTGCGTGTGGGCGTTCCGTCTGCTTCCCTGCAGTACATCCCCAGTTACGCCCTTGTTTTCGCGAGTTGTTCCCCATTCCGCGAGTTACGCCCCGTGTTCCGCCCACTTTCTGGTGTATGCGCCGAGGTTGTGCGCTTTCACTGTGCGCATCGCGCACGTCTTTTGGGATGTTGCAGTGACGTGTGCGCCATGCACGGGTTTGGCGCACATCCCGTGGTAAACACGCGCAGGGACTTCCATGAATCGGACGCGTGCGCGTGCGCCTGTTTTTTTCCGCTTGCGCCTGCTTGCGCCTGCTTGCGCGAAGATTTTCGGCGCACGTTTGTTCCATGAATTGGCCCCTATATGTGTTGTCAGGATTGTTTGCTGCATTTCTGTGAAGTAGTAACATTTGCAAACACAATGGGTCTGTACTGTGTAAGTAAATGTTGTCAACAATTGGTGGTAATAGAAATAGAATATTCATTGCTACATTTGCATAGCAACTTACACCAACTATATTTGAGAATTTAAATGGTCCAGGTAGTTCTGTATCTAACTGCTTTTTTTGGAGTTTGTCTTCCTTCTTTAAAGAAGTACCTGGTTTACTTTCTCTAATTGATTCTTTTTTGTTTGTGGTACTTGATGAAGTATTAGTTTCTTTTACTCTCTTTGGAGGATTTGCAGTGACGTCCTGTTGCATTTCTGTTTGATTTAGTTTTCTTTTACAACGTTTTAGTTTTTGTGGAACAGAATATGTGTTTAGATGGGGAGTGTATAGTGAGCGAAGTCTATTATATTCTAAAATGCAAGGATATCAGCGTTTACTTTACTTGCATCAAAGTTGATTAGAAATAGACCGTCAAGTGTACGTAAGCGTGATAGTGCTACGTAGCTCATGCCTTCTTTAAAGACTGTGTTACCAACATCTATCATTGCTTTGTCTAGGGTAAGACCTTGTGATTTATGAATCGTGACTGCGTATGCAAGAGTTAGAGAAAATTGTTCTCTGCGTACATACATATCTTTGAAGAGAAGGAATCTAGCTGTTGAGCGTCCTATCCATTTTACTTCTGAAAGTTTGTCAAAGAGTATATTGACAAACTGAATTTTGTTGTCACGTGGGTATGTTTGAAAGCCAACAACTGTACCCAGTGCTCCATTAACTAGTCCTTGGTCCACGTCAAGGTTACGTTTAAGCATTACTCTGCAATTTAAGGATATTTTTAACATCTTTTCTAAGCCTGCTGTGTTTGAGATTGATTTTTCTAAATTATTTAGTCTTCATGTGGCTTGGTCACACATGGGTAGTGTCATACCATGTACATCTAGTTTGTCTGTAGCGCTAATTTCCATTATTGGTTGCATTTCTTTACTTAACATTAGTTCATTGAATTTGAGACAGCTTGCAAGAGTTGGCATTAAGGCCATACAATTGACATTTTTGTGGGCTAATTGTTCCATAACATCTGTAGCACATGCATTATCGCCATGAAGTGCATTAATGTGCCGGGTTTTCAATGTTGCTTCTGCTTCTTTAGAAAGTATACCAACTCTCAAACTTTTTAAAATGTTGGCATAAGTTAGATCTGCAGATTGGCGCATGTTTTCTGTTAATTCTCTGTATTGGAAATGTTGCCAAAGGTTGACATTTCCAATGCTGCCAACAGTTTTACGGCAGAGTTTGTGCCCTAATGTTTTAAAAATAGGTTCACCTTTTACTGGTGTTAATTGAAGCAGATCTCCAAAAACAATAATGTGTTTTCCTGCAAAGAGCTCTTCATAGTCTGTTTTGAGTACTTCTTGTAATCTGAGGTGAATCAAAGCTAACATCAGGTTGGAGACCATGCTCACTTCATCTATTAGTAGCATTTTCATTTGTTTCAATACTCTGCGTAATTCCATTGCAGCTTCTGCAGAAAGTTTGTAATAGTCTAATTTGTTCTCGTGTTCTACTGGTAATAGTAGTAATCGGTGTAATGTAACACCATCTATGTTGTAGGCAGCTAAACCTGTGGGGGCAGTGACAACAGCTGACAGTTTGTTGTTTGTCAATTGTTGAAGGAACTTACTAATGATTTTGATTAGGAATGTTTTGCCAGAACCAGCTTCACCACTGACGTACAGTAGTATAGGTTTATAATTATGGCAGGAACATTCTTTATTTTCATGTTTTACACCATGTGCAATGTGTTTTGTTACTTCTTGAAAAATGCTACTTTGCTCATTGTTTAGTTTTGATTGTAGTATAGTTAAGTCTTCCTTATCTTCATACTGACACATGGTGTTTTCTACTTCTATCATAGCTAATTCTGCCTCATTTGTTATTAGTGGTTCTCCCAGTGGTTCTTGGCTTCCTGTTACAGAAGGTTGACTACTGTCAGGAGTATCCTATCTATTTGGGCTTGGAGTTCCTCTTCATGTTGCTGTTCATTGTGCAACATTGTTTTGTACTGTGTAAAGTTTACATCAGTTATAGTGCTTTCATTTGCTTTGAAAGCATCCTCATATGAGTCATAGTTATCTAGTAATTGTTCTTCTTTTCTCCATGGTTTGAAGAGTTGTAGCAGGGACATTTAATATACTTCTTTATGTTGAGGAGTCTTCAATGACAATTTGATATGATTAATTAAATTTCGTTTAGTGTGTTTAACTAAGCTGCCTTCACAGTCTGTCACTCTATATTTACCTTTTTTTTCATCAGGTTTCATATTATTTTTGTATGTGTAGTTTTGGGCTATTTGGTATAGACACATGTTTTCCAAAGTATTACTTCTGTTTGGGTAGTATGTGTCCAATAAATTGTTTTTTAAAATGTCTTGGCTGTTGGGATCATGTTTGGCTATTGTTTCTATATCTTCATATGATTTTAGAACTCTTTTTCTAGATTTAGCTGAACCAAGACTTAGCCATACTATATTTTCAGATTTACCATACAATGAAGTACCAGTTAAACGATCAGCTGCTTCATAAGATCCACATTCTCTATGGGTGAGCATTTTTATGCCCAAGCTGTATAATTTCTGAGATACTGTTTTATCTGATGACAGGTCATTCCAGAGGTCTTGGAGCTCTGTCTTTTCTGCTTTAGTTAAGTATGCTGTGACATATCGTGCAACTGCAGTAGAATTGTCTGCAATGTACTGCACATCTATGTTTGCATTCCATAAGTGGGCAATGATTGCATTATAATCATTGATATATTTTTCTTCTTCTTTTCTTTTTATGTAATATGTATTTTTAGGTGACTTACCTTTAACACTATGTCTAACTGAAGACATGAGGTTGTTTACTTGACCTGTATTTGTAACTGGTCTAGGGAAACCAACTCGGCATTTGGTGTAGTATTTGCCTTTGTTTTTGTATTTGCGACGATAATATTTTCCACATTTGTGTCTTTGAAATTGTAAAATTTGTGCACGAAGATCACTATTTGTGGCTTCTGATGGAATTTCACAAGTGACATATTTTTCAATAAACTGTAAAACAGTGGCATCACTGTCTTGACCAAATTTAGGAGCATCTTTAATCCATAAAAGCATGTGGATATGTGGTGCTCCTCTGGCTTGGTATTCTTTTCTCCGAAAGAAGTGTTGCACTTCTCCAAGGGGAGGAACAGTTTTATTACAAATAAAATGTAGCATAGCAATGAAGCGATTGTGAAAATATCTTGAAACATTAACAGGATCCAAAGAACAAAGTTCTCCAGGTGTTAGAATATCTATGTTTGTTTTGTTTTTATTTGATATGCGTAGGAAATCATGTAAATCTTCCCATGCATATTCTGCACAACTTAATGTAACAAACCAAGTGGGTGGGCCAAGGTTTCTGATCATACATCGTACATCTCCATGACATCGAAACCAGTACTCTTTAGTACCACGCATATTTGCTAATAGATTTGTAATATTTGATTGTAAAACCTCATCCTTTTGTTGCACGTTCTCTAATAATTGTGTAGCTGTCATATTTTGAAAGTGTGATCCTGATTTTAATATGTGTGCAACTCCGTAACATAAAGTTGCTAGTTCACTTTCAAAGTGTAGGTTGAATATGTATTCCACATTTTGTCTAAATCTGGTATCTTCAGAATACATCCGTAATGAGCGGTATTCTGAAGCTGATATTTGAATAGGTCTATCATCATACCTTCCTCCTTTGCCAGTAGGAAAGAGTAGAGGAAAAGCACTTGCTTCTATACTTTTTTCCCATATACTGATTGGCGATCCTTTTGTTTGACGCATTTGGTAAGTTTCCAGTATATCTTGTACGGTGTCATTACAGTGCAAAGGATGAATTGTATAATGGTCTAAAGTATTTGATATTGTAGCAGGATCTAGGAGGTCAAATCGACCAGCTTCTTGTGTTTCTTGAATTATTTCAGTTGTATCTTTCAAGTTTTCTTCAATATTAATTTCTTTGTAATATTCATTATTCTCTTTGAGATATTGGAAGGCTTGTCTAACTTTATATAAATCTACCAGCTGTTGCCATATTTTTTTGTCTTTTGTAGGTACTCCATTTACTAAGATAATTAAAGATTGCTGCATTGGACGTTGCACTCCTAGAGTATGCACATTTTCTTTTAGATTTAATGGTAAATAAACTACTTTTGCACGAATGCCTTTTACCAATTCAGAGGGAGGTAATTTTGCTGTTTTTGGTTGAAGGCGTATTATTGCTTGAAATGGGTGTACTGTTTGAATTATGATGCTCTCATATAATTTAAGTTGTTGTAGAGGTTTTGGTACTGGGTATAATTCCAAATTATTTGTGATAGAACGTGAAGGAGTTTGGTTGTTGTCAAGTTTTGTAGTGCAATAACTGCAAAGTATTAAGGGCTCAGTTATTTCATATTTGTTTTCTGCTAGAAGGTAGAGAGCTAATTCAAACCATTTAGAATCTTCATTGTCTTTTATTTTGTATGATAGGTCCACAGTTTTTGTGTTACTTTTATAAAAAATTCTACGGCAACATACACATACATGGTTTGGTACTTCAGCTGATGTACTTTTAAATTTTAGTATTTCTTTTTTGTATGTGTTTAGCAAAAGGTTGCCATGTGTAGAATTGTTGCTTAATTGGTTTAAAGCTATTTCATTTTGTAAATGGCTTTCACTTCCAAAATATTTTTTCTGGATATAGTGAATTTCTTCAAGTAGGTCTTTTGCTGTACCATGTAGAAGGATGTTATTTAACTTTGCTAGTGCTAAAGCAGGACTTTTAGCATAGTACAGTGTATAGACTAGATTTCTTATAGTTGAATGATGTGTTGATATCCTTTTGATATCATGGAAAGTGGTTTTACAAGTAGGTCCTGTAATGCAGGCCAATGAATGTCCTTGTAGTCCTGTGTACTTGCGCACTGGACAGGTATCTATATTTTGCAGTAATTTAATTTTGATTTTGTCTTTGCTTTTTACATATTTATTGAGGAATTGGCGTAAAGATTTGAAACATTGTTTGGGAATGTTACACATTGACGTGCATGGCCATTTGTACACTAGACGTTCTGATTCAGTTGAATGGAGGGGTAATTCTAAGTTTTCAGGGCATATTTTTGTAAGAAGTACTTCTTGTTCCATTATGGTATTATTCACTTTTTCATAACCTCGACCACTGCTATGTATGGCAATTGTATTAGTTTGCTTTTGTTTGTACGCTTCTTCATTAAAATATGGTTCTGTGCTTGTAGTGTGATTCCATTCACCTCCGCTGATACTTAAGAAGTTCTTTCTGTTGATATTTCGCTTATTGAAAAGTCTTTTTTGTAATTTAGTTATTAGTTTTGTTAGTGGTTTCATTTTGTTTAACAGTAAAATAAATACATTTCTTTTGAGAATTGCACTGTCCATCAATGCTTCTAAGATTAATTTCCTACGATAGGTTTTAAGCTTTGAACCTGATTTCTCTCCTGTTTTTATAAGATTTTGAAGGACTTTGTGATGGTATATTTTGGCTAAAATACTTTTCTTGGTATGCTTACTTTGCACTATATTAAAATTTGAAGAAGTAGTTTTATCTGTACTGATAGCTGATTTTCTGTTAATTGTTTTTTGGTTTGTTTTACATTTTGATAGAGGAAGCGAAGTTGTTGTACTTGAAACTTCTTGTGTTTCACTAAATGATTGTATTAGCTGTTTTGTTTCAACTTTTTTTACAAATTCTGCTAGAGATGGATGCTTATGTTGGACACCTGTATTTTCATTTGCTCTACTTTTGCGTTGCTTTCTACGGACTTGACTTTTGGTAGGCATTCTTTAGGGTCTGTTGAAAAAAATAAAGAAGATATGGGTTGGGGTGTTCTGGAATGTATGTGTGCTGTGTTCATGAGTGTTTGAGTAAGATGAGAAAGATGTATGTAATGGTGTGTGATTGTGCATTGGGAACTAAAACTAGTAGGGATAGGTATTCTTGAATTTATGTGTTACTAAACTGGGGTTCAGATGACAAAAAAAAAGTAAGCTAGTGGTGTGGAAAAGTACAAATAGTAAATCTAATGTATACAATTAAAACAGTTGTTTGTTCTATAATATGAAAATTGTAGTGGTTCAGTTGGCTAATTTGTGTGTCCAAAAATAGAAATTTGTGGGCCATTCTGGCTGTAAATCGCTGTTTAAGACATGGACATTTTTGGACAAAATGGTACAAAATCTCTATTTTTAGAAATCGAAATAGCTCGTATTAATGTTATAGTATATTTGATTAATAATACAAATATTATGGTGATATTTTACTTACTTTTTTTAAATTAACAGGTAACTTCTTAGTTTTTCTTTCTTCTTCGAATTCGGCTGCTTCTTTTCAGGAAACAGGTCTTCACTGCAATTGTAAAAGCTTCAAATTAGTAACTTTGTTTGTATATAGCACTGCTTTTAATTTAGATATTGATTTTTTTAATTGAAATCCTCAGTGCCTTCTGTAAAACCATTAAACTAATTTATTTACATAAGATACATTGCATCAGTTCAGTACATATGATATGTTCTTAATGAACAAATTGTATTGAATGACTAACTGTAGCAAAAAAAAAAATATCTTTACTATGTCTTGTGAAATTTATAATATATTAGTGAATACCACTATTTCTGTAAGTAAACTGTTCTAGGTAATAGCGCCTCAATGTCATGTCTAATTTAAAGTAATTAAGTAAATAAATAAATAAAAACAAAAAATATGAAATTGTATAAGTATTTTTATAAAGGTTTAAACATAGATTGTGTTTGCATGCAATTTTGTTTGAATATATGTAGTCTATATATTTCATTTTAAAAAAAGTTAGTTTAACATGATTTGAGTGTGTGTGTATAAAGAAAGTAAAAAGTATAAAGGTTTATAAGTGATAGTTGATTTTAGGAAATTGAAAAAAGTACAGTAAATTCATTTTACAGATTTGACAAGGTAAAAGTCTGTTTGAAAATGTGTTCATCTACTATACAGAAAATATGCATACCTGAAGTTTGTGTTCATGCATATGGATATGCATAGAGCTGCAAGTAGAAATCTTGAAGACTTGTACAGTATTTCTGGTAGATGTTGCTTGCCAATGATATGACACTTGTACTCAGAGAGATTCAGAGTACATTTGCAGTGCTGATCTATGATGATGCAGTTAGATGTAGAGGTCTTGAATGTGATTGGTGCATGGTCATGTGATTTTTGAGGTACATCCAATGAGGGAATGGCAGAGAGAGTGTAGTGGAAATGGTGGAAGGGCTGTTCATGTTACGATATGTCAGCGGACATGGCAGTAGATCGCGGACATCGGGAGTTACATCCGGGGATTTTTGGGTTCAGAACTTATGCAAATGAGAATAAGCACTGAAAGGGATTGGTCAGGAAAGTTTGGTGGGTGTGTTGTGCCAGGAGAGATTTTCTCAGATACTCTTTTTGCTGAGAGAACAAAAGATAGCTATGGCTGTGTGTTTCAGAAAACAGATTGTTTGGATTTTAGGAGATTCGTGGATACATTGGTTGAAGGTGCATGCAGAAAGCTGTGGAGTAGCTGTAGATCTTGGATTCCCACATGTGGAAGTACACTGGCATGGAGTACGTGGAATGAAGAGGTTGGACTTGCTACCTCTCTGTGCTACTTTGGAGACAGAGCAACATCCAGACATAATTGTAATTCATTGTGGAGGGAACAGTTTAGGACATGTGACTGGAATTTTTTTGCAATTTGCAATGAAAGAAGGATTTAGGAAGGTTATGGACATGTTTCCTAATTCTCAAGTGATATTTTCACGAATTGCGCAGAGACAAATGTGGCTTCGTTCTTCTTCATTTGGTCCGCAAATGGAAAAAGCAAGGCGCAATGTTAATAAGGCTGTTTGTGGAATTCTAAGAGATTTTGGCATGTCTTCTTTTCACAATGAAAATATTATGTTTTGTAGTACATACATTTTTCGCAGAGATGGAGTCCATCTTACTTATGCTGGCAATCAGATTTTTCTGAGAAATGTACAAAATGCATTGAGACCTTTTTTGGAATCACAACGACGATTTTGAAGTAGATGTTAAGCATTTACAATTTTTGACTTACAAACACCACCCAAAAGCTCTTTTCAGAGCCACCACTTCTTTCCAGAGAAAATTACAATGTTTGTGATGGAGTAGCAACCCAATTTTTTTAATGTTCGCGAACTGTCCGCGGACTTCTAAAAAATACAAAGAGCCCTGCTTCATTTATTTTCACTTCTATTTTTTAACTGGGAAAGGCGGCTCTGAAAAGAGCCTTATTTTTTTTTATTTTTGTAATTTTGTATTTTTTTTTTGGTTTTTCAGACACGACACACTAGGAGAGGAGGGTAAAGGAGGGTAAAGGGGGGGACACCAACCACAGGGATAAGAAAGGGCGAGCTGAGAGAGGAAGATGTAGAGTGGGTTTTATTTGGGTAGTGATCAGGTCTTCTCGTGCTCTGAGACGATAGTCTCAAAAGCACTCCGAAGTTGCTCCCCCCTGCAGAGTACTGTGTCACAGTACATACATACAACTGTGACCCTCGAAAGGTAAGGGTCATCAGCATTCTGTATGGCCTGTGAGGCAGCTTGAGAAAGACGCTGTCCCACAGAGGTGGTCCTTGTGGTGACAGGATCAGAAACAGAGGATGAAGTAGAGGAAATCAACCTGCTACGTTCTTCGCAAGGTACAACCCTGCGAATAGTCCCAGAGTGAAATGACCTCAGGTGTCGCTTCATAGTAGTGGTCCCAAAGCTGTACTTACCGTGCTTCCCACGACTGAGTATCATTTTGCACTCATTGCAGGTAACACGGTTCGCACGAGCCTTAGGACGATTCCCATGAATGGTAAATAACCGCCACACCCAAGACTCAAGCCTAGTGCGGGTAGTAGGGAATTCCTCTACCTCATTCTCATCATCCTCTTCTTCCTCCTCCGCATCCTCACTCCTGTTCCCCTCTTCAGGCCCTTGGGGAGGTGGTGGTGGTGGAGGGGGTGGGGGTGGTGCTGAGCAGGTGCAGCACCAAGTGGCAGTTTAGCAGCCAAGGATGCCATCTCGATGATGGTGTAGTCTGCAGGTGGATGCAAAAATCACTGTGTTCTGAAGAATAGCAGAAACACAATGGGAATAAGCTCTTGGGCGTGGTTTTTTATAGGGGTGCTTGTGCGGGGTCCGTGGACATGCGCACTGTCCGCGGACAGATCAAACACAAAAAAAGGATCGGAAAGTTTCAAAAGGTATATAGAAACTCAAGATTGCTATGTGGGACTTGTGCCATGGTGAGATTTTATTGAAAAATATTATGGATTAAATGAAAATGTACTTTTAAATTGTTCGGGGACATGAACAGTGTCTGCATTTCAGGACACACGATGAGCGTGGGTGCGATCATATGATCTGTTTGCGAACTAGTCCGCGAAGGAAGCGCCTGTCCGCAGGACACCAAGTGCACGGAGATTGGTTAACGCATGCGCATTGATGTCCTATGGACACTGTTCGGGTTCTGAAGTAATTAAAAGTGCGACACACGTAAAACCAACATTTCAGGACACCGCTTGTGTTCTTAGAACAGTTTAAACTGGGTAGCGAACAGTATGGACAGATATAGTGTTCTTCAGGACACGTGTAATTTAGTTTATGTACGAACATTTCAGGACACCAATTGTGTTCTTAGAACAGTTTCAATTGGGTAGCGAACACTGCGAACAGGTATAGTGTTCTCCAGGACACCTCCATTTTCATTTACGTACGAACATTTCAGGACACCAATAGCGTTCTTAGAAAAGTTTGAACTTGCTAGCGAACAGTACCGGACAGGTATAGTGTTCTTTAGGACACTTTAATTTTTGTTTGTTTACGAACAATTCAGGACACCGCATGTGTTCTTAGTACAGTTTCATGTTGCTAGCGAACACTACGAACAGTTGTACTGTTGTTCAGGACACATCATTTTCGTTTATTTACGAACATTTCAGGACACAAATTGTGTTCTTAGGACAGTTTTAAGTTGATAGCGAACATTACGGACATATATAGTGTTCTTTAGAACACTTTAATTTTTGTTTCTTTACGAACATTTCAGGACACCACGTGTGTTCTTAGAACAGTTTCAACTTGCTAGCGAACAGTACGAACAGGTGTGGTGTTCTTCAGGACACCTCCATTTTCGTTTATGTGCAAACATTTCAGAACACTCGCACTCACAATACAATATAAAAATTTAACTTTATTTAACATATATTAATAATTTATGATAGAGAAGGTGAGGCAGAAACAGAAACAAAAACAGGAGAATTTGGGGTTTCAACATGATTGGTATTAGGTGAAGAATGGATGGAAATCTCATCAAAAACTTTTTGGATTATGGAGAGGGTTTGGGGATAATTGACTGGGATATGGTGAGGAGGGACAAGTACATGTGGGGCAATGGTACGAGGTTTTTGGTTTGAAATGATTTTCTACAAAAGTTTTTAAATGATTAAAATTAGTCAACAATACATCAATTTTTTCTTCTATATTGTGAAGACTGTTATCCATAACAGGGTTTTCTGAAGTTTTTTCTATTCTGGTATGCTCTGTACAAAAAAATAATATATATGTTAAATGTATATAAAAAAAATAAGAAATAAATGGTTTATATTATAAAGTGTTTACCATTAGTTTCACTATCTTGTGACATTTCTTCATGTGGGAAATTGTCCTCTAGCCATTCCAGAGTACTAGACATTTCTGTGAGAAAAAAAAAAAGATAATATATTTTTTAATCTAATACAGAAAGTTTATAAATATATGAGTAAAATGAAGTACACTTACTATTTCTGGTAAGATAAGTCCTATGTATTCAGTGGGTCTGGTCTTGTTCTCAGTTCTGTTGTGTCTGTGAGGTAATTATGTTGGAAGCCAATTTATCTTCTTGTGGTATATTCCATTTCAGAACATATTGTATTTAAATGAATGGTTAGTGTGTTACATATATGGGTTACATTTCTTATGTATTACTATATATAATGTGTTTGTGTGCTGCTTTTTGAATTTGTTAAATGTTCCTATATTATGATATAACAATCAAACATACCCCACCACCCCCCCCCCACAGTTTTTAGGTAGTGGTACTGTTCTCCGAACATGTCCGCGAATATTAAATAAGTTCGCGGACAGCAAGTTCATAAGAAGAGATCTAGTCAGTTCCATATGACATGTATATAAAGTCAAAGTCATTATTGTTAAGTTGTGCTACTAAAAAACTATGAAATTCAGTGAAAAAACTTTGTTAAAGGGACGTTATGGTTAAGTTGCGCTACTAAAAACCTATGAAATTCAGTGAAAACACTTTGTTAAAGGGACGTTATGGTTCCAAGTAAAACCGAAAAACCCTTGAAATTCGCCAGTTATGGTAAGCTAAGCAACCATAACTCACACCACCACCGTGCACTGCTAAGACTAACACCCAGGACATCAAAGATGACATCACAAATGTCATTGATGACATCACTGATGACATCACATGTATGGCTCACTATTTTTTCTTTTGCTGACATATCTAGGCCAAATGGTTTTCTTCAGTAACAGTCAGAAACTAAAAATTTTATTTTATTTGTAGACATATCCTTCTAGTAGGTTCTTACAGTAATTCCCTACAGTACAGTCACATCATATGAAACATATACATATGGGAAAACACATGCTTGAAAGACAGCAATCCTTTTTGTGCATAAAGATAATCACTAGACTTATGAGCACTTTCTGATAGTTCTGTTTTTTTATGGCTGTACTTTCCCTGTATATGGTCATATTTGTATACATTGTACTCACACTACTTTCCTTAGGGTCCAATCACATCAAGTGATACATATACATAGGGTAAATAGCAGCTTTGAAACAGAGCAATCATTTATTTGCATGAAACTAATCAGTTAAGTTATGAATTGTTTCTGCTATTACTTGTGCTTTTTTGCTAACTTCACTTTCCCTGTATATACCCATATTGGTATGTGTTCTTGTGTCTTTGTGTTTTGTCCATAGTAATGCAATTATGTAATACATGGTTTTATTAGCTACTTATTACATATTTCACAGTACACAAAAATCTATTAAGAAAACAATTATCATTTCATTATTCAACATATTAACATTACGAATATCATACCTTCATCTTGTACGCTGCACACAATGTTATGTTTCTGTATGAGTAGATAGAACCCCATAATAGGATGCTATTTATATCAATGCATCGTTCAATGCACTTATTAGGGTATATTTCTTGCAATGATTCTGACACTTTTTTCGCAACATAATAAGAATCCCTTCTACACATATTTCATGAGAAGTACATACACAGTACAAACACATGTGATGTCATCAGTGATGTCATCAATGACATTTGTGATGTCATCTTTGATGTCCTGGGTGTTAGTCTTAGCAGTGCACGGTGGTGGCGCGAGTTATGGTTGCTTAGCTTACCATAACTGGCGAATTTCAAGGGTTTTTCGGTTTTACTTGGAATCATAACGTCCCTTTAACAAAGTTTTTTCACTGAATATATATATATACATATATATATATATTACATGGCCACTCTAGTGGCCATGTAGTTATGGTTAAGTTGGTGTTTCCACAGGAAGAGCACTTTTTGGGCGGCTTATAACTTTTCTCCCCCTGGACGAGTCCTCACCAAACTTTGCAAAAAAAAAGTATATGGCCGACTCTGAATTGTTTTGCAAAGTTTGGTGAGGATTCGTCCAGGGGGGGCAAAGTTATAGGGGGTGTCCCAAAACTTCTTTTTTTTCCCATAGACTGAATAGGAAAAAATATTTGCTCGCGCCTACAGCCCAAACCGCTGGACGGATTTTCACCAAATTTGGACCAGGAGCAACGGTTTCGTCCCGAAAGCGTGCTTTTGCAAATTTGGTGAAAATCCATCCAGTAGTTTTTTTAAAATGACCAAAAAGTAGGTAAAAAAAATAGTGATATCTGTGTCTGGTCCGCAGACACACTTCCCTGTTCGCTCTGCGGACAGTGTCCTGATTGGCCGAGAGGCTTACATCATGTCCGCGGACATGCAGAGTGTTCGATGATTGGACAGTGTGAAGCGTGAAGCGCGTCAGATATTCGGTAGTGCCCGCCATCTTGGATTCGAGGACTTCCGCGGACGTCCGCAGACAGCGCTGTGAAAGTTTGTTCAAAATTTGTATTTAGTAGAGTGTGTTGGTGTGTAGGAGTGTTTGTGGAGGATGGGAGGGTATGAGATATGTTAAATGTTGTGCTTTTTTATGTGGTAGACGTTCTTTTTGTGTTCAATTTGTCTGCGGACATCACAGGTGTTCTGAACTGTTGTAAATAAACTGAATGGGGGGTGTTCTGAGGACTCAATATGTGTCCGTTTTGTTCGAAAGCAAGCTGAAACTGTTCTAAGAACACTCGCGGTGTCCTGAAATGTTCGCAAATAAACAAAATGGGGGTGTTCTGAGGACGCTGTCCATATTGTTCTGTGGCAAGCTGAATGTGTTCTAAGAACACTTGCGGTGTCCTGAAATGTTCGCAAATAAACAAAATGGGGGTGTTCTGAGGACGCTGTCCGTATTGTTCATTGTCAAGTTGAAAGTGTTCTAAGAACTCTCGCGTTGTTCTGAAATGTTAGTAGGGGGTGTCCTGAAGACGCTGTCCATATTGTTCTTTGTCAAGTTGATTGTGTTTTAAGAACACTCGCAGTGTCCTAAAATGTTCGTAGAGCTGTGCTGAAGACGCTGTCCGTATTGTTTGTTGTCAAGTTGAAAATGTTCTAAGAACTCTCGCGGTGTCCTGAAATGTTCCTAGGGGGTGTCCTGAAGACTCAGTTCATATTGTTTGCTGGCAAGTTGAATGTGCTCTCAGAACACTCGCGGTGTCCTAAAATGTTCGTAAATAAACAAAATGGGGGTGTTCTGAGGACGCTGTCCGTATTGTTCTTTGTCAAGTAGAATGTGTTCTTAGAAAACTCGTGGTGTCCTGAAATGTTCGTAGGGGGTGTCCTGAAGACGCAGTCCGTATTGTTCATTGACAAGTTGAAAATGTTCTAAGAACTCTCGTGGTGTCCTGCAATGTTCGCAAGTAAACAAAATGGGGGTGTGTTCTAAGAACTCACGCATTGTCCTGAAATGTTTGTAGGGGGTGTCCTGAAGACGCTGTCTGTATTGTTCAATGGCAAGTTGAATGTGTTCTAAGAACACTTGTGGTGTCCTGAAACGTTTGCAAATAAACAAAATGGGGGTGTTCTGAGGACGCTGTCTGTATTGTTCTGTGGCAAGCTGAATGTGTTCTCAGAAAACTCGTGGTGTCCTGAAATGTTCGCAAATAAACAAAATGGAGGTGTTCTGAGGACGCTGTCCGTATTGTTCGTTGTCATGTTGAAAGTGTTCTAAGAACTCTCGCGTTGTCCTGAAATTTTCATAGGGGGTGTCCTGAAGACGCTGTCCGTATTGTTCTTTGTCAAGTTGACTGTGTTCTAAGAACACTTGTGGTGTCCTAAAATGTTTGTAGGGGGTGTCCTGCAGACGCTGCACGTATTGTTCGTTGTTAAGTTGAAAATGTTCTAAGAACTCTCACGATGACCTGAAATGTTCATAGGGGGTGTCCTGAAGACGCTGTTCATATTGTTCGCTGGCAAGTTGAATGTGTTCTAAGAACTCTCGCGGTATCATGAAATGTTCGCAAACAAACAAAATGGGGGTGTTCTGAGGACGTTGTCCGTATTGTTCGTTGTCAAGTTGAAAGTGTTCTTAGAAAACTCGTGGTGTCCTGAAATGTTCGTAGGGGGTGTCCTGAAGACGCAGTCCGTATTGTTCATTGACAAGTTGAAAATGTTCTAAGAACTCTCGTGGTGTCCTGCAATGTTCGCAAGTAAACAAAATGGGGGTGTGTTCTAAGAACTCACGCATTGTCCTGAAATTTTCATAGGGGGTGTCCTGAAGACGCTGTCCGTATTGTTCTTTGTCAAGTTGACTGTGTTCTAAGAACACTTGTGGTGTCCTAAAATGTTTGTAGGGGGTGTCCTGCAGACGCTGCACGTATTGTTCGTTGTTAAGTTGAAAATGTTCTAAGAACTCTCACGATGACCTGAAATGTTCATAGGGGGTGTCCTGAAGACTCAGTTCATATTGTTTGCTGGCAAGTTGAATGTGTTCTCAGAACACTCGCGGTGTCCTAAAATGTTCGTAAATAAACAAAATGGGGGTGTTCTGAGGACGCTGTCCGTATTGTTCTTTGTCAAGTAGAATGTGTTCTTAGAAAACTCGTGGTGTCCTGAAATGTTCGTAGGGGGTGTCCTGAAGACGCAGTCCGTATTGTTCATTGACAAGTTGAAAATGTTCTAAGAACTCTCGTGGTGTCCTGCAATGTTCGCAAGTAAACAAAATGGGGGTGTGTTCTAAGAACTCACGCATTGTCCTGAAATGTTTGTAGGGGGTGTCCTGAAGACGCATTCTGTATTGTTCAATGGCAAGTTGAATGTGTTCTAAGAACACTTGTGGTGTCCTGAAACGTTTGCAAATAAACAAAATGGGGGTGTTCTGAGGACGCTGTCTGTATTGTTCTGTGGCAAGCTGAATGTGTTCTCAGAAAACTCGTGGTGTCCTGAAATGTTCGCAAATAAACAAAATGGAGGTGTTCTGAGGACGCTGTCCGTATTGTTCGTTGTCATGTTGAAAGTGTTCTAAGAACTCTCGCGTTGTCCTGAAATTTTCATAGGGGGTGTCTTGAAGACGCTGTCCGTATTGTTCTTTGTCAAGTTGACTGTGTTCTAAGAACACTTGTGGTGTCCTAAAATGTTTGTAGGGGGTGTCCTGCAGACGCTGCACGTATTGTTCGTTGTTAAGTTGAAAATGTTCTAAGAACTCTCACGATGACCTGAAATGTTCATAGGGGGTGTCCTGAAGACGCTGTTCATATTGTTCGCTGGCAAGTTGAATGTGTTCTAAGAACTCTCGCGGTATCATGAAATGTTCGCAAACAAACAAAATGGGGGTGTTCTGAGGACGTTGTCCGTATTGTTCGTTGTCAAGTTGAAAGTGTTCTAAGAACACACGCGGTGTCCGTATTGTTCTTTGTCAAGTTGAATGTGTTCTAAGAACACTTGCGGTGTCTTAAAATGTTCATAAATAAACAAAATGGGGGTGTTCTGAGGACGCTGTCCATATTGTTCTTTGTCAAGTTGAATGTGTTCTAAGAACACTTGTGGTATCCTGAAATGTTCGCAAATAAACAAAATGGGGTGTTCTGAGGACACTGTCCGTATTGTTCGATGGTAAGTTGAATGTGTTCTAAGAACACTCGTGGTGTCCTGAAATGTTTGTAGGGGGTGTCCTGAAGACGCTGTCCGTATTGTTCATTGACAAGTTGAAAATGTTCTAAGAACTCTCGTGGTGTCCTGCAATGTTCGCCAGTAAACAAAATGGGGGTGTGTTCTAAGAACTCACGCATTGTCCTGAAATGTTCGTAGGGGGTGTCCTGAAGAAGCTGTCTGTATTGTTTAATGGCAAGTTGAATGTGTTCTAAGAACACTTGTGGTGTCCTGAAATGTTCGCAAATAAACAAAATGGGGGTGTTCTGAGGACGCTGTCTGTATTCTTCTGTGGCAAGCTGAATGTGTTCTAAGAAAACTCGTGGTGTCCTGAAATGTTCGCAAATAAACAAAATGGGGGTGTTCTGAGGACGCTGTCTGTATTCTTCTGTGGCAAGCTGAATGTGTTCTAAGAAAACTCGTGGTGTCCTGAAATGTTCGCAAATAAACAAAATGGGGGTGTTCTGAGGACGCTGTCCGTATTGTTCGTTGTCATGTTGAAAGTGTTCTAAGAACTCTCGCGTTGTCCTGAAATTTTCATAGGGGGTGTCCTGAAGACGCTGTCCGTATTGTTCTTTGTCAAGTTGACTGTGTTCTAAGAACACTTGTGGTGTCCTAAAATGTTCATAGGGGGTGTCCTGAAGACGCTGCACGTATTGTTCGCTTGCAAGTTGAATGTGTTCTAAGAACACTCGCGGTATCATGAAATGTTCGCAAACAAACAAAATCGGGGTGTTCTGAGGACGCTGTCCATATTGTTCGTTGTCAAGTTGAAAGTGTTCTAAGAACACATGCGGTGTCCGTATTGTTCTTTGTCAAGTTGAATGTGTTCTAAGGACACTCGCGGTGTCCTAAAATGTTCGTAAATAAACAAAATGGGGGTTTTCCGAGGACGCTGTCCGTATTGTTCTTTGTCAAGTTGAATGTGTTCTAAGAACACTCGTGGTGTCCTGAAATTTTCGCAAATAAACAAAATGGGGGTGTTCTGAGGACGCTGTCCGTATTGTTCGTTGTCAAGTTGAATGTGTCCTAGGAACACTCGTGGTGTCCTAAAATGTTCGTAGGGGGTGTCCTGAAGACACTGTCCGTATTGTTCTTTGTCAAGTTGAATGTGTTCTAAAAACACTCGTCGTGTCCTGAAATATTCGCAAATAAATAAAATGGGGGTGTTCTGAGGACGCTGTCCGCATTGTTCGTTGTCATGTTGAAAGTGTTCTAAGAACTCTCGCATTGTCCTGAAATGTTCATAGGGGGTGGCCTGAAAACGCTGTCCGTATTGTTCTTTGTCAAGTTGATTGTGTTCTAAGAGCACTTATAGCCTCCTAAAATGTTCGTAGTTGGTGTCCTGAAGACGCTGTCCGTATTGTTCGTTGTCAAGTTGAAAATGTTCTAAGAACTCTCGCGGTGTCCTGGAATGTTCGTAGGGGGTGTCCTGAAGACGCTGTTCATATTGTTCGCTGGCAAGTTGAATGTGTTCTCAGAACACTTGCGGTGTCCTGAAATGTTCGCGAAACAAAAAAAAAGGGGGTGTTCTGAGGACGCTGTCCGTATTGTTCGTTGTCTAGTTGAAAGTGTTCTAAGAACACACGAAGTGTCCGTATTGTTCTTTGTCAAGTTGAATTTGTTCTAAGGACACTCGCGGTGTCCTAAAATGTTTGTAAATAAACAAAATGGGGGTGTTCTGAGGACGCTGTCCGTATTGTTCTTTGTCAAGTTGAATGTGTTCTAAGAACACTCGTGGTGTCCTAAAATGTTCGCAAATAAACAAAATGGGGGTGTTCTGAGGACGGTGTCCATAATTGTTCGATGGCAAGTTGAATGTGTTCTAAGAACACTCGCGGGGTCCTGAAATGTTCGCAAATAAAACAAATGGGGGTGTTCTGAGGACGGTGTCCGTATTGTTGGTTGTCAAGTTGAAAGTGTTCTAAGAACTCTTGCGGTGTCCTGAAATGTTCGTAGGGGGTGTCCTGAAGACGCTGTCCATATTGTTTGCTGGCAAGTTGTAAGTGTTCTAAGAACACTGGTAATGTCCGCCGACATTAAAAGTTTCCATAGGCCATAGTTTAAATGTTTGACTCTATGGGTGTGATATGCTGCAGTGGTTGTGGCCAGGGTATAGAGTGTTGGGTGCATGACCATTCGGTCATGCACCCAACACTCTATGCCCTGGCCACAACCACTGCAGCATATCACATTTATAGTTGCTTATAACTTTGGGTCAAAAACAAATTTATAAGGAACAAAGTTATAAGATATTATGGATGTGATATGCTGCGATGGTTGTGGCCATGGTATAGAGTGTATAATATACTTACTGTTTGGTTTAGTAACTGAAGTACATGTATTTCTTGTTAATTTCTGTGTTTAAAGAAAATGGCATGTTAGTATTAGTATTTTGTAATGACTTATTACATTGTATAATCAACTGTGCAATTTGCACAATTTCTGTGTTCGTTGATAAAATCATTGAGTCTGTGGGAGAAAATAAAAACTCCATGTTGGATTAAAAAAAAAACTTTTTCTGTTATGCTACAGTTTATTTGTTTGTTTGTTTGTTTTCAGTGTTCACTTGTTGCTTCTGGCTAACGCTTTATACATTGGGTTGTTGCATTTTTTTGGAGCATTAACATATTATTTATTTGTTTGGATATTATGAAGTTTTGGAGCAGTTAGATACCAGTAGGCGTATTCTAACTGTCTATTTATTGATATATTTTAGAGGTATTGATTTATCTGTTTGGATATTGTTAAATTTTTGGACAGTTAGATACCAATTGGCGTATTCTAACTGACTATTTTTTGATATATTTTAGTGGTAATGATTTATCTGTTTCGATTTTGTTAAATTTTGGGACAGTTAGATACCAACTGGCGTATTCTAACTGTCTATTTTTTGCTCTAATTTAGTGGTATTAATTTATCTGATTAGTTGTTGTACAATCTTTGGCCAGTTAGATAGCTTTTGGAATATTCTAACAGTTTATATTTTTTTACTACATGTTTACTTAAGGTTTAAGTACAGTTTAGTTATCAAATTTTGGTTTTAAGAACATTAAATAAGTGTTTGTAAGATTTGCTAGTAATCTCTGCTTTAGAGTAATAATACTATCATTACATTCAAAGCATCCACATTTCTTTTTTATATATGCAATGTAGAGCCCTGAATTGGTTGTGGCTCCTGCGTGGTAGATTATACCTATTGTTGTGAAGGTTTTCTTACCAAGTGATATTTGAGCATGTGTGAATCCAGTCAGCTTGCAGTTGTTTTTGGTACCATCTGCATTGTAACGTAGAAGCATTAGTATTACGTATTTACTATGTGTTTGTATTACTAACGTGGAGCGATTACCTGAATTGCAGGTAGAATATAATCTACCATGGTATGCATTTTGTAATAGTTGCTGAAATGGAATGGATTCACAATTAGGTATTGATATATATATATATGAAGCGTTCATTGGGGATTTCTTCTTGTGTCACATTGTTGCAGAGAGTACATGTATGTTTCCACATGTATGAAATCTGGAAGATTTCATTTATAGGTATGTTTTTGTTTTCCAGTACTTGTAGTAAGTACATTAGAAATTCTTGTGGATCTTCCTGTGAGTTTATAGTGAATTTCACCATTCCAGCACAGTAATCCAATAGTTGTCTTATTCCATAAACACTATACGTGTTGTCAGGATTGTTTCCTGCATTTCTGTGAAGTACTAACATTTGCATACACAATGGGTCTGTACTGTGTAAGTAAATGTTGTCAACAATTGGTGGTAATTGAAATAGAATATTCATTGCTATATTTGCGTAGCAACTTACACCAACTATATTTGAGAGTTTAAATGGACCAGGTAGTTCTGTATCTGACTGCTTTTTTTGGAGTTTGTCTTCCTTCTTTGAAGAAGTACCTGGCTTACTTTCCCTAATTGATTCTTTGATTCTTTTTCTCCTGTGGTACTTGATGAAGTATGACTTTCTTTTACTCTCTTCGGAGGATTTGCAGTGACATCCTGTTGCATTTCTGTTTGATTTATTTTTCTTTTATAACGTTTTACTTTTTGTGGAACAGAATATGTGTTTAGATGGGGGGTGTATAGTGAGCGAAGTCTATTGTATTCTGAAATGCAAGGAATATCACAGTTTATTTTACTTGCATCAAAGTTGATTAGAAATAGACCGTCAATTGCACGTAAGCGTGCTAGTGCTACGTAGCTCATGCCTTCTTTAAAGACTGTGTTACCAATATCTATCATTGCTTTGTCTAGCGTAAAACCTTGTGATTTATGAATTGTGACTGTGTATTCAAGAGTTAGAGAAAATTGTTCTCTGCGTACATACATGTCTTTGAAGAGAAGGAATCGAGCTGTTGAGCGTCCTATCCTTTTTACTTCTGAAAGTTTGTCAAAGAGTATATTGACAAACTAAATTTTGTCACGTGGGTATGTTTGAAAGCCAACAACTGTACCCAGTGCTCCATTAACTAGTCCTTGGTCCACATCAAGGTTACGTTTAAGCATTACTCTGCAATTTAAGGATAATTTTTATATCTTTTATAAGCCTGCTGTGTTTGAGATTGATTTTTCTAAACTATTTACTCTTGTTCTGGCTTGGTCACACATGGGTAGTGTCATACCATGTACATCTAGTTTGTCTGTGGGGCTAATTTCCATTATTGGTTTCATTTCTTTACTTAACATTATTTCATTGAATTTGAAATAGCTTGTAAGGCCATACAATTGACATTTTTGTGGGCTAATTGTTCCATAACATCTGTAGCACATGCATTATCGCCATAAAGTGCATTCATTTCCCGGGTTTTCAATATTGCTTCTGCTTCTTTAGAAAGTATACCAACTCTGATACTTTTTAAGATGTTGGCATAAGTGAGATCTGCAGATTGCCGCATGTTTTCTGTTAATTTTCTGTATTGAAAATGTTGCCAAATGTTGACATTTCCAATGCTGCCAACAGTTTTATGCAGAGTTTGTGTCCTAATGTTTTAAAAATAGGCTCCCCTTTTACTGGTGTCAATTGAAGAAGATCTCCGAAAACAATAATGTGTTTTCCTGCAAAGAGCTCTACATAGTTTGTTTTGAGTAATTCTTGTAATCTGAGGTGAATCAAAGCCAACATTAGGTTGGAGACCATGCTCACTTCATCTATTAGTAGCATTTTCATTTGTTTCAATACTCTGCGTAGTTCCATTGCAGCTTCTGCAGAAAGTTTGTAATAGTCTAATTTCTTCTGGTGTTCTACTGGCAATAGTAGTAATCGGTGTAAAGTGACACCACCTATGTTGTAGGCAGCTAAACCCGTGGGGGCAGTGACAACAGCTGACAGTTTGTCGTTTGTCAATTGTTGAAGTAACTTACTGAGGATTTTGATTAGGAATGTTTTGCCAGAACCAGCTTCACCATTGACGTACAGTAGTATAGGTTTATAATTATAGCAGGAACATTCTTTATTTTCATGTTGTACACCATGTGCAATTTGTTTTGTTACTTCTTGAAAAATGCTACGTTGTTCATTGTTTAGTTTTGATTGTAGTATAGTTAAGTCTTCTTTATCTTCATACTGACACATGGTGTTTTCTACTTCTATCATTGCTAATTCTGCCTAATTTATTATTAGTGGTTCTCCCAGTGGTTCTTGGCTTCCTGTTACAGAAGGTTGACTACTGTCAGGAGTGTCCTTATCTAGTTGGGCCTGGAGTTCTTCTTCGTGTTGCTGTTCATTGTGCAACATTGTTTTATATCGTGTAAAGTTAACATCAGTTATAGTGCTTTCATTTGCTTTGAAAGCATCTTCATATGAGTCATAGTTATCTAGTATTTCTTCAACTTTTCTCCATGGTTTAAAGAGTTGTAGCAGGGACATGTAATATACTTCTTTATGTTGAGGAGTCTTTAATGACAATTTGATATGATTAATTAAATTTGGTTTAGTGAGTTTAACTAAGCTGCCTTCATAGTTTGTCACTCTGTATTTACCTTTTTTTTCATCAGGTTTTATATTTTTATTGTATGTGTAGTTTTGGGCTATTTGGTATAGACACATGGTTTCCAAAGTATCACTTCTGTTTGGGTAGTTTGTGTCCAATAAATAGCTTTTTAAAATGTCTTGGCTGTTGGGATCATGTTTGGCTATTGTTTTTATATCTTCGTATGATTTTAGAACTCTTTTTCTAGACTTAGCTAGACCACGACTTAGCCATACTATATTTTCAGATTTACCATACAATGCAGTACCAGTTAAATGATCAGCTGCTTCATATGATCCACATTCTCTATGGCAGAGCATTTTTTTATGCCCAAGCTGTATAATTTCTGAGACACTGTTTTATCTAATGACAGGTCATTCCAGAGGTCTTGGAGCTCTGTCTTTTCTGCTTTGGTTAAGTATGCTGTGACATATCGTGCAACTGCAGTAGAATTGTCTGCAATGTACTGCACATCAATGTTTGCATTCCATAAGTGGGCAATGATTGCATTATAATCATTGATATATTTTTCTTCTTCTTTTCTTTTTATGTAATATGTATTTTTAGGTGACTTACCTTTAGCACTATGTCTAACTGAAGACATGAGGTTGTTCACTTGACCTGTATTTGTAACTGGTCTAGGGAAACCAACTCGGCATTTGGTGTAGTATTTCCCTTTGTTTTGTATTTGCGACAACAATATTTGCCACATTTATGTCTTTGAAATTGTAAAATGTGTGCATGAAGATCACTATTTGTGGATTCTGTTGGAATTTCACAAGTGACATATTTTTCAATAAACTGTAAAACAGTGGCATCACTGTCTTGACCAAATTAAGGAGCACCTTTAATCCATAAAAGCATGTGAATATGTGGTGCTCTTCTGGCTTGGTATTCTTTTCTCCAAAAGAAGTGTTGCATTTTATTACAAATAAAATGTAGCATAGCAATGAAGCGATGGTGAAAATATCTGGAAACATTAACAGGATCCAAAGAACAAAGTTTTCCAGGTGTTAGTATATCTATGTTTGTTTTGTTTTTGTTTGATATGCGTAGGAAATCATGTAAATCTTCCCATGCATATTCTGCACAACTTAATGTAACAAACCAAGTGGGTGTGCCAAGGTTTCTGATCACACAATATACATCTCCATGATGTCGAAACCAGTACTCTTTAGTACCACGCATATTTGCTAATAGATTTGTAATATCTGATTGTAAAAATGTATCCTTTTGTTGCACTTTTTGTAATAATTGTGTAGCTGTCATATTTTGAAAGTGTTATCCTGATTTTAATATGTGTGCAACTCCGTAACATAAAGTTGCTAGCTCACTTTCAAAGAGTAGGTGGAATATGTATTCCACATTTTGTCTAAATCTGGGATTTCAGAATACATCCGTAATGAGCGGTATTCTGATGCTGATATTTGAATAGGTCTATCATCGTACCTTCCTCCTTTGCCAGTAGGAAAGAGTAGAGGAAAAGCATGTGCTTTTATACTTTTTTCCCATATACTGATTGGTGATCCTTTTGTTTGACGCATTTGGTACGTTTCCAGTGCATCTTCTATGGTGTCATTAGAGTGCAAAGGATGAACTGTATAATGGTCTAAAGTATTTCATATTGTAGCAGGATCTAGGAGCTCAAATTGACCAGTTTCTTGTGTTTCTTGAATTGATTCAATTATATACTTCAAGTTTTCTTCAATATTAATTTCTTTCCAATATTCATTATTCTCTTTAAGATATTGCAAGGCTTGTCTAACTTTATGTAAATCTACCAGCTGTTGCCATATTTTTTTGTCTTTTGTAGGTACTCCATTTACTAAGATAATTAAAGATTGCTGCATTGGACGTTGCACTCCTAGAGTATGCACATTTTCTTTTAGATCTAATGGTAAATAAACTACTTTTCCACAAATGCCTTTTACCAATTCAGAGGGAGGTAATTTTGCTGTTTTTGGTTGAAGGCGTATTATTGCTTGAAATGGGTGCACTGTTTGAATTATGATGCTCTCATATAAATTAAGTTGTTGTAATGGTTTTGGTAGTGGGTATAATTCCAAATGATTTGTGATAGCACGTGAAGGAGTTTGGTTGTTGTCAAGTTTTGTAGTGCAGTAACTGCAAAGTATTAAGGGGTCAGTTATTTCGTGTTTGTTTTCTGCTACAAGGTAGAGAGTTAATTCAAACCATTTAGAATCTTCATTGTCTTCTATTTTTTAGGATAGGCCTACAGTTTTTGTGTTACTTTTATAAAAAGTTCTGCGGCAACATACACACACATGGTTTGGTACTTCAGCTGATGTACTTTTAAATTTTAGTATTTCTTTTTTGTATGTGTGTAGTAAAAGGTTGCCATGTGTAGAATTGTTGCTAATTTGGTTTAAAGCTATTTCATTCTGTAAGTGGCTTTCACTTCCAAAAATATTTTTTCTGGATATAGTCAATTTCTTCAATTAGGTCTTTTGCTGTACCATGTAGAAGAATGTTATTTAAATTTGCTAGTGCTAAAGCAGGACTTTTAGCATAGTACAGTTTATAGACTAGATTTCTTATAGTTTAATGATGTGTTGATATCCTTTTGATATCATGGAAGGTGGTTTTACAAGTAGGTCCTGTAATGCAGGCCAATGAATGTCCTTGTAGTCCTGTGTACTCGCGCACTGGACAGGTATCCATATTTTGCAGTAGTTTAATTTTGATTTTGTCTTTGCTTTTTACATATTGATTGAGGAATTGGCGTAAAGACTTGAAAAATTGTTTGGGAATGTTACACACTGACGTGCATGGCCATTTGTACACTAGATGTTCTGATTCAGTTAATGGAGGGGTAATTCTAAGTTTTCAGGGCATATTTTTGTAAGGAGTACTTCTTGTTCCATTATGGTATTATTCACTTTTTCATAACCTCGACCACTGCTATGTATGGCAATTGTATTTGTTTGCTTTTGTTTGTAAGCTTCTTCAATAAAGTATGGTTCTGTGCTCGTAGTGTGATTCCATTCACCTCTGCAGATACTTAAGAAGTTCGTTCTGTTGACATTTCGTTTATTGAGAATTTTTTTTTGTAATTTAGTGATTAGTTTTGTTAGTGGTTTCATTTTGCTTAACACTAAAATAAATTACTTTCTTTTGTGAAGAATTGCACTGTCTATCAACGATTCTAAGATTAATTTTCTACGATAGGTTTTAAGGGTTGAACCTGGTTTCTCTCCTGTTTTTATAAGATTTTGAAGGACTCTGTGACGGAACATTTTGGCTAAAATACTTTTCCTGGTATGCTTACTTTGAACTTTATCAATATATATAGAAGCAGTTTTATCTGTAGTGATAGCTGATTTTTTGTTAATTGTTTTCTGGTTTGTTTTACATTTTGATAGAGGAGGCAAAGTTTTTCCACTTGAAACTTCTTTTGTTTCACTAAATGACTGTATTAGCTGTTTTGTTTCAACTTCTTTTACAAATTCCGCTAGATATGGATGCTTATATTGGACACTTTTATTTTCATTTGCTCTACTTCTGCGTTTCTTTCTACAGACTTGACTTTTGGGTGGCATTCTTTAGGGTCTGTTGAAAAAAATAAAGAAATTATGGGTTGGGGTGTTCAGCAATGTGTCTGTGCTGTTTGCATGAGTGTTTGAGTAAGATGATAAAGATGTATGTAATGGTGTGTGATTGTGCATTGGGAACTACAACTAGTAGGGATGGCTATTCTTGAATTTATATGCTACTAAACTGGGGTTCAGATGACAGAAACAAGTAAGCTAGCGGTGTGGAGAAGTACAAATAGTAAATCTAATGTATACAATTAAAACAGTTGTTAGTTCTATAATATCCAAATTGTAGCGGTTGAGTTGGCTAATTTGTGTGTCCAAAAATAGGAATTTGTTGGCCATTCAGTCTGTAAATCGCTGTTTAAGACGTGGATTTTTGTACAGAATGGCGCACAATCTCTATTATTAGGCACATAAATAGCATGAATTAACTTTACAGTGTGTTTCAGTGATAATACAAATATTATTGTGATATTGTACTTACTTTTTTTTTTAAATGAACAGGTTAATTCTTAGTTCTTCTTTGTTCTTCAAACTCGGTTGCTTCTTTTCAGGAGAATGGTCTTCACTGCAATTGTAAAAGAAACAAATTAGTAATTTTGTAGGTATATAGCACTGTTTTTAATTTAGACATTGATTTTTTTAATTGAAATCCTCAGCACCTTCCTCAAAACCATTAAAACTATCTTATTTACATAAGATACGTTGCACAAGTTCAATACACATGATATGTTCTTAATGAACAAATTGTATTGTAATGACTAACTTTAGCAAACAAAATATCTTTACTATGTTTGTAAAATTCATAATGTACCACTGAATACCACTATTTTTGTAACTAAGGTCTTCCAGGTAATAGTGTCTCAATGTCATGCTTAAATTAAAGTAATTGAATAAATAAAGAAATAAAACAAAAATATTAAGTCAGTTTGAAAATGTGTTCATGTATTTTACAGAACATATGCATACCTGTAGTTTGTGTTCATGCATTTGGATATGCATGGAGCTGCAAGTAGAAATCTTGGAGACGTGTACAGTATTTCTTGTATATGGTGCTTGCCAATGATATGACACTTGTACTCAGAGAGATTAACAGTACATTTGCAGTGCTGATCTACGATGATGCAGTTAGATGTAGAGGTCTTGAATGTGATTGGTGGATGGTCATGTGCTTCTTAGCTACATCCAATGAGGGAATGGCACAGAAAGTGAAGTGGAAATGGTAGAAGGGCTGTTCATGTTACGATATGTCCACGGACATGGCGGTAGTTTGCGGGCATCGGGTGTTACATCCGGGGATTTTTCGGTTCAGAAGTCATGCACATGAGAATGAGCACTGAAAGGGATTGGTCAGGAAAGTTTAGTAGGTGTGTTGTGCCAGGAGAGAGTTTCTCAGATACTCTTTTTGCTGAGAGAACAACAGATAGCTATGGCTGTGTGTTTCAGAAAACAGATTGTTTGGATTTTGGGAGATTCATGGATACATTGGTTGAAGGTGCATGCAGAAAGCTGTGGAGTAGCTGTAGATCTTGGATTTCCACATGTGGAAGCACACTGGCATGGAGTACGTGAATAAAGTGGTTGGACTTGCTACCTCTTTGTGCTAGTTTGGAGACAGAGCAACATCCAGACATAATTGTAATTCATTGTGGAGGGAACAGTTTAGGACATGTGTCTGGAACTTCTTTGAAATGTTCTATGAAAGAAGGACTTGGGAAGGTCATGGACATGTTCCCTAATTCTCAAGTAATATTTTCATGGATTGCACAGAGACAAATGTGGCTTTGTTCTTCTTCATTTGGTCCACAAATTGAAAAAGCAAGGCGCAATGTTAATAAGGCTGTTTGTGCCTTTCTAAGAGATTTTGGCATGTCCTCTTTTCACAATGAAAATATTATGTTTCGTAGTACATACATTTCTCGCAGAGATGGAGTCCATCTTACTTATGCTGGCAATCAGATTTTTTTGAGAAATATACAAAATGCATTATGACCTTTTTAGAATTACAGCATCCATTTTGAAGTAGGTTTTAAGTATTTATAATTTTTGACATACAAACACCTCCCAAAGGCTCTTTTCAGAGCCACCACTTCCTACCAGAGAAAATTGCAATGGTTATGATAGGGTAGCAACCCAATTTTTTAGATGTCTGCGGACTGTACGCGGACTTCTAAAAAATACAAAGGGCCCTGCTTAATTTATTTTCATTTCTATTTTTTAACTGTGAAAGGCGGCTCTGAAAAGAGCCTTATTTTTTTTGATTTTTGTAATTTTGTATTTTTTTTGGTTTTTTATACACAACACACTAGGAGAGTAGGGGAAAGGAGGGTAAAGGGAGGTCCCCAACCAAAGGGATAAGAAAGGGCGAGCTGAGAGAGGAAGATGTAGAGTGGGTTTTATTTGGGTAGTGAGCAGGTCTTCTCATGCTCTTAGACGATAGTCTCAAAAGCATTGCGAAGTCGCTCCCCCCTGCAGAGTACTGTGTCACAGTGCATACATACAACTTTGACCCTCGAAAGGTAAGGGTCATCAGAATTCTGTATGGCCTGTGAGGCAGCTTGAGGAAGACGCTGTCCCACAGAGGTGGTCCTTGTGGTGACAGGATCAGAAACAGAGGATGAAGTAGAGGAAATCAACCTACTATGTTCTTCGCAAGGCACAAACTTGCGAATAGCCCCAGAATGTAATGACCAAAGGTGTCGCTTCATGGTAGTGGTCCCAAAGCTGTACGAACCGTGCCTCCCGCGACTGAGTATCATTTTGCACTCATTGCAGGTGACACGGTTCGCACGAGCCTTAGGACCATTCCAATGAATGGTAAACAACCGCCACACCCAGGACTCACACCCAGTGCGGATAGTAGGGATTTCCTCTACCTCATTCTCCTCATCCTCTTCGTCCTCCTCTGCATCCTCACTCCTGTTTCCCTCTTCAGGCCCTTGGGGAGGTGGTGGTGGTGGAGGGGGTGGGAGTGGTGCTGAGGCAGACACAGCACCAGGTGGCAGCAGTGGAGCCACAGAAGCCATCAGGTTGAAGATGGAAATCTGCAGGTTGCAGCAAAAATATCTGTGCTCTGTAGAATAGCCAGAAACACAATGAGAATAAGCTCTAGGCCGTGGTCTTTTATAGGGGTGCCTGTGCGCGGTCCGCGGACATGCGCGCTGTTCGCGGAGAGATCAAACACAAAAAAAGGTTCAAAAGGTTTCAAAAAGTATGTATAAACTTATAATTAGTATGTGGGACTTGTGCTATGGTGAGGTTTTTATTGGAAAATATTGTGGATTACTTGAAAATGTACTTTTAAATTGTTCGGGGACACGAACAGTGTCCGCATTCAGAACAGGCGATCAGCATGGGCACGGACACATGGTCGCTTCGCGAACATCTTCGCGAAGGAAGCGGCTGTCCGCAGGACACCAAATGCACGGGCATTGGTTTGCGCATGCACGTTGATGTTCTACGGACACTGTTCAGGTCCTGAAGTAATTAAAAGTGCGTCAGACGCCAAACGAACACTTACGGACAGGCGTTTGTTCTTAGAACAGTGTCAACTTGCTTGCAAACAATACGGACAGAAATAGCATCCTCAGAACACCTCCATTTTCGTTTCTTTACGAACATTTCAGGACACTGCGTGTGTTCTTAGAACAGTTTCGACTTGCTAACGAACAGTACCGACAGGTATAGTGTTCTTTAGGACACCTCCATTTTCGTTTATTTACGAACATTTCAGAACACCAATTGTGTTCTTAGAACAGTTTCAACTTGCTAACGAACAGTACGGACATGTATAGTGTTCTTCAGGACACCTCCATTTTCCTTTATTTACGAACATTTCCGGACACCACGTGTGTTCTTAGAACAGTTTCAACTTGCTAGCGAACAGTACAGACAGGTATAGTGTTCTTCAGGACAGCTCCATTTTCGTTTATTTACGAACATTTCAGAACACCTGCGCTGTCTGCGGACACCTACATTGTTTTTTTTTTAAAAAACAGAAACTAATTACAACTCAATATAAAAATGTAACTTTATTTAACATATATTAATAATTTATGACAGAGAAGGTGAGGCAGAAACAGAAACAAAAGCAGGAGAATTAGGGGTCTCAACATGATTGGTATCAGGTGAAGAAGGTATGAAAGTCTCATCAAAACGTTTTGGGTTATGGAGAGGGTTTGGGGATAATTGACTGGGATATGGTGAGGGGGACAAGTACATGTGGGGCAATGGTATGACGTTTTGTTTTAAAATGATCTTCAGCAAAAGTTTTCAAATTATTAAAATTGGTCAACAATAAATCCATTTTTTATTTTATGCTGTCAAGTGTGTTTTCCATAACAGCTTCTTCAGAGGTATTTTCTATTTTGGAATGCTCTGTACAAAAATATATATATATATGTTAAATGTATATAAAATAATAATAATTAAATGGTTTACATTGTAAAGTGTGTACCATTAGTTTCACTATCTTGTGACATTTCCTCATGTGGGGAATGCTGCTCTAGCCATTCCAGAGTACTGGACATTTCTGTGAGAAAAAAAAAGATATTATATTTTTTTTATCTAATACAGAAAGTTTATAAATATATGAGTAAAATGAAGTACACTTACTATTTCATGTAAAATATGTTCTAAGTACTGTGTAGGTCTGGTGTTCTTAGTTCTGTAGTGTCTGTGAGGTAATTATGTTGGAAGCCAATTTATCTTCTTCTGGTATATTCCATTTTAAAACATATTTTATTTAAATGAATGGTTAGTGTGTTACATATTTTGGTTACATTTCTTATGTATTACTACATACAATGTGTATGTGTGTTGCTTTTTGAATTTGTTAAATGTTCCTATGTTATGATATAACAATCAAACATACCCCCCCAGAGTTTTTAGGTAGTGGTACTGTTCTCCGGACATGTCCGCGGACATTAAAAGAGTTCGCGGACATCAAGTTCAGTTGAAGAGGTTCAGTATGTTCTATATTACATGTACATAAAGTCAAAGTAATTATTGTTAAGTTGCGCTACTAAAAACCTAGGAAATTCAGTGAAACAACTTTGTTAAAGGGACGTTATGGTTAAGTTGCGCTACTAAAAACCTATGAAATTCAGTGAAAATACTTTGTTAAAGGGATGTTATGGTTAAGTTGCGCTACTAAAAACCTATGAAATTCAGTGAAAATACTTTGTTAAAGGGATGTTATGGTTAAGTTGCGCTACTAAAAACCTATGAAATTCAGTGAAAAAACTTTGTTAAAGTGACGTTATGGTTCCAAGTAAAACCGAAAAACCCTTGAAATTCGCCAGTTATGGTAAGCTAAGCAACCATAACTCGTGCCACCACCGTGCACTGCTAAGACTAACACCCACGACATCGAAGATGACATCACAAATGTCATTGATGACATCACTGATGACATCACATGTCTGGCTCACTCTTTTTTCTTTTGCTGACATATCTAGGCCACATGGTTTTCTTCAGTAACAGTCAGAAACTGAACATTTTATTTTATTTGTAGACGTATCCTTCAAGTAGGTCCAGTGATGTCATCAATGACATTTGTGATGTCATCTTTGATGTCGTGGGTGTTAGTCTTAGCAGTGCACGGTGGTGGCACGAGTTATGGTTGCTTAGCTTACCATAACTGGCGAATTTCAAGGGTTTTTCGGTTTTACTTGGAACCATAACGTCACTTTAACAAAGTTTTTTCACTGAATTTCATAGGTTTTTAGTAGCGCAACTTAACCATAATGTCCCTTTAATAAAGTTTTTCCACTGAAATTCATAGGTTTTTAGTAGCACAACTTAACCATAACGTCCCTTTAACAAAGTTTTTTTCAATGAATTTCATAGGTTTTCATAAATCCTCACTCCTGTTTCCCTCTTCAGGCCCTTGGGGAGGTGGTGGTGGTGGAGGGGGTGGGAGTGGTGCTGAGGCAGACACAGCACCAGGTGGCAGCAGTGGAGCCACAGAAGCCATCAGGTTGAAGATGGAAATCTGCAGATTGCAGCAAAAATATCTGTGCTCTGTAGAATAGCCAGAAACACAATGAGAATAGGCTCTAGGCCGTGGTCTTTTATAGGGGTGCCTGTGCGCGGTCCGCGGACATGCGCGCTGTTCGCGGAGAGATCAAACACAAAAAAAGGTTCAAAAGGTTTCAAAAAGTATGTATAAACTTATAATTAGTATGTGGGACTTGTGCTATGGTGAGGTTTTTATTGGAAAATATTGTGGATTACTTGAAAATGTACTTTTAAATTGTTCGGGGACACGAACAGTGTCTGCATTCAGAACAGGCGATCAGCATGGGCACAGACACATGGTCGCTTCGCGAACATCTTCGCGAAGGAAGCGGCTGTCCGCAGGACACCAAATGCACGGGCATTGGTTTGCGCATGCACGTTGATGTTCTACGGACACTGTTCAGGTCCTGAAGTAATTAAAAGTGCGTCAGACGCCAAACGAACACTTACGGACAAGCGTTTGTTCTTAGAACAGTGTCAACTTGCTTGCAAACAATACGGACAGAAATAGCATCCTCAGAACACCTCCATTTTCGTTTCTTTACGAACATTTCAGGACACTGCGTGTGTTCTTAGAACAGTTTCGACTTGCTAACGAACAGTACGGACAGGTATAGTGTTCTTTAGGACACCTCCATTTTTGTTTATTTACGAACATTTCAGAACACCAATTGTGTTCTTAGAACAGTTTCAACTTGCTAACGAACAGTACGGACATGTATAGTGTTCTTCAGGACACCTCCATTTTCCTTTATTTACGAACATTTTCGGACACCACGTGTGTTCTTAGAACAGTTTCAACTTGCTAGCGAACAGTACAGACAGGTATAGTGTTCTTCAGGACAGCTCCATTTTCGTTTATTTACGAACATTTCAGAACACCTGCGCTGTCTGCGGACACCTACATTGTTTTTTTTTTTAAAAACAGAAACTAATTACAACTCAATATAAAAATGTAACTTTATTTAACATATATTAATAATTTATGACAGAGAAGGTGAGGCAGAAACAGAAACAAAAACAGGAGAATTAGGGGTCTCAACATGATTGGTATCAGGTGAAGAAGGTATGAAAGTCTCATCAAAACGTTTTGGGTTATGGAGAGGGTTTGGGGATAATTGACTGGGATATGGTGAGGGGGACAAGTACATGTGGGGCAATGGTATGACGTTTTGTTTTAAAATGATCTTCAACAAAAGTTTTCAAATTATTAAAATTGGTCAACAATAAATCCATTTTTTATTTTATGCTGTCAAGTGTGTTTTCCATAACAGCTTCTTCAGAGGTATTTTCTATTTTGGAATGCTCTGTACAAAAATATATATATATATGTTAAATGTATATAAAATAATAATAATTAAATGGTTTACATTGTAAAGTGTGTACCATTAGTTTCACTATCTTGTGACATTTCCTCATGTGGGGAATGCTGCTCTAGCCATTCCAGAGTACTGGACATTTCTGTGAGAAAAAAAAAGATATTATATTTTTTTTATCTAATACAGAAAGTTTATAAATATATGAGTAAAATGAAGTACACTTACTATTTCATGTAAAATATGTTCTAAGTACTGTGTAGGTCTGGTGTTCTTAGTTCTGTAGTGTCTGTGAGGTAATTATGTTGGAAGCCAATTTATCTTCTTCTGGTATATTCCATTTTAAAACATATTTTATTTAAATGAATGGTTAGTGTGTTACATATTTTGGTTACATTTCTTATGTATTACTACATACAATGTGTATGTGTGTTGCTTTTTGAATTTGTTAAATGTTCCTATGTTATGATATAACAATCAAACATACCCCCCCAGAGTTTTTAGGTAGTGGTGCTGTTCTCCGGACATGTCCGCGGACATTAAAAGAGTTCGCGGACATCAAGTTCAGTTGAAGAGGTTCAGTATGTTCCATATTACATGTACATAAAGTCAAAGTAATTATTGTTAAGTTGCGCTACTAAAAACCTAGGAAATTCAGTGAAACAACTTTGTTAAAGGGACGTTATGGTTAGGTTGCGCTACTAAAAACCTATGAAATTCAGTGAAAATACTTTGTTAAAGGGATGTTATGGTTAAGTTGCGCTACTAAAAACCTATGAAATTCAGTGAAAAAACTTTGTTAAAGTGACGTTATGGTTCCAAGTAAAACCGAAAAACCCTTGAAATTCGCCAGTTATGGTAAGCTAAGCAACCATAACTCGTGCCACCACCGTGCACTGCTAAGACTAACACCCACGACATCAAAGATGACATCACAAATGTCATTGATGACATCACTGATGACATCACATGTCTGGCTCACTCTTTTTTCTTTTGCTGACATATCTAGGCCACATGGTTTTCTTCAGTAACAGTCAGAAACTGAACATTTTATTTTATTTGTAGACGTATCCTTCAAGTAGGTCCAGTGATGTCATCAATGACATTTGTGATGTCATCTTTGATGTCGTGGGTGTTAGTCTTAGCAGTGCACGGTGGTGGCACGAGTTATGGTTGCTTAGCTTACCATAACTGGCGAATTTCAAGGGTTTTTCGGTTTTACTTGGAACCATAACGTCACTTTAACAAAGTATTTTCACTGAATTTCATAGGTTTTTAGTAGCGCAACTTAACCATAATGTCCCTTTAATAAAGTTTTTCCACTGAATTTCATAGGTTTTTAGTAGCACAACTTAACCATAACGTCCCTTTAACAAAGTTTTTTTCAATGAATTTCATAGGTTTTCATAAATCCTCACTCCTGTTTCCCTCTTCAGGCCCTTGGGGAGGTGGTGGTGGTGGAGGGGGTGGGAGTGGTGCTGAGGCAGACACAGCACCAGGTGGCAGCAGTGGAGCCACAGAAGCCATCAGGTTGAAGATGGAAATCTGCAGGTTGCAGCAAAAATATCTGTGCTCTGTAGAATAGCCAGAAACACAATGAGAATAGGCTCTAGGCCGTGGTCTTTTATAGGGGTGCCTGTGCGCGGTCCGCGGACATGCGCGCTGTTCGCGGAGAGATCAAACACAAAAAAAGGTTCAAAAGGTTTCAAAAAGTATGTATAAACTTATAATTAGTATGTGGGACTTGTGCTATGGTGAGGTTTTTATTGGAAAATATTGTGGATTACTTGAAAATGTACTTTTAAATTGTTCGGGGACACGAACAGTGTCCGCATTCAGAACAGGCGATCAGCATGGGCACAGACACATGGTCGCTTCGCGAACATCTTCGCGAAGGAAGCGGCTGTCCGCAGGACACCAAATGCACGGGCATTGGTTTGCGCATGCACGTTGATGTTCTACGGACACTGTTCAGGTCCTGAAGTAATTAAAAGTGCGTCAGACGCCAAACGAACACTTACGGACAGGCGTTTGTTCTTAGAACAGTGTCAACTTGCTTGCAAACAATACGGACAGAAATAGCATCCTCAGAACACCTCCATTTTCGTTTCTTTACGAACATTTCAGGACACTGCGTGTGTTCTTAGAACAGTTTCGACTTGCTAACGAACAGTACCGACAGGTATAGTGTTCTTTAGGACACCTCCATTTTCGTTTATTTACGAACATTTCAGAACACCAATTGTGTTCTTAGAACAGTTTCAACTTGCTAACGAACAGTACGGACATGTATAGTGTTCTTCAGGACACCTCCATTTTCCTTTATTTACGAACATTTCCGGACACCACGTGTGTTCTTAGAACAGTTTCAACTTGCTAGCGAACAGTACAGACAGGTATAGTGTTCTTCAGGACAGCTCCATTTTCGTTTATTTACGAACATTTCAGAACACCTGCGCTGTCTGCGGACACCTACATTGTTTTTTTTTTTAAAAACAGAAACTAATTACAACTCAATATAAAAATGTAACTTTATTTAACATATATTAATAATTTATGACAGAGAAGGTGAGGCAGAAACAGAAACAAAAGCAGGAGAATTAGGGGTCTCAACATGATTGGTATCAGGTGAAGAAGGTATGAAAGTCTCATCAAAACGTTTTGGGTTATGGAGAGGGTTTGGGGATAATTGACTGGGATATGGTGAGGGGGACAAGTACATGTGGGGCAATGGTATGACGTTTTGTTTTAAAATGATCTTCAACAAAAGTTTTCAAATTATTAAAATTGGTCAACAATAAATCCATTTTTTATTTTATGCTGTCAAGTGTGTTTTCCATAACAGCTTCTTCAGAGGTATTTTCTATTTTGGAATGCTCTGTACAAAAATATATATATATATGTTAAATGTATATAAAATAATAATAATTAAATGGTTTACATTGTAAAGTGTGTACCATTAGTTTCACTATCTTGTGACATTTCCTCATGTGGGGAATGCTGCTCTAGCCATTCCAGAGTACTGGACATTTCTGTGAGAAAAAAAAAGATATTATATTTTTTTTATCTAATACAGAAAGTTTATAAATATATGAGTAAAATGAAGTACACTTACTATTTCATGTAAAATATGTTCTAAGTACTGTGTAGGTCTGGTGTTCTTAGTTCTGTAGTGTCTGTGAGGTAATTATGTTGGAAGCCAATTTATCTTCTTCTGGTATATTCCATTTTAAAACATATTTATTTAAATGAATGGTTAGTGTGTTACATATTTTGGTTACATTTCTTATGTATTACTACATACAATGTGTATGTGTGTTGCTTTTTGAATTTGTTAAATGTTCCTATGTTATGATATAACAATCAAACATACCCCCCCAGAGTTTTTAGGTAGTGGTACTGTTCTCCGGACATGTCCGCGGACATTAAAAGAATTCGCGGACATCAAGTTCAGTTGAAGAGGTTCAGTATGTTCCATATTACATGTACATAAAGTCAAAGTAATTATTGTTAAGTTGCGCTACTAAAAACCTAGGAAATTCAGTGAAACAACTTTGTTAAAGGGACGTTATGGTTAAGTTGCGCTACTAAAAACCTATGAAAGTCAGTGAAAATACTTTGTTAAAGGGATGTTATGGTTAAGTTGCGCTACTAAAAACCTATGAAATTCAGTGAAAATACTTTGTTAAAGGGATGTTATGGTTAAGTTGCGCTACTAAAAACCTATGAAATTCAGTGAAAAAACTTTGTTAAAGTGACGTTATGGTTCCAAGTAAAACCGAAAAACCCTTGAAATTCGCCAGTTATGGTAAGCTAAGCAACCATAACTCGTGCCACCACCGTGCACTGCTAAGACTAACACCCACGACATCAAAGATGACATCACAAATGTCATTGATGACATCACTGATGACATCACATGTCTGGCTCACTCTTTTTTCTTTTGCTGACATATCTAGGCCACATGGTTTTCTTCAGTAACAGTCAGAAACTGAACATTTTATTTTATTTGTAGACGTATCCTTCAAGTAGGTCCAGTGATGTCATCAATGACATTTGTGATGTCATCTTTGATGTCGTGGGTGTTAGTCTTAGCAGTGCACGGTGGTGGCACGAGTTATGGTTGCTTAGCTTACCATAACTGGCGAATTTCAAGGGTTTTTCGGTTTTACTTGGAACCATAACGTCACTTTAACAAAGTTTTTTCACTGAATTTCATAGGTTTTTAGTAGCGCAACTTAACCATAATGTCCCTTTAATAAAGTTTTTTCACTGAATTTCATAGGTTTTTAGTAGCACAACTTAACCATAACGTCCCTTTAACAAAGTTTTTTTCAATGAATTTCATAGGTTTTTAGTAGCAAAGCTTAGCAATAGTAACTTTGACCCTATGTACATGTAATATGGAACATACTGAACCACTTCTACTGAATGTAATGTCCGCGAACATTTTTGATGTCCGCGGACATATTCGGACAACAGTACCACTACCTAACAAGTCTGGGGGTGGGGGAGTATGTTTAATTGTTATATTACAACATGATAAAATTTAAAAAATTCACAAAGTAGTACACATACATATTATATGTAGTAATACATAAGAAATGTAACCCATATATGTACCGCACTAACCATTCATTTAAATACAATGGGCCTCATTCCGAGTACGGCGCTAACCAATGGCGCTATTAACGCCTTGGTTGACGCCGTACCCGGACCGGCAGCGCCTTGGTGGTTGGCGGAATTACCGCCCCATTCCAAGGTTGGCGGGGCGGTAATTCCCCAATCCCCATTTACCCTTCCCCATTCCCATTCTTGCCCCATAGGGCATAATGGGAGTGGGGAAGGCGTCAATTACGCCACCGTAAATTACGGTGGCGTAATTAACATCAAGGTCCCTTAGCGCCATGGTATTTAACGCCTGCTAAAAGCAGGTGTTAAAAGCACCATGGCGCTAAGGGAACTCGGAGTATGGCGGTAAGGGATTACCGCCACCGCTCTCGTTAGCGGTGGCCGCTATCCCTTAACGCCATACTCGGAATGAGGCCCAATATATTCTAAAATGGAATATACCAAGAGAAGATAAATCGGCTTCCAACATAATTACCTCACAGACACTCCACAACTAAGACCAAGACCAGACCTACAGAGTACTCAGAACATATTTTACCTGAAATAGTAGGTGTAAATCATTTTACTCATATCTTTATAAACTTTCTGTATTAGATTAAAAAAAAATATGATATATTTTTTTTTCTCACAGAAATGTCTAGTACTCTGGAATGGCTAGAGGAGCACTTCCCACATGACGAAATGTCAGAAAATAGTGAAGCTAATGGTACACACTTTACAATATAAACCATTTAATTGTTATTATTTTATATATATTTAACATATATATTTGTTTTTGTACAGAGCATACCAAAATAGAAAATATGTCTGAAGAAACTGTTATGGAAAACACGCTTGAGAGCTTAAAAGAAAAAATGGATTCATTATTGAGCAATTTTAATCATTTGAAAACTTTTGTTGAGGATCATTTTAAAACAAAAACCTCATACCATTGTCCCACATGTACTTGTCCCCCCTCACCATATCCAAGTCAATTATCCCCAAACCCTCTCCATAATCTAAAACATTTTGATGAGACTTCCATCCCTTCTTTACCTGATACCAATCATGTTGAAACCTATAATTCTGCGTCACCTTCTGTGTCATAAATTATTAATATATGTGAAATAAAGGTCAATTTTTATATTGTGTTGTAATTACTTCCCATTTTTTATTTGTTTAAAAACAATGTAGATGTCCGCGGACAGCGCGGGTGTTCTGAAATGTTCGTAAATAAACAACGAAAATGGAGGTGTCCTGAAGAACACTATACCTGTCCGTATTGTTCGCTAGAAAGTTGAAACTGTTCTAAGAACCCAATTGGTGTCCTGAAATGTTCGTAATTAAACGAAAATGGAGGTGTCCTAAGGAACACTATACCTGTCCGTATTGTTCGCTTGAAAGTTAAAACTGTTCTAAGAACCAAATTGGTGTCCTGAAATGTTCGCAATTAAACAAAAATTGAGGTGTCCTAAAGAACACTATACCTGTCCGTACTGTTCGCTAGCAAGTTCAAACTGTTCTAAGAACACAAGCGCTGTCCTGAAATGTTTGTAATTAAACGAAAATGGAGGTGTCCTAAAGAACACCATACCTGTCTGTAATGTTCGCTAGCAAGTTAAACTGTTCTAAGAACACAATTGATGTCCTGAAAAGTTGGTAATCAAATGAAAATGGAAGTGTCCTAAAGAACACTATATCTGTCTGTAGTGTTCGCTAGCAAGTTTAAACTGTTCTAGAACATACGCAATGTCCAGAAATGTTCGTTTGATGTGTGACACACTTTTAATTAATTCAGGACCTGAACACTGTCCGTAGAATATCAACGCGCATGCGCAATCCAATGTCTGTGCATTTGGTGTCCTGCGGACAGGAGCGTCTTTCGCGGACCGGTTCACGAAGGGATCATGTGACCGCACCCATGCTGATCACTGTTCGTGTCCATGAACAATTTAAAAGTACATTTTCGAGTAATCCACAATATTTTTCCATTAAAACTCATCATGGCACAAGTCCCACATAGTGATCCTGAGTTTGTACATATCTTTTGAAACGTTTTGAAACCTTTTTTGTGTTTGATCTGTCTGCGGACAGCACGCATGTCCGTGAACCGCGTACAAGCACCTTTATAAAAGACCACTCCCTAGAGCTTATTCTCATTGTGTTTCTGGCTATTCTTCAAAGCACAGCTATTTCTCCAGCAACTTTCTGATTACACCATCGAGATGGCATCCTTGGCTGCAGAACTGCCACCTGGTGCTGCACCTGCTTCAGCACCACCTCACCCACTCCACCACCACCATCTTCCCAAGGGCCTGAAGAGGGGAACAGGAGTGAGGATGCAGAGGAGGAAGAAGAGGATGACAAGAATGAGGTAGAGGAAATCCCTACTACCCGCACTAGATGTGAGTCTTGGGTGTGGCGGTTATTTTCAATTTATGGGAATGGTCCGAAGGCTCGTGCAAACCGTGTTATCTGCAATGAATGCAAAATGATACTCAGTCGCGGGAAGCACGGTTCGTACAGCTTTGGGACCACGACCATGAAGCGACACATGAGGTAATTTCACTCTGGGGCTATTCGCAAGGTTGTACCTTGCGAAGAACGTAATAGGTTGATTTCCTCTACTTCATCCTCCGTTTCTGATCCTGTCACCACAAGGACCAGCTCTGTGGGACAGCGTCTTCCTCAAGCTGTCTCACTGGCCATACAGAATTCTGATGACCCTTACCTTTCGAGGGTCACAGTTGTATGTATGTACTGTGACAAAGTACTCTGCAGGGGAGAGCGACTTCGGAATGCTTTTGATACTATCGTCTCAGAGCACGAGAAGACCTGCTCACTACCCAAATAAAACCCACTCTACATCTAACTCTCTCAGCTCGCCCTTTCTTATCCCTGTGGTTGGTGCCCCCCCTTTACCCTTCTTTCCCCTCCTCTCCTAGTGTGTCGTGTCTAAAAAAACAAAAATAAATACAAAATTACAAAAATCAAAAAAAATAAGGCTCTTTTCAGAGCCGCCTTTCACAGTTAAAAAATAGAAGTGAAGATAAATAAAGCAGGGCCCTTTGTAGTTCTTAAAAGTCTGCGGACAGTTCGCGAACATTAAAAAAATTGCCGTGCTATCCTATTGTTACCATCGCATTTTTCTCCGGGAGGAAGTGGTGGCTCTGAAAAGCGCCTTTGGGAGGTGTTTGTATGTCAAAAATTATAAATACTTAACACCTACATCAAAATGGATGCTGTATTTCTAAAAAAAAAGGTTGCAATGCATGTTGTACGTTTCTCAGAAAAATCTGATTGCCATCATGAGTAAGATGGACTCCATCTCTGCGAAAAATATATGTACTACGAAATATAATATTTTCATTGTGAAAAGAGGACATGCCAAAATCTCTTATTAAACAGCCTTATTAACTTTGCGCCTTGCTTTTTCCATTTGTGGACCAAATGAAGAAGAACGAAGCCACATTTGTCTCTGCGCAATCCGTGAAAATATTACTTGAGAAATATTACTCGAGAATTAGGAAACATGTCCATGACTTTCCCAAGTCCTTCTTTCATAGCAAATTGCAAAGAAATTCCAGACACATGTCCTAAACTGTTCCCTCTACAATGAATTACAATTATGTCTGGATGTTGCTTTGTTTCCAAAGTAGCACAGAGAGGTAGCAAGTCCAACCACTTCATTCCACGTACTCCATGCCAGTGTACTTCCACATGTGGAAATCCAAGCTCTACAGCTACTCCACAGCTTTCTGCATGCACCTTCAACCAATGCTTCCACGAATCTCCCAAAATCCAAACAATCTGTTTTCTGAAACACACAGCCATAGCTATCTGTTGTTCTCTCAGCAGAAAGAGTATCTGAGAAACTCTCTACTGGCACAACACACCCAATAAACTTTCCTGACCAATCCCTTTCACTGCTCATTCTCAATTGCATGACTTCTGAACCCAAAAATCCCCGGATGTAACTCCCGATGTCCGCGAACTACCGCCATGTCCGCGGACATATCGTAACATGAACAGCCCTTCTAACATTTCCACGTCACTCTCTGTGCCATTCCCTCATTGGATGTAGCTAAAAAATCACATGACCATGCACCAATCACATTCAAGACCTCTACATCTAACTGCATCATCATAGATCAGCACTGCAAATGTACTGTGAATCTCTCTGAGTACAAGTGTCATATCATTGGCAAGCACCATCTACAAGAAATACTGTACAAGTCTCCAAGATTTCTACTTGCCACTACATGCATATCCATATGCATGAACACAAACTACAGGTATGCATATTTTCTGTACAGTACATGCACACATTTTCAAACTGACTTTTAGCTTGTGTAATCTGTAAAATGAATCTACTGTCTTTTTTCCAATTTCCTAAAATAAACTATCACTTATAAACCTTTATACTATTTACTTTCTTTATACACACACTATCAAATCATGTTAAACTAACATTTTTTAAATGAAATTTATAGACTACATATATTCAAACAAAATTGCATGCATGCACACTCTATATTCAAATCTCAAAAAATAATACTTATACAATTACATGTATTTATTTATTTATTTATTTATTTATTTGATTACTTTAATTTAAGCATGACATTAAGGCACTATTACCTAGAACAACTTAGTTACAAAAATGGTGGTATTCAGTGGTACATTATGAATTTCACAAGACATACTAAAGATATTTTGTTTGTTACAGTTACTCATTGCAATACAATTTCTTCATTAAGAACATATCATATGTATTGAACTGGTGCAATGTATCTTATGTGAATAAGATAGTTTTAATGGTTTTAAGGAAGGCGCTGAGGATTTCAATTAAAAAAATCAATATCTAAATTGAAAACAATGCTATATACAAACAAAATTACTAATTTGTTTCTTTTACAATTGCAGTGAAGACCATTCTCCTGAAAAGAAGCAGCCGAATTTCAAGAACAAAGAAGAACTAAGAATTAAACTGCTCATTTTAGAAAATAAGTAAGTAGAATATCACCATGATATTTGTATTATTACTCAAACATACTGTTAAGTTAATTCATGCTATTTCTGTGTCTAAAAATAGAGATTGTGCACCATTTTGTCCAAAAATCCCCATGTCTTAAACAGCGATTTACAGCCAGAATGGCACACAAATTCCTACTTTTGGACACACAAATTACCCAACTCAACCGCTAGATTATAGATGTTATCGAACAAACAACTGTTTTAATTGTATTGCATTAGATAAACTATTTATACTTCTCCACACGACTAGCTTACTTTTTTCTCATGCACACAGCACACATACATTGCAGAACACCCCAACCCATACCTTCTTTATTTTTTTCAACAGACCCTAAAGAATGCCACCCAAAAGTCAAGACCGTAGAAAGCAACGCAGAAGTAGAGCAAATGAAAATAAAATTGTCCAACATAAGCATCCATCTCTAGCAGAATTTGTAAAAAAATGTTGAAACAAAATAGCTAATACAGTCATTTAGTGAAACACAAGAAGTTTCAAGTAAAAAACTTTGCCTCCTCTATCAAAATGTAAAACAAACCAAAAAACAATTAACTGAAAATCAGCTATCACTACAGATAAAACTACTTCTTTAAATTTTAATATAGTGCAAAATAAGCATACCAAGAAAAATATTTTAGCCAAAATGTTCTGTAACAAAGTCCTTCAAAATCTTATAAAAACAGGAGAGAAATCAGGTTCAATGCTTAAAACCTATCGTAGGAAATTAATTTTATAAGCGTTGATAGATAGTGCAATTCTTCTCAAAAGAAAGTTATTTATTTTAGTGTTAAACAAAATGAAACCACTAACACAACTAATAACTAAATTACAAAAAAGACTTCTCAATAAACGAAATGTCAACAGAAAGAACTTCTTAAGTATCTGCGGAGGTGAATGGAGTCACACTACGAGCACAAACCATACTTTAATGAAGAAACATACAAACAAAAGCAAACAAATACAATTGCCATACATAGCAGTGGTCGAGGTTATGAATAAGTGAATAATACCATAATGGAACAAGAAGTACTCCTTACGAAAATATGCCCTGAAAACTTAGAATTACCCATCCATTCAATTGAATCAGAACATCTACAAGCAGTGTACAATGGCCATGCACGTCAATATGTAACATTCCCAAACAATTTTTCAAGTCTTTACGCCAATTCCTCAATCAATATGTAAAAAGCAAAGACAAAATCAAAATTAAAATTCCATCAGAATCCACGAATTGTGATCTTCATGCACAAATTTTACAATTTCAAAGACATAAATGTGGCAAATATTGTCATCGCAAATACAAAACAAAGGGAAATACTACACCAAATGCTGAGTTGGTTTCCCTAGACCAGTTACAAATACAGGTCAAGTGAACAACCTCATGTCTTCAGTTAGACATAGTGTTAAAGGTAAGTCACCTAAAAATACATATTACATAAAAAGAAAAGAAGAAGAAAAATATATCAATGATTATAATGCAATCATTGCCCACTTATGGAATGCAAACAT